>NC_083426.1:10000-610000 GCF_020745735.1 Hemiscyllium ocellatum | reverse complement strand
TACTACATTCCACTGCTGAATTCAGGCTGAAGCTATGGGTGTCATTGTCGTGTCCTCTTTTAAGTAGACCTAGCAAGGGTTTATGTTCCATTACCATCACAAATTTATGTAAAGGTATTGGTGGAACTTCCTGACTCCAAATATGATCACCAAATCTTCCTTCTCTATCTGAACATATTTATTAGCCTAAGTCCTGGATGCATACGTTATTGGGTGCCCTCTCTATTAGACCATCTATGAGCTAATGCCACCTCAGTGCCATGCAGGGAGGCATCCTCCCTACCTTTTATCTTAGCCTGCCTGGCACCCTCTCCTCACTCTTGATGAAGGGATCTGGCCTGAAACGTCGAATTTCCTGCTCCTTGGATGCTGCCTGACCTGCTGTGCTTTAACCAGCAACACATTTTCAGCTCTGATCTCCAGCATCTGCAGACCTCACTTTTTACTTACTTCAATTAAGAACTTTAATGTCTAAACAAGGTCGATCCTTTTCCATCACTACCTTAAAACTAATAGAATTATGATCACTGGTGCCAAAGTGCTCCCCCACTAACACTCCAGTCTCTTGCCCTGCCTTATTTTCCAAGAGAAATGCTGCCAAATGGGACCCGGTCAGATTGGGATGTATGGTCATTGTGAACAAGTTGCACCAAAGGGTCTGTTTCATGCTGTATGGCTAAGTGACCATCACTGGCTGGGCCAGCATTTATTGTCTATCTCTAGTTGCGTTTGAGAAAGGGGAGGGGGGGGTGCGTGGTGATGAGTTGCCTTCTTGAGCCACTTCAGTGTATGGGCTGTAGGTAGACCCACAATATCTGTAGGGAGGTATTTCCAGGATTTTGAACCAGCGACACTGAAAGTACGGCAATATATTTTCAATCAGGATGGTGAGTGGCTTGTGGGGGAGTTTGCAGGGGGTGGTGTTCCCATGTATCAGCAGCCCTCATCCTTCTGGATGGAAGTAGTTGTGGGTTTGGAAAGCTGAAGATTGGCTGGCCAATGTACTTCCAAGATGCAGCAACTATTTTAATGTGGGTTAACTCCAGGAAGGGTAAGAGAGGTAGGCACCTAGGGCAGGAGTCTTTTGTGGATATACCCATTTCAAACAGGTATGCTGTTTTGAAAAATGTAGGGGGTGATGGATTCTCAGGAGAACATAGCACAAACAGCCAGGTTTCTGGTTTTGAGACTGGCTCTAATGCAAGGGGTACGTCAGCTTCCAAGAGATCAATCGTTTTAGGGGATTCTGTAGTCCGAGGAACAGACAGACATTTCTGTGGCCAGCAGAGAAAAAGCAGAATGGTGTGTTGTTTCCCTGGTGCCAGGATCAAGGATGTCTCAGAGAGGGTGCAGAATGTTCTCACAGGGGAGAGGAGCCATTGTCCACATTGATACCAACGATATAGGAAGGGAAAAGGTTAAGATTCTGAAGGGAGATTACAGAGAGTTCGGCAGAAACTTAAAAAGGAGGCCCTCAAGGGTAGTAATATCTGGATTACTCCCAGTGCTACGAGCTAGTGAGGGCAGGAATAGGAGGATAGAGCAGATGAATGCATGGCTGAGGAGCTGATGTATGGGAGAAGGATTCACATTTTTGGATCATTGGAATCTCTTTTGGGGTAGAAGTGACCTGGACAAGAAGGACGGATTGCACCTAAATTGGAAGGGGACTAACTTACTGGCAAGGAAATTTGCGAGAACTGCTTGGGAGGATTTAAACTAGTAAGGTGGGGGGGGGGGTTGGAGGTGGAGAGGTGGGACCCAGGGAGATAGTGAGGAAAGAGATCAATCTGAGATGGGTACAGTTGAGAACAGAAGCGACTCAAACAGTCAGGGCAGGCAGGGACAAGGTAGGACTAATAAATTAAACTGCATTTATTTCGATGCAAGGGGCCTAACAGGGAAGGCAGATGAACTCAGGGCATGATCAGGAACATGGGACTTGGATATCATAGCAATAACAGAAACATGGCTTAGGGATGGGCAGGACTGGGAGCTTAATGTTCCAGGATACAAATGCTACAGGAAGGATAGAAAGGGGGGCATGAGAGGAGGGGGAGTGGCATTTTTGATAAGGGATAGCATTACATCCGTCCAGGGAAGTTATTTGGGTGGAACTGAGAAATAAGAAAGGGATGATCACCTTATTGGGATTGTATTATAGACACCCTAATAGTCAGAGGGAAATTGAGAAACAAACTTGTAAGGAGATCTCAGCTTTCTGTAAGAATAATAGGGTAGTTATGATGGGGATTTTAACTTTCCAAACATCGACTGGGACTGCCAGAGTGTTAAATGTTTAGATGGAGAAGAATTTCTGATTCAGTATGTGTATGTACTTATGAGAGAAGGTGCAAAACTTGACTTACTCTTGGCAAATAAGGCAGGGCAGGTGACTGAGGTGTCGGTGGGAGAGCACTTTGGGGCCAGCAATGATAATTCTATTTGTTTTAAAATAGTGATGGAAAAGGATAGACCAGATCTAAAAGTTGAAGTTCTAAATTGGAGAAAGGCCAATTTTGATGGTATTAGGCAAGAACTTTCGAAAGCTCATTGGAGGCAGATGTTCGCAGGTAAAGGGACGACTGGAAAATGGGAAGCCTTCAGAAATGAGATAACAAGGATCCAGAGAAAGTATAATCCTTAGAAGAGTATAAAGGAAGTAGGAATATACTTAAGAGGGAAATCAGGAGGGCAAAAAGAGGACATGAGATAGCTTTGGCAAATAGAATGAAGGAGAATGCAAAGGGTTTTTACAAATATATTAAAGACAAAAGGGTAATGAGGGAGAGAATAGGGCCCCTAAAAGAGCAGCAAGGAAAGTGATATAGAAGATATAGACTGTAGGGAAATAGACAGTGACATCTTGCAAAATGTCCAGATTACAGAGGAGGAAGTGCTGGATGTCTTGAAATGGTTAAAGGTGGATAAATCCACAGGACCTGATCAGGTGTACCCGGGAACTCTATGGGAAGCTAGAGAAGTGATTGCTGGGCCTCTTGCTGAGATATTTGTATCATCGATAGTCACAGGTGAGGTGTCGGAAGACTGGAGGTTGGCAAACGTGGTGCCACTGTTTAAGAAGGGTGGTAAAATCAAGCCAGGGAACTATAGACCGGTGAGCCTGACCTCGATGGTGGGCAAGTTGTTGGAGGGAATCCTGAGGGACAAGATGTACATGTATTTGGAAAGGCAAGGACTGATTAGGGATAGTCAACATGGCTTTGTGCATGTGAAATCATGTCTCACAAACTTGATTGAGTTTTTTGAAGAAGTAACAAAGAGGATTGATGAGGGTAGAGCAGTAGATGTGACCTATATGGATTCAGTAAGGCGTTTGACAAGGTTCCCCATGGAAGGCTGATTAGCAAGGTTAGATCTCACAGAATACAGGGAGAACTAGCCATTTGGATACAGAACTTGCTCAAAGGTAGAAGACAGAGGGTGGTGGTGGAGGGTTGTTTTTCAGACTGGAGGCCAGTGACCAGTGGAGTGCCACAAGGATTAGTGCTGGGTCCTCTACTTTTTATCATTTACATAAATGATTTGGATGTGAGCATAAGAGGTACAGTTAGTAAGTTTGCAGTTGACACCAAAATTGGAGGTGTAGTGGACAGCGAAGAGGGTTACCTCAGGTTACAACAGGATCTGGACCAGATGGGCCAATGGGCTGAGAAGTGGCAGATAGAGTTTAATTCAGATAAATGCAAGGTGCTGCATTTTGGGAAAGCAAATCTTAGTAGGACTTATACACTTAACGGAAAGGTCCTAGGGAGTGTTGCTGAACAAAGAGACCTTGGAGTGCAGGTTCCTAGCTCCTTGAAAGTGGAGTCGCAGGTATATAGGATAGTGAAGATGGTGTTTGGTATGCTTTCCTTTATTGGTCAGAGTATTGAGTGCAGGAGTTGGGAGGTCATATTGTGGCTGTACAGGACATTGGTTAGGCCACTGTTGGAATATTGCGTGCAATTCTGGTCTCCTTCCTATCGGAAAGATGTTGTGAAACTTGAAAGGGTTCAGAAAAGATTTACAAGGATGTTACCAGGGTTGGAGGATTTGAGCTATAAGGAGAGGCTGAACAAGCTGGGGCTGTTTTCCCTGGAGCGTCGGAGGCTGAGGGGTGACCTTATAGAGGTTTACAAAATTATGAGGGGCATGGATAGGATAAATAGGCAAAGTCTTTTCCCTGGGGTCGGGGAGTCCAGAACTAGAGGGCATAGGTTTAGGGTGAGAGGGGAAAGATATAAAAACAACATAAGGGGAAACCTTTTCACGCAGAGGGTGGTACGTGTATGGAATGAGCTGCCGGAGGATGTGGTGGAGGCTAGTACAATTGCAACATTTAAGCGACATTTGGATGGGTGTATGAATAGGAAGGATTTGGTGGGATGGGGCCAGGTGCTGGCAGGTGGGACTAGATTGGGTTGGGATATCTGGTCGGCATGGATGGGTTTGACCAAAGGGTCTGTTTCCATGCTGTACATCTCCATGACTCTATGAGGCTGTGTCTCTGGTTGAGTCTTGCTGACCAGATTCCCCTTCCTTTGTTCTGCTATCCCCTTGCCTTATCCCTTTAGGTTAATCTGTAATCTTTCCACCGAACTATGATTGGATCCCTGTGATTACCAACCCTGAACTTCAAGAGAGATATAATGGGTGGCACGATGGCTAGCACTGCTGCCTCACAGTGCCAGAGACCCTGGTTCAATTCCTGGCTCAGGCAACTGTCTGTATGGACTTTGCACATTCTCCCCATGTCTGCATGGGTTTCCTCTGAGTGCTCTGGTTTCCTCCCACAGTCCAAAGATGTGCAGATTAGGTGAATTAGCCATGCTAAATTGTCCATAGTGTTAGGTGAAGGGGTAAATGTAGTGGAATGGGTCTGGGTTGATTGCTGTTCAGAGGGTCGGTGTGGACTTGTTGGACTGAAGGGCCTGTTTCCACACTGTAAGTAATCTAATCTAATAGCCTTCCACGACATTGTTCAATATCAATGCGGTCATCCAGCTCCATGCCCATTGCAATCAACTCTGCTGGTGATCACACCATCCTTACCTTCTCCCCAAACAATTACTGCTGTTAATCATCACTATAAAGTATCAGAGAAACTTTGGCTAATGTGAATTATTGCACAAAGTATTTTATTGTAACAGTGTAGTGAGGCCATATTGAAAGATGAGAATCAGAGTTTGCTTCAGTAACTAAGGATGCTCTGTGCACACTGTACAGGTGTGGAAGACAGGCAGATTCCTAGAACCATACAGATTCAGACCTAGTTATACATGTGTAACAGCAGGCATGACTGTACCCCATTTTTGATGTAATTCATATTAACCATTCTCCCACATTTATTGTTTTGGTTTGGCATTGGGTTGTAGATTTTTAGTATAATGTTAGTATTTGAAAAACCTGGATTTGAAATTGGAGAAAGAATAGATTTTGTTTTCAGTTCTGTGAAGGTGACTTTCTAACAAAAGTTGAAAAGACCTTTTTAAGCAGCGAACTTTACTCATTCATAGGCTGTGGGCATGGGTAGCATTTATTGCCCAACCTTAATTTGCACATAGGGCAATTAAGAGTCAACCACATTGCTTCGCGTCTGGAGTCAGATGTAGGCCAGACCAGGTGAGGATGACAGTTTCCTTCCTGAAAGGCCATTAGCAAACCAAGTGGGTTTTCGTGACAATTGATTCATGGTCATCATTAGGCCCCAATTCAAATTCTACTAACTGTTATGGCAGGATTTGAACACAAGTCTGGGTCTACAATCCAGTAACAATGCCACTAAGCCATGACCTGCTCATGTTCAATTAGATGTCTGCAGTAATTAACCAGCAAGTCACTGACTAAACAGGTCATACCAGTTGAGCCCATGCTGTGATTTCAATGGTCTGTTGCTGCACTTCATCTGTAAACAAGCAAAGCAGCATCTCCCAGCACAGAAACACTGCAGTAGAGATGACAATCCTATCAGTCATAGCATCCACAATGATCACATCCAGCTTTCTTCAGTTCTACTCAGCAGGTCCAAAGAAGACATGGTATTCGATAAGACACTTCTTCAAAACTTCAGCACTTCTCAACTTCCTTAGAAATGGTTGGTTATTTATTTATCAAGTACACTCACTTCTCTTATATAAATAAACAAGTAATTTTTTTCAAACTTTAGCCTTAACAACTACGATTGAGATTGCTGCACATTTCCTCGTTATCATTTTCACTTTAGAGTTGAGTCAATAAATGAGCCGATTTGTTGTAATGAAGATCTCTCTCTCGTTGCTCAGGGTGAAATTATTGATTTCTGGTGGATCAGAGGCAAAGGACAAGAATTCAGGCACTGGAGTCTCAAGGGTGGCTGGCTGTCACTATTGTTTTTACACTAATGCCCAAAGCAATCTAACCTAATGCTCACCATTTACAGAAAGACAGTAGTAAAATTAAGTGCTGGTTTCAGGTGATGCTGTCATTCACTGTAACTACAAGTGATGCAGGGGCCCTCTTTTTGCAGAGTGGTAATGACCCTCGTTCTGAGCCAGAGGCCTTGATTTCAAGTCTCACCTACTCCAGAGGTGTGTTATAACATCTCTGAACAGGTCAACCAAAATATCTAAAACTGATGGAGGAAATAAAGATGGCAGTTTGAGGCTTATGAGCTTCTTGGAGAGAGAGAGAGAGACAGGGATGTTTACGTGTTATTGGCCCTATTGTACCTGCTGCAATTTCCAGCATCCAGCTGAAATGCTTCATACCTCAGCAGACTTAAATGTGACATAAGAATATCAGAAACAGGAGCAGGAATGGACCATTTAGCCCATTGAGCCTGCTCCACTATTCGACACAATCAGTTTCAACGCCACTTTCCCATTCATTTCCCACTTCCCTTGATTCCCCGAGAGACTAAAAATCTATCTCTTCCAACCTTAAATATATCCAGTGTTGGCATGTTCGCAATCCTCTGGGGTCGAGAATTCCAGTCACAGCTCTTTAGTCAGGAAATTTCCCTTTATTTCAGGCTGAAATGATTAAGACCTTATTCTGAGACCATAGCACCATGTTGTAGATTCCCCAACCCAGGAACAGCAATCTTTCAGTTTCTACCTTCTCAAACTCCTATAGAGCTTTTTTGATTAAATGACATCTTTGCATATTCTTCTAAACTCCAGGCAGTAGATCTCCACTTTCCTCAATCTCTCATCATAGGACAATACCTTTAACGAGGTTATACTCTTCTTGTTTTTTTCTCAAGAGGGGTTGTAAAGGCAGAGATTTTGATATGTCTGGAAATACTTACCTGAAAACAATGGCAGGGAAGTGGCCAGTTCTCCGAGTTCAGTTTGGTTTAGTTTTTTGCAGGGAGTCAATAAATTGCTGAGGAACTAGGGAAGCAGCTACAGTGAAGAGAGGTTCCATGTTTCAACAGAGTTCTTGCCTGAACTTTCACTCTGAATCCTCTCTTGCCTGTAAGACCATGTTTGAATTTACTTTTTGTCAAGGGATGTGTTGATGGGATGTTGCAAGGATTGGAACGGTTTTGTTAAGTGACTGGATCATGTCAGTTAGGTTAAAAGTTGTTATTCTAAAATCTGTTTTCTTTTGTTCGTGTTTCATCCATAATGTTTAAATAAATTCTGTTTTTTTAAAGCTGAATGGTTTGACCAGCTGCATCACCCCTAGAATATCCACTTTACATCTGCCTGAAAGATGATCGAAGTTAGAGTCTAGGTGACCTTCTTAAAATACTTTGAGGAACTTCTGGCCTGGTCCAAAACAAGTGTTGAAGAAAACTCTCAGACTCTGACCTTGCGAACTGATTAGTTTATTACATGATATATCACGGGGAATTCACCATCCTAACTGTGGCTCGGTGTTGTTCAGAAGTACATTAGGATACTACAGGATTATATAGAGAAAACAGCTAGGAGCTGATCGTTAATTACACAGTTTGGCAGGTTTACAAGTTGGTACGAAATTAGAGGTTAGTCATTAAGTTCAAAACTAAAGCACTATTATGCATTCCACAACTGGGCAGATCAAATGGTATCACCACCTGCTCTAGTTACACAGATTGCGAACACTAAGCAGAGATATCCCTAATTGGCTGAATGACCATGAAGAGGCAATAACTAGAGAAGGAAGGGGGACTAATTGGAAAGTCTATGTCAGCTTGACTGGTTCTACAGCCTGTGCTGATCATTCAGCAAAGGGAGGAGACACGATCTTGAGAGGGAAGATAAGGACAACCTTTCACATTACCTCCCAGGAAAGAATGCAGAGCCAGCAAAGTTCTGGCTGGGGACACAAAATGGAACTCTCAGCCGAATCAGGAAAATGGTTTCCAGGCAAATAATGTTAACTTTTCCCCAACAACAAGCGACACTGAGAAAATAGTGATATATTTCCAAGACAGGATATGAATGACTTCGAGGGGAATTTGGAGGTGATGGTGTTTCCATGTATCTGCTGCTCTTGCCCTTCTAGATGGTGGTGGTCATGGGTTTGAAAGGTTCTGTCTAAGGATATTTGGTGAGTTTCTGAATTTTTATAGGTGCTGCTACAAAGTCTTGGTGATGAAGGGAGAGAACATTAGTGATTGTGGTGCCAGTCAAATGGATTGCCTTGTTTTGAATGGTGTTGAGCTTCCTCAGTGTTGTTGGAACTCCACCCATCCAGGCAAGTGGGAAGTATTCCATCACCATCCTGACTTTCCCTTGTAGATGGTGGACAGACTTTGGGGAGTTAGGGATTGAGTTACTCGCCACGGCATTCCTAGCTTCTGATCTGCTCTTATAACCTATAGCCACTGTGTTTATATGGGGTGTCCAATTCAATTTCTAATCAATGGTAACCCTCAAAGTGTTGATAGTGGAAGACTCAGTAGTGGTAATGGCATTGTCTGAAGGTGATGGTCAGGTTGTCTCTTATTGGAGATGGTCATTGCCTGGCATATGTGTGGCACAGTTGTTAATTTTCACATGGTAGCTCAAACCTGGATATTGTTCAGGTCTTGTTGCATTTGGACATGAACTACTTCAGTATTTGAGGGCTGAATCTTGTGCAGCTTCTCTGAGTCCTTAATGTGAGGACATCACCAGCACAGCACTGATGGCATACTAATGGTATCCTATCATTTTGTGATTCCCATCTGTTGATGCCCTCTCAATCCAACATACTAAACAGTTGGGCAGATTCCATATGAGAGAGTCAGGGATTGTGCTATCTGACACAGAAGCAGGACTAAAGCTATAGACCAGACATGATCTTATTGAATAGTGGAGCAGACAAAGTGGGCTGAGTGGCCTACTCCTGCTTCTACTTTTGCTGTCTTGTTTGCCCTTATATTTTACTTCATGGGAATATCTAAATATGGATAAAAAAATTGTGCACAGTAATTCACTTTAAAAGGATAGTTTGCATCACAGTAGATAGATTTTTAATTTCCTAGGGTTTGTTTGAGAAACTGAGATTTGTGGGTAGAACCCTGATGCACTGTGAATGGTCTTTAGCAAGATCCTCTGATTTCACCACTGGCTCACCACTGGCTCACCACTCGCTCACCACTCGCTCACTGTTGGTGGTCGGGAGGGGACCAGCTGCTGAGGTTTTGCTTTTGGAGCATGGGATTGGAAAATATAGTTACTCCAAGAAAGTTAAAACATTCAGTTTTGCCTCAGTGATGAGGGTTTAAGGAGCTCAAGCTGGAGGGTGAAAACAAGGCCAAGTGAGCACATTCGGGCAATCTAAACAGGAATTAAACAGACCAGGCCCGTTACATAGCAACAAATATACCAGTCTCCACCTATCTATCTGATGTGTGAGTCTGTTATGAACTCATTGATTCACTATTACTAGCCCCTACAAGCACTTGGTTTGTCTCTTTGCTCATTAGAATATATAGAATAAGATGTGACCTTACTGAAAAATACATGATCCTTAGGGGGTTTGACAGGGCAGATGCAGAGAGATTGTTTCCCTTTGTGGGGCAGCCTAGGATCAATCGGCATGAGGAGTTCCTATTTAAGATAAAGAGAAAAAGGAATTTGTTGTTTGTGAATCTGTGGAATTCTTTACCACCAAGGCCTGCTAAGGCTGTGTTGGTAAGTGTCCTCAAGGCTAAGGCTGTGTTGGTAAGTGTACTCAAGGCTAAGAGAAACAGATTTTTGATCAGTCCAGAAATTAAGGATCATAGAGAAAAGGCAAGAAAGTGGAATTGAAAATTGTCAGATTAGCCATGACCTCATTAAATAGTAAAGCAGAGACGATGGCCTGAATGGCCTGCTTATGCTCCTCCGTCTTGTGGCCTTATGAGCTCCAACATTAATTAGTTCATGTGGCACACTAACATTTGGAAGAGTGACAGAAAGCCCTACTGGCCTGGCAGAGTGTTTACATGCTTTTGCATTTTCCAGTTGTCTGCAGCAACACCAAATCTGTTAAAATCTTTGAAAGAAGATGAGTGTGGAAGGATGGAGGTGAGATTATCAGTGTATGAAAACGTGCCTAGACAGGTGATGTGCACAGATCTTCCCTGGGGACTGACTGTTGATTGCTGTCTCAGCTGCTCAGTTTCTGTTTTTATTTCAGATTTCCAGCATCCACTATATTTTTCTGTCAGTAAGCAACTCTTGGTTCATTATGAATGAAAAGGAAAGGAAATGTGCAGCTAACTGTTGACGAAAGACATTACAAACGCAATTAAACAGTCAGTGTCTCCTGCCTAATGTATAACTTCTGGAAGCATCAATTTTCAACCCTAATATAATCCTATGAGTGAAAGGGATTGACAAAGGGCAGAAACTAGAGACAGTCTTTGGCCTTGTCTCGGAACACAAACTACTGCCATTCTAAGCAGATTTGAATCATGTGAAGTTTTAGCTGGAAGATGATCTGCACCCTGTCATCATTAATTTTATTTGGATAATTGTGGAGCTTTGTCCAATAGTCAGACACTAGAATAAATGATGGTCCCACTGACCAGAATCACTACAATGTTAGACACATGATCTGAGGGGAAATGGGATCGCCATTTCAATCAGTGGCAAACAGTTTGTGACAGCTACTCAATGGAGGACTATACCATAAATATTATAAATGCCGGAGGAAACATCACAGAAGCGCTTCACAGGAGGCTCCCAAGCACTGAGCACGAAATGTCCGCAACACAAATTCCCAGCTCGGCGAACAGAACCACAACAACGAGCGCCCGAGCTGCAAATCTTCTCACAAACTTGGAACTCAATGGAGGATTTTGCATGGAATTCAATGCCTCTTCCTTGTCCTATCATTTGTTAATTCACAAGTTCCCACACACTCTCCCTTTACCTTCTTGCCACTATTTTGCTCATTGCCCCCTCCCTTGTACCCCTTTCTCTCAAACCCTACCTTCAATTCTCCAGTCATTTTCAAAGGAAAACAGGGAGATCTCCTCAATGACCTGACTGCTATTTATTCCTCAATGAACGTCACTGGTCACAAGCTACTATGGGATCTTGTTATGCACAACTTACCTGTCAGGTTTTCTACATGTGGAGATGTTGGTTTGGACTGGGATGGACAAATTCAGAAGTCACACAACAGTAGGTTATAGTCCAACAGGTTTATTTGAAATTGCAAGCTTTTGGAGCACAGTCCCCTCATTTTCTTCACTCCACCTGACAAAGAGATAGAGCTCCAAAAGCTTGTGTGACAATACTACCCCTTTAACAAGGTTTCTTTTCAAGAGGGGTCATAAAGGCAGAGGTGCCAATATGTCTGGAAGTGGCTACTTTAAACATTGGCAGGGGAGTGGCCAGTTCTCCCAGTTCAGGTTTTTTTCTAGTTTGGTTTGTTTCAGCAAGCAGTCAGGAGCTGCTGGTAACAGCGAAACTGCTACAGTGAAAACCAGGTTCTGTGCTTCAATAAACGTTTCTGGGCTGACTCTTCTCTCTGAAATCTCTCCTTCTCGTGAGAACCTGTGTTTGAATTTATCTTTTGCCAAGAGGTGTTTTTGGGATTAGATTAGATTAGATTACTTACAGTGTGGAAACAGGCCCTTCGGCCCAACAAGTCCACACTGACCTGCCGAAGCGCAACCCACCCATACCCCTACATTTACCCCTTACCTAACACTACGGGCAATTTAGCATGGCCAATTCACCTGACCCGCACATCTTTGGACTGTGGGAGGAAACCGGAGCACCCGGAGGAAACCCACGCAGACACGGGGAGAACGTGCAAACTCCACACAGTCAGTCGCCTGAGTCGGGAATTGAACCTGGGTCTCAGGCGCTGTGAGGCAGCAGTGCTAACCACTGTGCGGGAATATCATTAAGTTGTGATATCAAGTTGATTGGGTTTTCAATTAGTTGTTATTCTAAATTCTGTTTTCTTTTGTTCATGTTTCAACAGTAGTGTTAAAACAAGTTCAGTTTTGCTTAAAGTGATTTGACCAGCTGCCGGAATAACCACTTTAAATCTGCCTTTAAAAAAGAAAAAAGTTAGAGTTTGGGCTACCTTCTTAAAATGTTTTGAGGGGTTCTGGCCTGGTCCATAACACTTGTGATTTCACATAAGCCTGTTGGACTATAACCTGGTGTTGTGTGATTTCTAACCAAATTTCCTATATTACAACAACGACAAAAGTTGGAAGTATTTCATTGTCTGTAATGTTCTAAGATGTTCTGAAGAGTATTTGAAATTGCAGTGAATGTGAAGTGACAAAAGCTCCTGGAATATTTTCAAACCAGATTGGCTTTCATCAGTCAGAGCATTGAGCATTGGAATTGGGAAGTTATGTTGCGGTAAATACAGGACGGTGGTGAAGCTGCACTAGAGCATTGTGTTCAGTTTTGATTACCTTGCTACAGGAAAGATGTTACTAAACTGGAAAGATTGCAGAAGAAATTTAGAAGAATGTTGCCATGACCCAACTGTCTGAGTTATCAGGAGAGGTTGGACATGCTAGAACCTTTGTCTTTTGAGAGATATGGATAGGGTGAATGCACTCCGTCTTTTTCCCAGTGATGGGCAATCACAGACTAGAGGACATCAGTTTAAGGTTAGAGGGGAAAGAATAAAAGGGAACAGAGGGGCAACTTTTTTACTCAGAGGGTGGTACGCGTATGGAATAAGCTGCTGGCAGAAGTTGTTGGGATGGGTGCATTAACAACATTTAAAAGGCATTTGCCAAATACATGGATAGAAAAGGTTTAGAAGGATATGAGCCAATTGCAGCAACATGGGGTTAGCTTAGACGGACATTTTGGTTGGTGTGGACCAGTTTGACCCAAAGGGCCAGTTTCCATGCTGGTTGACCTCTGACATATCCTGATAAGAGGGAACTGTTGACTCCCTGTAAACTAAATGTGACCAAGAATGACATTGCTCCATTGGTTCTCAGTGACACCTATCTGCATTCATTTATCAACACGAGAGAACCCTAATCCTAACTCTCACCCTAACTCTAACGCTAACCCTATCAGGTGCACAAAAGACCCAACATTTTGATGAACTCTTCAACACTGAATGCACTGAGTGAATTGTTTATTTTCAAATTTGTATCTGTGGTCAAGCAAATACTTAACACTAGTTTATTCTCTTATTGATCTCAGAATTGCAATACTGAATAAACAGGCTATCACATTATTCATGGTATTGATCGGGCCCAGTCTTATCTAAAGGTTGGTTTTTGTTGCATATGGAGTTGTCCTGACTCAGACCCGGAGCTGATCCTCATGATCAAGATGAAACATGCACTGTCTGCTGCCCAGAGCCATTCAGATAACTTCCTTGACCTTAATTGTCAGTTCTGACATGCTGTTGTTATGGGATAAATGGTGATCCGGAAAGCCTGTTCTTCAAATAGTACCAAATTAGCTTAGGATCAGTCAAGGGAAAAATACTAGATTCCATTATAACAGATTAAATAGCAGAGCACTTGGAAAAAGTGGCAGAATCAGAAAGTCAGCATAGACTTGGGGTGGCACGGTGGCTGAGTGGTTAGCAATGCTGCCTCACAGCACCAGGGACCCAAGTTTGATTCCAACCTCGGGCGACTGTCTGTGTGAAGTTTGCACATTCTCCCCGTGTCTGCGTGGAGTTCCTCTGGCTGCTCCAATTTCCTCCCATAATCCAAAGATGTGCAGGTTAGGTGAATTGGCCATGCTAAATTGCCCATAGTGTTCATGGATCTGTAGGTTAGGTGCATTCGTCAGGAGTAAATATAAGGTAGGGGGAACGGGTCTGAGTGGGTTACTCTTTGGAGAGTCGGTGTGGACTTGTTGGGTTGAAGGACCTGTTTCCACACTGTAGAGATTCTATTCTATTCCATAAGACTTACAAAGGGAAGTCATGCTTGACAAATCTACTGGAATTTTTTGAGGGTAAAGTTGATGAGGGGATGCCAGTAGATTTGTTTTATTTGAACTTTCAGAAGGTTTCCAATAATAGTGCAGGGCAATATCTGTAGGTTGTTGAGGATGGTTACCCTGTCCTTACTTACAGATGCACCTATAATACAGCATTGTTAGAAACAATGGCCCCACTGCATGTTTTTCTGTATGAAGGGATTACATTGGTTCCTGGGCACTCCAATTACCAGTATTTCCAGTTGGTCAGAGAGATATCAAAGCATATGGCCATCAAATGGACATGTGAAATCCAAACAAATTTCTGGAGAAACTCAGCAGGTCAAGCAGCATCTATGTCAATGTTAACATAGACATAGAACAGTATAGTACAGTACAGGCTATTTGGCCCTCGATGTTGTGCCGGCCTTTTATCCTACTCTAAGATCAGACTAACTTACATACCCTTCATTGTACTAACTTCCATGTGCTTATCCAAGAGTCGCTTAAATGTCCCTAATGTATCTGACTCAACTACCACTGCTAGCAGTGCATTCCACACACCCACCATTCTCTGTGTAAAGAACCTACCTCTGACATCTCCCCTGAATCTTCAATCAATTACATTAAAATTATGTCCCCTTGTGATAGACATTTTCGCCATGGGAAAAAGTCTGGCTTTCCACGCTATCTATGCTTCTCATCATCTTGTAAACCTCTATCAAGTCACCTCTCATCCTTCTTCATTCCAATGAAAAAGTCCTAGCCCCTTCAACCTTTCTTCATAAGACATGCATTCCACACAGGCAGCATCCTGGTAAATCTCCTTTGCACTCTCTCTAAAGCTTCCACATCTTTCCTACAATGAGGCAAACAGAACTGAACACGATATTCTAAGTGTGGTGTAACCAGGGTTCTATAGAGCTGCAGCATAACCTCGCAATTCCCCTGCTAATGAAAGCCAGTACTCCATATGCCTTCCTAATAACCCTATCAATTTGAGTGGCAACTTTGAGGGATCTATGGACATGGAACTCAAGATCCCTTTGTTCCTCCACACTGCCAAAAATCCTGACTTTAACCCTATTAAGAGTCCAATAACCTTTCTTTGGAAATGCATCAATTCTGAAGAAGAGTCATGCTAGACTCAAAACATTTACTCTGTTTTTCTTTCAATAGCTGCTGCCAAACTTGCTGAGTTTCTCCATCACTTCTTGTTTTTATTTCAAATTAGTGGCCTCTGCAGAATTTTGCTTTGAATGGAATTGTGAAATATCTGAAGAGATTAGAAAGGTTTGGGGTTTATGTTAAACAATTGTTTGGGCAGAAACTTGACTCACTATTAAAAGCCTCCTTTTTCCATCTCCTATAACTCTCCCTCAATTCATCTCCTACTCTTATTCATTCTCGCCTCCTGTATTCTGGTGCTGATAACCTTGAGGTGACCTAAGACTTTGTGTCCCTATAAGTTTGTCATCAATGTTCTTCTTCAGCTCCTGGCTGAGCAGTGTTCCTATTTCAGAATTCCCATCCTGGTTTTTAACTGATCCTGCTTTTGACCCTGAGTATGCTCCCATACCTGAGTCTGAGGAGATTCATGACGAGTGGGAATGGCCATCTTCTGAGCTCTGAAATAACAGTGCTCCCTGTCTTTTAGATACCGTAAAACTTACTTCATTATCATGCTTCATATCCTATTGACTCAACCTTCCAGAGTTCTGGAGTGTCAACAGCTAGATTTGGGTCTATGTTGGACATTGGGACTCTGCAGTCCTTACACAAACACGTTCCCTGTAATTGGAGGTTTAAACTTCCTTTAGGCTAATTTCTGGTACCTGAAACCCTCCATAAAGTCCCAGATACTGAGTTCAAAAGCAGAGATTTGGGTTATACAAGCAGGGCTGACTCAGATATTGATCCTGGAAGTGTTACACTGGTCAATATCTCATCTAACTGAGTGATCAGTGTCACCAAACTGAACACCCAATTGACATCCACCAGTCTTCACCCCTTCCCACCTCAGACTCCCCTCACCTGACCACACCTCTAATCCAAATACCCATTGCCCCCATCAGTTCCCAAATCAATCTACACCCTCAACCTGGCCAGCTTGCCCCTTGACCAACAGGTTCCAACCCAACCTCACTATCGTTGACCTGTCCTGGCTACTCCTATTTTCCTCCAACCTAATGAATTCCAAATCCATTTATCCAACAGAACCAACTGCCCTCAATCCAACCTCATGTCTCCCCCACAATATGTCTGGATGACTCTTCAATATAGCTCAATTCCCCCTGACACAACAGCCTCTGGCTCAACCTAACTACTGCCACTGGACTGGACTACCTCTGACCTGAACATACCAAAACATCCTGCTCAACCCAACTGGATCCATTCCCCACCACACAATCCAGACTGCACCCCCACCATATGACTGCCCCAATCTGACCCTAATTACTCTCAACCTAACTCAATTAGATCACACCCCAAACCCCAAACTACATATTTGATGTGGAATCTCATTAGGGGACTCAGTGTTAAAGATAATGGTGCTCGGGTCAGGGATGTCACTGATCAGCTGCAGAGCATTCTAAAAGGGGAGGGTGAACAGCCAGTTGTCCTGGTGCACATAGGCACCAACGATATATGTAGATGATGAGATAAGGTCCTGAAAGAAGGATTCAGGGAGCTAGGAGAGAAGTCAAAGAGGAGGACCTCCAAAGGTAGTGATCTCAGGATTATTACCAGTACCACCGTGCTAGCCAGTGATGAACACGTGGCTTGAGAGATGGTGTAGATATTGGGTATTGGGACTTGTTCTGGGGAAGGTGGGACTATTACAAAAGGGACGGTCTACATCTGAACCAGACTGGAACCAATGTCCTTGAGGGAGTTTTTGCTACTGCTGTTGGTTTTACACTAATGTGGCAGGGGACTGGGGACTGGGAACCAGAAGAGAAAACAAGTAGGCAGCGAGTTGGAGACTGGCGAATGTAAGAATTATGAAGATAACATTAATAAAGAGAAGAATAGGCAGAGAGCAGGTGAGCACAAAAGAACTGGTGGCCTGAAATGCATCTACTTTAATGCAAGGAGTATAGTGTGTAAGGCAGATGAACTTAGGGCTTGGATTGGTACCTGGGAGTATGACATTATTGCCATCACAGAGACTTGGTTGAAGGAAGGGGCATGATGATTGGCAACTAAATGTTCCAGGATATAGACGTTTCAGACAGGACAGGGAGGGAGGTAAAAGAGGCGGTGGAGTTGCATTGCTGGTCAGGGATGATATCACGGCTGTGCTAAAGGAGGACGCGATGGAGGTCTTGGGTAGTGAGGCATTATGGGTGGAGCTGAGAAATAAGAAGGGTGCAGTTACATTGTTGGGGCTGTATTACAGGCCTCCCAACAGTGAGCGTGAGGGAGAAGAACAAATAGGTAAACAGATTATGAATAGATGTCGAGGCAATAGGGGAGTGGTGGTGGGAGATTATAATTTTCCCAACATTGACTGGGATACACTTAGCGTCAGAGGTCTGGATGGAGTAGAATTTGTAAGAAGCGTCCAGGAGAGTTTTCTAGAGCGGTATGTCCATAGTCCGATGAGGGAAGAGGCCATATTGGACCTGGTACTGGGGATCGAGCCAGGACAGGTGGTAGAAGTTGCGGTGGGGGATTTCTTTGGGAACAGTGACTACAATTCTGTAAGTTTTAGAATACTCATAGATAAAGAAGAGAATGATCCTAAGGGAAGAGTACTAAACTGGGCCAAGGCCGATTATATCAAAATTAGGCAGGAGCTGAGAAATGTGGATTGGACACAGCTATTTGAAGGGAAGGCCACATTTGAGATGTGGGAGGCTTTCAAAGATAGGTTAACAGTAGTGCAGGATAGGTATGTCCCATTGAAGGCAAAGGATAGGAAGGACAAGATTCATGAACCGTGGATGACAGGAGAAATTGTACGACAAGCCAAGAGGAAAAGGGAAGCGTACATAAGGTTTCGGCAGCTAAGAACAGAACGGGCCCTGGAGGAATATCGGAAGAGTCGGACAAGTCTTAAACAAGGAATCAAGCGGGCTAAAAGGGGTCATAAAGTAGCTTTAGCGAGCAGAATTAAGGAAAATCCCAAAGCATTTTATTCTTATATAAGAAGCAAGTGGGTAACTAGAGAAAGGATTGGTTCATAAATGATAAGGAAGGAAGGCTGTGTGTTGAACCTGAGAGAATGGGTGAGATTCTGAATGATTACTTTGCATCAGTGTTCACTGAGGAGAGAACATGATGAATCTTGAGATTAAAGATAGAAGTTTGATTAGTCTGGATCACGTTGGCATAAGGAGGGAAGATGTGTTGGGTATGCTAAAGGTTACTAAGGTGGACAAATCCCCAGGACTGGATGGGATCTATCCCAGGTTGCTGAGCGAGGTGAGAGAGGAAATAGCTGGGGCACTAACAGATATCTTTGTGGCATCCTTAAATACAGGTGAGGTGCCAGAGGGACTGGAAGATTGCTGATGTCTTCCTCCTGTACAAGAAGGTAATAGTGATATTCCGGGTAATTACAGACCAGTGAGCCTGATGTCAGTGGTGGGGAAGTTGCTGGAGAGGGTACTGAGAGATAGGGTCAATTTATATTTAGAAAAGAATGAACTTATCAGTGATAGGCAACATGGTTTTGTGTGGGGACGGTTGTGCCTTACCAACGTAATAGAGTTCTTTGAGGAAGTGACCAAGTTGTTAGATGAAGGAAGGGCTGTTGATGTCATATACATGGACTTTAGTACAGCGTTTGATAAGGTTTCCCATTGTAGACTAATGGAGAAGGTGAAGTCACATGGTGTGCAGGGTGTTCTAGCTAGGTGGATAAAGAACTGGTTGAGCAACAGGAGACAGAGAGCAGTAGTTGAAGGGAGTTTCTCGGAATGGAGAAAGGTGACCAGTGGTGTTCCACAGGGGTCAGTATTGGGGCCACTGTTGTTTGGAATATACACAAATGATCTAGAAGAGGGCACTGTTGGTATGATCAGCAAGTTTGCAGATGACACAAAGATTGGTGAAGTAGCAGAGAGCATAAGAGACTGTCAGAGAATACAGAAGGATATAGATAGACTGGAGAGTTGAGCGGAAAAGAGGCAGATGGCTTTCAATCCAGACAAATATGAGGTGATACATTTAGGCAAGACTAATTCTAGAGTGAATTATACAATGAATGGAAGAGCCTTGGGAAAAGTTGGGCAGAGAGATCTGGGAGTGCAGGTCCATTGTACCCTGAAGGTTGCTGCACAGGTGGATAGAGTGGTCAAGAAGGCATATAGTATGCTTGTCTTCATTGGACGGGGTATTGAGTATAAGAGCTGGCAAGTCATGTTAACATTGTACAAGACATTGGTTCGGCCACATTTAGAATACTGTGTACAGTTCTGATCGCCACATTACCAAAAGGGTGTGGATGCTTTGAAGAGGGTGCAGAGAAGGTTTACAAGGATGTTGCCTGGTATGGAAGGTGCTAGCTGTGAAGAGAAGTTGAGTAGGTTAGGTTTATTTTCACTAGAAAAAAGGAGCTTGAGAGGGGACCTGATTGAGGTTTACAAAATCATGAAGGGTATAGACAGGGTGGATAGAGACAAGCTTTTTCCCAGGGTGAAGGATTCAATAACGAGAGGTCAGGCTTTCAAGGTGAGAGTTGGAAAGGTTAAGGGGGATACACGCTGCAAGTACTTCACACAGAGGGTGGTGGGCATCTGGAGTACACTCATGTCTCCCCTAATTTCCCCTCCCCCTCCTTATCCCAGATCTAACTTTCCAACCCGCCACTGCTCTCATGACCTGTCCTATGTGTCCATCTATCCACTCGTCTATCCCGTCTATCCACTCCACCCTCCTCTCCGACCGATCACCTTCACCCCCTACTTCGTCCACCTATCGCATTCCCAGCTACCTTCCCCCCAGCCCCAATCCCCTCCCATTTATCTCTTAGCCCCTTGAGTTGCCCCCTCATTCCTGATGAAATGTCGATTCACCTGTTCCTCAGATGCTGCCTGACCGGCTGTGCTTTTCCAGCACTACATTCTTTGACTCTACAATACATCATCCAATTGGCCATTTCTTTTGTTAAATCTAAAGTGGAAATAGTGAGGCTATTGAACTCTGAGGGACATGATGGACAAGATAGATCTTCTCACTGATATCCAGGGCCAAGCAGAACAAGTGTTCCTATTTTATCACTTTAACTTAGACCTGTCATCTTGGTATAAATCAGCAATTGACTTTCCAAACTGCTTAATACCATGGTATCACATACAATGAGTTACACACCCCTTTAACTGAAGGGGCCTGGGATTAGCTGTCCCCAGTATTCATGCCAAAGGTGTCATGTATCACTATTCTGAATGTTCTGCCTGGGATAGGAATGAATGTGATTGTATTCTACAGTAACAGTCAGAGATTGAGTAGCTGAATGTTTTACTAAAGTGACAGTGAAGGTTGATGAAGGGAGTATCGGTGGAAGTTGCTGAAATGGATTTATGGAAAATATTTGATAAAGTACAAGGTAATAGGTTGATTGACTCTCCTAATATCCTCAATTTTGTTAATGTCTAAAATTATTTCATTTTAAATCAATCTTCCGTATTCCTCTTTCATTCTTTGAACAATAAAAACAAAACACAGTGAACGCCCAAAATTGATATTTATTTTTATCTTCTAAATTATAATTTTGATTAGAGATGTGATATCTTGTTTAAGGAATATATTAATGTCTGAATTATGTCACCTAAAGAAACACAGCCTTAAAGTCACTCAGATATATTATGACTGGAATATGAATGCTTAACTAATAACTGTTAGATCTAAAGATGACGCAAAAAAGAAATAAAAAGCCTTTGAGTGTTCACCTGGTCCATGTCACAGAGTTTCTGTACACTCCCTACCTGACCCAATCTGACCATCTCTGCCTTGAATTTTTATATAACCGAGCTTAGAATTTCTCTGCTTCAAATAAGCCCTTCAAGGTTTTAACCTCACATTTCTGATCTGGAACCTTGAAATTAAGTCCTTACACTGAGGTGATTATTTCTTAACAGTTCTAAACTATCTCCCATCTTTAGAAGCAACTACTTTATGCATGTAATTTCAGCTAAGACCTCTGTAAACCTAAAACCAACAGGCTTTTTTCTAAGCTATGTGCCATTTTCCTCAGCAAAAAAAGTTTCATTTCAGAACCTTCAAACAGACCCCTAATGTACAACAACTCACTCTGTTCACTCGATAAACTTACCCCAAACAAAATTCCCAGTACTCACCAATAAGTCCGTGCCTCCTGCTGCATTTTAAAAGAAATTACTATGGTTACAGAAATATTAAAAGTTCGTTATTAATCCCCTTCATAGACATGTGCCAAACCAACATCCCACTGGTTCAAAATCTAAACTCTAAAATAAATTACATGAAACTATTAAGCATGCACCTTTTATCACAGTACTCCACTCATTGCATCTTACAAACCTGAAAAAGACCCATTTATCCCAAATCTTTGTTTACTGTTCGCTAATCAATCATCTATCCATAATAAAATGCTGACTCCGACAGCATGGCCTTTCATTTTGTGTCGTCACCTTAGACATGGCCCCTTGTTGAATTCCATCAGGAATTCTATCAGGGCTGCAAGGTGGGTTTAAAAAGAAAAGGCTGAAATAGTTATGGATGGAGAAGGGGAAGCTGCACAGTTGACAGGGAGGAGAGAAAGCACCAAGAGGGAAGGCTACAGGGGACAGGATTAGAGAGGCAAGCTATGAGAAGGAAAAGGGAGTAATTCAGGGCAAGATGGGAGGGGCAGCCGGCAAGGGGTGAGAGAGAAAGCTGCAAAAAAGAGAGATAGGAGCTTTAGACCTGTGAACAATAGAATACACAGCTAAACTGCTGCCAGAGAAACAGAAAATCACTGAATAATGAATTCCTTGCAAATGCATACAAAGAGAAATCACCTTAGTTCTAATTTCCAAGATGTAAAGGCAGTTTGGATGGAACTAAGAAAGAGAAAGGGGTAGGAAACATTGATGAGAGTTGTGCCACCAAATAGTAGTGATAATGTAAATACAAACACAAGTCAGGAAATTAGAGGTTTATATAGTGAGGATAATGCAGTAAACATAATTTGGTGGTGCCGGTGTTGGACTGGGGTGGACAAAGTTAAAAATCACACAACACCAGGTTATAGTCCAACAGATTTATTTGGAGATGCTAGCTTTCGAAGCACTGCTTCTTCATCAAGTGGATGTGGAGCAGAATCATATGACACAGAATTTATAGCAACAGGATTACAGTGTCATGTAATGTAATATTAAACAAATTTAGGTTGAGTCTTTCATCGTTTACAGTGATCACGTGAGGTTCAGTTCCTTCATATGTAAATCCAGGAATGTTGTTAAAGTTACATTCTCAAGATAGATTTAACAATAGGTGCCATCTCAGCTCAGATAATGCATTGAAGGTGTGAAGTTAAAGTCTGTCTGTGTCCCAATGTTAGGTCAGACTGATTCTACTTCTAAAGTGGGATTTACAGAATTTTACATGGATTTATGCAGTTTGTGTGTTTGTGTGTAAAAGTTTGTGGGATGAATTTGTATTTGCAGAATTACATTTTATTTTGCTCAAAAACTGCATAAATCCATGTAAAATTCTGTAAATCCCACTTTAGAAATAGAATCAGTCTGACCTAACATTGGGACACAGGCTTTAACTTCACACCTTCAATGCATTATCTGAGCTGAGATGGCACCTGTTGTTAAAATCTATCTTGAGAATGTAACTTTAACAATGTTCTGGGAATTACATACAAAGGAACTGAAACTCACCTGATCACTGTAAAAGATGAATTTGTGTGAACTAAATTTGTTTGAGCTAAATTTGTCTAATATTACAATCCATGACAGTGCAATCCTGTTGCTATAGATTCTGGGTCGTATGATTCTGCCCCACAACCACCTGATGAAGATACAGGAAACATAGGAGATTTCAGTAGAAACTGGATAGACCTAGTTGATCCTATTCTTTGAAATACTAATCCCTCAAATGTATGTGATGGCTTTCTGGAGCAGTATGTTGAGGAACCATGTAAGGAAAAGATGATTTTAGACTGAGTTTCTGCAATAAGAAAGTTAATTAATAATTTCAGAAAAAGTGACCAAATGATAGAATTTTACATTGTTTGAAAGTGAAGTAGGTCAATCAGAAACTCATCAATCACAAACAACGGAACCCATGAAGATATGAAAAGAAAATTGCCTGTAGATTGACAACCACATTAAAATATATGATGATGGAAAGGCAGTGACTTAAATATTAAAAATTAATCTAGTTTACAACAAAATTGCATTCCATTATTGCACAAAAACCCAACAATACAAGCATTCCAGCTATTGTTAATAATATCTGATTTTATTTGTTTATTTAGATTTTGTCGCAGTTAGATACAATTGAGTGATTTGCTTGGATATTCACAACCAATCTTATAAGCCAGGGAGAGAATGGGCGATTGCCTTCCCTGAAGGACAAAAGTGAATCAGATAAGTTTTTATGGTAATCAACAGTGGTTACATAGTCACCATTAAGCTAAATTTTAGTTCCAGATTTATTATTTGAAATGAAATTCTACCAGCTATGCATTACATTCCATGAGCCCATGTCTGTAAAGTGTTAGCTTGAGCACTTGGATGACCGGTCCAGTGGCATTACCACCATACCACTGCCCCACTTCATCCTCACTGCTAGTCAAAGTTGCATTATGCTTGGATTCTGGGGATGGTTCTTTTTATATACCATGTTCTCCTGTATCCAGGAGAATTTTAAAAATTTTCTCCTTGGACGTGGATGTCACTGAATGGACAAGCATTTCTTGTATATCGACAGTTGTCCTTGAGAAGGGGGTGGTGAGCTGCCTTCTTGAACAGCTGCAGTCCATTTGCTGTAGGTGGACCCAAAACACCATTAGGAGGGAATTCCAGGATTTTGGCATAGCAACAGTGAAAAAACAGCTATATATTTCCAAGTCAGGATGCTGAGTGTCTTGGAGGAGAACTTGGAGATGGTGCTGCCCCAATGTATCTGTTGCCCTTGTCCTTCTAGATGGGAGTGATGATAGGTTTGGAAGGTGCTGTCTAAGGATCTTTGGCGAATTACCGCAATGCATCCTGTAGATAGTACACACTGCTGCTACTGAGTGTTGGTGGTGGAGGGAGTGGACGCTTGTAGATTTGGTGCCAGTCAAGTAGGCTGCTTTGCCCTGGATGGTGTCGAGCTTCTTGAGCGTTGTTGGAGCTGCCCCTGTTCAGGAAAATGGGGAGTATTCTGTCACACACCTTGTAGATAATGGATGGGCTTTGGAGAGTCAGGAGGTGAGTCATGTACCATAGTATTCTTAGCCTCTGACCTGCTTTTGTAACCATTGTGTTTATGTGGTGAGTCCAGATCAATTTCTAGTCAATATCCAGAGGAATTTAAACAAGTACTGCTTGAAATATCTCAGCTGACAATCTTTTAGTCCTCAAGAAGGTTTGTAATTGATATATTAGAAAAGCAACTGCAAATGTGTTGCTGGTCAAAGCACAGCAGGTTAGGCAGCATCTCAGGAATAGAGAATTCGACGTTTCGAGCATAAGCCCTTCATCAGGAATAAGCAGATGAGAAAACCAATGATGTGACTGGACTGAACTGATAGTGGATGCTCAGTGATTGGATTTTACCCATTTACCACCCTGAATGGGAGAAAATCCCTGATATGAATTGAAAGAGCTTGATTGGCTGGTCAATATTCCAATGGACAATTTGTTTTTGTAACTGATATGGTAAGCATCAGACGATTACAAGTAGGGGTCTGAGGAAACTTTGAAGTTATTAAACTCACTGCTCCCAGAGTCCATGGACACCTTTCCCCATTACAGGTTTTTTTGTTATATTAAAGTACCCTGGTTGGCAGTCTGCAACCGATTCCTGCATTTCTATTGTTTTACATTCATTATTGTAGTTCTGTAGTTCTGATTCTAATACTGTTGATCTTTGACCTGCATTCTTTTTCTTTTGCAGTTTATCGCGTTTGTATCCCTCTTTTTCATCCTCTTATCAATCACCGCCTTTTGCCTCGAAACACATGAGGCTTTCAACAAGATCATTAACTTGACAGAATATACAGTGGTGGGGAACAGCACTCAGATAGTAAGTGTGTATGAGATAGAGACAGAGCCCGCCCTCATGTATGTGGAAGGCGTGTGTGTCATGTGGTTCACTTTGGAGTTTATGGTCCGCATTTCCTTCTGCCCCAATAAGCTGCTATTTGTTAAGAATATGCTGAACCTCATTGACTTTGTGGCTATTCTGCCCTTCTATCTGGAGCTGGCACTTCGTGGATTGACCTCCAAGGCAGCAAGGGATGTTCTGGGCTTCCTCCGGGTTGTCAGGTTTGTTCGGATTCTACGGATCTTCAAGCTTACCCGGCATTTTGTGGGATTGAGGGTGTTGGGACACACCTTGAGAGCCAGCACCAATGAGTTCCTCCTGCTCATCATCTTCCTTGCACTGGGAATTCTAATCTTTGCCACAATGATCTACTATGCAGAGAGACTTGGTGAAAACCCTAACACTGTGAGCCCCACTCACTTCAAGAATATTCCCATTGGCTTCTGGTGGGCAGTAGTCACCATGACTACACTTGGCTATGGTGACATGTACCCACAGACATGGTCGGGTATGCTGGTGGGAGCATTATGTGCCCTGGCTGGTGTGCTTACCATTGCGATGCCAGTGCCAGTCATTGTCAATAACTTTGGAATGTATTACTCACTGGCAATGGCCAAACAAAAACTCCCCAAGAAACGCAGGAAGCACTTTCCCTGTGGGACACATGCCAAGACTACAGGCCTTTGCAATTCAGATTTGAACTCTTCATGCAACAGCCCACAGAGTGACAGCAATCAAATTGCTGCTGAGGAGATAAGAGAGAGAAAGAACTCAGGTAGGAGTTTAAACCTGTTGTATTTCAGAGATGATGTGTGAGCACCATTGCTGTCTTATCATTGTGTCCTTCTATTGGGAGCTGTACACTTCCAGTGTGAGGTGTTATGAGGGTTTGGTACTCTGTGCACAGTCTCCTGTTAGCCCACACATTGCTGGAGTCCTTTGATGTCATGCTATTGATTTGATGCTGCAGTTTGCTGGAGATGAGAGCTGCAAAAAAAAGCCTGAAAGTGATGCCCTTAATCACTAAAAGAAAGAAGGAAGTGAAAGAAAAGCATGCAGAAGGAAATAGTGAACACCAGAGCAGGAAATCAGCAGAATTAGAGAGAGAAAGAGCAATGGATGTAGATTTGCTCACTGAGTTGCAAAGTTTGTTTTCAGATGTTTCATCATCATACTAGGTGACATCATCAGTGAGCCTCTGGATGAAACACCGGTGGCATAGCTTTCTATTTATGTGGTAAGATTTCCTAAAAACATGGTATTCCAACTGGAACTCTATCAACAAACACATTGACTTAGATCCCATTTACCAAACCCTGAGAAAAAGAACCAGAAATGAAATCACCACAGGAAATGACATCACCAACCCAAGGAAACTTGGGCGGCATGGTGGCACAGTGGTTAGCACTGTTGCCTCACAGCGCCAGAGACCTGGGTTCAATTCCCGCCTCAGGCAACTGTCTGTGTGGAGTTTGTGCATTCTCCCCGTGTCTGCGTGGGTTTCCTCCGGGTGCTCCGGTTTTCTCCCACAGTCCAAAAATGAGCAGGTGAGTTGGCCATGCTAAATTGCCCATAGTGTTAGATGAAGGGATAAACATAGGGGAATGGGTCTGGGTGGGTTGTGCTTCGGTGGGTCGGTATGGACTTGTTGGGCTGAAGGGCCTGTTTCCACACTGTAAGTAATCTAATCTAATCTAATCTAAACCTATACACATAAATGGAAAGCGGGCCATGCCAGCAGTGCTTCATCTGAAGGTTCCCTGATGATGTTACCGAGTATGGTGACAAAACATCTGAACATGAACCTTCCAGCTCAGTGAGCAAACCTACATCCAGAACCTCAACCTGAGCTACAAATCTTCTCAAAATACTCGAGAAAGAGCAATAGAGAGACAATTAACAGAGACATTGAAATCAGTAAAAGTGGGAAAATAAGAAATAAATTCAATGGAACAGCAGAAAAATAATTGCCAGAATGGTTTGCTGGATGAGGAATTTCAGTTATGTAGGGAGTTTTCAGAACCTGGATTGTGTTCCTCACAGCAAAAGAAACCGTGGAGAGATCTGAAGGAGGTATGACGTTTACAAAGAGTTGTATGAGGATAAATAAGAATAAACTGTTACCCTAGGCAGTAGAGTTATTAAC
This sequence comes from Hemiscyllium ocellatum, assembly GCF_020745735.1. Lineage (NCBI taxonomy): Eukaryota > Metazoa > Chordata > Chondrichthyes > Orectolobiformes > Hemiscylliidae > Hemiscyllium > Hemiscyllium ocellatum. Next base: position 582,301 of record NC_083426.1, on the reverse strand, counting down.
CATTAGAGTTATTAACCATTAGAGTTATTAACCATTAGAGTTATTGACCATTAGGATATAGCTTTAAACCGATAGGCAACAAGAACAACCAACATGAGGAAAACATTTATATTGTCAGGAGAGTTGTTGTGATCTGCAATAAACTGCCTGAAAAGACAGTGGAAGCAAACTCCAGAATAATGTTTCAAGGCAATTTGGATAAATATTGAGAAGGGAAAATTTTTTTTAGGACAATGGGAAATAGAGATTGGGAATAATTGGAGAATGCTTTCAAATAATGGCACAAAGAGAGTGGTCTCAGCTGTTTCCTGCTGTGCAGGAGAATCCTATGCCTCTGAGATTCTAAGCTGAGGACATTGTAATGAAAGGAGAAAGTGAGGACAGCAGATGCTGGAGATCAGAGCTGAAAAATGTGCTGCTGGAAAAGTGCAGCAGGTCCTGAAGAAGGGCTCATGCCCGAAACGTCGATTCTCTGCTCCTTGGATGCTGCCTGACCTGCTGCGCTTTTCCAGCAACACACTTTTCGACATCGTAATGAAATTGTGTTTGAAAACTGCCGAAATAGTTCTTGTGAAGTCAGAACATGAACAACACGTGTATCATGACACACGCGGCAGTGCATGCATGTCCTAGCTGTCTCTTGTCTTCTCATTTCACAACTTCCTTTCTTATAAACTTTGTTTTGTCTGGGACAAAGAAAAAATGGTGTTGCAGTGACATTTACAAGATACTGAGCAGAAATTCTCTCTGTTCCAAGACTCAAAACAGAATGGTGAAGCAAACGTGGCCCTATCTGATGAAGAAAATGCTGCACTGAACCAATCATTGACAGCCGATGAGAGTCAGGTGCTCAGATGCTCCAGTATGAGGGACAAAAACAAGAAAGGGACAACCTGTTACTTATTGACAGCTGGTGAGTTAACAACCCAAAGGAAAGGGTGACAATTTATTGTCCTCTTCGCTTTCACATGTGAAATTTGGGTCCTATTCTCAGGATGGAATTTAATGCCTTTCTCTGAACTTAGTTAGATGGTGGTGGAATGGATACTTAATTATGTACCTTCATACTTTTGACTTGATTAAGTTTGTGATTGGGAGGCCTATGGGCAGTCTGTACAAACCACTCCCAATTGAGCCCTTAATGTGAACAATTAATGACCAGAAGTATGAATGAGAGTGCGTGTTTGTGTGTGATTGTGAGTGTGAGAGTACTGTAGTGACTAAGATAGATTGTGTATGAGTGTGAGGTGTTTAACAAAGTTGATGGGAGTATTAGCAAAGATAATGTTACTGTTTTTTGCAAGTTTTGTAAAGGTTTGTAGCTCAGGTTGAGGTTTAGGGTGTAGGTTTGCTCACTGAGCTGTAGGTTTGATATCCAGACGTTTCATTACCTGGCTAGGTAACATCATCAGTGGCGACCTCCAAGTGAAGCAAAGCTGTTGTCTCCTGCTTTCTATTTATATCTTTCTCCTGGATGGGGTTCCTGGGGTTTGTGGTGATGTCATTTCCTGTTCATTTTCTGAGAGGTTGATAGATGGCACCTAGATCTATGTGTTTGTTTATGGCGTTGTGGTTGGAGTGCCAGGCCTCTAGGAATTCTCTGGCATGTCTTTGCTGAGCCTGTCCCAGGATAGATGTGTTGTCCCAGTCAAAATGGTGGTTCACCTCCATCAACATCGACCTGGCAAAGGAAACACTTACCACACTTTTAGAAGAGACCATCACACACCCCCCAACCACCATCAATCACATTACCAACAAAAACATCAAGAAGCTAGTAAACCTGTACCTCACCACCCACTTCACCTTCAACAACATAATCTACAAACAAACCAACGGCACACCCATGGGATTACCGCTATCAGGATTCATAGCAGAAGCAGTAATGCAAAGACTAGAACAAACAGCCCTACCAATCATCAAACCAAAAATCTGGGTTCACTACATAGGTGCCACCTTTGTCATCACAAAACGAAACAAGATAGAAGAGACATTTAACATCATCAACAACACCCTCACAGACATAAAGTTCACCAAGGAGGAAGAAACCCACAACAAACTCGCATTCCTGGATGTCACAGTCAAAAGAAAGGACAATGGAGAACTACAAACCTGCGTATACAGAAAACCGACAAACACTGACCAAATACTAAACTACACCAGCAACCATCCCAACACACACAAACAAAGCTGCATCAGAACACTATTCCAACGAGCCACCACACACTGCAGCACAGACGAACTTCGGAAAACAGAGGAGAACCACCTATACAACGTATTCAAGAAGGACGGACACTCAAAAAATACAGTCTGTAGATTCCTCAAGAACAAACCATGACAAGCAGACCAAACACAGCCAGAAACCCTAACCACCTTACCATACATCAAAGAAGTTTCAAAAATGACAGCCAGACTACTGAGACCCCTTGGAATCCTAGTAGCACACAAATCCACCAATACTCTCAAACAAAAACTAACAAACTTAAAAGACCCAGTACAACGCATGGACAAAACCAACGTAGTCTATAAAATTCCATGCAAGGACTGCCACAAACACTATGTAGGCCAAACAAGAAGAAAGTTAGCCACCAGAATACAGGGAGTCCCTCTCCCACTGCAACTCCCAGGTCATTTCCTCTGCCCTGAAGCTCTTCAACCATGTCATGAAACAAACTCGGTACCACAGCCACATTGGCTTCCTCAGTGCCTGCCTCCGTAACCAACTCACCCCACACAGACTCCGAACCACCTTTAAACCAGCAGAGTTCGGACCCAAACAGGACAAACAATACAGACTACAGATTCAAAAACACCAGCAACAGTTCTCTTTCAGGATCCTCCGCTCCACGCCCGCAGCAATGCGCCGGCACCTTACCTCTCTACAGTCAGCCCTGCCTCAGCTGTGGGCCACACTCTCTCAGAATTGCAAAGGACCCACTCTGTACTACATCCTCAGGAGAATTCATACTCTCAACAAACAGTATTTCAACTCCATCTCAAACATCAAAAACTGTAAGTCATCCTAGTTTCAAACTTCCAGCTCAGCCCTGTCCCCATGACTTGTCCGGACTTGTCCGATCTGCCTAACTCCTTTTCCACCTATCCACTCCACCCTCTCCTTCCCTGACTTCTCACCTTCATCTCCTCCCCCACTCACCCATTGTACTCTATGCTACTCCCTCCCCACCCCCACCCTCCCCTAGCTTATCTCTCCATGCTTCTGGCTCTCTGCCTTTATTCCTGATGAAGGGCTTTTGCCCAAAACGTCGATTTCGCTGCTTGTTGGATGCTGCCTGAACTGCTGTGCTCTTCCAGCACCACTGATCCAGAACCTGGATACACGAACACCAGCTGGCCACAAAAAGACACAACCCCCTCTCCCTCATAGCCCTACACACGGAGGGAAAAAAAACACCAGTTCGACTGGGACAACACATCTATCCTGGGACAGGCTAAGCAAAGACATGCCAGAGAATTCCTAGAGGCCTGGCACTCCAACCACAACGCCATAAACAAGCACATAGATCTAGATACCATCAATCAACCCCTCAGAAAATGAACAGGAAATGACATCACCACAAACCCCAGGAACCCCATCCAGGAGAAAGATATAAATAGAAAGCAGGAAACAACAGCTTCGCTTCACTTGGAGGTCACCACTGATGATGTTACCGAGCCAGGTAATGAAACACCTGGATATCAAACCAACAGCTTAGCGAGCAAGCCTACACCCATAAAATTTCTGTTCTGAACAGTTCTGAAGAAGGACATGTAATGTTAACTTTTTTTATCCACAGATGCTGCCAGACCTGCTTAGCTTCTCCAGCAATTTCTGTTTTTGTTTCTAACGTGCAGTCAGTATTCACCAGTGGTGTGCAGGGGGCTCACTGTGTGATAACCATAAACACAAACCCTGCTGAGCTTGCTTCTGGAATCCTGAGGGGTTCCCGAAATAAAATGCACTCAGTGCACAATCAAAATGGAAAGCATGGGGACATAGGTGGCCCTTTGAGATGCAAGTCCCTCCTGCCTTCGCTCAATTGTGATCTGGGATCCTCAGTGCCCCTGGGCTTCAGGTAAGTGCATTACCATAGCAGCCACCATACGCACTGGTGCTGTTGATCAATGCTCAGCCTCAGGATTCTGATTGTCTGGGGAGTGGGAGTGGGAATTGCGTGGACTGGAAGACCTGCTCCTGCCCAGCTGAGTGCACGATTGGCATTTAATGCAATAGACCCCTTTGACAGAGGCAACACGGGGCTCCCAGCAGTTCTCCAGCGAGTTGGCGGCACTCCCATAAAAAAAACAAAGAACTGAAAATGCTGGAAATCAGAGACAAAAACAGAAATTGCTGGAGAAACTCAGCAAGTCTGGCAGCATCTGTGGAGAGAAAGCAAAGTTAGCATTTTATGTCCCATGACCCTTCATCAGAACTGTTTAGAGTAGAAACATTATCTCTGCTAAGACTTCCATCAATTTCATTAAATGTCTCACACTCAATCTATATACTCACTCACGTACTGTCACAGGCCCTCACAATCACATTTTTCTAACGGGTGCAGTGAGAGCAAGGACCAAGGCAGCTGTCGGGAAGGTAAACTAATCATATAAAAGGCTTACCTCGTGAATAGGTGGAGTACATGCAGAGCAGGAGCCAACATGGGATAGCTGAGTAAGTGAGATTAAATGTTTGGGTGGTTGCTTTACTTGAAACACTGCTCAGGTAGTGTCTCCCACCCACCCTCCTCCTCTAACCAAAAAAAAGTTTTGTGTGCCAATCTGGTAAGATTACTAGTTTTTTTTCAGTAGTCTCTTTGGGAATTCAGAACAGTTGGAATGGATGTTAGGACAGTTGAATGCTCTTCCTGTAGATTGTGGGAGACAATGGTCACCACTAGTGTCCCTGCTGACTTCATCAGCGGGAAGTGCACCCAACTCCAGCTCCTCGGAGATTGCATTAAGGAACTGGTGCTGGAGCTGGATAACCTTCGGATCATTCGGGAGACAGAGGGGGTAATTGAGAGGAGTGACTGGGAGGTAGTCACACCTCAGGTACAGGAAGAGGGTAGTTGTGTTACAGTTCAGGGGATGAAAAGGGAACAGGCAGACAGTGCAGGGATCCCCTGTGGCCGTTCCCCTCAACAACAAGTATACCATTTTGGATACTATTAAGGGTAAGCCATAAGGTACACGTCTCTGGCACAGAGTCTGTCCTGTTGTTCAGAAGGGAAAGAGGGAGAGGAGTAGAGCATTAATTATTGGGGACTCCACAGTTAGGGGGATGGATAGGAGGTTCTGTGGGAACGAGAGAGATTCACTGTTGGTGTGTTACCTCCCAGATGCAAGGGTTTGTGAGGTCTCAGATCATGTTTTCGGGATCCTAAAGGGGGAGGGAGAGCAGCCCCAACTTGTGGTCCACATTGGCACCAACAACATAAGTAGGAAAAGGGATGGGAATGTAAGGCAGAAATTCAAGGAGCTACATTGGAATCTTTGAGTTAGAACAGAGTTGTTATCTCTGGTTTGTTACCCGTGCCACATGCAAGTGAGGTGAGGAATAGGGAGAGAGCGCGGTTGAACACATGGCTACAAGGATGGTGCAGGAGGGAGTGATTCAGATGCTTGGATAATTGGGGATCATTCTGTGGTAGGTCAGATCTCTAAAAACAGGATGGTCTACACCAGAACCAGGGGGTATCAATATCCTGGGGAGGTTTGCTAATGCCCTTCAAGAAGATTTAAACTAATTCATCAGGGGGCTGGGAACTGGAATTGTTATACTATCCTTTACATCTCTGGAACTTTTCAGCGGCCTATAGAAAATTCCCAACAGGATGGCCTCTCCTTTCCTGTTTCTAACCTCAGCCCATACTATCTCAGTAGACAAGTCCTCATCAAATGTTCTTTCTGCTACTGTAATACTGTCCTTGACTAACAATGCCACACCTCCCCTTCTTATACCATCTTCCCTGTTTTTATTGAAACATCTAAATCCCGAAACCTGTAACAACCATTCCTATCCCTGCTGTATCCATATCTCTGAACTGGCCACAACATCGAATCTCAGGTACCAACCCACATTGCAAGTTCACCCACCTTATTCCGGATGTTCCTGGCATTGATGTGGACACACTTCAAACCAAGGTGAGAGAGACAGGGTAGTTGTTATAGAGGACTTTAACTTTTCTAATGTTGACTGGAAATGCGATAGTTCGAGTACCTTAGATGGGTCTGTTTTTGTCCAATATGTGCAGGAGGGTTTCCTGACTCAGTATGTAGACAGGCCAACAATAGGCGAGACCACATTGGATTTGTTATTGAATAATGAACTGGGCCAAGTGTTAGATTTGGAGGTAGGTGAGCACTTTGGTGATAGTCAAGAATAAAGTGGTGCTGGAAATGCACAGCAGGTCAGGCAGCATCCAAGGAGCAGGAAAATCGATGTTTAGGACAAAAGCCCTACATCAGCATTTGCTCAGTTAGGGTGCTTGAGAGTTACAAGTTAGCCAGGGAGGACTTAAAGACAGAGCTAAGAAGAGCCAAGAGGGGACATGAGAAGTCTTTGGCAGGTAGGATCAAGGAAAACCCTAAAGCTTTCTATAGGTATATCAGGAATAAAAGAATGATGAGAGATGTATTAGGGCCTGTCAAGGACAGTAGTGAGAAGTTGTCTGAAGAAATAGGAGAAGTGTTAAATGAATATTTTTTGTCAGTATTCACACAGGAAAAAGACAATGTTGTCAAGGAGAGTACTGAGATACAGACTCTTAGACTAGAGAGGATTGATGTTCATAAGAAGGAGGTGTTAGCAATTTTGGAAAGTGTGAAAATACATAAGTCCCCTGGGCTGGATGGGATTTATCCGAGGATTCTCTGGGAAGCCAGGGAGGAGATTGCCAAGCCTTTGGCTTTGATTTTTATGTTGTCATTGTTTACAGGAATAGTGCCAGAAGACTGGAGGATAGCAAATGTTGTTCCCTTGCTCAAGAAAGGGAGTAGAGACAATCTTGGTAATCATAGACCAGAGAGCCTTACTTCGGTTGTGGGTAAAATGTTGGAAAGAGATAGGATTTATAATCATCTGGAAAGGAATAAGTTGAGTAGGGATAGTCAACACAGTTTTTTTAAGGGTAGGTCATGACTCACAAACCTTATTGAGTTCTTTGAGAACGTGATCAAACAGGTGGATGAGGGTACAGCAGTTGATGTGGTGTATATGGATTTCAGTAAGGTGTTTGATAAGGTTCCCCATGGTAGGCTATTGCAGAAAATAAGGATGTATGGGATTGAGAGTGACTTAGCAGTTTGGATCAGAAATTGGCTAGCTGAAAGAAGACAGAGGGTGGTGGTTGATGGGAAGTATTCAGTTGCTAGTGGTGTACTGCAAGAATTTGTTTTGAGGCCACTGTTGTTTGTCATTTTTATGAACGACCTGGATGAGAGCGTAAAAGGATGAGTTAGTAAATATGCGGCTGATACTAAAGTCGTTGGAGTTGTGGACAGTGTATTGCAGGTTACAGAGGGACTTAGATAAGCTGTAGAGCTGGGCTGAGAGGTGGCAAATGGAGTTAAATGCTGAAAAGTGCAACGTGATTCACTTTGGAAGGTGCAGGAATGCAGAGTACTGGGCTAATCGTAAGATTCTTGGTAGTGTAGATGAGCAGGGAGATCTCAGTGTCCATGTGCATAGACCTCAGAAAGTTGCCACCGAGGTTGATAGGGTTGTTAAGAAGATGTACAGTGTGTTAGCTTTTATTGGTAGAGGGATTGAGTTTCAGGACCATGAAGTCATGTTGCAGCTGTGCGAAACTCTTGGAGTACTGCGCACAGATCTGATCACCACATTATAAAAAGGACGTGGAAGCATTGGAAATGGTGCAGAGGACATTTACCAGGATGTTACCTGATATGGAGGGAAGGTCTTATGAGGAAAGGCTGAGAGACTTGAGGCTGTTTTCATTAGAGAAGAAGATTAAGAGGTGATTTTATAGAGACATACAAGATGATCAGAGGAATAGATAGGGTGGACAGTGAGAGCCTTTTTCCTTGGTTCGTGATGGCTAGCATGAAGGAGCAAAACTTTAAATTGAGAGATGTTAAATATAGGACAGATGTCAGGTAGGTTCTTTACTCCAAGAGTAGTAAGGCGTGGAATGCCTTGCCTGAAACTCTAGTAGACTCGCCAACTTTAAGGGCATTTAAATGGTCATTGGATAAATATAAGGATGATATTGGAGTAGAGTAAATTAGATGGGTTTCATTTCGGTTTCACAGGTCGGCGCAACATCTAGGGCCGAAGAGCCTGCACTGCACTGTAGTGTTCTATGTTCTATGTTCTGTCACAAACAAACAGTAATCATAGTCACATATACTCATACAGAAACACACTCGTGCACACACACAAACTTGCATGTACACACAAACACACACACACTCAGAATTTCGCACAGTTTGACGTGCACTCTAATACTCAAATTTACTTTTGCACCTGTTGACTCACACATACACTTTCACTTGGATACATACATTCATTTACTCTAAGACACTTTAACACATTCACTCACTCTCATACTGACTCACACAGACTCTCACTCGCAAATACTCTCATTCATGTGCTTTCACACACGCTATTTCTCACATACTTGCTTTCAATTGTGCACACACTCGCACAGTTTCACTTCAAATTTATTGTAATCTCCTGTCATGTTTGATGATGTACAGTGCTCGTATCAGTTGGGAAGTTCTCTCTGTTGTATTTTGTTATATTTTGTGATTTTTGTTTGACACAGAGAACTGCAAAGATGTCCACACAGTTAACTACACTCAAGCAGAAGTAATCACCCTGTCTTAATGGTAAATAGTGGAGATCGGAGAGCAAAGGGCGAACATCCTTGTTTTGTCCAAAGTGAAACAATGGCAAGTTCCAGACCCCAGCAATCTGGCTGCAGCAATCTGGGGGAAAGATCAGAAACTAGGAACCATTGAATACTCATAACTATTAACTTGGCTGTAATATATATCTACATAATCCTGTAAAAGCATGATTGTATGGTGGTTCTGTAAAATATGTATTATGGAAAAAAGTAAGTATATTTATTATATATATAAATAGGTTTCTAGATATGTACTATATACATTTGTTAACATGTAGATCATAATGTGCAAAGATCTCCGAAATTCCAGCAATAGATAAATGATCTTTATTTTATCATTACTTGTTGCACATTTTATATTTGTTTACTACTGTCTAATATTGTATTCAAGGAAAGATGTATGAATTTTACCTCTGTAAGTAACTTATTATGTAGTCTGTTGTATTTTGGTTTTGGGTGTAACCAATCAACAGAATTAACATTTCGAAAGTTCTTGAAGTAAACAACATCTCGTGAGTTCCAAGTTTATTAGCAATGAACTAAGTCAAGCTCCCATTCACAGTAAACTAAGGTTCCAGTAAGAATGTGGAAAGTTGCCAATGGAGTAAATCTGAGATAAATGCAGAAAATGGTGGAGATAGACAGTGTATCAGAGCATACAGAACAACTAAAAACTACAACCCAAACATAAAACAATAACCTATCTTTTGAAAGCTGATTGATTACTGTGTATTTCTAGAGTGGTCTTAATGTTCTAATATTACATCAGGGGGATTGTGATGTTGGTAAGTTTGATAAGTCGCGTTTCTGTGTCCTTTCTAATGTGCTGTAATGTCCTGTGTTCTGTGTCTCTGGCAATAATCAACAACATTGCACCTTAATGTCATGTTTATATGTTGTTGAGCATGAAGCTGTGTCATTGTACTTGGATGGAAATAAAGAAATTATCCTTTTCCAGTTAATTTTAATGTTTCATGTTTTATGTCTCAAAATGGATCTTGTTTCAAGCATTCAGAATCAGAGAATGATGCAGTTCAGAAAGAGGCCATTTGATCCATCATGTCTACACTTGGCTTGTGAAAACCTCTCTAATCAATCTGCTTTTCACAGTTATGCAAAATCTTGCTTTTTAAATGTTTTGTCCTCATAAAATGTGTCACTTCATATTTCTCTGAATAAGTTTCATCTGTCATAAGATTGCCCATTTCAGTATATCCCCCTGAAATCTTATTGTTTGCAACATGTGCAAACTTTGAAATCAGGCCTGATGTCAAAGTCTAGATTATTAGTAGCCATTAAAAGTAAATGATCCAATTACTGACTCCTAAGAAATCCAGCCTCTGCACCTCCCTCTAGTCTGAAAACACTATAATTTCTTTGTATCTATTAACCACATTTGTACACAAACTGCCACTGTTCTTTTAATTACAAGGACTTCTCTTTTGCTAAAAAAAACTCTGATATCAAACACTTTTTGAAATTTCAAAAATGCTACCATCAACACTCTCTTTTATTTTATCAATAAATTTAATTACTTTAGACAAAGATGAATTGCCTTTAACTCTTTTACAAACAATACAGTTCTGACATTCAAAAGCATAATGGCAAAATTTCTAGTGTCTGATTGATTTCAAAGCCATTTAGTTTGAGGCAGATTAACCCTCACCTCATGCCTCCTGCCTTCCTCTGGTGCCTGGTGCTACCAGAACAGATGCCTTCCCTTTTAGAATGGTAAACTTCCTCATCGCAAAGTCCTGCATGAATGTTTGATGATAAACATGAGGATCTGCCATGTTCATTGTTTAATAGCAATAGAAGCAGGAGGAGGCTATTTGGCCCGTTGAGACTGCTCTACCATTCATTAAAATCATGGCTGATCTATCCATTGTCCAAGCTCCTCCTTCCTGTATTATCTTCATAACTGTTAATTCCCTTATCATGCAAAAACCCATCCAACTGTATTTTGGGTATATTTCATGAAGCGACCTCTACTGTTTCCTTGGGCAGACAATTCCATTGGCAAAAGTGAGGACTGCAGATGCTGGAGATCAGAGTTGAGAGTATGGTGCTGGAAAAGCAAAACAGGTCAGGCAGCATCCGAGGAGCAGGAGAATTGACGTTTTGGGCAAAACCACTTCATCAGGGATGAGGTTGGGAGGACTCAGGGGTGGAGACATAAATGGGACAAGGGTGGGACTGGGGGTGAAGGTAGCTGAGAGTATGATAGGTGGGTGGAGGTGGGGAATGATGATGATGGGTTGGCGAGGACGGTGGAGCAGATAGGTGGGAAGGAAGATGAACAGGTGGGAGAGATCATGAGGGCGGTGCCGAGCTGGAAGGTTGAAACTGGGGTAAGGTGAGGGAAGGGGAAATGAGGAAAATGGTGAAATCCACATTGGTGGCCTGGTGTTGGAGGGTCCTGAGACAGTAGATGAAGCGTTTTTCTTCCAGGTGTCGAGTGGTAAGGGAGTGGCGATGGAGGAGCCACACGACCTGCATGCCTTCCGCAATTTCAACCACCTACAAACGGGCCCCACCACCAAAGATATATTTCTTTCCCCACACCTATCCGTTTTCCACAACCACCTCATCAGGTCCACACCCCCCAACAAACCACCCTCCCCTCCCGGCACCTTCTCCTACCACCACAGGAATTGCAAAACCTGTGCCCACACCTCCTCCCTCACTTCTATCCAAGGCTCTAAAGGAGCCTTCCACATCCATCAAAGTTTCACCTGCACCTCCACACATCCATTGCTCCTGATACAGTCTCCTCTACATTGGGGAGACAGGGTGTCTACTCACAGAGCGCTTCAGAGAACTTCTCTGGGACACATGCACCAACTAACCCTACTGCCCTGTGGCTGAACATTTCAACTCCCCCATCCATTCCCCCGAGGACAGACAGGACAACATTGTACTCCATCTGCCAGACCCTTGCCCAGACCCTCCACATTCTCTGCGCAGTTTGCCTTTCTACTCAATTTTAGTGTCATCAGCAAACTTGGATACGTTACACTCGATCTCTTCTTCCAAATCATTTATATATATCAGGAACAGTTGCGGGCCCAACACTGTCCTCCATGTCACTCCACTCACCACTGATTTCCAACCAAAGAAACACCCATTTATTCCAACTCTCTGTTTTCTGGTGGTTAACTAGCCCTCTATCCATGCTAGTACACTTCCTGAAACTCCATGCATTCTTATCTTATGGATAAGTCTTTTGTGCGGCCCCTTATCGAACACCTTCTGGAAGTCCAAGTATACAACATTCACCTGTTCCCCTGCATCTACCACACTTGTTACAACCTCAAAGAACTCCAATAAGTTTGTCAAACACGACCTTCCCTTCCTGAATACTTGCTGCATCTGCTTAATGGAACCCTTTCCATCCAGATATCTTATTATTTTTTCATTAATTTTAGCCTCCAATATTTTCCTGATCACAGATAGGATGACTGTGATAGGTAAGCTAACTGACCTGTAGTTATCTGCCTTTTGCCAACACCTTTTTTAAACAGTGGTGTGATACTTGCATGACACTGCCTGTAGTCCGGTGAATTTTGGTAAATTACCATTAACACATCTACTATAACTTCTATCATTTCTGTTAGCAACCTGGGATGCATTCCATCAGGACCAGGGAGCCCATCACCCTTTTAGATTAGATTAGATTACCTACAATGTGGAAACAGGCCCCTTTGGCCCAACAAGTCCACACCGACCCGCCGAAGCGCAACCCCTACCCCTTCACCTAACACTATGGGCAATTTAGCATGGCCAATTCACCTAACCTGCACATCTTTGGACTGTGGGAGGAAACCGGAGCACCTGGAGGAAATCCACGCAGACACAGGGAGAATGTGCAAACTCCACACAGTCAGTCACCTGAGGCAGGTTTTGAACCTGGGTCTCTGGCGCTGTAAGGCAGCAGTGCTAACCACTGTGCCACCGTGCCGCCTTTAGACACCCCGAGTTTACTCAACATTTATTCCTTTAGCGATAACAATTAAATTGAAGTCTTCACCTCCCATTGTATCCTTAACATCATTCTTTGGCATGTTAGACACACCTTTCATTGTGAAGGCTGACAGAAAATAATTATTCAAGTCCTCGGCTGTTTCAGCATTACCCAATATTAATTCCCCTTTCTCATCCTGCAAGGAACCTACGTCCACTTTAGCCACCCTTTTCCATTTTGTATATTTATAAAACCTTCTCTGACCTGGTTTGATATTCTGTGCTAGTTTGCATTCATAATCTGTCTTTCCTTTCTTTATTGATTGATTCATGGTTCTTTGTTGCTTTTTAAGGTTTTTACGATCTTCCTGTCTCCCACTACTCTTGGCTACTTTGTAAGTCTGAGCTTTTAATTGAATGCCTTCCTTTATTTCCTTAGTTATCCAAGGCTGGCTCTTCCTACCCTTGCTATCCTTGTTTTTGAACAGAATATACTTTCCTTGAGCACTGTGAAAAGGCTCTTTGGAAGTCCTCCACTGTACCTCAACTGTTCCATCATATACCTTGGCTAACTTAGCCAACTCCTTCCTTGTCTTATTATAGTCTCCCTTGTTTAAGCATAACACCCTGGGCCAGTTTGACAGTTTCTCTAAAGTGAACAAATCAGTCAAAGTTACTTTAATAGATTCCAAGTGGCAATATAATGAAAATCAAAATATCTAAAGAAACTTGTCAAATTTAAACATTTTATTTGTGTGGGCTAACAATGGACCCAGCACCCTATCTTGAAGGGTCTGAAGTGTACACATGATCACCACCTTCTCCCTTTGCATGGACTTCACGGCAGGAGCATATTAGTTTCATTGTTGATTTATCAAAATTTAGAAAGAGAGCTGTGAGTACATTTCCTGAATGACCAATGGGAATCACAGCAAGACAAAATTTCAAATTTTAAAGCTTTTACTGTACAAATAAACTAAAATCAATATAAATCAAGCACCAACTAATGCAACTCTGATCAAAAGTAAGTTATTTATATATATTATTTAAAAGTGTTTGAATTACAAATTAACGGAATATGGGTTTTATTTGTGGAGGAGTTTAAAACCAGTATGTGTCCGAGAGCATGTGACTGCAAGAATCCCAGAAGTGTCAATGGAAATTTGCATATATTTTGGGTTTACAACAGGAGAGAGTAAACACTAAGGTATTAGCTTTAGCAAAGTCCATGATGGGTAAGATTTAAAATATTTAGTTCAAAAACTTTTAAGTGCAATTTGAAGAATATCTGACATGGGTCAGACACATGTGCAGTCTGTCCTTGAAAAAAAGAGCAAAACCAAAGAACTATGGATGCTGGAATTCAGAAACAAAAATAAAACTTGCTGGAAATTTCATCAGGACTGGCAGCATTTTTGTGCAGACAAAACAAAGTTAATGCTTCAGATCCAGTGACCCTTCTTCATAACTAATTGTAGCTAGGAAAAGGTTGGTATGTATGCTGAAGATGGGGAGGGGAGAGGAGTAAATAATAGGTGGAGGTGGAACCCAGAGAGAGAGAGTGCAAAAACAGCAACTAGGTAGATGAAAGGAATTAGTAAAGATCAACCTGGGAGAGTCAGGAACTGCTAATTGGAACCATTCGTGGCTGACAATATGTTGTGCTGGTAGTCCATGTGATAAGAAGGCCTGGTATTTGGGGTTGGGCTATTGAAACAGAAGAAGGTGTTGGGGCCTTAAAGTTATTCAACTCAATATTGAGTTCTGAATGCTGCAGGGTCCCCAAGCGGAAAATGAGATGTTGTTCTTCTAGCTAGCACTGAGTTCCACTGGAGAAAGCCTGTGACAGAGGTGGGAACAATGGGGTGTGTTGAAGTGACAGGCAACCAGAAGCTCAGGGTCATATTTTTCAAAGAACAAAGAACAAGGAGAATTACAGCACAGGAAAAGGCCCTTCGGCCCTCCTAGCCTATGCCGATTCAAATCCTCTGTCTAAACCTGTCACTTATTTTCCATGAATCTGTATTCCTCTGCTCCCTACCCATTCGTGTATCTGTCTAGATACATCTTAGATCACATTATCACACCCACCTCTACCACCTCCGCCAGCAATATGTTCCAGGTTCCCACCACCCTCTGCGTAAAGAACTTTCTATGCATATCTCCCTTAAACTTTTCACCTCTCATCTTGAACTCGTGACCCTTACTAACTGGGTCCCCCACTCTGGGAAAAAGCTTCTTTCTATCCACCCTGTCTACACCTCTCATGATTTTGTAGACCTCAATCAGGTCACCCTCAACGTCCGTCTTTTTAATAATCCTAATGTACTCAACCTCTGTTCATAGCTAGTGCCCTCCATACCAGGCAACATCCTGGTGAACCTCCTCTGCACCCTCTCCAAAGCATCCACACCTTTTTGGTAATATACCAAAACTATATGCAGTATTCCAAATGTGGCCAAACCAAAGTCCTATACAACTGTAACATGACCTGCTAACTCTTGTACTCAATACCCTATTTGACGACGGAAAGCATACCTTATGCCTTGACCACTCTATCGACCTGTGTTGCCACCTTCATGGTTCAATGGACCTGAACACCCAGGCATCTCTCTGTGAATCAATTTTCCCCAGGGCTCTTCCATTTACGGTGTAGTTTTCAATGTCAGAATGTAGGTGTTCTGCAAAGCTGTCTGCATTTCATTTTCCCAGTGTAAAAGGGAACACATTATGATCAGTAAATGCAGTTAACTACATTGAGGGAAGTGCAACTAAAATTGCTGCTTCACCTGGAACATGTGTCTACAGCCTTGGATAGTGAGGAGAGAGAAAGTAAATGGACAAATGTTCCAGCTTCTGCATTTGCAAGGGAAGATGCCATTGAACTATGGGGAGGTGTTGACAGTGGAGGTGGAGTAGACCAAGGTGTCCTGGAGGGAATGGTCCCTGCAGAAGGCTGACAAGGCAGAGGAGGTGAATATGTGTCTGCTGGTGACATCCTACTGAGGTGGCAGAAATGGTGGATAATAATCCTTTAGATGTGGATGCTGGCAGGGTAATAAGTGAGGACCATATATAGGGGGAAGGAAGAGAAAGGGTGAGGGCCAAAGTGCAGGGTTGGCACGGCTGAGACCACCGTCAACGACAGTGGTGGGGAATCTTCAGATGAGGAAGGCAGTGGACACTTTGAAGGCTCCCTTGTAGAAGCTGGCATCATCAGAACATATGCAATGGAAAGAGAGAAACTGGGAGAATGGAATAGTATTTACAAGCAGCAGGTGGTGAGATGTATAGTTGAGGTAACTGTGAGAGTCGGTGGGTTTCAGTTTATGTCAGTTTCAGAATTTCCAGTTTGTGGGCTGCAGCTACCTCCTCTTCACTATGGATGTGCAATCCCTTTCCAAGCCCATCCCCCAACAGGATGGTCTTGGGGCTTTCCACATCCCCCTGGAAAAAAGACCTGAAACTGACATTAGCATCAGATGAATCATGGATGTAAGTTGGAAGGGATTTGGCAAGGGGAGAAAAGGTTAAGTTGAGGTAGGAAGAGATAAGTTCTGTGGGGTAGGAGCAGAAACGATGGATCTGCCTGGACAGTCCTGTTTGTGGATTTTGCAAAGGAGATAGAAGCAGTCTGTATGGGGTTGAGGGAAAATGTGCTTGGAGGTTGTGGGGCATTACAGAACATTTCGAATTCAACTCTGTATTAGCCCAGAAACCCAATACCTCAACACAAATAAAGAAGATAATTTTAATCTGGATAGAATCTTTTCAGTTCTCTAAACAATGTTGCTATTGGAGAGAAAGCTGGGAGAATTGAGTGAGGTCAGCAGCAGCAAGGAGTTTCTCTACACTGAGAGCACTGTGTCCCATATTCCACACCAGAGTTAAATGGCAAAACACAAAGCTCACTCGTGAGCACTGAGAAGTCTGTTTGCATGTATCAGCATACATTAACATCTCATTATTAGTTAATTGCACCTTGTTACTGTGCAGGTTTCCATTTTACCACCCACCCGACCAAATCAGGATGGTGGGAATTTCCAAAGCGAACGTCAGCACAGTTACCTGGTGGCTTCAGTTCACCTCACCACTTGCTCCTCTGACTCTCCATCTTGGACAACAGTCATCATTATCTCAGGATACACGCCATGGGCAGCGACTTCCAGCAACATCCCCCAACCAATGACATTGGCATCATACACATACCAGCCTCACAGTATATCTTTGACTCGCTTACAAAATGGCTCTGCAGCTCACTGATGCATTTGGGGCACACTAACATCTCTCATTGCAATGCTGCTGCCAGGACATTTTGTGTGCAGGGTCAGGCTCCCAGCTCATGGACTGGACCAAGGTTTAGCAAAGGATTCTTTGTTTACTCCCTCAGTGTTCACTTACAGTGCACTTACATCAATGCTCACAGCACCTCTGCCCAGCTTTGCCATTTTGTACTCTGTTCCCTCGGCCAGAGTTTAAAGGTTTGTGGTTTTTCTGTCTCTCCTTGCTCTTAGTGCACTTACAAAGCCAAGCAACCTGCCACTGTTGTCAACTGTCATTGGTCCAGGTCGAGCCCATCTTGCTGTGTGGCACCATGCAGTACCAATCTCACATCGCCCCATGTGCCAACAGCTTACAAAGCAAACACATTGTATGTGCTTCATTTGTCCTTGGGTGACTGTCTGTGTGGAGCTTGCACATTCTCCCGTGTCTGCGTGTTGTTTTACTGTGTGCTCTGGTTTCCTCCCACAATCCAAAGATGTGCCAGTCAGGTGAATTGGCCATGCTAAATTGCCCGTAGTGTTAATGCATCATTCAGGGGGAAATAGAGGGTAGGGGAGTGGGTCTGCATGGGTTACTCTTTGGAGGGTTGGTGTGGACTTGTTGGGCCGAAGGGCCTGTTTCCATACTGTAGGGAATCTAATCATCTCTGAGCCATTTGCTTTCAGCTGTTGCTGTCTTGGAGCAATGTCCCAAATATGTTAAGATTTCCAGTCAGTAAATTGCTTTTACCGAGTGGAATGTTAAGAACAACTTCCATTTCACACGATGACTTCAGCAAGACAGTGAGGGAAAACCAAGGGTACAGTGGGTGGGAGCAGGGGGACAGGTCAAAAAGGGAATCAAGAAAGAAGATTTTGAGAAAGGATCTCCTTTAATTGAAGAGATGGCATTTCTGTCAGTTCAGCAAGCTCTGGACTGGAATAGTCAGGCCATAGAAACTTTAAGCAAAGTGTTTTGTGCCCTCTTCTATTTTTTTGAATTTACACATGGGATGTGGATGATTCTGTTTGGGTCTGCATTTATTGCCCATCCCCAGTTGCCATTGAGAAGGTGGTGGTGAACTGCCTTCTTGAACCATTGAACCCGGGTTGATCCCCTAATTTGATGGTAATGGTTGAGTGGGAGATATGCCGGGCCATGAGGTTACAGATTGTGCTGGAGTACAATTCTGCTGCTGTTGATGACCCACAGCGCCTCATGGATGCTCAGTCTTGAGTTGCTAGATCTGTTTGATGTCTGTCCCATTTAGCACGGTGATAGTGTCACAAAACACAATGGAGGTAATTCTCAATGTGAAGGTGGGACTTTGTCTCCACAAGGACTGTGCAGTGGTCACACTTACTGAAACTGTCTTGAACAGATGCATCTGCAGCTGGCAGTTGGTAAGGATGAGGCCAAGTATATTTTTCCCTCTTGTTGGTTCCTTCACCACAGACCTAGTCTAGCAACTATATTCTTTAGTACTCGATCACCTCGATCAGTAGTGATGCTGCTGAGTCACTCTTGGTGATGAGACATTGAAATCCCCAGCCAGAGGACATGTTGCGCCCTTGCCACTCTAGTGCTTCCTCCAAGTGTTGGTCAGCATGGAGGAGTACAGACTCATCAGGCAATCTGAAGCCATGAGACTTCATGGGACTCAGAGGCAACTCCCTCCTGACTGTATAAAGCTGTGATACCACCTCCACTGGGCCTATCTTGCTGGTGAGGTAGGACATATCCATGGATGGTGATAATGGTGTCTGGGAGATTGTCTATAACGTATGATTCCATCAAAGAACAAAGACCAAAGAAAGTTTACACCCCAGGAACAGGCCCTTCAACCCTCCAAGCCTGAGCCGATCCAAATGTACCGACTAAACTGTCGGTCAATTCCTAAGCATCTGTATCCCTCTGCTCTCCACCTACTGATACATCTGTCCAGATAGATCTTAACTGAATCTACCGTGCCTGCCTCTACCACCTCTGCTGGCAACGCGTTCCAAATGCCCACCACCCTCTGTGTGAAGTACTTACCGTGTGTATCCCCCTTAAACTTTCCGCCTCTGACCTTGAAAGCGTGACTATGTCAGGCTGTTGCTTTACTGGTCTATAAAGCAACACCTCAACAAAGTCCCTAGAAAACATTCCCAGCACAGAAACATCATGGGGTTAGAGACAGAGAAAAACTTCTTCTACAGCTTCCCCATCAAAACTTCCAGAACAAGAACAGCATGGAGTTACAGATAGTGTAAAGCTCCCTCTACTCTTTTAAACCAAAGGCAAGGCTTGTTTATGAGTGTCCCCATCAAACACTAGGAGAAAGTGAGTACTGCAGATGCTGGAGATCAGAGCTTAAAAATATGTTGCTGGAAAAGTGCAGCAGGTCAGGCAGCATCAAAGGAACAGGAGATGTTGCCTGACCTGCTGCGCTTTTGCAGCAACACATTTTTAAGCCCATCAAACACTCCTAGGACAGGGACAACATGGGATTAGATACAGAGTAAAGCTCTCTCTGCACTGTCCCCATAAAGCACTCCACAGGGAAACACATCATGGCAAAGTATGATTGGGGAGGTTGAGGTTAGGTTGTGTAGAGGTTGGGGGATGGTGGGGGGAGATGAGATAGAGATTGGGGTGAGGGGAGGAAGGTGGGAGTGACTCTTAGTCACTAAAAGAAATTGGTCAGCTTGGTCACAGACTCAATGTTAAAGAGTTTGTTATAAAAAGCAAGGGAGAGAGTAAAAGCCAAATGTTGAGGCAGAGAGTTGCTGAGCTTAGATCCCAGCAGCTGAAGGTACAGTCACCAATGGTGGAGTCATTAAAATTAGGGACACTTCAGAACTCAGAGATAGCTCAGAATTATTGGAGCTTTGTGGAATGGGAGATTACTGTTATAATACAGGGACAGCAAGCCAAACTAAATCGGCCTCAATATCACGAGGTTTGCAAATAGTTGAATTAAAATATTCAATGACCCTTAAAGTTATTCAATTCTTAACCAGACTTTATGAATGACAGATATCAAACACCAGCTTTATAATTTAAACAGAAATTGACAATTTATAATTAATACTGGAACTTTAGCCGAACAAAGTTAAACAGCAAATTATTTAATTAAGTTAAATGATTTAAACCTAATCTTCATTGATCGTTACTACCACTCACATGTATAGACAGACAGATACAGTTCAGAGATACAGTAGAAGAAAATAAGAAGGAGTGGGTAGTGTTCAAAATGTGGAATTGCGAAGTCAACAATTTTGGATCCAAGAATGACACATTGAGGCAAGAGACTAGCTCATCTATATGTCACATAATTTAATAGTGGATCAGGCATGGGGCTGAATGGCCTGCTTTTCCAGAGTTCTCTTGCTTGATTCTGCCCTAAGTTTAGATTGTCAGAAATGCTGCCCCATTACTTAGGAAACGCCCACAATCAACAGAAGAGTTTGTCATAACCAAGCATTCACAACACTTCTGGTTTTGTTAAGTTGCTGGTTTAGCCTGGTCATTGATCTATAGTAAAAACCGAAATATTGCAGATGCTGGATATCTGAACTAAAAAACAATGCTGGAGAAACTCAACAGCACCTGTGATGAGAGAAACAGAGTTAATATTTCATCATTAATGGCTCATCTTCTGAACTGCTTTGGTCCAACAGTACCTCTGTTCCCTGACATGGAGTGTAGACATACCAGAAGCTGACTGAAAATCTGAACAATTTCAGAACTGATATCTCCTGGTTATTGTAACTGGAATCTGGAACTCAGGGTGGCTCAGCAGAAAGAGCAGAAAACTCTGGATCATCACTTGCTGCCTTCAGTGAGCTATTTCTCAGACTGTTTCCTGAACAATTGATGAATGCTCAGCTTTTAGTTCAAGATTCTTAGCAGGAAGCAGGAAATGGATCAACTTCCTTAAATTGATCATAAGACAATACACTAACAGAGGTACTTAACTAAACCATTAAAAAGCACTCAACATCATGTTCAACAACAACAAAAACTATTTAGATTTATAAAGTGCCTTTGACATAAAATACCCAAGGCAGCTTACTGCAGCAATGTGGAACCAAATAAGAGCATAAGAACTCGGAGCAGGAGTAGGCCATCCCACCACCATTCAATAAAATGATGGCTGATCTTTTCATGAACTCTGCTCACCATAATCCTTAATTCCTTTACTGTTCATAAATCTACGTATCTTTGCCTTAAAAACATTCA
Source organism: Hemiscyllium ocellatum (assembly GCF_020745735.1). Taxonomy (NCBI): domain Eukaryota; kingdom Metazoa; phylum Chordata; class Chondrichthyes; order Orectolobiformes; family Hemiscylliidae; genus Hemiscyllium; species Hemiscyllium ocellatum. The sequence goes on along the minus strand of NC_083426.1, from coordinate 560,975 downwards.
ATGAGGTAGTCTCAACTGCTTCACTGGGCAGGGAATTCCACAGATTCACAACCCTTTGGATGAAGAAGTTCCTCCTCACCTCAGTCCGAAATCTACTCCCCCTTATTTTGAGGCTATGGCCCCTAGATCTAGTTTCAGCTGCCGGTGGACATGTCCTCTCTTACTTCTATCTTATCTATTCCTTTCATAATGGCAGGAAAGTGGAAGCCCTGGGGTTTTTTTCACTGACAGAATGTAGGTATTCTGCAAAGTGGTAGTCCAATCTGCATTTCATCTCCCTCATGTAGTTTCACCTGTCAGTGGAAATGTCCTCTCTTACTTCTATCTTATCTATTCCCTTCATAATTTTATAAGATCCTTCCTGATTGTTCTAAATTCCATTTGCTGTTTTCCAATCTGCCTGAACTACCCCAGAGTCCAGCAAGTATTGGTAAATTACCACAAGCGGATTTACTATTTTCCCCGCCACCTCTTTTAATATCCTGGGATGCATTCCATCAGGACCCAGTGACCTTATCTACTGTTAGCCCCATTAGCTTGCCTAACATTACTTCTTTAGTGATAATGATAGTTTCTAGGTCCTCACCTGCCAAACCCTCCTTGTCATCAATTATGGTCAAGTTATTTGTCTTCCACTGTGAAGACTGACACAAAATATCTGTTCAATGCCTCGGCCATTTCCTGCTTTCCCCTTATTAAACCCCCCTTCTCATCTTCTAAAGGACCAATTTTTATCTTAGTCATTCTTCTTCATTATATATATTTGTAGAAACATTTCATACCTGCTGTTATATTCTGAGTTAGATTACTCTCATAATCCATTTTTTTACTTTATAGCTTTTCTCCTGGCTTTCTGTTGACATTTAAAGATTTCTCAGTCCTCTAGCTTTCTACTAATCTTTGTATGCATTAGCTTTCGATTTGATAGCCTCCTTCATTTTTCCTTAGTTTTCCCTTTTCCTATAGTCCTCCCCGGTATACGGTTTTGCTGAATACTGTGAAAAATCACTTTGAAAGTCTTCCACTGTTCCTCAACTGTCCCACCATATAGCCTTTCTCCCCATCTACCTTAACCAACTCCTCCGTCTCCTATGTTTAAGCACAAGATACTGGTATTGGATTTCAGCTTCTAACCCCCCATCTGTATTTCAAATTCGACCATGCTGTGATTACTCCTTCCAAGAGGATCCCAGCTATGCGATCACAAATTATTCCTGTCTCATTACACAGAACCAGATCAAGGATAGCTTGCTCCTGCATAGTTTCCAGTACATAAGGTTCAAGGAAACTATTGCAGATATATTCTATGACTTCAAGGCTGCCTAAACTAACTTGATTTGACCAATCAATATGTAGATTAAAATTCCCCATGATCCCCCCTTGCCCACTGCACCATGATGTTATTATTTGGTGGTCTATGGACTATGCCAATCAGTGACTTTTACCTGTTACTTTTTCTAATTTTCACCCACATTGATTTAACCCTTTTCTCCATAGAATCTATATCATCTCTCACTGTTGCCCTGATGTTATCTTTAAATATCAGCGCAATACCACTTCCTTTTCCTTCCTGTCTGTCCTTCTGAATAGTCTGATCCCTGCATATTTAACTCCCAGTCGTAACTATCCTGCAACCATGTCTCTGTAATGGCTATTCACAATGATTTGTGCCATCATTTAGCTTGTTTCAAATGCGAACATTCAGGTAAAGTGCCCTTACGCTGAGGACACATGAGCCACCAAGCCCCTTAAAGAGGCATTAGGTCAAGTCTCTCTTGCTTAATGGAATCTTATGTCTGGCATTGGTGTTCTTGATGCCATTTCACCTTCCGCTCCACCCCCCCGCCCCCCCCCTCCCCACCTCCCCACCCCAGGTTTAACCTGGTGTGGAGTGTTCTCCCCATTAGCAACTCTGCTGGAGTTATCCCTGTAGTTGCATGGGGGGGTAATCTGATAATCAGATAGGAACTGAGACAGTTTGGTATCTAGTGAAGCTGTAGGCTGTCTTTTTAAGCCTGTCTTCAAAGTTTGGTTTGCTCTTTTCGTCAGTCCATTGAGCAAAGGATAGTATGGAGCTGGCCTTATATGCCGAATGCCATTTGACTTTAGGAAATATTCAAATCCCCTGCTGGTAAATGATGGCCCATAGTCTGGCACAAACACTTCCAGAAGTCTGTGTATTGCAAAAGATGTTCACAGTTTTTCTATTGGCCCTGTGTTTGATGAATGAACTCTATGCACGTCCAATAACTTTGAGTGAGTGTCCACAATAACTAAGAACCTGGCCATTCCCACAAATGTAGGAGAGCAGCTGCTGGTGGTTTTTCTTGTCCTTGCTTGCATTCTGGCACTGCCCCAGCAACACAGCTATGTCTGCATCCAACCCTGGCCACCAGGTATATCTTGATTTTTCAATCCCCTGGATGACCCTGATAGAGTTCAGCCAGCATCTGGTGGCAAACTTTACTCAGTGCAATCACTGACCCCCCATTATAAAATGCCATCATCTACAGTCTCTCCAGCTCCATAAATGTTTCAAGATTGTTGGTGATGACCCTTTGTCTCCCCCATCACCATCAGCTGTTTTAATTTTGCTGGGACTGGGATGTTTATGCATCCACAGTCTGATATTGTCAGTGGTGACTAGAAGGATGCCCAGAAAGTTTAAAACCAGAACAGACTTTCCAGGACAGGTGCCCCCAGTGGTGTCTTTGCCTGGGGAAGGCAGCTCAGGGCTTCCACTTTAGCTCCCTGGCCTCCCGGACAGTGTTCCAACTTGTAATTGTACACATGTACATGACAGCCCTCGACTGAATTTGACCTGAAGCTATGAATAGCATGGCCTTGTCCTATCTGAATAGCATTAGCAGGGGTTTGTGGTCTGTTACTGCTACAAATTTGTGTTTGTAAAGATATTAATGGAACCTTCTCACACCAATGATAACCTCCAAATTTTCCTTCTCTATCTGGGTGTATTTGCACTCTGCATTAGCCAAAGCCCAGGATGTAAAGGTTATTGGGTATTCCTCTCCATTGGGCCATTTGTGAATTACCAGCCCGATGCCACACGGGGAGGCGTCACATGTCTGTACCAGATCTCGCTTGGGATCACAGTGTGCCAATATCTTAGACATCTTAGATGATAGTTGCTTCGTCACTTCTCTAAAGCAGCATCTTGGTTGCAAAACCAATTCCAAGGCTGACCTTTCTTCAATAGCAGATCTAAGGGTGCCAGGATGGAAGCCAGGTTACATCAAAACTTTCCGTAAAAATTCACCAATCCAAGGAAGACCTAAGTTCCGGTACAGATGTGGGAGTCAGGGCACTTTTAATCTTTCCCACTTTATCATCCAACGGGTATAACCTGGTCTTGTCAACCCTGTAGCACAAGTAGCTCACTTAGGTTGCCTGGAACATATAGTTTTCCTTTCTCAGGTGTACACCCACCTGGGGAAATGTGTAAAGACTATGTCTAAATCTCTAAGTGCTCTTTATTGGTCTTCCCCATTATTAGCACGTCATCTAGATAAGTAGCAACCTGGGTAGATCTTGTAAAATGTTTTCCATCATCCACTGAAAAATGGAACAGGCTGATAATAATACCCCAAAAAGCAGTCTCATACATTGGTACAAACCCTCATTGGTATTAGTTGTAACATACTTCTGGGAATCCTCATGTAACCGCAACTGTAAGTACACATGGCTCATGTCCACCTTCATGAAGGACAACCTGGCTTTGTGAATAAATCTTCTATGTAAGAGATTGGGTATTTATCCAGCTGTAAATGTGGTTTGCCATTTGTTTAAAATTCAGGGCTTCACAATTGGTATGACCGGTGCTGCCCATTCCTAAACTGGACTGGTTTGATGATTCCTTCACTTTCCAGCCTCCCTTCTACCTCTGCTTTTGTGGGTAAGGTAAATGGCACTGGGCAGGCCTTGCAGGATCATGCAATTGCCTTCTGGTCAACATGCAGGGTGGCCTAGACCTTCCTGAGAAACTACTAGGTATTTAAGTAGGGCTTCATTCAGGCAGCCATTTTCTAATTGCAAAATGTGAAACTTTTTCTATCAATTCTGCCCCATCTGGCTTGGGCCTGAGCCTTTCACTACAGTCAGTGGGAACTGAATCAGCTGCTTCTCATACAAGACCTGAGCAGAGGTTGTACCCTTAATCTGTAAAGGTTCCCAGTATAGGTTCTCTGCCTAGCCAAGGTCTTATGCAAACTTAGGGATGGAGTCCAGAGCGAATTTTGGTAAAAATAGATCCGCAATCTGATACAGCTGCACCAGTATCACCCTCCATCACAACCAGATGATCATTTATCCGGAAGTTTACTTTAATTGGAATTGCTAGAAAAGCTCAGCAAGTCTGGCAGCATCTGTGGAGAAACGTCAGAGTTAATGTTTCGGGTCTTGGGATGTCTCCCCAGATCAGGCAACTTAGCTGTTCCAAGTTGGATATGGATGGGTTTTCCAGGGTGTGCACTCTCCTGTTTACCAGCCTATGAATTCTCTCACCCAATTTAAGTCTAGTGGGATTCTTTTGCTGTCACAAGTCTAATACCAGCAGCAAATATAACGGCTTGCTGGCAGATTCTGAAGAAAAAATTAACTATTTTATTGAGACTTGGCTTTGTTTTGGGATTTGCTGGGGGCTGACATAGAGTCCCTCTGTTCAGGATATGTCCTGAGTGAGGCTCTGCTATTGCCTTCAGTTAAGTGATTTTTGCTAAGCTCAGTCAGACCACTGAGGGTGTCCATTCCGCTGGTATACCCTGTAACTCATATGCTATACTTGTCAGATTTTCTAATGACAAAGCCAGTAGTAGTGCCTGTTTTAGTCCAGGGCTTCAGCTAGTAGGCACCTTTGCGTGTTTACATTGTTAATCCCACATACCAAACAGTCTCTCAGTATCTCAGTGAGAGTTAAACCAAAGTTACATACCTCTGTCAGTTGCCTTAACCTCATCAAAAATGCCTCTAGTACTCAAACTGCCAAATAAAACCAACAGTGTCTCAGAACTGGAGGAGTCTTGGGGTCATAATATTCCTTAATCAAATCCATTAGCTCTTGAAAGGTTTTTGTATCTGGTGCCTCAGGGAAAGTTAGGCTTCTAACAACTGAAAAGGTTGCAGATCCACAAGCTGTCAGCAGAATTACTTGTTGCCTTTCATCTGCCCCAATATCATTTGCCTGGAAAAAATGGTACATTCCTTCCACAGACTGTGCCCAGTCTTCGATGGCTGGATTGAATGAGTCAAGCTTCCTAAATAATGGCATGATGCCAGAAATGCTTACCCCAACTCAAACATGACTGTTGCAAGCAAATTCTTTCATAAGCATATTTTTTCCTCTCGTCGCTACTGAAATAGCTGCACAGAGGCCAGTATCCCATCACCAAGTCACCCTTTATTTACATGTGTGTAGTACTAGACACTGATCTGGCTTTCCCAGAGCCAGCTCTCAGTGTGTCAGAATGTCTGACACTCCTGTTTCTATCTGTCAGCCAGGCTCCATCACTAGACAAGGTTAACAGCCCCAATCAGGGAGCTCATACTCTATGAGATTCACCCGGCTGACCTCTTTAAAATTACTACAGTTAGGAGACTAAAACTCTAATCAGAATTTTACAGAATGTCTTAAAGGAGGGATCTGAGCTAGAGAGACTCAGAAAGCGAATACCAGCTTAGGGCTCAGACAACTGAAAGCAAGGTCGCGAGTGGTGGAATGATTAAAATTGGCAATGGACAAGAGGGCAGACTGTGTGAGGGGTGCAAACCTCATTGTGTTGTAGGACTGAAAGTGATTACAGAGCGAGGGAGGAATGAGGCTATGGAGAGATTTTAAAAACAAGGATGAGAACATTAAAATCAATATATTGCTGGACTAGGAGCCAAAGTGTGCATAGGAACCCTGCAGAGGCATCAATATAGCACACTCTAAGGGAGTTTCCTGGGATATTGAATCTCTGAACATTCTTCTATTCCTGGAATCCTTCCAAAGTCTCCATTTAAATCAGAGAATTAGCGAGTTACTCAGGAAGAGAGAGACAATTAAAAGCCAAGTTGACCTGCCAGATAACTATTAAACTATCTCCAATTCACCATTCACTACCAACTAAATGCAGGCCAGTGAGGACACAGTGATGGGGGAATGGGACTTTCTATGAGTTAAAACACAGACAGCAGAGGTTTGGATGATTTCAATTTTGTGGAGGATGGAATGTGGGAGATCAACTGGGAGTGCACTGAAATAGTTAAATCTAGAGGTCAAAGCAGAGATGAGTAGCAGATATGTCGAGTCAGAGATGAAGTTAGATCAAAGAAAGTGAGGACTGCAGATGCTGGAGATCAGAGTCGAGCATGTGGTGCTGGAAAAGCACAGCAGGTCAGGCAGCATCTGAGGAGCAGGAAAATCAACATCTCGGCATAAGCTCTTCATCAGGAATGAAGTTATGTAGGGCTGCGTTCTCCAAAGAATGGTAATTGTAGTCAGAGTGGCAGATTACTCCATGGAAAGAGCTCCATATTTCTAGCAGGAGATTCTGATCATGTCCTGCAGAAATTTGAAGCATGATCTCAATGCAAATTTGCCCTCGTAGTGCAGCCGAGTCTGGAGATAATTCCTGTTCTCACAGCCATTATTGGTCTATTCTCTGATTGAAATGTTCAGCAGCATGGGCAACCACTTTGACAGCTCCTTTGAAGACTATAGTGTGTAAGTTCAATACACAGAGGTAGAATTCCAGTTAGGAAGGGTGCAAGGTGAATACTGTGCCAGGTGCTCAGGTTGCCAGGGTATCAGAGAAGTAAGGTCTCAGGGCAAAATTTGGTGAGTGGCCCAGTGATTGAAAATTGAGGTTAAGTCAGAGAGGAAGGTGGGTATTGGGCCTGGCAGGGAGAAGTGGATGCCAGGACTAGGCTTTATTCCTGATGAAGGGCTTTTGCCCAAAATGTCGATTTTCCTGCTCCTCGGATGCTACCTGACCTGCTGTGCTTTTCAGCACCACTCTGATCTAGACTGAGAGAGGAGAGGAGTTTGTTGGGCCTGGAGAGAAGAGCTTGTGTCCTGCCCTGGGGGTGGGAGTGGTATTAGGTCCTGAGGTGGTGTGGAGGCGATCAGGTCCAGAGGTAAGAGGGGTGTATCAGGATCAGGATTTGGGTTGGAAAGTTGTTTGCAGTTTGAGGCACATTTAGTTGGGGCAAATGATGAGTTTGAGTTAGTTAAATAGTTATCTGGCAGGTTGACTTGGCTTTTAATTGTCTCAATTTTCCTGATTATTTAACTACAGCAGAACTCTCTAAATTCTCCAATTTATTAGGAAACTTTTGGAAAGACAAGCAGAATTGTTCAGAGGAATCTTCAATATCCCAGGATATTTCCTCACAATTTCCTCCATTGATGATTCTGCAGGATCCTTACGCACACCTCCGATCTGCACTTCAGAAATGATTATCCGGCCATCAGAAAGACTGAGCTCACATTCGGGACGTGTGGATAGATAATGCTATGGATTGGAAGTTGCCCAGGTGACACCAAGGTTCTGAATAGACTGGTTTAATTTCAGTCTGTGAGAGATGATATAACGTCCTAGGGAATGGACTTTGCAACTGGAACTGAAAACAATAATTTCAGTCTCCTCAAAAGTTAAAAGTGTAAATTTCTGTAAACGTTTGTTTATATTTTTGATTATGAACAAAAATGAGGAAAGGACTGCTTTAAAAAGCAAGGATTATTGAAGGAATTGCTTATGTTTGAAGACTACTAGCCCTCATTCTAAGTGCTGGTTCAAGCAATGGGGAAAACCCAGAATCATAGAGTCATAAAGTGTGGAAACAGACCCTTAGGTCCAACTTGTCCCAACTGACCATATATCCTAATCTGACCTACTCCCATTTGCCAGTATTTGGCCCATATTCCTCTAAACCCTCCCTATTTATATACCCATCCAGATGCCTTTTAAATGTAGTTATTGTACCAGCCTCCGCCATTTCCTCTGGCAGCTCATTCCATGCACGCTCCATCCTCTGTATGAAAAAGTTGCCCCTTTGGTCTTTTTTAAGTCTTTCTCCTGTCACCTTAAACCTATGCCCTCTAGTTTTAGGCTCCCCTACCCTGGGGGAAGGACTTTGTTATTCACCTTATACATGTCCTTCATAATTTTATAAACTTCTTTAAGGTCACTCTTCAATGTAGCAATTGGAGCCAGGGTCTGGGTATGAATGGAGATTTGGCTGGCACCACGTAACTCGTTTATCTCTTCACCCCTGAGGCTCCCTGCCTCTATTCCTGATGAAGGGCTTTTGCCTGAAACGTTGATTTTCCTGCTTCTCGGATGCTGCCTGACTTGCTGTGTTTTTCCAGCACCACTCTAATCTAGATTCTGATTTCCAGCATCTGCAGTCCTTGTTTTTACCACATAACTCATTGGTCAATGGAAAGACCTTCTGCCTGCCAACAACTATGTGATTGGCTTCCGGTTAGCTGAACGGCTTGGGGTGTGAATGTCCACTGACACTCTCATTCATTTGGCTGAACTGGTCCTCACCCTCAATAATTTCTCCTTTGAATCTTTCCACTTCCTCCAGATGAAAAGGGTAGCCACAGGCACCCGCATGGGCCTCAGCTATGCCTGTCTCTGTCAGTTATGTGGAACAGTCCATCTTCTGCAGTTACACTGGCACCACTCCCCACCTTTTCCTCCGCTACATCGATGACTCTATCGGTGCCACTTCGTGCTCCCATGAGGAGGTTGAACAGTTCATCAACTTCACCAGCACATTCCAACACCACGTCATGGTCACCGGACATCTCAGACACCTCCCTCCCCTTCCTGGACCTCTCTATCTCCATCAAGGATGAACAACTCAACATTGACATCTTCAACAAACCCACCAACTCCCACAGCCACCTGGACTACACCACCTCCCACCCTGCTTTCTATAAAAATACTATTCCTTATTCTCAATTTCTCCGCCTCTGTCACAACTGCTCCCAGGACAACCAATCCCACCACAGAACACACCAAATGGCCTCCTTTTTCATAGATCGCAATTTCTCCTCCCACATGGTCAATGATGTCCTCCAGTGTATCTCATCCGCTTCCCACATCTCCACCCTAGAGACCCACACCCAACCACAACAAGGACAGAAGCCCCCCTCACCTTCCACCCCCCCAACCCCCGTATACATCACATCATCCTCCGCCATTTCCGCCAGCTACAAACGGATCTCTCCATCAGAGATATATTTCCCTCCCTACCCCTCTCCACTTTCCGTAAGACCATTCCCTCCACACACCCCACCAACCCACCCTCCCTTCCTGGCACTTTCCCCTCCCACTGTTGGAATTGCAAAACCTATGCTCACACCACCCCCGTTAACTCCGTCCAAGACCCCAAAGGAGCCTTCCACATCCATCAGAGTTTTACCTGCACTTCCACACATCATCCACTGTGTCCGTTACTCCCAATGTGGTCTCCTCTACATTGGAGAGACAGGATGCCTACTTGCAGAGCACTTCAGAGAACATCTCCAGGACACCAACCCCACCACCAATGGCTGACATCTCAATTCCCTCTCTCACTCCACCAAGGACATGCAGGTCCTGGGCCTCCTCCATCACCACTCCCTAACCACCCAACGCCTGGAGGAAGAATACCTCCTCTTCCACCTTGGGTCCCTCCAACCACAAGGCATCAATGTGGACTTCACCAGTTTCCTCATTTCCCCTCCCCTCACCTTATCCCAGTTCCAACCTTCCAACTCAACACTGTCCTCATGACCTCTCCTACCTGTCCATTTTCCTTCCCACTTATCTGCTCCGCCTTGCTCTCTGACCGATCACTATTACCCCCACTTCTATCCACCTATTGCATTCTCAGCTAGCTTCCCGCAAGTCCCAACCGCCTTCCTCCTCCCATTTATCCTCCATGCCCTCGGTTCACAAGCCTCATTCCTGATGAAGGGCTCTGGCCCAAAATGTCAATTTTCCTGCTCCTGGGATGCTGCCTGACCTCCTGTGCTTTTGCAACAACACACTCTCGACCTTGGGGTGCGAATGTCCCAGGCAAAAACCATTGAACCTCTGGAGGAGAAGGAGCTGTTTGTCCACAATAAAAAGCATCTCGAACATGAAGAGAGCCAGTTTATTTCCTCTTTCCAATTGCTTTCGGCTGTGACCTTCAGTGAAGAGGCCAGGGACCATTATAAGTGTGAGCCAGTCACCCTGTTCCTGCTGCAAACAAGTGAACATACCTCAAGAAGGTAGGTAGAAAAGAAGCACCTGATCAGCAAAGTGGCCATCTCAGCAAACCCTGTGCACAGAGAGCACTGCACTGCCTTCCCATAACACCTTTTTTGTTGATTCTGACTGTATCTATCTACATATGAGTGTGTAGAAGGAGAGTTTTATAGGGGTTGGGGGTCAGAGTTTTAACTCATAGAGCTATATGTCAAAGGTTCATAATTGTTCATCTATAGTTGGATTCTATTTATTTGTAATTAACCATAATCTTTATTAATTATAGAAACTTGCTCCTTGCTTTCTGTCAGCCTGGATCTAAAAGTCAGGTTAATTGGGAATTTTGCATACATTTTAAATCATTAAATTTACTGATGACTCAGCATTAATGGGGCAGGATTTCCAGTGTGCTCCTCAGTGAGGGGGTAACAGGACACCGTTATTTATCCAGCACTGGATGTCAGGGATTCAATGTGATAATTTAGCAACAATGTCGGATTTGCAATGGATCCTGCTGAGGTAGAGGTGGGTATTGTAGGTGTATAACTGAACATTAATATTGAGCTTTCAGATGATGTCACTGAGGGAGACATGTGCTCATGACCTAAAATTTTTGAACTCAATATTGAGTCCTGAAGGCTATATGGTCTTCAAGTAGAAAATGAGGTGCTGTTCTTCCAGCTTATGCCGAATGTCACTGGAGCACTATAGCAAGCATGAGACAGAGATGTTGACCAAGGAACAGGGTGGTGTATTGAAGTGGCAGGAAACTGGGAGCCCAGGGTTTTTTTTTCACTGACAGAACGTAGGTATTCTGCAAAGTGGTAGAATCTGCATTTCATCTCCCTCATGTAGAGGTCACCACATTGTGAGCAGCGAATACATTAGACTGGATTGAGTGAATTGCAGATAAATTGCTGCTTCACCTGAAAGATATGTTTGAGACCTTGAATAGTGAGTAGCGAGGAAATAAACAGGCAGGACCCACATCTTCTGTGATTTGATAGGAAGGTGACATGGGAATGCGAGGAAGTGGAGGAGGAGTGGACCAAGGAGGAAACATTCCCTGTGGTAGGCTGAAAGGGAGGGGACGGGAATATATGTCTGGAGTGGTGGAAATGGCAGCTAATGATTTTCTGGATGTGGATGCTGGTGGGATGGGAAGTGAGAACCAGGAGAACACCATCACTGTTATGAGAGAGAAGGAAAGGGGTGAGACCCAAAGTGTAGGAACTGGATAGGACATAGCTCAGGGCCCTGTTAACCATGGTAAGGGGATTCCTCGGTTGTCAAAAAAGGTGGACATTTCTTAGCATTCTCCTCCCCTGCCCACTCCATGCAGAATATGGCATCATCAGAACAGATGCAATGGAGACTGAGCAACTAGGAGAGTGGAAAAGAGTCTTTACAGGAAGCAGGGTGTGAGGATGTATTGTCAAGATAACTATGGGATTCAGTTGGTTTGTGGTGGATATTGATGGTCAGCCTGTCCACCCGAACAGAGATGTTGAGGAAGGGAAACGAGAAGTCAGATATGAACCAGATGAAGGTGGGACTGAAAATTGGAAGAGGAATTGATCAATTTTTCCAATTTCAAAGAGGAGAGAGAAGCAGCGCTGGTAATGTCATCGATGTACCACGACAGGATTGTGGTTGGGGTCCAGAGTAGGACTCAAACAAGGAATGTTCCACATTCCCCACAAAGAGACAGGCATAACTGGGGCCCACAGCCACACCTTTGAAAGTGGGAGGAGTTACAGGAGAAGTTGTTCAAAGTGAGAATGACTCAGCCAGATGGAGGAGGGGAATCGTATCAGTGTCTCCTCCAGAGTGGAGCCACTCACTTTGTGAATCCATTCCTGAAGGGAAACGGTTCGACATTAAGTGCTTCCCATCCATTAGCACTATGTCAGGGAGATTGTTTATGACAGAAGTGAATAAGTGAAGATTCAACAATGATTAGTAGTAGACAGAGAAGACCACTTAGAGACAATGGACAATTTAAATGAACAGTTAATCACACAGAATGTCTTTGAAAGAGGAATATTTCTGTGCAGCCATTAGCTCCTACCAGGAAAGATGTAACTTGGGTGAACATTCACTGACAGTTCAGCATTTCCTGGATATTTCAACCTGTTGTACAGATCTCCTCTCGAGAATGCAAACATCACCTTATCTTTTCTGAACAGTGCGAGGTTTGCTTTCTTTCATATCTGGTTAACTCAATACTTTGTCTTGTTTTCTTTTTCTTTTATTTTTATTTATTTATTGGATCTGAGTGTCATTGGTTGGACCAACATGAACAGCCGATCCCTCTTTGCCCCTGGGATGGTGGTGGTGAGCTTTCTTTCAGAAAATTATGAATTTCAATTAAACACAAAGTAGGGTTTTTGACTTTAGACTGACCAACAAAAATCAACAAAAGATGACCAAAAAAATAATAAAGTGGGAAAAGGTAAACTTTGAGGGTAAACTTGCAAGTTGTATCAAGGCAGACAGCAAGACCTCCTTTAAATGCAAAAGACAGAGGAGGCTAAAATGGATTAGAAAATGAGGCTGGGGAATTAAAAATACAGAAACAAGAAGGGACAGAGGATTAGTGAACACTCATCCACAAATTCTATCAACAGACACATCGACCTAAACCCTATATACCGGCCACTGCAGTGGACAGCAACTGACAACCGGAAGCGGCAGATTCCAACCAGTATAAATGCCGGAGGAATCAGCACAGAAGTGTTTCACAGGAGGCTCCCAAGCAATGAAGATGTCACCTAGAAAGGGGACGAAACGTTTGCAACAAAAACCCCCAGCTCGGCGAACAGAACCACAACAATGAGCACCCAAGCTACAAATCTTCTCACAAAAATTAGTGAATACTTTGCATCAGTCTTCACAGTGGAAGATGCTAAGAGCATTTCAAAGTTGCTCAATAACCAAGATGCAAATGGAGAAGAGGAAATGAATGACATAGCTATCTCTGGAGAATGGGAGGTGCTTGGAAAATGAATGGGGCTGAAGACCAATAAGTCTCCTGCACCTCAAGGATACATCCAAGAATATGAGAGGAAGTAATTGCAGAGGCAGTGGATGTGATTAGTCATAATTCTCTACGAATCCTTAAGACTTTGAAAAAGGCCCAGAGAATGGAAAAACTGCCAATACAATATCATTAGTTTTAAAAAGGAGGAAAAATCAACGTTTCGGGCAAAAGCCCTTCATCAGGAATAAAGGCAGAGAGCCTGAAGCGTGGAGAGATAAGCTAGAGGAGGGTGGGGGTGGGGAGAAATTAGTATAGAGTACAATGGGTGAGTGGGGGAGGGGATGAAGGTGATAGGTCAGGGAGGAGGGTGGAGTGGATAGGTGGAAAAGGAGATAGACAGGTAGGACAAGTCCGGACAAGTCATGGGGACAGTGCTAAGCTGGAAGTTTGGAACTAGGGTGAGGTGGGGGATGGGGAAATGAGGAAACTGTTGAAGTCCACATTGATGCCCTGGGGTTGAAGTGTTCCGAGGCGGAAGATGAGGCGTTTTTCCTCCAGGTGTCTGGTGGTGAGGGAGCGGTGGTGAAGGAGGCCCAGGACCTCCATGTCCTCGGCAGAGTGGGAGGGGGAGTTGAAATGTTGGGCCACGGGGCAGTGTGGTTGATTGGTGCAGGTGTCCCGGAGATGTTCCCTAAGTGCCCTTGGTGGGCGGCACGGCGGCACAGTGGTTAGCACTGCTGCCTCACAGCGCCTGAGACCTGGGTTCAATTCCCGCCTCAGGCGACTGACTGTATGGAGTTTGCATATTCTCCCCGTGTCTGCGTGGGTTTCCTCCGGGTGCTCCGGTTTCCTCCCACAGTCCAAAGATGTGCGGGTCAGGTGAATTGGCCATGCTAAATTGCCCGTAGTGTTAGGTAAGGGGTAAATGTAGGGGTATGGGTGGGTTGCGCTTCGGCGGGTCGGTGTGGACTTGTTGGGCCGGAGGGCCTGTTTCCACACTGTAAGTAATCTAATCTAATCTAGGAGGTGTCCAGCCTCCCCAATGTAGAGGAGACCGCATCGGGAGCAATGGATACAATAAATGATATTAGTGGATGTGCAGGTAAAACTTTGATGGATATGGAAGGCTCCTTTGGGGCCTTGGATGGAGGTGAGGGAGGAGGTGTGGGCGCAGGTTTTGCAGTTCCTGCGGTAGCAAGGGTAGGTGCCAGGATGGGAGGGTGGGTTGTAGGGGGGCGTGGGCCTGACCAGGTAGTCACAGAGGGAACGGTCTTTGTGGAAGGCAGAAAGGGGTGGGGAGGGAAATATATCCCTGGTGGTGGGGTCTTTTTGGAGGTGGCGGAAATGTCGTCAGATGATTTGGTTTATGCGAAGATTGGTAGGGTGGAAGGTGAGCACCGGGGGCGTTCTGTCCTTGTTACGGTTGGAGGGGTGGGGTCTGAGGGCGGAGGTGCGGGATGTGGACGAGATGCAATAAGTAAAGGAATAAAGGATTATGGGTAAAATGCAGTAAGTTGAGTTGAAGATTATCATATCAGCCACAATCTCATTGAATAGGGAATAATGAAGTACATTTAATGGGCCGAAGGGCCGCTTTTGCTCTTATACCTCATGGACCTTAGACTGAAGGACTGTTGGAATGCCGCATTGTTGGGGGGGTCAGTACTGAGGGAGTGCTGCGTTGTCAAAGGGTCAATACCAAGGGAGTGCTGCACTGGAGGGAGTGCTACACTGTCAGAGGATCACTACGGAGGGAGCACCACACTGTCAGACGGTCAGTACTGAAGGAGTACAGCATTATCAGAGAGTCAGTACTGACAAAGTGTAGCACTGTTGCAGGGTCAGTAATGAAGGAGTGCCGCACAGTCGGTAGTTCAGTACTGAGGGAGCGCCACAGTGTCGGAGGGTCAGTACTGAGGGAATGCCGCAATGTCAGAGGGTCAGTATTGAGGGAGCACCTCACTGTTGGTGGGTCAGCTTGAGGGGTAGTTGCACATTTGGAAGGTCAATATTGAAGAAGTGCTACACTGTCAAAGGGTCAGTACTGAAGCAGTTCTACATTGTTAGAGGTGACATGCTGAGGATGAGATGCTAAACTTAATCCAACAACTCTATTAATCATATCTTATATATTTCACCACAATATTCTTTCCTCATACAACAGCAAAGGAGCAAACAGATTTTTTGTCTCATTAACTCAGTGCCGCTACTTCCCAGATTGCCAAAGTGACAGCAAGTCAAAGGTCACTGAAGTCAACAAAATGCAATGTACTTTGAACTTTTCCTTTACCATTCCTTCTTTATTTGTCCTGCATCATAAAACTCTTCACCATGCATTTGTCATTTTCATTTGTCAAATAAATTATTAACCAATACTTATTGCAATGGCATCATTTTTCTAATATTATAAACGTAATAAGTGTTTGCCAAGTCGATAAATTTGTTGAGTTGCATTAGTTAGGGAGATTAAAGCTTCAGATTAGATCAGTCACAATGAACAAACACAAACCACAGTAAGGTGTGTCTGCATTTTGAGATTGTTACAGAGAATATTAAATCTATAAAAAGTGTATGATAAAGCTGCATTAATCAATGCCAGGAGTGGAATTCTCAGTTCATGGATGGGGATGTGAAATACTGGTTTAGAATAGAAAGTGAAAAGAGGAGATTTAAGAGAGGTACTTTGATCCGTTCTACTGTTTGTTACATCTTTGGCTAATAACTTTAAAAAATGATAAAATTCAGTGAATGCTTAAATCATAGAAGGAAGCCATTCCGCTCATCTTGTCTATGTTGGATCCTTCCAAACGAAACTCACTGCACTCCCTGTCTTTCTCCTGTAGCCCTGCAAACGTTTCTCTTCAGTGGATTATCCAGTTTTTATCAAAAAACCAGTCAAACCTGCCAGCACTACATTCTCAGACAATACATTCCAGACCCTTTGTACAAACGACCTTCCTCATGTTGCTGTTGAGCTCAGTAAACTCCTAATCCCTGAACCAACAAGATTTTACTTACATAACAAATATTTAGGAGTGCGTAAAGTAATTGGGGATTTTTAAAAGGTTAAATATAGATTAACAGATTTCAGAAAGTATATTACATACTGGATTCCAATTGAGGAGTTCAAAATGATTTTATATATACAGCAAGAGAAACCAGCGAGTGAGTTCCATACTGAAATCTAATTGAGCATATTGGTGTGGATTATATACAGCGTGACAGATTAGATTAGATTACTTACAGTGTGGAAACAGGCCCTTCGGCCCAACAAGTCCACACCAACCCGCAACCCACCCATACCCCTACATTTACCCCTTACCTAACACTATGGGCAATTTAGCATGGCCAATTCACCTGACCTGCACATCTTTGGACTGTGGGAGGAAACCCACGCAGACACGGGGAGAACATGCAAACTCCACACAGTCAGTCGCCTGAGGCAGGAATTGAACCCGGGTCTCTGGCGCTGTGACGCAGCAGTGCTAACCACTGTGCCACCGCCCCGCCCAAAGATATCCAGGAGTGAGTTATAGGTTGGAATCTATTCAAGGATTTCAGTGTGGATTATATACAGAATAACAGATGCCCAGGAATAAGTTACTGACTGGAATCTAATCCAGTGATTCACTGTGGATTATTTAAGAATAACAGATACTCAGGGATGAGTTATAGACTGGAAACCAATTGAGGGGTTTGGTGTGATTTATTTACTGAATGCCAGGTACTCAGACTGAGTTACAGACTGGAATCTATTCAAGTGGTTCAGTGTGGTTTAAATACAGAATAATACATACCCAGGAGTATGTTACATACTAGAATTTAATCAAGGCATTAGGTTTGGATTAGATACAGAATAAAAGATACCCAGGAATGAATTATGGATTGGAGGGCTTTGGGTGGTTTATATATGGAATAACACATACTCTGGAGTGAATTACTGACTGGAATGTATTCAGCTCAGTCCAGGGTATGGTTTAGATGTAGCAAAATAGATATCTGGGAGTGCACATTTATACTATATACCCAACTGAATAAGGTAAACATGCCATATGCCTTCTTGACCACCTTATCCACCTTGTGTTGCCACTTCAAGAAACTTAGACTTGCATACCTGAATCCCCCTGTATGTTACTAAGTGTCCTGCCCTTTAATGTAAACTTCCCTCCTGCATTAAATCTCCCAAACCTCATAAATTCACATTTGTCCAGATCAAATGTCATCTCCCATTTCTCTGAACTAGTCTTTAGCCGATGTATAAACTGTTGTATACTTTGGCAATCCTCTTCACTATCTGCAGCTCCCCCAATCTTTGTATAATCTGCACATTTACTAATCAGGCCACCTACATTCTAATCCAAATAATTTCTGTATATTACAAACAACAGGGTCCCAGCACAGATCCTTGTGGAACACCACTGGTCTTAGATCTTCAGTCAGAAAATATCCTTCCACCACTACTCTCTGTCTTCTATGACTAAGCAAGTTCCACATCCATCTTACCAGCTCACCAGTAATACCCTTGTGACTTCACCTTCCATCTCAGCCTGTCAGTGGGGATGTTGTCAAAGGCCTTGCTAACATCCATACAGACAACAGCTACCACCCTGCCCTCATCAATCATCTTTGTCATTTGCTCAAAAAACTCAGTCAAGTTTGAAAGATACGACCTTCCCCACACAAGGCCATGCTGCCCATCATTAACAAGTCCATATTTTTCCAAATAGGCGTAAATCCTATCCCTAAGAATCTTTTCCAATAATTTCCCTTCCACTGGCGTAAGACCCACCCGCCTGTAACTTCTTGGATTATCCCTGTTGCCCTTCTTAAACAAAGGAACAATGTTGATTGTTCTCCAGTCCTCTGGCATCTCTGCTTTGACTTAAGAGGACTTAAGAGCAAAGAATTTTGTACAAGATCCCAGCAATTGCCTCACCTGTGCATCCTCAGAATTCTGAGATCGATCCCATCAGGTGCTTGCCTTAATGCTTTTCAAAACACCAAAGGTCTCCTTTTTCTATATTAACATTTCCTACAATATCAACAGACCTCTCTTGAGATTCACCATGCATTATGTCCTTCTCCTTTCTGAATACTGTTGCAAAGTATTCGTTCAGGACATCACTCACTTCCTCTGGATCCAGGCATAATTTTCCGCCTTTGTTGTTGAAATCCCTACCTATCCCTAACTCTTGTTTTTGTATAAAACACCTTGAGATTTTCCTCAATCCTGTTTGCCAAAGACATACATGGCCCATTTTAGCCCTCGTAATTTCTTGTTTGAGTTCTTTCCTGCTAAAGCTTCCCTGTGCTGGAAGAAATCTAAAGGCTTCTCCTATCTTGTTCACAACCTCAAGCTGTTCAGCTTCTTGTGACATTGATATCTGGTCACTAGTTCAAAGATAAATATATCATTATATGCACACCCCAAAACTGTTGTGCTAATGCTGAGGTAAGCATTAAACAGGAAATTAGAGATGCAAGAAATAAAGATACAGATGTAACTGTGAGTGACTTTAATCTGCATTTAGATTCGGTGAATCAAATCAGTAATAAAATATGGGGAGGTAACGGCCTGGAAGCATTATTGCTGGCCTGGTAACCCTGAGACCCAGGTAACATTCTGGAGATCCGGGTTTGAATCCACAGCAGATGGTGGAATTTAAATTAAAAAGAAATCTGGCATTCAGTGTCTAACGATGGCCATTCAAAAAGTTCATCTGATTCAATAATGTTTTTAGGGAAGGAAGCTGCCGTCCTTACCTGGTCTGGTCTACATGTGACTCCAGATTCACTCCAGACCTACAGTGATGTGGTTGACTCTGAACTGCCCTCTGATCAATTAGAAATGGACAATAAAACTGGCTTAACTAATGATGCCCTCATCTCATAAATGACTAAAACAAATTACAGATGGAATCTAACCAAGGATTTCCGTGTGGTTTATATATGGATTAACAGATAACTGAGACTGAGTTATAGATTGGAACACAATCATGGAGTTCTGTGTGGTTTATATATAGAATAACATAACCAGAGGTGAACTGCTGACCTAATTGAGGAGTTTATTATAGTTTATATATATCAAACAACAGACACTCAGGAGTGAGTTAGACTGGAATCTAATCAAATGTTTCAGGGTGGATTATATACAGAATAACAGATGCCTGGAAGTGAGTTACAGACTGGAACCAAATCAAGGAGTTCGCTCTGGTTTATACACAGAATAACAGCTACCCAGGAGAAAGTTACAGACTGGAATCTAATCAAGGGATTCAGGGCAGTTTATATATAGAATGAAATATTCCTAGTAGTTAGTTACAGAATACATATTAATTGAGGACTTCAGGTAGTTTATATATAGAATAACAGATACCCTGACTGGAATTTAAGTGAAGGCTTGGTGGTTTCTATATAGAATAAAAAGTAACCAGGAGTGAGTGACAGACTGGAGTCTAATTGAGAGGTTCGGGGTGGCTTATATATAGAATAACAGATACCTGGGAGTGAGTTACAGACTGGAAAATAATCAAGAGATTTGTGGGGTGAGTGTTCAGAGTTATGCATAAAATTACAGTTACCCCGGACTAACAGACTAACATGAATAGTTAAAATTAAACGATCACTCATGAATGGAAACTGTGCTCCAATAAAGAGGTATGGATACTTTGTGATGGAAAGTTAAAAATCACACAGGTTATAGTCCAACAGGTTTAATTAGAAGCACACTAGCTTTCGGAGCGACGCTCCTTCATCAGGTGATAGTGGAGGGCTCGATCGTAACACAGAATTTATAGCAAAAATTTGCAGTGTGATGTAACTAAAATTATACATTGAAAAATTGATTGTCTGTTAAGCCTTTCACAAAGAAGTGAAACTATCACTGTATTCTAACAGATGAAAGGCTTAACAGACAATCAATTTTTCAATGTATAATTTCAGTTACATCACACTGCAAATTTTTGCTATAAATTCTGTGTTACGATCGAGCCCTCCACTATCACCTGATGAAGGAGCGTCGCTCCGAAAGCTAGTGTGCTTCCAATTAAACCTGTTGGACTATAAACTGATGTTGAGTGATTTTTAACTTTGTATACCCCAGTCCACCACTGGCATCTCCAAATTGTGATGGAAATGGAGACCAGGGTGATTTTGAGGAAGCCAGGCTTCCTATTCTAGATTGTCAGTGGCAGAGATGTGATCAGCGCCATCCCTGGTTTAATCAGAAAGGGAGAGTAGCTCTGCAGATTTCTTCCTGTGCAGAATGTGCAGTTGGAGCTTATTCTAATGCAGCTGGAGTTGCTCTTCTGTCAGTGTTTCAGCTTCACTGCTGCTGATTCTCTGCATCCCCATGGTGACCAGCTGTGGGCCAGAGGAACACAGCGTGAGGCACTGCCAGACGGAAGCAAGTGGACTAATTGCACGAGGCATGTGGGACAATCCAGACACTCCAGGAATGGCAAATCAAGCCATCTTCAAAAATAAAATCAGAGACTCTCACAACAATCAATGAGGCTATTCAATCCCTTGGGCCTGAACCTGCTCAATAAAAGAGCTCGTCCACCATGCCAGAGATCTGCAAACATTCTCCCTTCGATTCTTCATTCATTTGACTTTTGGAAGTGAACATGGAATTTATTTTTCCCACCTTTCAGGCAGTGTTACCCAACTTTTAACCTCCTAATAACTCTCCATAATTTACTAATTAATTCTGTGAATGGCACTCAAAAGAACTGTGGGGGAAGAATGGAAGGAAAGGAAAATAAAGTGTTTTAACATAATTTTTTTATCATGGCAAGTTGGTAAACAGCAGCAGGTGGAAATGTGTTGAATATTTTGCTATGTTTTGAGGTTTTGAATAAAATCCTCTGTTAGGGTCAATGATGCCCAAAGAGTTTTCAAACTGACCCTCACTATAAACATAGAGAATTAACACGATGCCATCAAAACTAAACTAAGAATAAAGCAGGATGGTAAAGTTCAGCATTGAAGTAAAGCTTACACATTTTAGATCAATAGACTTTATATACATATGGAAATATGAGTTTTATAAGTACTTTGTAAAAATCTTTTTATTTTATGTTCCCATCAGCTCATTACTTCATCAGGAGCTGCTGTAGTTCATGGCCCTAGGTCCAGAAGGTGGAGATACTATTAATGTTTCCATTTGCATTAAGCATTACTGATTAATTGGTTTAAAAGCCATCCTGATGTCAATGACTGTAACGTGCTGTGTCAAATAAACATTTAATTTTTTGTGGAAAATTTTACTCCCATAACCAGCTGCCTCCCCGTCAAGAGTCTGAATCAGTGACCTCCCTGTAATTTTTAAAAATAATATTCAAGAAGTAAAACATTCCCAAGAGAAAAGGTGGAGTAAAATAGGCTGATTTAGGGCTTTCTTTTATTCATTCACGGGACAGAGGCATCACCGGCTAGACCAACATTTAATATCCTTCCCAAGTAAGAGTCAGTCACATTGCTGTACACCTGAAGTCACATGTAGCCAGGCCAGGTAAGGATGGCAGTTTCCTTTCCCTAAAGGATATTAGTGAACCAGATGGGTTTTTCTGACAATCAACAATGGCTTCATGGTCACCATTAGACTCTGAATGCCTCTGAAGGTGGGAATTGAACCCTGGTCCTGAGAGCATTTGCCCACTCTTCTGGACTAAAGGTCTAGCAATAATACCATGAGGTCATCACCTCCCCTGGTGCAAGGACAGTTTTAGAGGAGGGGAAGTGAGCTCCAATTGTAATGTAGCGTTTGGGAACAGCTGGCATTCCCAAATGGTAATTAAAGTGGGATACTGTCTCCCCTCTCAGGTGCACATTCCAACAGTACACTCTGTTGAATGGGTCACTCACAGATTTCAGGACAGAATTTAGTGAAATAAACAAGATAGCTCAAGGTTTTAATGAGGATATTCCAGTAAGGTGTTACATTCTACCCACTTTCCTCACTGCTTTAGAAACCTGGACAATAATTCAAAATCAGTGAAGGAATAGAGAGGCTCTTGGAATGTAGCTGCTAAGGCAGTTGTTAACCATTCTGTTTACAGAGGACAGGACAATGAGCAGCAAAAATAACTGTAATAACAGTTAAAAACTAAGAAGACCAGGTAAAGATCAGCATTTCAGTTATTTGTTTGACTTGAAAAGCTGCAGTAATCTTTTTTAAAGGACAAGGAGGGAGACAACAGTCAGAGGAATCAGTCTA
Source organism: Hemiscyllium ocellatum (assembly GCF_020745735.1). Taxonomy (NCBI): domain Eukaryota; kingdom Metazoa; phylum Chordata; class Chondrichthyes; order Orectolobiformes; family Hemiscylliidae; genus Hemiscyllium; species Hemiscyllium ocellatum. The sequence continues at coordinate 538,525 of NC_083426.1, read as the reverse complement.
GGTGGTAGTTTTCTATTAGATTCTGTACAGTGTGGAAATAGGCCCTTCGGCCCAACAAGTCCATACCAACCAGTCACCCACCCAGACCCATTCCCCTACTTTTACCCCTTCACCTAACACTACGGGCAATTTAGCATGGCCAATTCACCTAACCTACACACTTTTGGACTGTGGGAGGAAACAAGAGCACCCGGAGGAAACCCACGCAGACACGGGGAGAATGTGCAAACTCCACACAGTCAGTCGCCTGAGGCGGGTTTTGAACCCGTCTGTGGCGCTGTGAGGCAGCAGTGCTAACCACTGCGCCACCGTGTCACCCAGTTAAATGGTGGATGTCACAAGCAGAAGCAGATGAACTACTTGGATGTGGCGAAAGATAAAAATCAGACAGGCAGCAGGAGCTACTGGCAGCAGGAGGTACAGGCAGCAGGAGATACAGGCAGCAGGAGGTACAGACAGCAGGAGGTACAGGCAGCAGGAGGCACAGGCAGCAGGAGGTACAGGCAGCAGGAGATACAGACAGCAGGAGGTACAGGCAGCAGGTTATACAGGCAGCAGGAGGTACAGGCAGCCGGAGGTAAAGGCAGTAGGAGTTACAGGCAGCAAGAGCTACAGGCAGCAGGAGATACAGGCAGCAGGAAGTACAGGCAGCATGAGCTACAGGCAGCAGGAGGTACAGGCAGCATGAGCTACAGGCAGCAGGAGATACAGGCAGCAGGTGGTACAGGCAGCACAAGATACAGGCAGCAGGAGATACAGGCAGCCGGAGATACAGGCAGCCGGAGATACAGGCAGCAGGAGCTACAGACAGCCAGAGATACCGGCAGCAGGAGCAGCAGGCAGCAGAAAGTACAGGCAGCAGGAGATACAGGGAGCAGGAGGTACAGGCAGCAGGGGATACAGGCAGCAGGAGGTACAGGCAGCAGGGGATACAGGTAGCAGGAGGTACAGGCAGCAGGGGATACAGGTAGCAGAAGGTACAAGCTGCTGGAGATACAGGCAGCAGGAGATACAGACAGCAGGAGGTACATGCAGCAGGAGGTACAGGCAGCAGGAGATACAGGCAGGAGGAGGTACAGGCAGCAGGAGGTATAGGTAGCAGGAGTTACAGGCAGCAGGAGACAGAGGCAGCAGGAGCTACAGGCAGCCAGAGATACAGGCAGTGTGAGCTACTCAGCAGGGTTACCGGCAGCAGGGGCTACAGGCAGTAGGGGCTACAGGCCGCATGAACTACAAACAGCAGGAGCTACAGGCAGCAGGTGTTACAGGCAGCAGGAGTGACAGGCAACAGGAGCTACATGCAGCTGGAGCTACATGCAGTAAGAGTGACAGGCAGTGGGAGCAACAGTGAGCAGGAACTACTGGCAGCAGGAGCTTCAGGCAGAAGGAGCTACAGGGAGCAGGAGCTAGAGACAGTGGGAGCTACAGGCGGTGTGAGCAACAGGCAGCAAGACAAACAGGCAGTGGAAGCTACAGGCAGCAGGAGGTACATGCAGCTGGAGCTAGAGGCAGCAGGAGTGACAGGGCAAAGGAACTAAAGGTATTGGGAGTGACAGACAGTGGGAGCTCCAATCAGCAGGATACAGGCAGCAAGAGCTACAAAATGTGGGAGCTACAAAAAGTGGAAGCTACATGCAGCAGGAGGGACATGCACCCGGAGCTACAGGCAGTAGGAACTACAGGCAGCAGGAGCTACAGTGAGAAGGTACTATAGGCAGTGGGAGTGACAGACAGTGGGAGCTCCACACAGCAGGAGCTAGAGGCAGCGGGAGCTGCACACAGAAGAAGCTACAGGCAGCAGGAGCCACAGGCAGCAGGCGCTAGAGGGAGCAGGAGCTACAGGCAGTAGGAGTGACAGGGAGCATGAGCTACAGGCAGCGGGTGCTATAGGCTGCAGGTGCTATAGGCAGCAGGATCTACAGACAGTGGGAGAGACAGGCAGCAGGAGCTACAGGCAATGGAAGCTACAGGTAGCAGGAGTGACAAATAATAGGAGCTACAGGCAGTGGGAGCTATAGGCAGCTGGAGCTACAGACAGGGAGAGCTACAGGCAACAAGAGTTACAGGCAGCTGGAGTTACTGTCAGCAGGAGCTACAGGCAGCGGGAGTGACAGCAGGAGTTGCAGGCAGTGGGTGCTATAGGCAGCAGGGACTACAGACAGGGGGAGCTACAGGCAGTAGGAGCGACAGGCAGTGGGAGTAACAGGCAGCAACAGCTACAGGCAGCAGGGACTATAGACAACAGGAGTGACAGGTAGCAGGAGTGATATGCAGTGGGAGGGACAGGCAGTGTGAGCTACAGGCAGTGGGAGTTACAAGAAGCAGGAGCTACAGGCAGCAGGTGCTACAGGCAGTGGGAGCTACAGGCAACAGGGCCCATAGACAGTGGGAGCAGCGTGGACTGTGAGTGACAGGCAGCCGAAGCTACAGACAGCCTGAGCTTCAGGTAGCAGGAGCTACAGGCAGTGGGAGCTACGGGCAGAGGGAGCAACTGGAAGCAGGAGCAATAGGCAGTAGGAGTGACAAGTAGTGGGAGCGACAGGCAGCAGTGGCAGCAGGCAGTGGGAGCCACAGGCAGAAGAAGCAACAGGCAGCAGGTGCTGCAGGCAGTGGGAGCTACATGGAATGGGGGTGACAGGCAGCAGGAGCTACAGGCAGTGGGAGCTAGAGGCAGCAGGAGCTACATGGTGCAGGAGCTACAGGCAGTGGGAGTGACAGGCAGTGGGAGATAAAGGCAGTAGGACCTACAGGCAGTGGGAGATACAGGCAGCAGAGGCTACAGGCAGTGGGAGCCATTGGGCAGTGGAAGCTACAGGTAGCAGGAGCTTCAGACAGTGGGAGATAAAGGCAGCAGGACCTACAGGCAGTGTGAGCTACAGGGGGCAGGAGCTACAGGCAGCAGGGGTGTCAGGCAGTGGGAGCTACAGGGAGCAGGAGCTACAGACAGTGGGAGCTACAGGGAGTGGGAGCCACAGGCTGTGGGAGCAACAGACAGCAGGAACTACAGGAACCAGCAATAGAAATGGACAGATACATAGGTGATGCAGTTTAATGTGGATAATTGTGAAGTGATGGACTTTGGAAGAAATAACAGGAAGAGAAGGTTCCAATGTATGCATATTCACAAATGTTTGTGGATAACAGTGTAAGCTGATAAGACAAGACAGTATGGAGCTTACATTGCATTGCCACTGGGAACATTTGATACAAAAGACAAGGATTGATGAGTCCTTAGATGAAAGATTGTGTCCAATTATGCATAGCCATATTCAGGAAAACTGTGAATATTTTGGAAAGGAGGACATTTATAAGAATGCTGGAAGTAATGAGGTCCTTCAGTCATATAGGGACACCGTTCTCCTTTAGGTACAGGAGGTGAAAAGGAGATTTAGTAGAGGTGGTCAAAATTATGTGAGGTTTCAATCAATCATGAAGGGAGGGATTAGTCCTAATCCTGAACTTCCTTTCATGTAGGGAGGGACTGTTTCCTCTTTTTTCGATTCCTTACAGTATGGAAACAGGACCTTCAGCCCAACATGCCCACACCAACGTTCCAACGTTCCACACCAACGCTCCAACGTTCCACACCAACGTTCCAAAGAGTAACCCACCCAGACCCATTCCCCTACCCTATGTTTAGCCCTGTCTAATGCACCTAACACTATGGGCAATTTAGCATGACCAATTCACCTGACCTGCAAGATTTAGGATGCATAGGATGGGGAAGGAAACTGCAGGGGGATGGGCACAATTGAAATGTGGAGCTTATTCAACAAACAGCTACTGCAGGTCCTTGATAAGTAGATACCCACCAGGCAGGGAGGGAGTGGTCAAGTGAGGGAACTGTAATTTACGAAGGAAGTTGAATCTCTTGTCAATAGGAAGAAGGAGGCTTATGTTAGGATGAGATGTGAAGGCTCAGTTAGGGGGGCTGAGAGTTAGAAGTTAGTCAGGAAAGACCTAAAGAGAGGGCTAAGAGCCAGGAGGGGACATGAGAAGTCATTGGCAAATAGGATTAAGGAAAACCTGAAAGCTTTCTATAGGTATATCAGGAATAAAAGAATGACTCAAGTGAGATTAGGGCCAATCAAGGACAGTAGTGGGAAGTTGTGCGTGGAGTCTGAGGAGATGGGGAAAAGTTGGGCGGCACGGTGGTACAGTGGTTAGCACTGCTGCCTCACAGCACCTGAGACCCAGGTTCAATTCCCGACTCAGGCGACTGACTGTGTGGAGTTTGCACGTTCTCCCCGTGTCTGCGTGGGTTTCCTCCGGGTGCTCCGGTTTCCTCCCACTGTCCAAAGATGTGCGGGCCAGGTGAATTGGCCATGCTAAATTGCCCGTAGTGTTAGGTAAGGGGTAAATGTAGGGGTATGGGTGGGTTGCGCTTCGGCGGGTCGGTGTGGAATTGTTGGGCCGAAGGGCCTGTTTCCACACTGTAAATCTAATCTAATCTAATCTAATCTAAATAAATAGTTTTCATCGGTACTCACACTGGAAAAAGACAATGTTGTGGAGGAGAATACTGAGATATAAACTACTAGACCAGATGGGATTGAGGTCTACAAGGTGTTAGCCATTCTGGAAAGTGTAAAAAATAGATAAGACCCCTGGGCTGGATGAGATTAATCCGAGGATTCTCTGGGAAGCCAGGAAGGAGATTGCTGAGCCTTTGGCTTTGATCTTTATGTCGTCGTTGTCTACAGGAATAGTGCCAGAAGACTGGAGGATAGCAAATGTTGTCCCCCTTGTTCAAGAAGGGGAGTAGAGACAATCCTGGTCATTATAGACCAGTGAGTCTTACTTTGGTTGTGGGTAAAATGTTGGAAAGGATTATCAGAGATAGAATTTATAATCATGTAGAAAGGAATAAGATGATTAGGGATAGTCAACATGATTTTGTGAAGAGGAGGTCATGCCTCACAAACCTCATTGAGTTCTTTGGGAAGGTGACCAAACAGGTGGATGAGGGTAAAGTGGTTGATGTGGTGTATATGGATTTCAGTAAGGCGTTCGATAACGTTCCCCACAGTAGGTTATTGCACAAAATACAGAGGCATGGGATTGAGGGTGATTTAGCGATTTGGATCAGAAATTGGCTAACTGAAAGAAGACAGAGGGTGGTGGTTGATGGGAAATGTTTATCCTGGAGTTCAGGTGCTAGTGGTGTACCACAAGAATCTGTTTTGGGGCCACTGATGTTTGGCATTTTTATAAATGACCTGGACAAGGGTGTAAAAGAATGGGTTTGCAAATTTACAGATGACACTAAAGTAAGCAAAGTTGTGGATAGTAGGCAGAAGTGGGTAATGCAGATGCTGGAAGTTAGAATCAAGCTTAGAGTGGTGCTAGGAAAGCACAGCAGGACAGGCAGCATCCGAGGAGCAGGAAACTCGTCGTTTCGAGGAAAAGCCCTTCATCAGGAAATGATGGAGAGTTGTGGATAGTGCAGAAGGATGTTGCAGGTTACAGAGGGACATAGATAAGCTGCAGAGCTGAGCTGAGAGGTGGAAAATGGACTTTAATGTGGAAAAGTGTGAGGTGAATCACTCTGGAAGGGGCAACAGGAATGCAGAGTGCTAATGGTAAGATTTTTGGTAGTGTGGATGAGCAGAGAGGTCTCAGTGTTCATGTACATAGATCCCTGAAAGTTGCCACCCAGGTTGATAGGGCCATAAAGTGTTCCCTTTTTTTGGTAGAAAGATTGAGTTTCGAAGCCACGAGGTCATCTTGCAGCTGTACAAAACTCTGGTGCAGCCGTACTCGGAGGTCTGGATACAGTTCTGGTCACTGCATTATAGGAAGGATGTGGAAGCTTTGAAAAAGGTTCTGAGGAGATTTACTCGGTTGTTGCCTGGTATGGAGTGGGTGGCATGGCGGCACAGTGGTTAGCACTGCTGCCTCACAGCGCCTGAGACCCGGGTTCAATTCCCGCCTCAGGCGACTGACTGTGTGGAGTTTGCACGTTCTCCCCTTGTCTGCGTGGGTTTCCTCCGGGTGCTCTGGTTTCCTCCCACAGTCCAAAGATGTGCGGGTCAGGTGAATTGGCCATGCTAAATTGCCCGTAGTGTTAGGTAAGGGGTAAATGTAGGGGTATGGGTGGGTTGCGCTTCGGCGGGTCGGTGTGGACTTGTTGGGCCGAAGGGCCTGTTTCCACACTGTAAGTAATCTAATCTAACCTAATCTTATGAGAAAAGGCTGACAGACTCGAAGCTGTTTCATTAGACAGAAGGTTGAGAGGTGACTTAGTTGAGACATATAAGATAATCAGAGGGTTAGATAGAGTGGACTGGGAGAGCCTTTTTCCTCAGATTTTGATGGCTATCACGAGGGGACATATCTTTAAATTGAGAGGTGATAGGTATAGGACAGATGTCAGAGGTAGTTTCTTTACTCAGAGAGCATTGGGGGGGTGGAATGACTGTCTGCAAATGTAGTAGACTTGTTAATTTTAAGGGCATTTAAATTCATCCATATGTTTATTGTATAAACATATGGACGAGAATGGAATAGATAGATAGGCTTCAGATTGGTTCCACAGGTTGGTGCAACATTGAGGGCCGAAGGGCCTGTACTGCACTGTTATGTTCCATGTTCTATTAGGGTTGGACAGCACTATCAAAGAGCCATCATTGACACAAGAACCTGTTTGATTCAATGATGCAATGCCAGTTTCTTAACCTGCAAAATATTGAAGTTAATTTAATCTTTATTCCAACCTTACATTTGTGATTTTCGAATTTAGGAGAAGATTAAGTTAATCTTATTTTGCCTGCAGAGAGTAAACCTGATTCTGACATCATTAAAGCTTCCACAGCCCTGAAGATAAACAAGTGAGAAACAAAATCAGCGTATATTGGATTATTTCAAATTGAAATGGAGTTGCTGTCTGAGCATGCGTAAAAATGATAGAATTATCTTGTCTGTTGTCAAGGAAACAAGTACCATACGCAACACCATTTTGTCAGGCTATGGGACTTAGTGGAATGAATTGTTGGCTGCTAGACCAAGCTGTGGAAAAAAATCTTCATTGTAACTCCTCCCTGGGCACTGTACGCCATCAGCAATCCTCAATGGGGAGATTATGATCAACTCATAATGTACACAGCACCTGTTCCCAGAGGGATCTCATTTACCACACACTCCAGATGCAGCACAGACAGCTGCAGCACCTCACTGAGCGAGGGCTATCATATTAACCCTCTCACTGCTGATTTATATTCTGTTAGTCCCCGGTCAGTGCTGCTTGTGTTGCTATATTAATCCTCTTAAAGTTAGTCATTACTGTATCATGGTTCTCAACATTTGTTGAGGCCGTGTTAACAATTACAGTCTGGTTTTGCTATATTAACTTCTCAATGCTAATATGGAACTGTTGTTGAATTACAATAACAGGAGTGAGTGCTGCAATAACACGGATAAACAAATGTTGCTGTTTTGATTTTGGACCCAATATCTGTTGCTAACTGTGGGAGATGTAGGTTTGGAAGAGAGCATAAATGACATGTCATGACATGCTGTGGAGCAGGTTGTAGAACAGTAAGTGTTCACCCAGACAGTGTAGAAAATGGCTATTCAACCAATCCAAGCTGTGCTGGCTATTTGTTTTAATGATCCAAAAATAATCCCATTGCCTCACTCTGTCTCCATGTCCCTGCTTCCATTTCACTTTCTTGTCATTAGTTGGCTGTAAACATTTTAACTCCAAGTATTGACTGATCCAACAGCCTGCTTCCTGAACCAAAGGTCACTTTAAGTCACATTCACACTTCATTCACTGACCTCCATTAACTCTGGTAAAACCTCACCTTTTTTATTCATTCAAAGGATGTGGACTTTGCTGGCTGGGACAGTGTTCATTGCTTGCCCCTAATTCCCCTGGACAAGGTTGTGATGAGCTGCCTTTGTGAACCACTGCAGTCCATTTGACATAGGGCCACCGAAAATGCTTTTATAGAGAGAGCCCCAGAATGTTGACTCAGTGATACTGAAGGAACAGCAATGTATTTCCAAGTCAGGATGTGGAGTGGTTTAGAGGGAATTTGCAGGTGGTGGTGTTATCATGGAATGATACAGTACAGAAGAGGTCCTTCAGCCCACCGAGCCTGTACTGTCAAAAATATACCACTACCTACACAATCCCATTTTCCGGCACTAGGCCCATAGCATTGAATGTTATGAAACTTCAAGTGCTCCCCCGAGGGATTTTCAAAGGTCATGAGGCTTCTCACCTCAACCACCCTCGCAGGCAGCGTACCTGAGACCCCCACCAAACTTTCCCATCTACCTGCTGTCCTTGTTCTTTTACATATATTCATGAGCTTGGAAGGTGCTGTCTGCAGTGCATTTTGTAGCTGGAACACACTGCTGCTACTGAGCAAAAATCGTGGAGGGAGTGGGTGCATGTGGATGCAATGTGACTAAGGTAGACTTCATTGCCCTGGATGAAGTAACCGTTCTTGAGTGTTGCTGGAACTATAAGTGAGGAGTATTCCGTCACACTTCTGACTTGTGACTTGTAGGTGGTGGACAGGAGGGAGTTAGGAGGTGAGTTGCTCACTGCCATGTTCCTAGCCTCTGACCTGCTCTTGCAAACACTGTATTTATATGGCAAGTCCAGTTCAGTTTCCTCCATGATGTTGATAGTGGGGGGTTCAGTGATGGTATGAGTGCTAAGGAATATGGTTTGATTCTCTCTTGTTTGAGATTGTCGTTGTTTGGCATTTGTGTGGTGCTAATGTTACTTTATAATTATCAGTGAAAACCTGGATTTTGTCCAGTTCTTGGTGTATTTGAACATGGCCAGCTTCAGTATCTGAGGAGTCACAAATGGTGTTGAACATTGTGTAATCATCATTGAATATCTCCACTTCTGACCTTATGATAGAAGGAAGGTCACTGATGAAACAGCTGAAGATGGTTGGGCCTAGGACACTACCCTGTGGTACTCCTGCAGAGATGTCCTAGGGCTGAGATCATGGACTCTGCCTATATTCCCGATGAAGGACTTTTGCCCGAAATGTCGATTTTTACTGCACTTTGGATGCTGCCTGAACTGTTGTGCTTTTCCAGCACCACTGATCCAGAATCTGGTTTCCAGCAGCTGCACTCATTGTTTTTACCTATCGAACAAATTTACTATGTTCCATAGTGTCATATAGATGTACAGCATGGAAACAGACCCTTTGGTCCAATTCGTCCATGCCAACTTGATATCCCAACCCAATCTAGTCCCACTTGCCAGCACCCGACCCATACCCTTCCTATTCATATACACATCCAGGTCCCCTTTAAATGTTGCAAATGTACTAGCCTCCACCATTTCTTCTGGCAGCTCAATCTATACATACACCACCCTCTGCATGAAAACGCTACCCCTTAAATCTCTTTCATATCTTTCCTTTCTCCAGGCAGAGGAGAGCTTCCGCAACCCCATTGACTCCTCCAACCTGATACCCACTGATTCCGGTTTTGCTTGGGCTCCTTGATGCTATATTCAGTTGAATGCAGCCTTGATGTCAAGGGCTGTCACTCTCCCCTCCCCTCTGGAATCCAGCTCTTCTGTCCATGTTTGGCCCAGGGTTGTAATGGGGTCAGGAGCGGAGTGGCCCTGGGGGAACCCAAACTGGGCGTCACTGAGCAGGTTATTGCTGAGCAGGTGTTGCTTAATAGCACTGTTACTGACCCCTTCCATCACTTTACTGATGACCAAGAGTAAACCAATGGGGCAGTAATTGGCCCAATTAGATTTGTCCTAATTTTTATGTGTATATCAAAATGTAGGAAATAGGAGCAGGAGTAGGCCATTCAGTCCTTTGAGTCTGGTCCACCATTCAACATGATCATGGCCACTCTTCTAACACTGTACTCTGTTCCTGCTTTCTCCCAAACCCTTTGATCCCTTTAGCCACAACATTCAATGTTGTCTCCTCATCCACAGGACATTTTTGGGCAATTTTCCACATTGTTGGGTAGATGATAGAGTTGAAAATGTGTTGCTGGAAAACTGCAGCAGGTCAGGCAGCATCCAAGGAGCAGGAGAATCGACGTTTCGGGCATGAGCCCTTCCTCAGGAAACGTCGATTCTCCTGCTCCTTGGATGCTGCCTGACCTGCTGCGCTTTTCCAGCAACACATTTTCAGCTCTGATCTCCAGCATCTGCAGTCCTCACTTTCTCCTAGATGATAGAGTTGCACCTGGATTAGAACAGCTTGGCTAGGGCAGCAGCAAGTGTTGCTGAAATGTCAGAGTCCATTGCCTTGGCAGTATCCAGTGCCTTCAACCGTTCCTTGATACCACGTGGAGTGAATCAAATTGAGTTGAAGACAGGTGTCTGTGATGCTGGGAAGCAACAGAGGCTGGATCATCCACTTGGCATTCTTGCTGAAGCTTGTTTTGAAGACCTGTGTGAAGATACTGCATGCCGTGTGATATCAGTAAATATTCTTGAGTGAAAGATATTTCAGGTCAGTTTCAATGAGGTTGATGGGGTGGCCAGGTGAAAGGTCAGGTCGATCTAAATTCTGAAGCTTTGGAATAAATTAAACTGACAACAGACTTTTGAATATTCATGTTGAAGTTATGGTAGGGGAATGGGTTTGGCAAGTATATTTGAGAGAAAAGGGTTGCAGGGGAAATGCAGGAAATTGGAGCTGAGACCACAAACAATTCAGTCGTGATCTTATTGAAGGCAGAGTCGATTAAAAATGGTGACTGGTTTCTTCCTGCTCCCGTACTCCAAGTGAGGATTCTGATTGGAAGCTGGAAGCAGAATGTAAAGTAAGAAAGACAGAGTGAGTAAGCTGGACAGAACAGGACACAGAGTTAATCTGATTGGTGAAAGGAATTTCATATCTTGCAATGGGGTGACAGACTTTAATGGGGCGACAGAGTCACGGGGTGTAATACATGACTCTGAATATTTGATCATTCAACACCTGGAAGGCGCCTGATCTTCTCAGCAGATAATTAGCGTTAAAATGAAAAACATGTTGAAATTGTAATGACTAGCTAAGGTTGGTGTTTATCAGCTCAAAAATGACCTTTAACCCTAAAGTCAGACTGTTTTCATCAGTGAAATATGCATACTACTGTGTCACTATTCTGTTTGCTGTTGGTATCACCTCATGGTGAATCTATAGGCAATTGAATTCAGACTGTGCAAACTTATTGGACTACTGGAGACATCAAATGTAAGACAGGTGACCATGTATCAGTTCAATTCATTCAGTTAGTCTTCCAACTGCTTAAGAAAGTTCAATGTCTGGTTCCAAGAGCTCAATACAAAGGCTGACAAGGACATTGTGTATCACCAGGTCAGGTCGGTAAACTGGGGCAACTTCATGTGGATGGGAACTGTCCAAAGGACTAGATGCCGATAAGAAAGAAGTTTTACCATCATATATCTCTCAGCCACTGCAAGAAATACATTCACTTAAGGGAACAGCTGTGTCTTAAATGATCACCATGGTTTCCTGCAAATCTTCAATATTTTGAACAGTCAGAGATTTGAGAAGTCACATGTTTCCCGTATTCAAGGTGTGATTACACATCAAATTTACCTCATTTGTCGCCAGGTTCTTTGGAACTGCTCAAAGTTATGAAAGGTGCTATATAAATGCAAAAATAAAATAAAGAATTGAGAATGCTGGAAATCTGAAACAAAAGAAAATGCTGAAGAAGGTCAGCAGGTCTAGCAGCATTTGTGGAGACAAACTATCGAGGGACAAAGACTTGAAAGGAATCTGGACTTTGCATTTTAATCAGTAGTCGACCTCCAAACTGATTAAAGGATTCAACAAGGGCAGCTAGTTTTAAAGTTGTTAACTTACTGCTTATAAATACTGTCTTATATCTCTCATATCATAGAACATAGAACATAGAAAGATACAGCGCAGTACAGGCCCTTCGGCCCTCGATGTTGCGCCGACCGAATCCTACCTAACCTACACTAGCCCAATAACTTCCAAATGCCTATCCAATGCCCGCTTAAATGACCATAAAGAAGGAGAGTTCACCACTGCTACTGGGCCTGAGGAAGGAGCTGAGCTTTGATAGCTTGCAATCTGAAATAAACCTGCTGGACAATAACCTGATGCCATTTGATTTTTGACCTTGTCCACCCCAGTCCTCTTCCAGCATCTCCAGATCATGTGAAGACAAAACTAGTTCTGATGAAGGGTCAGCAGACTCAAAACATTAACTCTGTAACTTTCTCCACAGAGGCTGTCAAAGTTGTTGAGTTTCTCCAGCACTTTCTATTTGTGTTTTCTATAGATACAAGTTCTTTCCTCCTCTATTATAATTTTTAATATATTTTAGGGATGGTCCTCACAGCCTGGGCAGGTTAGAATCGAAAAAGCCATGTTTACTCTAAACTCCCTGTCCAGGACATTCTGCAGTTTCCTGGGCAGGGGCACGGTTTATACTAAATGCAGCTGTCAGATTTGATTAGCATCACACCACTGCCAGTCTGTTTTGTCTTTTGTGTGGTTATTTATCATTCACAGTGTTAGTTTTGTTCAGTATCACAAAGAAAACATCAATTGAGTGTGCTGTATAGTTGGCCTGCAATATAGAGAGATGCTAACAGCATGGACTCAGTTCCCACACCCACTGAGTTGACCATGAAAGATTCTTTCTCAATCTCTCCCTTGCCTGAGGTATGGTGGCCCTCAGATTAAAGTTGTCTCTCTCTTTAATGTGAGTCCAGGCCTACAGAGTCTTTATAGCTTCCAGTATCTGTGTGTGAACACAGATTAGTGGCAACAGATTCTTTTCATGAATGTTTTTGGTTAATAATTGTACTCTTCTTATTTCTTCAGGTGAGTAGATGCAGAAATTAATATTAGCACATGTTTCCAGAAACAGGTTTATAATCAAGATGTCAATCTGGCTGAGGAATTATAACCTGAATTGCAACATACTAGCTTTTAATTGTCTCACCATTCTCTGTTCTGCGTTATACTGAATGGATTAAGTTGCCAATCTTCTCTCATTGCCAAATGTTGACATTTGAGATTAATTTCATCTCAGGCAAGCACACAGCCCCGAGACATGAAGAAATAACAAGTGAGTACAGGAGGTAAAGACCATTGGGCAGCTCATAATCACCCTGCAGCCAGTGGGTTTAGCTATAGAGAGCTTTGCTTTAACTGGGCTCAAGTTCAGCATGAGGAAGGCCTGGGGTCAGGCTGATAGGAATTTCAGGTCAGGATTTATCCATTCATGAGAAACAGCCCATTAAACAAATTTCAATTCCAGTCTGTGTGTTACACATGCAAGAAAATCAAAGGGAAATTGAAAAAGAAGTTACAGAAGAGATAAAGCAACAGATACAATTGACACAAATTTTTTGAGGAGAGATTATTTTGGGTTTAGTTTCAGGCACAGAACGAGCATGGAGCCTTGAAATGCCCTAAACTGGGCTTTGTTTTTATGAACCGGGAGCGTTACAGCTTTGGAGATGGAGTCCCGACTGTGAGAGGGAAGGAGGAGGAATGAAAACTGGTTAGCTCAGTTAGGTGTACAGCTGGTTACAAAGGACGGTGATGCCAACAATATTGTTCCCATTCCTGCACTGGCTGAGGTTAGCATTAAGGACCTTCCTTCTCAATCTTTCCCCTCAGCTGAACTGTGACGACCCCCAGCTTAAATCACCTGCAAAAAAACACAAAAACTGCAGATGCTGAAAATCGGAAACAAAAACAGAAATTACTAGAGAAACTCTTTAGGTTTGGTAGCACCTGTGGAGGGAAAGCAGAGTTAACATTTCAGCCCAGTGACCCTTCTTTGGAACTAACTGTGGCGAAGAAAAGGTTGGTATTTATTGAAATAACTGCACAGAGGTTGGTATCCAAGTTACCAAGTCACCTTTTATTTACACATGAACAGCCTTTGAGTTTAGCACTGCCTCACGCAGAGTCATAGAGTCATAGAGATGTACAGTGCAGAAACAGACCCTTCAGATCAACTCGTCCATGCTGACAAGACATCCTAACCTAATCTAGTCCCATTTACAAGCATTTTGCCCATATGTCTCTGAACCCTTCCTATTCATATACTCATCCAGATGCCTTTTAAATGCTGTAAATGTACCAGCCTCCACCACTTCCTCTGGCAGCTCATTCCATACATGCACCATGTCAAGTTCCTAAATGTCAGTATCTCTGCCGTTCCACTTTTTATCTGTCAGTCAGGGCTCCCTAATTGGACCAGGTTAATGTTAAAATCAGGGAACACATATTCTATGTGGTCCACTTGGCTGGCCTCATTACAATCACTAGATATAACCTCAATTATCCAAACATTGGAGTATTTTGTTTGGATAAATGACATTCAGATAACTGAGATTGTTCTCTATATATATATATATATATATATTAGATTACTTACAGTGTGGAAACAAGCCCTTCGGCCCAACAAGTCCACACTGACCCGCCGAAGCGCAACCCACCCAGACCCATTCCCCTACATTTCTCTCTGACTAATGCACCTAACACTACGGGCAATTTAGAACAGCTAATTCACCTGACCTGCACATCTTTGGATTGTGGGAGGAAACCCGAGCACCCGGAGGAAACCCAGGCAGACACGGGGAGAATGTGCAAACTCCACACAGACAGTCACCAGAGGCGGGAACTGAACCTGGGTCCCTGGCGCTGTGAGGCAGCAGTGCTAACCACTGTGCCACCATGCCGCCCACAATATATGTTGTGGTTCTGTTCACTGAGCTGGGAATTTGTGTTGCAGACGTTTCGTCCCCTGTCTAGGTGACATCCTCAGTGCTTGGGACCCTTCTGTGAAGCGCTTTTGTGATCTTTCCTCCGGCATTTGTAGTGGTTTGAATCTGCCGCTTCCGGTTGTCAGTTCCAGCTGTCCACTGCAGTGGTCGGTATATTGGGTCCAGGTCGATGTGCTTATTGATTGAATCTGTGGATGAGTGCCATAACTCTAGGAATTCCCTGGCTGTTCTCTGTTTGGCTTGTCCTATAAGAGTAGTGTTGTCCCAGTCGAACTCTTGTTGCTTGTCATCTGCGTGTGTGGCTACTAAGGATAGCTGGTCGTGTCGTTTCGTGGCTAGTTGGTGTTCATGGATGCGGATCATTAGCTGTCTTCCTGTTTGCCCTATGTAGTGTTTTGTGCAGTCCTTGCATGGGATTTTGTACACTACATTGGTTTTGCTCATGCTGGGTATCGGGTCCTTCGTTCTGGTGAGTTGTTGTCTGAGAATGGCTGTTGGTTTGTGTGGTGTTGACAACGGAACGAGGACATGCTGCAACCCAAAGGACTAGCCACATTACCATACATCAAGAGCATTTCCGAACTGACAGCCAGACTACTGCAACCACTAGGACTCATAACAGCACACAAACCTACAGGCACTCTCAGACAACAACTCACCAGAACGAAGGACCCGATACCCAGCATGAGCAAAACCAATCAGGTCAGGCAGCATCCAAGGAACAGGAGATTTGACATTTCGGGCATAAGCCCTTCTTCAGGCTTCTTTCGGGCTTATGCCCGAAACATCAAATCTCCTGTTGCTTGGATGCAGCCTGACCTGCTGCGCTTTTCCAGCAACACATTTTTCAGCTCTGATCTCCAGCATCTGCAGTCCTCACTTTCTCTCCTGAGCAAAACCAATGTAGTGTACAAACTCCCATGCAAGGACTGCACAAAACACTATATAGGACAAACAGGAAGACAGCTAACAATCCGCATCCATGAACACCAACTAGCCACAAAACGACATGACCAGCTATCCTTAGTAGCCACACACGCAGATGACAAGCAACGAGTTCGACTGGGACAACACTGCTATTATAGGGCAAGTCTAACAGAGAACAGGCAGGGAATTCCTAGAGGCATGGCACTCATCCACAGATTCAATCAATAAGCACATCGACCTGGACCCAATATACCGGCCACTGCAGCAGACAGCTGGAACTGACAACCGGAAGCGGCAGAGACAAACCACTATAAATGCCGGAGGAAAGATCACAGAAGCGCTTCACAGGAGGCTCCCAAGCACTGAGGATGTCACCTAGACAGGGGACGAAACGTCTGCAACACAAATTCCCAGCTCGGCGAACAGAACCACAACAACGAACACCTGAGCTACAAATCTTCTCCCAAACATTGAATATATGTATATATTATATATATATATATATACTGAAGTTGTGGGGGGTTTGGGGGGGGGTATGCGGGGGGACTAAATAGTGCGTGGAAACGGAGCCCAGAGAGAAAGACAACAGCAATTGGGCTAACAAAGGAATAAACAAAGGTCAGCTTGGGAGAATCAATAGCAGTTATTGGGGACCATGAGTAGCTGACAATAGGCTGGATGTGATAGCAGCTCATTGGGGTTGGTTTAAGAACATGGGGGAAGGTGCCCAGACCCTAATATTATTAAACTCGATTTTGAATCTTGAAGGTTGCAGCAGCCCCAAGCGAAAAATGAGGTGCTGTTCTTGCAGTTTGTGCTGAGCTTCACTGGAGCACTGCAGTAAGCCTGAGAGAGATGTTAGCCAGGGAACAAGGTGGCGTGTTGATGTGGCAGGCAACTAGATGCTCAAGGTCAATTTTGCAGAATGCAGGTTAGAGTTAGGGTTAGGTTCTGCAAAGTGGTCACCTACTCCATGATTGAAGGAGTAACCACATTGTGAGCAGTGAATGCAGTCGACTAGATTGAGTCAAGTGCAGCTACAGCACTGCTTCACCTAGAAAGTGTGTTTTGGGCTTGAATACTGAGAAGGGAGGAAGTAAATGGGCAGATGTTACACCTTCTGTAATGGCAGGGGAAGAAGCTTTGGCGTGTGGGGAGGCGTTCGGAGTGGAGAAGGAGTGGACCAAGATGTCTCGGAGGGAATGGTGCCTACGGAAGGCTAAAAGAGAGGGGAGTGGAATATGTGTCTGGTAATGACATCCCACTAGAGGCTAATAATCCTTTAGATGTGGGTGCTGATTGGGTGGGAAATGAAGACCAGGGGACATTGTCACTGTTGTGGGAGGGAAGACAAGGAGTGAGGACCAAAGTGCAGGGGATAGATCAGAAACAGTTGAAGATCATGTCAACCATGGTGGTGGGGAATCCTTGGTTGAGGAAGAAGGTAGACATTTCTGAGACACCTCCAAGAAAGCTAGCATTATCAGAACAGATACAATAGAGATAGAGAAACTCGGAGAATGGAATAGAGTTTTTATAGAAAGCAGGGTGTGAGAACGTATACTGCTGAAAATGTGTTGCTGGAAAAGCGCAGCAGGTCAGGCAGCATCCAAGGAGCAGGAGAATCGGTGTTTCGAAACGTCTATTCTCCTGCTCTTTGGATGCTGCCTGACCTGCTGCGCTTTTCCAGCAACACATTTTCAGCTCTGATCTCCAGCATCTGCAGTCCTCACTGTCTCCTGGGAGAATGTATAATCCAGGTATGGTCCAATCCTTTTTCTATCTACAATCAGTTCTGAGGATATTTTATTAGACCTGAAATGTTAACTGTTTCCTCTCCACAGATGCTGCCAGATCTGCTGAGCTTTCCCAGCAATTTCTGTTTTTGTTACACCATCATTGATCATCTCTCTTTAATAACAGCTGCCTGATGGAGCTGGTAAGGCTACCTTCTGGATCCTACCATTTTGTTCCTCATGCTGGCAATACCTGAGAAAGAGGTGACCCCATGTGATACTGGAACTAAATCAGACACATTTTGGGAACAGAAGCAGTACAGAATTGATGGGTGCAAGAGCCTTTTCTGTACTGTCTGATTCTAAGCAGTTGGAAAATTCCATGGATCTCATGGAATAGGGGGAGAACTAGCCATTTGGATACAGAACTGGCTCAAAGGTAGAAGACAGAGGGTGGTGGTGGAGGGTTGTTTTTCAATTCGTGGCCTGTGACCAGTGGAGTGCCACAAGGATTGATGCTGGGTCCACTACTTTTCATCATTTGGATGTGAGCATAAGAGGTATAATTAGTAAGTTTGCAGATGACATCAAAATTGGAGGTGTAGTGGACAGCGAAGAAGGTTACCTCAGATTACGACAGGATCTGGACCAGATGGGCCAATGGGCTGAGAAGTGGCAGATGGAGTTTAATTCAGACAAATGTGAGGTGCTGCATTTTGGGAAAGCAAATATTAGCAGGACTTAAACACTTAATGGTAAGGACTGAGGGAGAGTTGCTGAACAAAGAGACCTTGGAGTACAGGTTCGTAGCTCCTAGAAAGTGGAGTCACAAGTAGATAGGATAGTGAAGAAGGCATTTGGTATGCTTTCCTTTATTGGTCAGAGTATTGAGTGCAGGAGTTGGGAGGTCATGTTGCGGCTGTACAGGACATTGGTTAGGCCACTGTTGGAATATTGCATGCAATTCTTGTCTCCTTCCCATCGGAAAGATGTTGTGAAACTTGAAAGGGTTCAGAAAAGATTTACAAGGATTTGAGCTATAGGGAGAGGTTGAACAGGCTGGGGCTGTTTCCCCTGGAGCGTTGGAGAATGAGGGGGTGATCTTATAGAGAGAGATTTATAAAATCATGAGGGGCATGAATAGGATAAATAGACAAAGTCTTTTCCCTGGGGTGGGGGAGTCCAGAACTAGAGGGCATAGGTTTAGGGTGAGAGGGGAAAGATATAAAAGAGACCTAAGGAGCAACTTTTTCATGAAGAGAGTGGTATGTGTGTGGAATGAGCTGCCAGAGGAAGTGGTGGAGGCTGGTAAAATTGCAACATTTAAAGGGTATCTGGATCAGTATATGAATAGGAAGGGTTTGGAGGGATATGGGCTGGATGCTGGTAGGTGAGACTAGGTTGGGTTGGGATATCTCGTCGGCATGGACGGATTGGACCAACGGGTCTGTTTCTGTGCTGTACATCGCTGTGACTAAAACAGTGAGAACTTGTGGAAAGAATGGCAGTCAATATGAAACAAAATCCAAAAAACTGTAAATAAAACAAAGGCAGGAATAAGTGGAGTAGATTTCTTTATAAACAAAGAGCAAGATAAATACTTAAAGGAATGGGGTAACTTGTGAACTTATTCTGAGTACATGGTACATGGTAAAGAAAAGGATACTGACAAAATAAGAAGAAGCCCATCTAAACTGGACAATAGCTGGAGTGAAAATTAATCATGAGATTGGAGTAGAAAGGCTGGCTTTAGCTGGAATGGACATCCCCTGGTCATTGCCTCTCATATTTCTAAAGGAGGTTGGGGTGAAGACCATGGAATGTCTTGTCACAATCTTCCAATGATCTCAAAGAACAAAAGAGGTGCCTGAGGATTGGAAAGGTGCAAATCTGATACCTTGATTTAATACAGGCTGTAAGGACATTCCCTGAAAGAAAAATCAGACAGTTTGTGGTCAAAATCATAATCTGAGAGAAAAAAATACAAGCATTTAGAGTGTAGAGTTAATTAAGGAGAGTCAGTGCTGATTTATAAAAGGCAAATCATGCTTGAATAGCCTAACTGAGTAACTGAGATTTTGGTGAAACGGAGAAGATGATGAATGTTACAACCTGTGGAACTACCACCTAAAAGGCTGGTTCATAAACTAAGGCTTGTGGAACTCAGGGCAAATGTTGACTGGAAAAGGAAAGTTGGCTTCAGCTTAGAAAGCAGCAAGTCATGGTTTGATTATCAGACTGGGGAGTGTTAGATACTGATATTCCCCAAATATTTGCATTGGGCCCAATAAGTTTTCATAAAAATAAATGACTTGGATATTTGAATATAAATGCAAAATTTCAAATATGCCAATGATTTCAAACTTTAAGATTAGAAAAAGATTCAGAAATATACGCAACAGAGTAGATGAGAAGATTGGGCAGACAAATGGCAGGTAGAATTTAATACAGGGAAATAAGAGATAATTCATTTGTCAGAAGGGATGGGGGAGACAATTAAACTTAATAGAACATAGAACATAGAAAGTACAGCACAGAACAGGCCCTTTGGCCCACTTAACCTACGTACCCCTCCACTCACTGCTATCCATGTGCATGTCCAGCAGTCACTTAAATGTCCCAATGACTCTGCTTCCACCACCACCACTGGCAATGCATTCCATGCATTCACAACTCTCTGCATAAAGAACCTTCCTCTGACACCTCCTCTAAACCTTTCTCCTGATATCTCAAAACTATGACCCCACGTGCCAGTCAGTCCTGCCCTGGGGAAAGGTCTCTGGCTATTGACTCTATCCATTCCTCTCATTATCTTGTATAAAAAAAAGGTCCCTTTCCTTGGTGAAACATGGTGCATTTTTTTAAAAATGGTCTGGTCAAACATGGAAGGACTTGAAGGTTTGTTTGCATGAATCTTTGAAGGTGGCAGAATGTATTGAGAGAATGATGTGCAAAACCCACCGGATGCCTGCCTCTATAAAAAGAAGGATCAGACCATAAAATCAGAGGAGGGATGCTGAACCATTCAAAAGCTCTGGTTTGGCCTTAACTAAAGAATCGTATCCAATTCTGGTCCCCTGACTCTAGGAAGGATGAAAGAGATATTGCGGGGATGCAGAGGAGATTTTCCAGAATGGTTTTGGGATTGGAGGAATGAAGTTACAAGGTTAGAGCCTAGAAGCCAAGGATTGTTTTCCTTGAAACAAAGCAAATTGAAAAGAGATTTGGCGGCAGTGAATAAGATCATGACAGGTTTAGATAAGGTGAAAAAAGAAAACCTATTCCCATTAGCAGGAGCCGGGGACATGGGTTTAAAGTTTAAGGATGGACCATGTGGAGCTGCAGGATATGAGGAAGATCTATTTTACACAGAGAAGGGTAATGAAATGTAACTCCCTGCCAATGAGAGTGGAGGAAGTGGACAGAACCAATAATTTCAAAAGGAACTGAAATGAGTATGCGACATTAATGAACTGATTGGGCTACAGAAAGACAGGATGGAATTTGGGACTTTCTGGATTGCTCTGCAGAAATCTGGCATGGATTCAATGGGAAGAATTGTCTCTTTTTGTGTCATAAATGACTATTACTGCATAGACTCTAAGTGACAGACCCCACATAGTCTATTAATGTTTTCTTAGTGATCCTGAATGGAGCTAACGTTGGCAAAGACAAATAATCACGCAAAAGACTAAACACACTGGCAATGGTATGATGCTAATCAAATCTGACAGCTGCATTCAGTAATAAACTGTGTCTTTTCCTGTTTCTCTGCTTATAACCAATAAACTGCCTGTATGAATAAACGGCAGCACGGTGGCTCAGTGGTTATAGGCAAGTGTGGAAAACCAAACAACTATGAATAATTAAAATTAGAAACCAAAACAGAAATTGCTGGAAAAAATCAGCAGATCTGGCAGCAGCTGTGGAGAGAAACTAAGAAAGGGTCACTGGACCTGAAAAGTTAACTCTGATTTCTCTTCACAGATGGTGCCAGACTTGTTGGGTTTGTACAGACAAGTGCAGGGTGGTACAATTGCTGAGGCCAATACCATTATTGGCAACTCGAGTTGTCAACTCCCGCAGTAGTGTTCGAGGCTTGGTACATCATGTGGCTAATTTAAGTTTCAGTTCAGAGTCAGTTTCACAGTTAAACATGGAATTGAGTTTTTAGCTTTTGTGAATTTGTGCTGAAAATTACACCAGATATAAAGGCAATATGGGCATCTTTCGTTGATGAGACTTTGTAAAGAGTGACTAAGATAGTTGTTCCATTATTTGCATGCAAACACAGAAATGCAGAGCAGCTGGTCAAATAGGGAGACAAACTCTTGTTTGTGAGGCTTTGAAGTTTGTTTATAGCATTAACTCCTTTGCAAATATAACATCGACTATTTCCCAATTACCTGCACACACATTCATGCATCAGCTGTTGACTTCCAATTCTCTAACCAATGGACTTTATCTGAGATGTAACATTAAATAAATAATGACCAAAAACATAGGTAATGGAAGGTGTGCAGGGACATTGTGAAGTCACTCCCAAACTCACACATGCACCCTCTCACAGACTTAGACTCCTTTACACTCACACACACACACATATATACTCTCTCTCACAGGCACTCATTTGCCCCCACTCCAGACACATACACACACACAAAATCCCACATGCACATATATGTTTGTAGGGTGAATTTGTACTTGCAGAGTTACATTGTACTTTGCTCAAAAACTGCATGAATACATGTAAGAGTCTGTTAACCCATTTTTTGGATGTAGGTTTGCTTGCTGAGCTGGAAGGTTCATTTCCAGACATTTCGTTACCTTACAAGGTAACCTCTTCAGTGGGCCTCAGGCAAAGCAATGTTGAAAATTCCTGCTTTCTATTTATATGTTTGGGTTTCTTTGGGTTGTTGATGTCATTTCCTGTGGTGATGTTATTTCCTGTGGTGAAGTCATTTCCTGTTCCTTTTCTCAGGGGGTGGTAGATGGGGTCTAACTCGACTTGATTGTTGATAGAGTTCCAGTTGGAATGCTATGCTTCTAGGAATTCTTGTGTGTATCTTTGTTTGGCTTGTCCCAGGATGGATGTGTTGTCCCAGTCAAAGTGGTGTCTTCCATCATCTATATGTGAGGATACTAGTGAGAGAGGGTCATGTCTTTTTGTAGCTAATTGATGTTCATGTACCCTCATGGCTAGTTTGTCCAATGTAGTGTTTGTTACAGTCCTTGCAAGGTATTTTGTAAATGACATTAGTTTTGCTTGTTGTCTGTATAGAGTCTTTCAAGTTCATTAGCTGCTGTTTTAGTGTGTTGGTAGGTTTGTGAGTTACCATGATGCCAAGGGGTTTGAGTAGTCTGGCAGTCATTTCCGAGATGTCTTTGATGTAGGGAAGAGTGGCTAGTGTTTCTGGATGTGTTTTGTCTGCTTTTTTGGGTTTGTTGCTGAGAAATCGGCGGACTGTGTTCATTTTTGAATGCACGGTATAAGTGATCTTCCTCTGCTCTGTGTAGTTCCTCTGTGCTGCAGTGTGTGTTGGCTAATTGAAATAATGTTCTAATGCAGCTTTGTTTGTGAGTGTTGGGATTATTCCTTCTGTAGTTCAATATTTGGTCTGTATGTGTTGTTTTCCTGTAGATGCTGGTTTGACGTTCCCCATTGGCTGTTCGCTCCACAGTGACTTCTAGGAATGGCAGTTTGTTGTTGTTTTCCTCCTCTTTAGTGAATTTTATGCCAGTAAGGGTTTTATTGATGGTCTTGAAGGTTTTCTCTAACTTGTTTCATTTAGTGATGACAAAGGTGTCATCCATGTCACGGACCCAGAGGTTGGGTTGGATGGTTGGCAGAAAAACTCATCTTTTAGATTAGAATCAGTCTAAACATTATGGCACAGACAACAGCACACAGGGGGCGAACATCTTCAACATATTACCTGGCTGACACCAATTATTACAGTTAACCCGAGAATGTAACTTTTAAAACAAGTTTTTCCATTTACATATGAAAGAAGTGAAACTATCATGGTCATTCTAACAGATGAGAGACTTAACAAACAATCAAGGTATTTTTCGATGTATAATTTCAGTTACATCACACTGTAAACTTTTGCTATAAATTCTATGTCTTACAGTTGTGTCCTCCACAACCACCTGATGAAGGAGCAGCGCTCTGAAAGCCAGTGCCTCCAATTAAACCTGTTGGACTATAACCTGGTGTTGTGTGATTTTTAACTTTGTACAGCCCAGTCCAACATCAGCATCTCCAAATCAAACCAACTTAAACTCACCTTTCCATCCATAAATTCACAACGCAGTAAAATGGAAGCATTCAATGACCATCAAAATCACCTCAATAATTTAAAATCAATCTTCTCCAACCATAAAACCCCACTCACAAACATAGACAACAGACTGACAGATTTAAGGAATAAATTAAAAGACACATAACGAATTGTAATTTGCTGAGTGCTGCGGGAGTGCTGCATTGTCAGAGGGTGAGTACTGAGGAAGTGCCGTACTGTTGGAGGATCATTACTGAGGGACAGTTGCACTGTCGGAGGGTGAGAACTAAGGGAGTGCCTCACAGTTGGAGGGTCAGTACTGAGGGAGTACTGCACTGTTGGAGGGTCAATATTGAGGGAGTGCTGCACTGTTGAAGGGTCTGTACTGAGGGACTGCTGCACTTTTGGAGGGTCAGTACTGAGGGAGTGCCACACTGTTGGAGGGTCATTACTGAGGTATTATGGTGTAGGTTTGCTCGCTGAGCTGTAGGTTTGATATCCAGGTGTTTCATTACCTGGCTCGGTAACATCATCAGTGGTGACCTCCAAGTGAAGCGAAGCTGTTGTCTCCTGCTTTCTGTTTATATCTTTCTCCTGGATGGGGTTCCTGGGGTTTGTGGTGATGTCATTTCCTGTTCATTTTCTGAGGGGTTGATAGATGGCATCTAGATTTATGTGTTTGTTTATGGCGTTGTGGTTGGAGTGCCAGCCTCTAGGAATTCTCTGGCATGTCTTTGCTTAATCTTTTCCAGGATAGTTGTGTTGTCCCAGTCGAAATGGTGTTTTTTTTCATCCATGTGTAGGGCTACGAGGGAGAGAGGGTCGTGTCTTTTTGTGGCTAGCTGGCGTTCGTGTATCCTGGTGACTAACTTTCTTCTTGTTTGTCCTACGTAGTGTTTGTGGCCGTTCTTGCATGGAATTTTGTAGATGACGTTGGTTTTGTCTATGGGTCTTTTAAGTTTGTTAGTTTTTGTCTGAGAGTGTTGGTGGGTTTGTGTGTTACTAGGACTCCGAGGGGTCTCAGTAGTCTGGCTGTCATTTCTGAAACTTCTTTGATGTATGGTAAGGTGGTTAGGGTTTCTGGCTGTATTTTGTCTGCTTGTCGTGGTTTGTCCTTGAGGAATCTGCGGACTGTATTTTTTGAGTATCTGTTCTTCTTGAATACGTTGTATGGGTGGTTCTCCTCCGTTTCTCGAAGTTCGTGTGTGCTGCAGTGTGTGATGGCTCATTGGAATAGTGTCCTGATACAGCTTCGTTTGTGTGTGTTGGGATGGTTGCTGGTGTAGTTGAGTATTTGGTAGTGCTGCACTGTCAGAGGGTCAGTGCTGAGGGAGTCCCGCATTGTTGGAGGGTTAATGCAGAGGGATGACCGTACTATTGAAAGGTCAGTATTGACAAAGTGCTGCGCTGTTGGAGTTCAGTCATGGTCAGTGTTGAGGGAGTGCCGCACTGTTGGAAAGTCAGTATTGTGGGAGTGCGGCACTGTCAAAGGATCAGTACTGTGGGAGTGCCACACTGTCGAAGGCTCAGTAGTAAAGGAGTGCCTCACTATTGGAGGGTCAGTACTGAGGGAGGGCTGCAACATTGGAGGGTCAGTGCTGTGAAAGTACTGCACTGTCAGGGTCAATACTGAGGGAGTGCCGTACTGTCGGAGGGTCAATATCAGGGGAGTGTCATACTGTCGGAGGGTCAATATCAGGGGAGTGTCATACTGTCGGAGGGTCTGTACTGAGGGAATGCTGCACTGTCGGACGGTCAGTGCTGAGGGAGTGCCGCACTGTCGGACGGTCAGTGCTGAGGGAGTGCTGCAATGTCAGGGTCAGTGCTGAGGGAATGCTGCACTGTCTGAGGGTCAGTGCCGAGGGAGTGCCGCACTGTTAGAGGGTCAGTGCTGAGGGAGTGCCACACTGTCAGGGGGTCAGTGTTATGGGAGTGCTGAACTATCAGAGGGTCAGTGCTGAGGGAGTTCGGGACTCTGCAGCCATCAGTTTTGCGAAAATACTAAAGGGCTGAAATCATAACAATCTCAGACCCTGTCAGAGGATGGAAGGTGTGAGGATGTAGGGAAGATGGAGTTGGTGATAGAAGAATTTTGAATCAATGGAGAAATGTTGAGAGAAGGAGTGTAGGTAGGAGATGTTTCTGAACCTTGATGCCTCAGAGGATTGCGTCTGTACAGTGACAGGGTGACTTTCTGTGGTTTTGGAGAGAAGTATTTTGTGAAAACCCCAGGGCAGCTGGAATTGGCAGCTTTCACCGGAACCATGGCATTGTTTGGATATTTTCAGCTGAAAGTGAATGGTTCGTCACATGATGCAAGGTTTCTGGGTCCAAGCTTCTGAGAGTACAGCATTGACTCTATTATTACCGCGATCCCATTAAAATGGCATTGACATCAACAGAAGAACACCTGATTCACTTCACACACTGGCAGCTTTCATTGATCTCATTTCTCTACCAGCATTTAATCATTGCAGACACTGTGAGGTCAGTGTTTAATTTCAAACTGAGCAAAACCTTATAACATTACTGCAATTTCACTGAACTCTCAATATTTCAATATTTTGCACTCCAGTTGAAACTATGGGTGATTTTATTTGTATCACTGATAATTGCAAGTGTTTTGCTACACGTTATGACGATTCTTGCTAAAATTTCCTTTTTTTGCTGCAATTTCACAATCAGGAGCATTAGGAGGGTCCAGTGTGAATATTAATACTCCTCTGGAGAACTGTCAATTATGCAGCTTGAATCTCTCTTGACACCCCCAGCAGGAGCTCAGAACGTGAATAGATTACAATAATATTCAGCTTGTTCTGGCCAATCACTTCGCCAGAAAGCTGCAGTTCCTATTAGCTGTGAGGCGTGTGTTTTCTTCAGATACTGAGCAGTCTGTCATTGTACAATCAGATCCCTGTGTCTCCCAGCAATTTTCTCTTATTGTCATTTAAATAGTGAAAACTCGAGCGTGACGATTATACTGACGTGGACTAATTTGGGTTATTGTGTCTGACACTGTGTGGAACAACAGATAAGCAGGTATAAAGACACTAAGGATCAAATATAGAAATAAAGAGACAGAGAATGAAATAGAGAGACAGACAGAGGGAAACGAGATTCCAAAAGAGGGGAAGAGAGAGAGAGACACACACCAAAAGAGAGCAACAGGAACAGAGAGAGGGAAACTGCGACAGAGGTAGAAAGAGATTCTTTCTCCAGTAGTATGTATTTCTTCCTCTGCATCCTGTTCAGATCCCTCATGAGGTTGAATACTTTAATCCAATCTACTTTCACCCTCTCTAGTAAGTGGCCTATGGAATACACATTGTAATAAATATAATGGTACTTTTTTTTTGTAAAACTCAAATCAAACGAATTCTGGCCTCATATAAAACTAAAACATGCAGAAATTAGGAATGTGAAGCAAACAAGCTACAGGTCCTGTCAGACACCCTGCTC
The DNA here is from genome assembly GCF_020745735.1 of Hemiscyllium ocellatum. Taxonomy (NCBI): domain Eukaryota; kingdom Metazoa; phylum Chordata; class Chondrichthyes; order Orectolobiformes; family Hemiscylliidae; genus Hemiscyllium; species Hemiscyllium ocellatum. Next base: position 511,379 of record NC_083426.1, on the reverse strand, counting down.
CAGTCTCTCCAATACTGAGCCTCACTCAACACTGTCCCACATCTTCCTTTCTTTGTTTCCTTAACTTTCTTGAACTCTTTAAACCCAAGAATATTTAATGTTCAGTCCTGTCCTTTTTAAGTCAGGTCTGTGTTGTCACTACATTGGATTCACTGTAGCTATCCATGTGTAAAATCACCAACAATGTTTATTACAAAGCAGATGTTCACATCATGCAGCATCCTCAATGGTTGGTACAAACACCGGAAATTGGAACAGGAATATGTCAGTGAACGAGATTATGACCACTCTGCGACCTCATTACCAGTTGCTGGCCCTAGCCCCTCACATTCTCTTGCTGACTTTAATTTGCAAAAATCTATGACTCCTAGGTTTGGACATGAGTCTTGACAGCCCTTTGGGTAGATAACTCCAAAGATTCACTATCCTCTGAGAGAAAAGGTTTTCTCCTCCTCATCTTAATCTTAAATTGTTAATGCCTTATTCTGAGACTATATTCACCATGCTAGAGACCCCCATTCTCAACTCCCCAGACAAAGGCAATGTCCTTCTGCAACTACCCTGTCAAATACTGTCAGAATGTATTTCAATGAGATCACCTGTAATTATCCTAAACCTAGAGAATACAGGTCTAGTCCTGTCAACTTCTCCTCAAAGGACAGGGACAAGAATGGCTGTTGCACGTTCCAGGGTTCAAATGTTTTAGTAGGATCAGACATGGGGGTAAAAAAGGGGGAGGCGTGGCATTACTTATCAAAGACAGTATCACAGCAGTGGAATGGACGATGGAAGAGGACTTGCCATCTGAGGTAGTTTGGGCTGCGGTTAGAAATAGGAAAGGTGAGGTCACCCTGTTAGGTGTTTTCTACAGGCCTCCTAATAGTCCTAGAGAAGTAGAGGATAATATTGCGAGGATGATTCAGGAAAAGAGTGAAGGTAGCAGGGTGGTTGTTATGGGGGACTTTAACTTCCCAGATATTGACTGGGAGAGCTATAGCTCGAGTTCATTAGATGGGTCGGTGTTTGTACAATGTGTGCAGGAGGGTTTCCTGACACAATATGTCGACAGGCCAACAAGAGGGGAGGCTATATTGGATTTGGTTCTAGGTAATGAACCAGGCCAGGTGTTAGACTTGGAGGTAGGTGAGCACTTCGGGGACAGTGACCACAACTCGGTGACTTTTACTTTAGTGATGGAGAGGGATAATCGTGCGCCGCAGGGCAAGAGCTATAGCTGGGGGCAGGGAAATTATGATGCAGTGAGGCATGACTTAGGATGTGTGGATTGGAAAAACAGGCTTCAAGAGAAGAACACTAATGAGATGTGGGGATTGTTCAAGGAGCAGCTACTGCGTGTCCTCGATAGGTATGTACCAGTCAGGCATGGTGTAAAGGGCCTTGTGAGGCAGCCGTGGTTTAGTAAGGAATTGGAGTCCCTTGTGAAAGGGAAGAAGGCGGCATATGTAAAGATGAGGCGTGAAGGTTCAGTTGGGGCGATTGAGAGTTATAAGGTAGCCAGGAAGGAGCTAAAGAGGGAGCTAAGAGAAGCGAGAAGGGGACATGAAAAGTCTTTAGCTGGTAGGTTTAGGGAAAACCCAGAGGCTTTCTATAGGTATGTCAAGAATAAAAGGATGACTAGGGTAGGTATCGGTCCAGTCAAGGATAGTAGTGGGAAGTTGTGTGTGGAGGCGGAGGAGATTGGAGAGACATTAAATCAGTACTTTTCATCAGTATTCACTCAGGAACAGGACACTGTTGCTGATGTGAATATGGAATCACAAATAATTAGAATGGATGCCCTGGAAATATGCAGGGAAGAGGTTTTGGGAATATTGGAAAGGATGAATATAGATAAGTCTCCTGGGCCTGATGGCATTTACCCCAGGATCCTATGGGAAGCTAGGGAGGAGATAGCAGAGCCATTGGCCTGGATTTTTATGTCGTCATTGTCAACGGGAATAGTACCAGAGGACTGGAGGATAGCGAATGTGGTCCCATTGTTCAAGAAAGGGAGTAGGGATAGCCCTAGTAACTATAGGCCAGTGAGTCTGACTTCTGTGGTGGGCAAAGTCTTAGAGAGAATGGTAAGGGATAAGATTTATGAACATCTGGGTAGGAATAACGTGATCAGGGATAGCCAGCATGGTTTTGTGAAGGGCAGGTCGTGCCTCACAAACCTTATTGAGTTCTTTGAGAAGGTGACTAAGGAAGTGGATGAGGGTAAAGCAGTAGATGTTGTGTATATGGATTTTAGTAAGGCGTTCGATAAGGTTCCCCATGGTAGGCTAATGCTAAAACTTCGGAGGTATGGCATTGAGGATACATTAGAGGTTTGGATTAGGAATTGGCTGGCTGGAAGGAGACAGAGGGTAGTAGTTGATGGATTATGTTCATCTTGGAGTGCAGTTACTAGCGGTGTACCGCAAGGATCTGTTTTGGGACCATTGCTTTTTGTTATCTTTATAAATGATCTAGAGGAAGGACTTGAAAGCTGGGTAAGCAAGTTTGCGGATGACACAAAAGTCGGTGGAGTTGTGGATAGTGAGGAAGGAAGTGGTAGGTTACAGCGGGATATAGATAAGTTGCAGAGCTGGGCGGAAATGTGGCAAATGGAATTCAATGTAGCTAAGTGCGAAGTCGTTCACTTTGGTAGGAATAACAAGATGATGGATTACTGGGCTAATGGTAGGCTACTTGGTAGTGTGGATGAGCAGAGGGATCTTGGTGTCTATGTACACAGATCTCTGAAAGTTGCCACCCAGGTAAATAGTGCTGTGAGGAAGGCATATGGTGTACTGGGCTTTATTGGCAGAGGAATTGAGTTCCGGAGTCCTGAGGTCATGTTGCAGTTGTATAAGACTCTGGTGAGGCCTCATCTGGAGTATTGTGTGCAGTTTTGGTCGCCATACTATTGGAAGGATGTGGAAGCTTTAGAACGAGTGCAGAGGAGGTTTACCAGGATGTTGCCTGGAATGGTAGGAAAATCTTATGAGGAAAGGCTGAGGCACTTGGGGCTGTTCTCATTGGAGAAGAGAAGGTTTAGGGGAGATCTGATAGAAGTGTATAAGATGATTAGGGGTTTAGATAGGGTAGATACTAAGAACCTTTTACCGCTAATGGAGTCAGGTGTTACTAGGGGACATAGCTTTAAATTAAGGGGTGGTAGGTATAGGACCGATGTTAGGGGTAGATTCTTCACACAGCGGGTTGTGAGTTCATGGAATGCCCTGCCCGTATCAGTGGTGAACTCTCCTTCATTATGGTCATTTAAGCGGGCATTGGATAGGCATTTGGAAGTTATTAGGCTAGTATAGGTTAGGTAGGATTCGGTCGGCGCAACATCGAGGGCCGAAGGGCCTGTACTGCGCTGTATCCTTCTATGTTCTATGTTCTATGACACTCCGTTATCCCAGGAAACAATCATTGTTGCTCTATATGTGTGAAAAATCTATCCTCCCTGAGATAGGGAGACCAAACCATCCACAATGTTTCAAGTGCGCTCTAGTGTAGGCTCTCCACAACTGCAACAACATCTATTCAACCAGGTGTAAATTCTCCCATGACAAAGGCCAAATACCATTTGCCTTCTGAATCGCTTGTTGTAACATGTTAGCTTTCAATGGCTCCTGAACAAGGTCACTCAGGTTCCTTTGGACATTGACACTGTCCCAATCTCTCAGTAATCAAGAAATGTTCTGCATTTCTGTTTATGACACCATATATACCCAGGTGACCCCCAACTTTTGGTAAAATTCTTCAATTTTTAATGAGTCGTGTACTTGTTTGGGGAGAGACTTAGAGCAATATTCTAGTGAGACCTTTTCACAATTTCACTTTCCTCATAGGAACACTAACAGTGAGACATAGCTCAGGACATCAGGCCTCATTCCTGACAAAGGGCTTTTGCTGAAACGTCGATTTTCCTGCTCTTCGGATGCTGCCTGATTGCTGTGCTTTTCCAGCACCATTCTAATCTTGACTCTGATCTCCAGTATCTGCAGACCTCACTTTCGTGTAGCTGGGGTCAGCTATGTTGTGCTTCAAGACCATGGCCAGTGACCAATGACAGTGTCCTTACCTGCAGATGGGCTGTTCCAGAAAACTAATATAAATTCAATGCCTTGAAAGACATGTCAAAGCCAAACCACTACTTTTGGCCAGAACGAGTTTTTTGTTTGTCTCTTATTTCTCTCGTATTTCAAGAAGATATTGTTTGTGTTGTTCCCCTGTGAGGACAGATCTATTGGGCTGAATCTTATAACAACCTGAATAATGTGAACTCTGGCAAGGGATCTGGGAGAATCAGGTGGGAAGTCAGACAAAGTTTTTCCGATGTTGAGAGCAACTCATTACATTTTCAAACAGATTTTCAGCTGGCAAGGCAGGATTCTTGTGAGGGAATGGTAACATATCATTAACAGCTTTTACTGCAGAATGTGCCCACTCTCTAGGTTGGTTCCATAAACCTAGGTCCAGAACTGTATTGTTTGCTTCCTGCACAGCCAACCCAATCTCACCTTTTCACACTCCTCTTTACCACCCTACCTGGGCACTTAAAACACAGAACATAAAACAATACAGCACAAGAATGGTCCACGATGTTGTGCTGAGCATGATGCCAAATTAAACTAATCCCTTCAGCCTGTCATTGGTCCATATCCCTCCATTCCATACTTATTCATGTGTTTCTCTAAAAATCCCTTAAATGCCCCTATTATATCTGCAGCAACCACCTCCCCTGGTAATGTTCCAGACCCCGACCACTCTCTGTGTAAACAACTTGACCCTCACATCTCCTTTAAACTTTCCCTCTCTCATCCTGAATGCATCTCCCTAGACATTTCAACTCTGGCTGTCAACCCTATCTGCGCATTTCAAAATTTTATAGACTTCTATCAAATCTCCCCTCAGCCCCGCTGCTCCACAGAAAACACCCTGAGTTTTTCTAGCATCTCTTTATACCTCATTCTCTCTAATCCAACCGCATACTGGTCAACCTCCTCTGCACCCTCTCCAAAACCTCCATATCCTTCCTGCAATGTGGCAACCAGAATTGAACACAATACTCTAAGTGCGATCTAATCAAACTCTTAAAAAGCTGCAACATGACATTCTGACTCTTTAACTTAATTCCTGACCAATAAAGGCAAGCACGTCACATGCCATCTTTACTACGTGCTGTTCTACTTACACGGCCACTTTCAGGGAACTATGGACTTGAACCCCAAGATCCTTCTATACATCAATACTGTTCTGAGTCCTGCCATTAACTGTATATTTTTCCTTAGCATTTGATCTCCAAAGTGCAGCACCTCATACTTACCTGAATTAAACTCTATCTGCCATTTCTCTACCCATACCTGCAACTGATCTATAGCCCGTTGTATCCTTTGACAACCTTCTACACTACCCCCACTACTCCACTGACCTTTGTATCATATGCAAACTTATTAGTCTATTCATCTGCATTTTCAGTTAATACTCTCATCGATCACCTTCGTCACCAAGAAAAATGCCTCTTCAATGTTGTAATTGTACCAGCCTCCACCACGCCCCCTGGCAGCTCATTCCATACATGCAGCACCCTCTGTGTGAAAACGTTGCCCCTGAGGTCTCTTTTATATCTTTCCCCTCTCACCCTAAACCTATGCCCTCTAGTTCTGGACTCCCTGACCCCAGGGAAAAGACTTTGCCTATTTACCCTATCCATGCCCCTCATAATTTTGTAAACCTCTGTAAGGTCAGCCCTCAGACTCCGACGCTCCAGGGAAAACAGCCCCAGCCTGTTCAGCCTCTCTCTGTAGCTCAAATCCTCCAACTCTGGCAACATCCTTGTAAATCTTTTCTGAACCCTTTCAAGTTTCATAACATCTTTCCAATAGGAAGGAGACCAGAATTGCAAATAATATTCCAACAGTGTGGAAAAAACAATGACTGCAGATGCTGGAAACCAGATTTTGGATTAGTGGTGCTGGAAAAGCACAGCAGTTCAGGCAGCATCCGAGGAGCAGGAAAATCGACATTTCGGGCAAAAGCCCTTCATCAGGAACCCGAAACGTCAATTTTGCTGCTTCCCGGATGCTGCCTGAACTGCTGTGCTTTTCCAGCACCACTAATCCAAAATATTCCAACAATAGCCTAACCAATGTCCTGTACAGCCACCTCATGACCTCTCAACTCCTGTACTCAATATTCTGACCAATAAAGGAAAGCATACCAAATGCCTTCTTCACTATCCTATCTACCTGCAACTCCACTTTCAAGGAGCTATGAACCTGTACTCCAAGGTCTCTTTGTTCAGCAACACTCCCTAGGGCCTTACCAATAAGTGTATAAGTCCTGCTAATATTTGCTTTCCAAAAATGCAGCACCTCACATTTATCTGAATTAAACTCCATCTGCCACTTCTCAGCCCATTGGCCCATCTGGTCCAGATCCCTTTGTAATCTGAGGTAATCCTCTTCGCAGTCCACTACACTTCCAATTTTGGTGTCATCTGCAAATTTACTAACTGTACCCTGGGTAGATAACATTGATCAGTGGGGAATTATTCACCTTAATGCTCTTTAAGAGATCCAACACCATTTCTTCCTCCTTACTGGAACATTCTAACCTTGAATTCTCCCCAGCAGATCTTTCAACTGTTCCCACAAGTCCAATGTGGACATGCCTGATCACAGCTCCTCCCAATTAACACTCCCTAGCTCCTATCTAATACTGACAAAATTCCCCGTCCCCCTCCCAATTACGTACCTTCCTGCAAGGTCCTGACTTATCCTTTCTCATAGCTATCTTAAAACCTAAAGAGTTGTGATCACTGTTTCCAAAATGCTCTCCCAGTGAAAGGTCAGTCACCTGAACAGGTTCATTAGACAATACAAGGTCCAGTGTGGCCCCTCCTCTAGTTGGACTACCCACACACTGTTTTGAGAAACCCTATTGGATGCATCTAACAAATTCTGCCCTGTCAAAGCCTCTTACTGTAAAGGGATCCCAGTCAATATTGGGGAAGTTGAAGTCACTCACTATGAGAGTTCTGTTTTTATTGTATCTTTCCGTAATCTGCCTACGCATTTCTTCCTCAGTGTCTCAGTGGCTGCAGGAGTTCCTGTAGCATAACCCCGCCATGTGTGATTGCACTCACCATATTCTTGAAAATCATCAGCCATCTCTTTGTTTGCTAATCCTTTTATTTCTCTCTCGCTCTGGTCTCTATCTCCATGTTCTCTCTTCTCCCTTCCCTCACCTAACCCTGTCCTCCGTTAAGCACCATTTGTTCCCAACTATCTTCGGTCACTGGACTCAAAGCATTAGCTTTGTGTTTTTCTCACTAAAAATGCTGCCAGACCTGCTATGTTTCTCCAGCATTTTCTGTTTCTATTTAGATTTCCACCAATGCAGTTCTGTGTTTATTATTAGGCATTATTGCTTGTGAACAGTCTCATCAGCAACTAATCTCTCCTCACTAATATGCAGATTCCTACCCTACCATTTGATGTAAACAAACTAAATGGTTACTTTTGCCAACTTAAAAGTCATAACGGGTACCTGGTGACTTCAGCTTGACCTTGCTCCTTAGGTACCCACATTTTAGACCTGGCACCAATATCTCTGGGCAGAATCCAAGAGCAGAAGCTGCAATTCCCCCATCCTTGGACAATGGCATCTGACATGTGCCAGTCTCCCTGCATCATGAAGGCACATCTGATTCATTTCTGTTCTTTAAAGCAGGACTCCAGAGAACTCCAGCAACTACCTTTGGATTCTAGATTAGAGTGGTGCTGGAAAAGCACAGCAGGTCAGGCAGCATCCAAGGAGCAAGAAAATCGACGTTTCGGGCAAAGGCCCTGAAGTGCTGCTGCATGGGCATTAGGCAGGAAAGTAGAGTTGACGAGTTGAGTATAATCTCATTGAATGGCAGAGCAGATGAGACTGGTCACTTTGCAGTCAGGTATCTGTACTGGCAATTAGATTCTACCCATTTCCTCAATTCATCTCACTCTCTGTGAATGCTGCATTTGATATTGTGGTTGAGGCATCTTTCTATATACCTGATTTGTTGCTGACCTTTGTGTTCATTGCAGTCAAATTTTGCTTACTACTTCACACGAAAATGGAAACTTTTTTTTGTTTTCTCTCTGACCCTGATGCTATCCAGTATGGTATAGTTTTTATTTCAGAGATCTCTGCAGTTTTTGATGACTTGAAGTTGATAGACTGTGCAGAATGGATTTAACCAAATTCTAGGTATACCTGGTTTGTTTTCTTTTATTTTGAAATGTGGTAACTTTGGACATTGGACCTTATTTTTTTTAACAAAGACATTTCTTTGAGAACCACATGGTTTCAGCTCGTCACAGAATGTGTTTGCTGGAGATGACCTACATAGGTCAGAGAATGAGTTTGTGTTTGAACAGTATTCTGAATACAATGGGAGATATTTGCTTTTTAATTTGGGGAAAATCCTACTCAAGAAGCTGCTGTTCAGCTCACCTCTCTTCCTTTCTGACACATCCTTTTTGAAGAACTGAAACCTGATTATTCTCTTGAAGAGTGCTTACAAGGCACATCAATTGTCTTTCCTGAGCAAGGTGAATCTGCCAAGATCCCAGAGACAATTGGATGTGTCCAGAATTCCCACCTTACTCTTTATCTTCCCTTAAGAACTCATCATTATTATCCAAAAGTGTTCTTTGTCCCCAAAGCAAATCTCTACAGAGTGAAATCCATATTTTTTCCTTAACCATTTATGTGTGTCTGTGTTTTGGGTTATTTTAATGTTAAGTATTCATACTTTCATATTGAAAACTGTGTGTCTTGATCAGTTTTTCATCTCCATTGAATCAAATTTTTGAAGAAAATATCAATAATTTATGCTTATTAAAGAAACCCAGTTTCCAGGACCTTTTTATTGATTTTAAAAGCAAGGAGGTTGTGCTGTAGCTGTACAGGATGCTGGTGAGGCCACAGCTGGAATACTGCATGCAGTTTTAGTCTTCTTATTTGAAAATAGATGTACTGGCACTGGAGGCAATGCAGAGGAAATTCATTATGTTGATTCTGGAGTTGAGAGGATTGGCTTCTGAGGAGAGACTGATTAGACTGGGATTATATTCATTGGAATTTAGAAGAATGAGGAGGGATCTTATAGGAACATATAAAATTATGAAGGGACTAAATAAGATAAAATCAGGGAGGATATTTCCATTGGCAGGTGAAATAAGAACAAAAAGGCATAGCATCAAAATAAAGGGGAGCAGATTTAGGACCGAGTTGAGGAGGAACTTCTTCCCCAAAGGATTGTGAATCTGTGGAATTCCCTGCCCAGTGGAGTGGTTGAGGCTACATCATTGAAGTTTTTAAAGCTAAGATAGCTAATTTTTTGAATGAAGGAATTAAGGGTTATGGTGAGCGGATGGGTAAGTGGAATTGAGGACATGAAAAGATTAGCCATGATCTTATTGAATGGTGGAGCAGGCTTGAGGGGCCAGATGGCCTACTCCTGCTCCTGGCTCTTACATACTTATTCTGAATCTTATACAAAGAAAGAATACAACATGCGATAGTGGGATCTGCATAAAACAATTACATTTTACATTGTTCCCTGGACCAGACAGAAACAATGCACTCCCCTCATCTCAGTCAGACCCAGAGAAGGACAGTTCTATGGTTGAAAGAAAATGAAGATGAATGTGTTCTGTCAGGAAATGACAGATATAGAAGATTCAACAGCATAAACAATAAAGTAAAGCTGGACATTTCTGGAATAGTCTAACTGATTTTAAGAATGAATTATCTATCTTCCCTATAAAGTACCATTGACAAAATGATAATGAGACATTATAAAAAGATATGTGCTGGAATTATTAAAGGTGTTAAAAGGTGTGAGCAAATTTACCAGAAATTATCATTCATTTCTTGCTTGGTTTTATTCTATTATTAAACAAATTTGCTTTCACAAGTAATTAATCAGGAAAACCGAGTTAGGGAACTGGAGCTGGAGCTGGAGCTGGAGCTGGAGCTGGAGCTGGAGCTGGATGAACTGCAGATCATCCGGGAGGCTGAGGGGGAAATTGAGAGGATTTACAGGGAGGTGGTCACTCCCCAGACACAGGATAAGGACAGCTGGTTACAGTCAGGGGGAGGAAAGGGAACGGACAGACAGAGCAGGGATCCCCTGTGGCCGTTCCCCCTCAACAATAAGTATATCGTTTTGGATACTGCTGGTGGGGACGGCCTACCAGGGGAAAGCCATAGTTGTCAGGTCTCTGGCACTGAGCCTGGTACTGAGGATCAGAAGGGAAGGGGGGAGAATAGAAAAGCGCTAGTGGTAGGGGACTCAACAGTAAGACCGATTGACAGAAGACTTTGTGGTCAGGAATGGGACTCCCGAAAGGTATATTGCCTCCCCGGTGCCAGGATCTGGGATGTCGCCGATCGGATTTGCAAGATTTTGAAGGGGGAGACTGAGCAGCCAGAAATCATGGTACATATTGGCACCAATGATATAGCCAGGAAAAGGATTGAGGATCTGAAAAGTGACCACAGAGAGCTAGGTTGAAAGCTCAAGAGCAGGACGGGTAGAGTAGCGTTCTTAGGTGCCAGAAGACAGTGAGGTGAGGAACAGGCAGCAAGTGCAGCTTAACATGTGGCTGCGAGGCTGGTGCAGGAGGAAGGTGTTCAGATACCTAGACCAGTGAGGATGCCTTCTGGGGAAAGTGGGACCTTTACATGAAGGATGGGTTGCACCTGAACTGGAATGTCCTGGGTGTGAGATTTGCTCGTGTGGTTCAGGAGGGCTTAAACAAGTTTGGCAAGGGGGTGGCAACCAGAGCTACATGTCTGAGAGGGGGGTAGTTGTAGAGGGGGCAGTGACAGGATGTAGTGAACCTGTCAGAAAGGTTTTTCACGCGATGAAATAAGGGGATCGGTTAACGTGTGCCTGCTTGAATGCAAGGACTATCAGAAATAAGAGTGATGAACTTAGAGCATGGATCAGTACTTGGGATAATGATGTGGCCATAACAGAGACATAAGCTTCACAGGGACAGGAATGATTGCGAGATGTTCCAGGGTTTAGAACATTTAAAAAGAACAGGGAGGGTGGAAAAAGTGGAGGGAGTATAGCATTGCTAATCAGAGAGTGCACCACAGATGCAGAAACGAAGGTTGTTGAGAAAGGTTTGCTTACTGAGTCAGTATGGGTTGAAATTAGGAACAGCAAGGGAGCAGTCACCTCATTGGGGGTTTTCTACAGACCACCTAATAGCAGTAGAGAGACTGAAGATCTCATAGGCCGGAAGATTTTGGAAAAGTGCAGATGTAGCAGGGTTGTCATTATGGGTGACTTCAGCTTTCCCAATATTGACTGGAATCTCCTTGGTGCAGATGGTTTGGATGGAGCTGTTTTTGTCAGCTGTGTTCAAAAGGGTTTCCTCACTCAGTATGTAGACAGACCGATGAGGGGAGAGGCCATTTTGGATTTGGTGTTCGGCAGTGAGCCAGGACAGGTGTCAGATCTCGTGGTGGGAGAACACTTTGGTGACAAGGTAAGAAGGGGTAAGATTAAGGAGTCTTGGATGATGAGAACAGTGGATCTTCTCGTCAAAAGGAAGAAGGCAGCTTATGTAAGGTGGAGGAAGCAAGGGTCTAGAACAGTTTTATGGGATTACAGGCTTACTAGAAAGGAGCTCAAAAATGATTAAGGAGAGCCAGGAGGGGGCACGAAAAAGGCTTGGCAGGAAGGATCAGGGAGAACCCAAAGGCATTTTACTCATATGTGAGGAATAAGAGAATGATCAGGGAGAAGGTGGGGCCATTCAGGAATAGCGAAGGGAACTTGTGCGTGGAGTCTGAGCAGATAAGGGAAACCCTAAATGAGTTTTTTGCTTTGGTTTTCACCAAGGAAAGGGAACTTGTTGTAAATGAGAACTTTGAAAAGCTGGGAAACAGGCTTGACCAGATCAAGATTGATGAAGTTGATGTGCTGGAAATTTTGGCAAACATTAAGATTGATAATCCCCAGGGCCAGACCAGATTTACCCTAGGCTGTTCCGAAAAGTGAGAAAGGAGGTTGCTAAGCTGCTGGCAAGGATCTTTACTTCCTCACGGTCCACGGGAGTCGTATCGGAGGATTGAAGGGAGGCGAATGTTGTTCCTTTTTTCATGAAAGGGGAATAGGAAAATCCCTGGCAATTACAGACCAGTCAGTCTTACATCTGTGGTCAGCACAGTTTTGGAAAGAACTCTAGGATTTATGACTATTTGGAAAAGCATAGCATGATTAAAGACTGTCAGCATGGTTTTGTGAGGTGCAGGTCATGCCTCACAAATCTTATTGAGTCCTTTGAGGAGGTGACGAGACAGGTTGACGAAGGTCGAGTAGTGGATATGGTGTATATGGACTTCAGCAAGGCATTTGATAGGGTTCCCCATGGTAGGCTCATTCATAAAGTCAGGAAGTATGGGATACAGGGAGATTTGGCTATCTGGATTCAGAATTGGTTGGTTGACAGAAGGCAGAAAGTGGTTGTAGATGGAGAGTATTCTGCCTAGAGGTCAGTGGTGAGTGGTGTCCCGCAGGGCTCTGTTCTTGGGCCTCTGCTCTTTGAAGTTTTTATAAATGACTTGGATGAGGATGTTGAGGAGTGGGTTAATAAATTTGCCAATGACACAAATGTTGGAGGTGTTGTTGATAGTATCGAGGGCTATTGCAGGCTGCAGCATGACATAGGCAGGATGCAGAGCTGGACTGAGAAATGGTAGATGGAGTTCAACCTGGATAAATGCGAAGTGATGCATTTTGGAAGGTCAAACTTGAATGCTGAATATAGGATTAAAGACAGGATTCATGGCTGTGTGGAGGCACAGCGGAATCTTGGTGTTAAAGTGCTTGGTTCCCTCAATGTTACCACCCAAATGGATAGGGTTAAGAAAGCATTTGGTGTTTTGGCTTTCATTAACAGAGCCATGTGGTTTTGCTGCAGCTCTACAAGTCCCTGGTGAGACTACAATTGGAATATTGTGCCCAGTTCTGGTCACCCTATTATAGGAAAGATGTGGAGGCTTTGGAGAGGGTGCTTAGAAGGTTTATCAGAAGGCTGTCTGGACTGGAGGGCTTGTCTTACGAAGAGAGGTTGACTAAGCTCGGAATTTTCTCTCTGGAGAAAAGGAGGAAGAGAGGTGAACTGATCGAGGTATACAAGGTAATGAGAGGCATGGATAGAGTCAATAGCCAGGGGCAGCATGTAAAAAGCTCTGGGTATGGGAGTCAAGAACCTCCGTCATCCTGATGACTATTTTTATGTGCAGCTTGTACTATCACGTGAAGAGGTGCATTTTGTCCTTTTTTTTATGAAGAAAGGTTGAGACAGAGATGTAGAGCAGTCTTCTCAAATCCAACAAAGTTAACAGCTTGTGAAGTCTTTGGTTTTTATTTAAAGTTGAAGCAATAGATGCAGCCTGATAGGGTGGTATCATGCTCCCACTGAACCAGGAATTTTAGTTTTAGCTTTCAGTAGTTTTTGGGGTCTTGAAGCTGGATGTGGAAGTTCTTATTCCTCTCTCTGTTACAGCTAAAAGTTGGGGTTCTCTTCCTGCTGCTACAAGTGCATGTGAGACCATTTGTTTTATGAATTTGCCTTTGCCAAGGGTGCATTTGTGGGATATTACTGTATTGGAATAGTTCATTATTGGTAGCTAATACATCTATGATTTTGTTCAGCATTTCAGTAGAGAGACAGTTAAGCCAATTGCTTTTCTTTTCTTTTTATTTTGTCTGTATTTTAACTATCATGTAAAAATAAAGTATGTTTTGGTTCGTGTTAAGTACTTTGACCAATTTAAGTGCATCTGGAACACAATGTCTTACACTTACCTTTAAAATAAGAAAAAAATGAGGATCTAGATTATCTTCTTAATATATTTTGAGGGGGTTTGGTCTGGTCCATAACAGGGTTTGTGTAGATCCTCACTACACAAACACTAAGTGTCACTACATACTGAGGTACCACCTATCCCTGGTGTAATGAAGGATAGATCTGGGCTCGACACCCCAGAACCTTCCAAATAGTTGAACCATTCAATAACACCTATCCCTTGTCCAAAAATTTGCAAAGGAAAGTACCATTTGCCACAAATCCATCAGGAAATGGTTATCACGTAGCATCCTTGTGACCCTGCAGGAAAAGGAGAGGGTGGATCTTGTTAAGTTGTTTCCTGAGAAGACTGTCAAAGTCATTTGGCAGAATGCTTCATCATCATAACTTCCTAACTATCATCAAGCTATCTCTTGGCTGGTGGTGAGAGGGCACTGCCTGTGAGATCCTTGTACACCCGGTCGGTGTGTGCCACTGCACACTGCCCTTGAAGTAGCTGCGGGGGTGGGGAGGGGGGGGAGGGGGGTGGGTAGAGACTGTCACACATCTCTTTCTGGAATTTACCTTTTCAAATGACGCTTGAAGAAAGCTGCAGTGGTTTTTGTCAAGGTTCATCCTGATCAGCTCCATGACATGTGCTGTGTGGTCTGTTCTCCAGAACACGCACCACGACTGTGTCCAGGGGACCATCAACTCAGTGAAAGATATTTTTGGTCTTTCCGAAATTTGTTGGTCTTCCAGAGTAAAGAGTTAACCTCGACTGAGTGGTACAGACTGGCACATTCCAAGGTCCAGGACTATGTGCTGAGGAATGTACAAAAGTCTGGGGCAGCTGCTACCGAGGCACAGTGGGGAAAGACCACTGTCTTACAGACATTCTGCCAAAATACAATGAAGGCCTGTCAGTTCTCAGATCCCCTCCCTGCCTCAAAATAGACATGAATAATTTCCTGAATGAGTGGAAAATATCTTTGTTTTTGCAACTGCAGGGAAACCTGTGGGATGTCAAATTCCATGATGTCATTTAGCTTTATTTCCTCACAACAAAGACTGTTTGGATCACTTTTAGGACCTTTAGTATGTACACAATATTTTATAAATAAAGTATATTTTCACATTAGAAACCCAGATGTCCAGCCAGAAACATGGAGACAGGAATTCAGAACTTGAGCAGTGGAGGGAGAAACTAGCACACCTATATAAAAATCAACTGGAAGAACTGAGATCAGAAACAAAAGCTGAAATTGCTAGCAACATTTGCGGAGAGAAATCAGAGTTAATGTTTTGGGTCCAGTGACTTGTCCTTAGAGCAAATGTTTGTGGCACATCTATGAAGCTGAATAGCACATTCAGAGAGCCAGTCACACCACGACTTAAGAGTGTGAAGGCAGAAAGGGAATGGGTGGCCACTTGGCAGTCCCATGAGAACCAGGCAAGAACTACATGAGTCTCCCGAGTCCCGCCAGCCAATCAGTTTTCAGTTTAGTTACTGGTGAGGCTGTGGTTGCTTGGAGGAGTTGGATAGTAAAAGGGATCAGATCTTGAAACAGATTTGAGATTGCTGGGAAGGAGATTGTAAGGCAGGGCCTCGAAAGCATTAATCTCATGGTTGCTTCCAGTCACATGTGACAGTGAGCAATGAAATAGCAGAACTGAATGATTGAAAATGTGGCTGGAGTGGACATATTCCTGGCATATCCTCTTACACTATTCATTGAACCAAGGGGTCCCTGGCTGGAGTCATACCTGACACTTAGGAAGATGGTTGTGGTTTTTGGAGGTCAGTCATCCCAGCTCCAGGATATCTCTGCAGAGTTCCTCAGGGTAGAGTTTTAGGCCTAACCATCTTCAGTTGCTTCGTCAATGATCTTCCCTCCATCATAAGGTCAGACGTTAAAAATCACACACCACCAGGTTGTAGTCTAACAGGTTTATTTGGAAGCACTAGCTTTCAGAGTGCTGCTCCTTCATCAGGTGGTTGTATGATTTTTGACTTTGTGCACCCCAGTCCAACACCGGCATCTCCAAATCAGGGTCAGAAGTGTAATGCTCACCGACGATTCCACAATGTTCAGCACCGTTCACAACTCCCCAGATACTGAAGTAGTCCATGTTCAAGCACAACAAGGTCTGGACAATATCTAGGCTTGGGCTGACAAGTAACATTCATGCCTCACAAATGCCAGAAAGTGGCCATTTTCAATAAGACACAATCCAACTATCGCCCTCAGGTATTCAATGGTGTTACCATCACTGAATCCCCCACCACCAATAATCTGGTGGTAACAATTGATCCATTAGGCAGGCTTTCAGGGAGCTAGGTTGGAGGCTCAGAGTTAGAACAAACAGTTGTTGCCTCTGGTTTGTTACCCGTGCCACGTGATAGAGAGTCAAGGAATAGGGAGAGAGAACAGTTAAATGCGTGGCTACAGGGATGGTGCAGGAGGGAGGGATTCCGGTATCTGGATAACTGGGGTTCTTTCTGGGGAAGGTGAGACCTCTATAAACAGGATGGCCTACACCTGAACCTGAAGGGCACCAGCATCCTTGGGGAGAGGTTTGCTAGTGTTCTTTGGGGGGGGTTTAAACTAACTCTGCAGGGGCATGGGAACCTGGACTGTAGCTTTAGGGTGCAGGACCTGGAGTGTAGGGAGGCTAGGAACATGGCATCAATCTCGAAGGAGGGTACCTGTAAACAGGAAGGTGGCTTGAAGTGTGTATACTTCAATGCGAGAAGTATACGAAATAAGGTAGGTGACCTTGCAGCGTGGGATAGTACCTGGGATTTCGATGTTGTGGCTATTACAGAGACATGGGTAGAACAGGGACAGGAATGGCTGTTGCAGGTTCCAGGGTTTAAATGTTTTAGTAGGGTCAGAGGTGGGGGTAAAAGAGGGGGAGGTGTGGCATTGCTTGTCAAGGATACTATTACAGCAGTGGAAAGGACGATGGATGAAGACTCGCCATCTGAGGTAGTTTGGGCTGAGGTTAGAAATAGGAAAGGTGAGGTCACCCTGTTAGGAGTTTTCTACAGGCCTCCTAATAGTCCTAGAGATGTAAAAGAAAGGATTGCGAGGATGATTCAGGAGAAGAGTGAAAGTAATAGGGTGGTTGTTATGGGGGACTTAACTTTCCAGATATTGACTGGGAAAGCTATAGCTCGAGTACGTTAGATGGGTCGGTGTTTGTCCAATGTGTGCAGGAGGGTTTCCTGACACAATATGTAGACAGGCCAACAAGAGGTGAGGCCATACTGGATTTGGTTCTGGGTAACGAACCAGGCCAGGTGTTAGAATTGGAGGTAGGTGAGCACTTTGGAGACAGTGACCACAATTCGGTGACTTTTACTCTAGTGATGGAGAGGGATAAGTGTGCACTACAGGGCAAGAGTTATAGCTGGGGGCAGGGAAATTATGATGCGGTGAGGCATGACTTAGGATGCGTGGCTTGGAAAAGTAGGCTTCAGGCGAAGGGCGCAATCGATATTTGGAGCTTGTTCAAGGAGCAACTATTGAGTGTCCTTGATAAGTATGTACCTGTCTGGCAGGGAGGAAAGGGTCGTGTGAGGGAGCCATGGTTTAATAAGGAATTGGAATCCCTTGTTAAAGGGAAGAGGGCGGCCTATGTAAAGATGAGGCGTGAAGGTTCAATTGGGGCGATTGAGAGTTATAAGGTAGCCAGGAAGGATCTAAAGAGAGAGCTAAGAGCAGCAAGGAGGGGACATGAAAAGTCCTTGGTTGGTAGGATTAGGGAAAACCCAAAGGCTTTCTATAGGTATGTCAGGAATAAAAGAATGACTAGGGTAGGAATACGTCCATTCAAGGATAGTAGTGGGAAGTTGTGCGTGGAGACGGAAGAGATTGGGGAGACATTGAATGAATACTTTTTGTCAGTATTCACTCAGGAACAGGACATTGTTGCCGATGTGAATATTGAGTCACAATTAATTAGAATGGATGGCTTTGAGGTATGTAGGGAAGAGGTGTTGGAAATTCTGGAAAGGGTGAAAATAGATAAGTCCCCTGGGCCTGATGGAATTTATCCTAGGATTCTCTGGGAAGTAAGGGAGGAGATTGCAGAGCCATTGGCCTTGATTTTTATGTCCTCGTTGTCTACAGGAATAGTGCCAGAAGACTGGAGGATAGCAAATGTGGTTCCCTTGTTCAAGAAGGGGAGTAGGGATAACTCTAGTAACTATAGGCCGGTGAGTCTCACTTCTGTTGTGGGCAAAGTCTCTGAGAGAATTGTAAGGGATAGGATTTATGAACATCTGGATAGGAATAATGTGATCAAGGATAGTCAGCATGGTTTTGTGAAGGGCCGGTTGTGCCTCACAAACCTTATTGAATTCTTTGAGAAGATGACTAAGGAGGTGGACGAGGGTAAAGCGGTTGATGTGGTGTATATGGATTTTAGTAAGGCGTTTAATAAGGTTCCTCATGGTAGGCTACTGCAAAAATTACGGAGGTATGGCATTGAGGGTGCTTTAGAGGTTTGGATTAGGAATTGGCTGGCTGGAAGAAGACAGAGGGTAGTAGTTGATGGTAAAGGTTCATCTTGGAGTGCAGTTACTAGCGGTGTTTCACAAGGATCTGTTTTGGGACCATTGCTGTTTGTCATTTTTATAAATGACCTGGAGGGGGGGGGGGCTAGAAGGTTGGGTGAGCAAGTTTGTGGATGATACGAAAGTCGGTGGAGTTGTTGACAGTGAGGAAAGATGTGGCAGGTTACAGTGGGATATAGATAAGCTGCAGAGCTGGGCAGAAAGGTGGCAAATGGAGTTCAATGCAGGTAAGTGTGAAGTGATTCACTTTGATAAGAGTAACAAGAAGATGGAGTACTGGGCTAATGGTTGGATACTTGGTAGTGTGGATGAGCAGAGGGATCTTGGTGTCCATGTACACAGATCTCTGAAAGTTGCCACCCAGGTAAATAGTGCTGTGGCATATGGCGTACTGGCTTTTATTGGTAGGGGAATTGAGTTCCGGAGTCCTGAGGTCATGTTGCAGTTGTATAAGACTCTGGTGCAGCCGCATCTGGAGTATTGTGTGCAGTTTTGGTCGCCATACTATAGGAAGGATGTGGAGGCACTGGAACGGGTGCAGAGGAGGTTTACCAGGATGTTGCCTGGTATGGTAGGAAGATCGTATGAGGAAAGGCTGAGGCACTTGGGGCTGTTTTCACTGGAGAAAAGAAGGTTTAGGGGTGACTTGATAGAGGTGTACGAGATGATTAGGGGTTTAGATAGGGTTGACAATGAGAACCTTTTTCCACGTATGGAGTCAGCTATTACGAGGGGGCATAGCTTTAAATTAAGGGGTGGTAGGTATAGGACAGACGTTAGGGGTAGATTCTTTACTCAGCAAGTCGTGAGTTCATGGAATGCCCTGCCAGTAACAGTGGTGGACTCTCCCTCTTTATGGGCATTTAAACGGGTATTGGATAGGCATATGGAGGATAGTGGGCTAATGTAGGTTAGGTGGGCTTGGAACAGCGCAACATCGAGGGCCAAAGGGCCTGTGCTGCGCTGTATTTTTCTATGTTCTGTGTTCTTTTATTGCAGCAGAAGCGAGGGCGGAGAGAACAAGGACCAGGGGCTGCTGAGAAGGTAAGTGAATCCTTTAATAACTTATCTGGTGAATAGGCAGAGTACACGCTGAGCAAGACTGGACACGGGACTTTACCTGAACCACTACTTAAGTAGTATCTCCCTCCCATCCTTCTCCTATAACCACAAAAACGTTCTGTGCACTGATTCGGTAAGGTTACTAGCTTTTTCAATAGTCTCTTTGGGAATTCAGAACAGTGGGAATGGATGTTAGGGCAGTTGCATGCTCCTCCTGCAGGATGTGGGAGATAAGGATCAACTCTAGTGTCCCCACTGACTTTATCTGCGGGAAGCACAGCAGAGCCGTAATGTCATGCTGCAACTATACAAAACGCTGGTGTGGCCGCACTTGGAATATTGTGTACAGTTCTGGTCGCCCCATTACAGGAAGGATGTGGAAGCATTGGAAAAGGTGCAGAGGAGATTTACCAGGATGTTGCCTGGTCTGGAGGGAAGGTCTTATGAGGAAAGGCTGAGAGACTTGGGTCTATTCTCATTGGCAAGAAGAAGGCTAAGAGGGGATTTGATAGACACGTACAAGGTGATCAGCGGATTAGATAGGGGAGGCAGTGAAAGTCTTTTTCCTCGGATGATGAAGTCAGCTTGTACAAGGGAACATAGCTGTAAATTGAGGGGTAATAGATTTAAGACAGATGTCAGAGGCAGGTTCTTTACTCAGAGAGTGGTAAGGGTGTTAATAGAGAGGAGTTACAGGGAGGTAGTCTCACCAGGTACAGATAAAAGGTAGATGGATTACAGTCAGGGGATGGAAAGGGAACAGGCAGATAGTGCAGGAATCCCCTGTGGCCATTCCCCTCAATAATAGGTATACCGTTTTGGATACTGGAGAGGGGGGATGACCCACTGGGGAAAACCATAGTGGACTTTGGCATTGATCCTGGCTCTGTGGCTCAAAGGGGAAAGGGAGGAGAATAGAGAAGCGCTAGTGGTAGGAGAGTCAATAGTTAGAGGAATGGACAAGAGGTTCTGTGGTCATGAACGGAACTCCTGGAGGGTACGTTGCCTCTTAGATACCAGGGTCCGGGATGTCTCTGATCGAGTCAATAAGATTCTGAAGGGGGAGGGTGAGCAGCCAGAAGTTGGCACGAATGATATAGCTAGGAAAAGGGATGAGGATCTAAAAAGTAATTTCAGGGAGTTAAGTTGGAAGCTAAAAAACAGAACAAGCAGAGTAGTAGGGAGTGAGTGCAGCTAAACACGTAACTACAAGGCTGGTGTAGGAGAGAGGGCTTCAGAGGGGTACTTTTTGGGGAAGGTGTGACCTGTACATGAAGGACGGGTTGCAGTTAAACTGGAAGGGCATCAATTCCTGGGAAGGAGATTTGCTAGAGCACTTCGGGAGGATTTAAACTAGTTTGGTGGGGGGTGGGAACCAGAGCTACAGATCAGAGGAAAGGGTAGTTATTGAATGGGCAGAAATAGAATGCAGAGAGTCATTCTGGAATGATACACAGTTGATTGGTGAAAAGGGATGGGTTACAGTGTGTCTGTTTCAATGCAAGGAGTGGCATGAATAAGAGTGATGACCTTAGAGCGTGGATCAGTGCTTGGGACTATGGATTTGTGGGCCTAATGGAGACATGGATTTCACAGGAACAGGAAAGGTCCGTGGATTTTCCAGGGTTTAAATCTTTTACAAAGAATGTTGGGGGGGGAGCGTGGGGGGGGGGGCGCGGGAGGAAAGAGAAGGGGGAGTAGCACTGTTAATTAGAGAGTGCATCACAGCTGCAGGAAAGGAGGAGGGTTTGTCTACTGAGTCAGTATGGGTGGAAGTCAGTAACAGGAAAGGAGCAGCCACTTCATTGGGTGTTTTCTATAGACCCCAACAGCAGCCGAGAGATTGAAGAACAGATTGGTCAGCAGATCTTGGAAAGGTGCAGATGTAACAGAGTTGTTGTTATGGGTGACTTCATCTTTCCCAATACTGATTGGAACCTCTTTAGTGCAGATAGTCTGAATGGAGCCAATTTTGTCAGGTGGGTCCAGGAAGGATTCCTGACTCAATATGTAGATAGGCCGACGAGGGGGGAGGCCATATTGGATTTGGTGCAAGGCAACAAGCCAGGCCAGGTGTCAGATCTCACAGTGGGAGAGCATTTTGGTGATAGTGAGCACAACTGCATTACCTTCACCATCGCCATGGAGAGGGATAGGAGCAGACAGAATAGGAAGGTATTTAATTTGTGTGTGTGTGTGGGTGGGGGTGGGGGGGGGGAGGGTATACTGCTATTAGACAGGAGCAGTGGAGTATAAACATGAACAATTATTCTACGGGAAATGTACAACAGACGTGTGGAGGCTATTTAAGGAGTGCTTGTTGCGAATGTTGGAAAACGTTGTCCTACTGAGACAGGCAAGGAATGGTAAAGTGAAGGAGTCTTGGATAACAGGAGCAGAGGAACTTCTCATCAAGAGGAGGAAGGAAGCTTACTAAAGGTAGAGGAAGCAAGGATCTGGCACAGCTTTAGAGGATTACATTGTAGCTAGGAAAGAACTCAAAAATGGACTGAGGAGAGCTAGGAGAAGGCATGAGAAAACATTGGTGGGAAGGTTTAAGGAAAACCCAAAGGTGTTCTACAAATATGTAATGAATAAGAGAATGATCCGAGAGAGGGTCAATCAGGGATAGTGGAGGGAACTTGTGCCTGGAGTCTGAAAAGGTAGGGAGGCCCTAAAGGAGTTTTTTGCTTCAGTATTCACCAGAGAGAGGGACCTTGTTGATAGTGAGAACACCGTGGATCAGATTAATAGGCTTGAACAGATTGATATTAAGGAGGTGGATGTGCTAGAAATTCTGCGAAGCATCAAGATAGATAAGTCCCCAGGGTCGGACCAGATATATCCAGGAATGAGGTTGGTGCGCTTCTGGCACTGATCTTTGCATCCTCACTCTCCATCGGAGTAGTCCTAAATGATCTGAGGGAGTATTGATAGTCTGTTCAAGAAAGGGAATAGCGAAATCCCCGGGAATTACAGACCAGTCAGTTTTACATCTGTGGTAAGCAACGTACTGGAAAGGATTCTGAGAGATAGGATTTATGAATATTTGGTACAACATAGTTTGATTAAAGATAGTGTTATGACATGGGATAAACCCTCCTGCTTAATTTAAACCAGTTACACAGAAAAGATTTATCCCATGCAATAATCTCTGAAAATATGAGAGGCCAAGAACTATTTAAAGTAAAGATTAACAACTTTATTTCTTGAGGTAGAACAGAAAATAATTAACTGACAACTATTTACAACTCCTTCCTCTAACCTACCTTTTACCTTCCCTTCAATAATACTAGTCCAATAAAACCCCCGATTAAGATTTACCAAAGATTCAAATTTTCAAAACCTGCCAGATGTCGAATCTTCTCTTATATCTTCCTTGGTCTTTTTTTCTTTTTCTTAGGGATTTCTGTTTCACAGGTCACTGGTTGATAAAGGTACCTTTAAGAAAGCTATTCTCCTGGCAGTCTGCAGATGCTGGTAGCTTGGCAGTTCTCCTCCCAATTGTTCAATTTTCCCCGGTCCTTTACTCCCAAAGCATCGGATTGTGTCATTGGCTTTTAATAGTGCCAATATACTAAATTCAAACTTGATTGGAGTTTGGTATATTTGGGGGTATAACTTAAACTGATTGGCCTAATTCAAATCTGTTTTGTCGTATTCAGGCAACCAGCAAACCTAGCTTTCGACCAAGTGTTACATCGTTACCTTATTTAGAACATTTAGTGCTGTGTCAGGTAGTTCTGCTAGCTTTTAACTCTCTTAAAGGTGCAGTACACCCACATCTTCATAACAAGATTCAGCATGGCTTTGTGAGAGGAAGGTCATGCCTCACAAGCCTTATTGAGTTCTTTGAGGATGTGGCGAGACAAGTTGACAAAGGTCGAGTAGTGAGTGTGATGTATATGGATTTCAGTAAGGGATTTGATAAGTTTTCCCATGGTAGGCTCATTCAGAAAATTAGGAGATATGGAATATAGGGAAATGTGTCTGTCAGGATACAGATTGGCTGACTGAAAGAATTTAAGACCTGTGAGGTTTTGCTGCAGCTCTATAAAATCCTGATTAGACCACACTTGGAATATTGCATCCAGTTCTGATCGCCTCATTATAGGAAGATGATTTAGAGAGGGTGCAGAGGACATTTACCAGGATGCTGCCTGGATTGGAGAGCTTGTCTTGTGAAGACAGGTTAAGTGAGCTCGGGCTTTTCACACTGGAGAGAAGAAGGAAAAGAGGTGTACAAGATAATGAGAGACATAGATAGAGTGGATAGCCAGAGACTTTTCCCCAGGATAGAATTAGCTATCATGAAGGGTAATAACTTTAAAATGATTGAGGAAGTTATAAGGGAGATGTTGGAGGTAGGTTCTTTATACAGAGGGTGGTGGGTATGTGGAATGCACTGCCAGTGGTGGTGGTAGAGTCAGAGACATGAGGGACATTTAAGCGACTGCTGGACAAGCACATGGACAGCAGTAAATTGAGGGGCATGTAGGTTAGATTGATCTTAGATTAAGATAAATGTTTGGCACAGCATCGTGAGTCAAAGGGCCTGTACTGTGCTGTACTGTTCTATGTTCTACGTTCTATGAAACTCAACTGGAACTACCACATAAATGCAGTGACTACAATAGCAGGTCAGACACTAGGAATACCGTGAAGAGTAACTCATCTCCTGACTTCTTAAATCCTGTCCATCATCTGCAAGGTACAAGTCAGGAGTGTGATGGAATACCCCCCACTAGCCTGGATGAGTGCAGCTCCAACAACACTTGAGAGGCTTGACACCATCAGGGACAAAGCACTACATCCACAATCACACATTCTCTCCATCACTGTTGCTCAGTAGCAGCAGTGTGTACTATCTACAAGATACCCTGCAGAAATTCACCAAAGATCTTCAGACAGCACCTTCCAAAATCATGAGCACTTCCATCTGGAAGGACAATGGCAGCAGATACATGGGAACACCACCCCCTGCAAGATCTCCCTCCAAACCACTTACTGACTGATTTGGAAATATATTGCCATTCCTTCATTGTCACTGGGTTTTGGAATTCCCTCCCTAAGGGCATTGTCGGTCAACCCACAGCAGGTGGACTGCAGCGATTCAAGAACCATCACTTCCTCAGACAGCACAGAGGTCAGTCCCCTCCCTAATGGTCGTGAGATGGATCTATTAGACTTAGGTTACAGATTGTGGATGAATACAATTCTGCTGCAGCTGAAGGCCTACAGTGCCTCATGGAGATCCAGATTTGAATTGTTTAGCAAGTTTGAACTCTGGTCCATTTAGCACTGTGGTCATGCTGTACAGTACAATGTGGACTGATCCTCAGTTTGAAGATGCAAATTCATATCCCAAGGATTGTGCAGTGATCACTCCAGGTGATACCATCACAGACAGACCCTTCTGCAAAAGATGGAAGCAGCCACATCCTTTAGGATTCAAGCAGCTCCCTTGGTCAGTAATAGTGTAACCACAACTGTCGGCGATGAGCCATGAACCATGCCCCACACAGAGTGCATTCTGTACCCTTGACATCTCACTGCTTCACTCATTAGCCTTCATATGGCTGGAGTGAATTCCAGTGTATACCACTTACCATGGTAGGATTTGAACCCATGTCCCCATTGGTCCAGGGTTCTGGATTAACATTACACCACATGTCAGCTCATTATGCTTCAATAATCTACAAAGTCACACTTAAGTTGAATTTTTAACTGCTTTATACACTATAACGCTGGCTAAGATATTGGAATCTTGCAATTTTCTTTCAAAATCTTACAAAGAAAAGTTGGTTGTGTATTCCTGCAATTACTGCTGGCTAAAACTTGAAAAATAAACATGAAAGTACGACAGTCAGAGGTTTCTACTTTTAAATAGCTGAATGTTGGAGCATGTGAGTTATGGATGTCAGGTTATGAAAATGTAAACTGCTATTACACACAATGGCATTATGTCAGCCATTAATTGACATTTAATTCTCACTCTGTTATGAATCACAAAACTTCTCTTTACCTTCTGAATATTGCTCATTTGAAATTCAGGGCTGCACCAGCTATTTCTATTACTTCCTTAATGAGAACTGTATTCTCCAGGCAAATAGGACATTTGGCTTTCAAATCATCCTTTACTGAAGTATGTTAGAATAATAAAAACAGAAAATGTGGAACTGCACAATGATGAGGCAGTGATTGTAGACAGAGGACAGTTAGATGACAATGTCAGGTCAATGATCTTCCTTCAGCATTAATCTGAACTGCTGAAAAGGTCATTGACGTGATGTATTAACCATCACTTCCACACTGACTGTGTAGTCCAGACAGCAGAGAGGTCAGTGCCTTCCCTAACACAAAATGGAGAGTACTTCACACTGTTCCAGCTCCCTCAGAGCTAGCTCTCAGAGTGAACAAAATCTCTGTCAGACCCTCCTGTTTTTTTTTCTCTTCCTTTTACAAGGTGCACGAATCTTTATTCAACTCCCACCACCAGGAAGAAAGGAAACAGCCAAATGGCCAGTGACAAGCAGCGCCCTACACATCAAAGGGCAATGCTGTGTGATCAAACTGCGAAAGGGAGGGCAAAGGTTAAATCAAATTAGAATTGGAGGGTGAAATAATGCACTCCACTCCCTGCAGCACCCACCTCTCCCTGAACAACTCCAGGGTGTTGGTGGACACCGCGTGCTCCTTCTCCAAAGACACCCGGGCCCTAACGTAACCGCAGAAGAGGGGCAGGCAGTCGGCCCTAACGACCCCCTCCACGGCCCGCTGCCTGGACCTGTTTATCGCCAGTTTGGCCAGGCCCAGGAGCAGACCCACGAGGAGGTCTTCAGACCTGCCCTCCTTCCTCCGTACCTGGTGCCCAAGATCAGCAGTGTGGGACTGAAGTGCAACCAAAAGCAGAAGAGGTGGTATTTGAGAAAATCAAAAAGGGAGTGCAAATGCCCACACCCAATATACACATGGTCCACGGACTCCACAGCGCCACAGAACAAGCAGTTGGGCTGGGAGTCCATGAACCACCGCAATCTGCGGTTGCAGAGGACTGCTGTGTGCAGCACCCTCCACCCCAGATTCCCAAGAGAAAGGGGGAGGACTCCCGCATAGAGAGCCCTCCACTGGGGAGACACTCCTGTTTCTTTTTTTTAAAACAAAGGGATCCTCCTGGTTTTTTTTCTTCTTTTCTTTTGAAAGCCACAAAGTGTACAGATCTTTATTCAATTTCCACCACCAGGAAGATAGGAAAACACCCAGGTGGCCAGTGACAAGCAGTGCCCTTCACATCAAAGGGCGATGCTGTGTGATCAAAACAGTGAAGGGGAGGGCAGGGACTAAATCAAAATAGCGTTGGAGGGGGAAATGATGCACTCCACTCCCTGCGGCGCCCACCTCTCCCTGAACAACTCCAGGGTGTTGGTGGACACCGCGTGCTCCTTCTCCAAGGACACCTGGGCCCTAACGTAACCGCGGAAGAGGAGCAGGCAGTCGGCCCTAACGACCCCCTCCACGGCCCGCTGCCTGGACCTGTTTATGGCCAGTTTGGCCAGGGCCAGGAGCAGACCCACGAGGAGATCTTCAGACCTGCCCTCCCTCCTCCGTACCGGGTGCCCGAAGATCAGGAGCGTGGGACTGAAGTGCAATCAAAAGCAGAGGAGGAAGTTTTTCAGAAAACCAAAGAGGGAGTGCAAACGCCACACCCAACATACACATGGTCCACGGACTCCACAGCGCCACAGAACAAGCAGTTGGGCTGGGTGTCCGTGAACCACCGCAATCTGCGGTTGCATGGGACCGCTGCGTGCACCACCCTCCACCCCAGATCCCCGAGAGAAAGGGGGAGGACTCCCGCGTAGACAGCCCTCCACTGGGGAGACACTCCTGTTTCTATCTGACAGCCAGGGTGACCTGATTGGACCAGGTTAACAGCCCCAATCAGGGAACTCATATTAGAACATAGAACAGTACAGCACAGCCCTTCAGCCCACGATGTTGTGCCGACCACTGATCCTCATGTATGCACCCTCAAATTTCTGTGACTATATGCATGTCCAGTAGTCTCTTAAATATCCCCAATGACCTTGCTTCCACAACTGCTGCTGGCAACGCATTCCATGCTCTCACAACTCTCTGTGTAAAGAACCCGCCTCTGACATCCCCTCTATACTTTCCTCCAACCAGCTTAAAACTATGACCCCTCGTTTTAGTCATTTCTGCCCTGGGAAATAGTCTCTAGCTATCGATTCTATCTATGCCTCTCATTATCTTGTATACCTCAATTAGGTCCCCTCTCCTCCTCCTTTTCTCCAATGAAAAATTTCCAAGCTCAGTCAACCTCTCTTCATAAGATAAGCCCTCCAGTCCAGGCAGCATCCTGGTAAACCTCCTCTGAACCCTCTCCAAAGCATCCACATCTTTCCTATAATAGGGCGACCAGAACTGGACGCAGTATTACAAGTGCGGTCTAACCAAAGTTTTATAGAGCTGCAACGAGATCTCATGGCTCTTAAACTCAATCCCCCTGTTAATGAAAGCCATATTCCATGAGAACCACCTCTGACTTCAGTACAATTATTATACACCTCTTGGCATTCATCATGTTACCATTACTGAATCCCCCATTATAAACATTCGAGGGGGTTGCCATTAATGAGAAACTGAACTGAACTGGACTTGCCATATAAACACAATGGTCACAACAGCAAGTCAGAGGTTAGAAACCCTACAGCAATTAACTCCAAGCTCCAGAAATACTCAAGAAGCTTGACACCATTCATAACTAAACAGCCGACTTATTTGGAACCATATCCATAAACATCCACTCCCTTCACTACCAGCGCTCAGTGTACCATAGAAATAAATGTTGGCTCAGTCAACAACATGGACATTTAGTGGAGCAATTAGAAAAACTGCTTTCTCCTCTCTTTTTTCTGCCCCCTCCTGTGTACACATCGCCTCCTGTGTACACATCGCCTCCTGTGGTTGCACTCATACTGGAAACATTTAAACATTTTTAGCTTTAACTTACTTCACTTCCTCTAAATGAACGCTGTGATTATTGAAATGTGCATGGACCCTTGTCTTTATGAGGATCATTCCTCGTTCCAATTCTCCTCAGGTTCTGCCCACAACATCTGGAAAATCTCATCAGTTTTGCTTCCGATTTCCATCCTTCTTTCACCTGCAACTGGGCCTGTCTTTTTCAGCTTTACTCTTTCTGTTTCTGTGAACAGTGTCCATTACAAAGCCACTGATTCCCACAGTTACCTCCACTACCTATCCTCACACCCTGGTTCCTGCAAGGAATCCATTCTGTTCTCTCAGCTTCTCTGTTTCCATCACATTTATTCAGAAAATACTACCTCTACTGGGCTGCCTGTAACATGACTGTTTTCCTCAATCGTGGATTCCTTCCCACACTGTGGTCACATGGCCCTTACCCATATCTGCTGCATTTCCCCGATTTCTGCCCTCACCCTTATTCCTTCCTCCCAGAACTGCAACAAGGTCCCCTTTATCCTAATTTTCCATTCCACCAGTATCTTCATTCAAAGAACTTCCATGGCCATTTCTCACACATCCATCATGATGTCACCATCAAAGGGACATTTGTCTCCATGACACCCCACTTCACTTCTTTATCACCGCAAAAGTTCATCCTCCAACCACAGCATCTTCCCATCCAATTTGCCCTTTTACCTCCTCCCTCCTCACTGTCCAAGGCCCCAAACACATCTTCCAGGTGAAACAATGTTTTACTTGTCTTTTTTTGAATCTGCTGTACTGCATTCACCACTCAAAATGGTCTCCTTGGCATTGGTGAGACCAAACACAAACTGGGTGGGTGCTTTGCAGAAAACCTCTGCTCCATCAATGGAAATATCACTGACCTTCTGGGAAATCTCCACTCTTTTCAATCATTGGATTTTGATCAGGTGTCTCATGTTACTTATGATGTTTATTGAGTGTGCACTGTATAATGACAGTGGTCAGAGTGGCAGTGCCAACCATGGCCTAAGTTCAAGCCATAACAGTTTGCAAGATCTCCTTGATATTTCCCACTTACTGCCCATACCCTTCAAGATCCTTCCTTGTATAATCCCACTCACCCCCACATTCCCACTATCTCAAGTTTCTGTAAACTGCGATGATATATGCGCCAATAAAATAAGCAACTAGGCCAGCTGGGTATGTGGACAGAAACATCTTCTCAGATATTTTCTTATGCAACTTGTGCAGACATTTTTACACAAGTGGACGTGAACCTAGTCCAGAGTCATGGACAATGCCATTACATTACGAGTGCTCTGGCTAAAGGCTGCCGCAGATATTCCCATATTGTGCACTAATCAGTATTTCTAATTGCAAAAACTTGTAATCAGGAATAAATTTCTCAGCAGATCCTAACCCTACCTTGAACTGTGACTCTAACCCTAAATATGACTCTGACCCCAATCCTGACCCTGACCCCTAACCTATCACACCGGAATATATCCAGGGCACCCTGTGAGAAATTTCCTAGATACATTTCTGAGGCAGAAAGTGCTGGAGTGAAAATTGAAGTATGTAATCGAAAAGAGGTTATTGAAAGAACAATAGGCTTTATCTCAACCCTTTGGAAGATGATTGAAACCTACCGACAGCATTTG
The DNA here is from genome assembly GCF_020745735.1 of Hemiscyllium ocellatum. Lineage (NCBI taxonomy): Eukaryota > Metazoa > Chordata > Chondrichthyes > Orectolobiformes > Hemiscylliidae > Hemiscyllium > Hemiscyllium ocellatum. The sequence goes on along the minus strand of NC_083426.1, from coordinate 481,221 downwards.
ATCTTCAGCTGTTTCGACCTGAGGCTGGAAGGAACTGTGAAGAATCCTGAGTAGGGAGAAGGTATAAACTTCACACAACTCACATTTATCAAATGCTTGTAAAGAGTTGCTGGACTCTGAATGGAGCTTTGACAATATCTAAACAAAAAAGAATCCATTCTCTTTGCTTCTGAATTGTTTGCAACTACATCAAATGAAACATTGGAAACTGTACAGCATTAACCAATCAGTCACATGATTATAGTTTATAAATTATAATTTAATGGCTCAGAGCTAGTCATTCAGTGATCATTTTCAGAATCTGAGGTGAGGAGGGATCAGACAAAAGATTGAGATTTAGAACATAGAACAGTACAGCACAGTACAGACCCTTCGGCCCTCAATATTGTGCCAGCCTTTTATCCTACTCTAAGACCAGACTAACCTACATACCTTTCATTGTACTAACTTCCATGTGCCTATCCAAGAGTCGCTAAAATGTCCCTAATGTATCTGATTCTACCACCACAGCTGGCAGTACATTCCACACACCCATCACTGTCTGTGTAAAGAACCTACCTCTGACATCACTTTAATTAGAACAATCAAACTATATCATAACCAAAAGAGAAAATGCTGGAAAATCTCAACAGGTCTGGCAGCATCTGTAAGGAGAGAAAAGAGCTGACATTTCGAGTCTAACTGACAAAGCTTTGACAAAGGGTCAGTTAGATTCAAAACATCAGCACTTTTCTCTCCTTACAGATGCTTCCAGACCTGCTGAGATTTTCCAGCATTTTCTCTTTTGGTTTCAGATTCCAGCATCCGCAATAATTTGCTTTTAAACTATATCATAAGCCACACGGTGAGATTCTAATGTTTGATTGAGAAACAGACTCTAAAATGAAATAAACACATTGTAATAATTTCCTGTCATCCTTTTTTAAACTAATGGCCCAGCTGTGGTTTGATCTTCGGATCATCAGAGACAGGACATACAGCACAACGATATTTCATCACGTTGACTTCCACAGAAATTGCTCAGACATTTGATGGATAATTTAGGGTGGCACGGTGGCTCAGTGGTGTGCACTGCTGCCTCACAGCATCAGGGACTCAGGTTGAAAACCATAACATCATAAGACATAGGAGTGGAAGCAAGGTCATTCGGCCCATCGAGTCCGCTCCGCCATTTCAACTCCACGTACCCGAACTCTTCCCATATCCCTTAATTCCTTGCGAGATTAAGAATTTATCAACCTCTGCCTTGAAGACATTTAATGTCCCGGCCTTCACTGACTGAAGAAATGTCTCTTCATTTCCATTCTAAATTGACCCCCTCTAATTCTAAGGCTATGCCCACGGGTCCTAGTATCCCCACCTAACGGAAACAAATTTCCAGCATCCACCCTTTCTAAGTCATGCATTATCTTGTAAGTTCTATTAAGTCTCCCCTCAACTTCCTAAACTCTAATGAATACAATCCCAGGATCCTCAGCCGTTCCTCGTATGTTAGACCTACCATTCCAGGGATCATCCATGTGAATCTCTGCTGGACACGCTCCAGTGCCAGTATGTCCTTCCTGAGGTGTGGGGCCCAAAATTGGGCACAGTATTCTAAATGGGGCTAACTAGAGCTTTATAAAGTCTCAGTAGCCCATCACTGCTTTTATATTCCAACCCTCTTGAGCTCAATGACAACATTACATTCGCTTTCTTAATCACGGACTCAACCTGCAAGTCAATGTTTAGAGAATCCTGGACTAGCACTCCCAGATCCCTTTGTACTTTGGCTTTATGAATTTTCTCCCCATTTAGAAAATAGTCCATCTCTGTATTCTTTTTTCCAAAGTGAAAGACTTCACATTTGCTCACATCGAATTTCATCAGCCATTTCCTGGACCACTCTCCTAAACTGTCTAAATCTTTCTGCAGCCTCCTCACCCCCTCAGAATGACCTGCCTGTCCACCTAACTTCGTATCATCGGCAAACTTTGCCAAAATGTCCCCAGTCCCTTCTTCCAGATCATTAGTGTATAAAGTGAACAGCTACAGCCCCAACACTGAGCCGCGCAGGACACCACATGTCACTAGCTGCCATTCCTAAAAAGAACCATGTATCCCAACTCTCTGCCTCAAAGGTTTGATTCTACCCTCGGGTGATTGTGTTGTTTGCACATTCTCCCCGTGTCTGTGTGGGATTTCTCCAGGTGATTCGGTTTCCTCCCACAATCCAAAGCTATGCAGGTTATGGTGGATTGGCCATGGGAAATTGCCCCATAGTGTCCAGGGATGTGCAGGCTAGGTGGGTTAGCCATGGGAAATGAAGGGTTACAGGGATAGGTTAAAGAGATCGATCTGGGAGGGATGGTCTTCGAAGGTTTGGTGTGGATGTGATGGGCTGAATGGCCTGCTTCCACATTGTGTAGGGATTCTATGATAATCTATGACAACACCTTCAGGTCCCCTAGACTCTTGGCAAAAGTCTTTGACTGAAGGAGAGTTGTGGACACTTTGGGGCAGGACCACAGGAAGGCCATTTGGCTCTTTGAGTCAAGAGTGTGGTACTGGCAAAGCACAGCAGGTGGTGCAGCACCTGAGGAGCAGGAAAATCAACATTTCGAGCGAAAGCCCTTCATCAGGAATTCAGTTTTCCTGCTCCTCGGATGCTGCCTGACCTGCTGTGCTTTTTCAGTACCACACACTCGACTCTAATGTCCAGCATTTGCAGTCCTCACTATCATCCATTTGGTTCTTTGAACCTGGTTCACAATTGAGTGAGGTCATGGCCGACTTGAGTGCTGATTGCTGTGGGAGACAAGAGCAAACCCAGTTTTGTAAATAGCCACAAGACCATCCCATGTTCACCAAATGAAGTGGGAGGTACAGAGGAGAGAGATATGGAAAGGTTATGGGGTGTGGCAGGAGAGAGGGAATAGGGGTAGGAGGGTGATACAGAAGTGGTGGGAGGAGCTGTGTTGGATTAGGAGTCTGACCAAGTGATTCAGGAAGAGTGAGGATGGTGTTGGTCCCTGCATGGGGGAGTCCTGCCTGAGAACTCCAACACTATGTTCAAAGTTTGAAAATAAAGTTGAAAGCATAAAACATTCCTCCTGCTCTCAGCCCTCACTCCCATATCCCATCCATGCCAACTTATTCCCTGTACCCAATCCCCATGATCCCTATTACCACATGTTCAAACCCACGTCCCATTCCCTAACACTAATTCTAATGCCCCATAACTCATATTCCCACACATCAGTCCTTGTTCTTCCAACTCACCTATTATTTGGTAATTTCACATTTTCCCATATTATGCCCCATTTGTCAGATTTTTGCTCACTCATTTATACTGTCTACACCCCCTTAGCAGACTCTACTCAACCCACTTTGCTGCCTAACCTGGTGTCAAAGGTAAAGTTAGCTCCCATCCATTCAATCCCTCATCAAAATCATTGATACAGATCACAGATAGTTGAGCACCCAGCATTGCTTCCTATGGCATTCTACTTGTTACAGTTTGCCGCTTTATAAAGATGTACTGATGCCTACTCTCTGCTTCTTATTAGCGAATCAATCTTGGATTACCACCTGTACTTTGTGCTCAAATCAACAGTTTAACTTCAAGTAACATTTGTTCCACACAAATGCAAGGCAATGACCTTCTCCAATGAGACAATCTATCACCATCCTGAGTTACTGTTGACCAGAAACTCAACTGGACTGCCAGATAAAGACAGTGGTTACAAGAGTTGGTGAGAAGCTTGGAATCCTAGCTTACTTTCTGACACCCCAAAGACTGTCCACCATCTGAAAAGCACATGTTAGGATGTTCTCCACTTTCCTGGAGGTGTGCAGCTCCAGCAATACCCAAGAGGTTTGACTCCATCCAGGATAAAACCTGTGCTGCCAATCAAGCATCACAAACATCCATTCTTCCAATGCCAATCTTCAATTGCAACAATGCTTACCATCTACAAGATGCACTGCAGATATTCACCAAGGCATCTTTTGACGGCATTTTTCAAACCCATGGCTACTCCATCTAGAAGGACAAGAGCAGTAATTACATGGGAATACCACCACCTGCAAGTTCCCCTCCAAGCCACTCACCATCCTGACTTGGAAATATATTGTCATTCCTTCAGTGTTGCTGGGTCAAAATCTTGGAATTCCCTCTGTAACAGCATTGTGGGTTTACCTACAGCACATGGACTGCAATAGTTTAAGAAGGCAGCTCATCCCAACTTCTCAAAGGCAACTAAGGATGGGCAATAAACAATGGCCCCAGCCAGTGACATCCACATCCCAGAAATGCAAAAACTATCTTGTGCAACAACTTTTGAGAGGTATCTTATCAAATGTCTTTTGCAAATTCGACTAAACCACATCCACCTGCTCCTATCTGCCCACTGTTAGTGTTACTTCACCATAAAACAAATCAATTCCTTTTACACGTTTTCCCTTTCACAAAGCATTGTTGGCTTTACCTGATCAGTTATAAACATGATTAATAATGGATTCTGGTACTTTTTGAATGACAGATGTTAAGATAAATATCTAGTAGTTTTCTGATTTCAGTTTCCCTACTTTCTTAAATAAAGATTTGCACCTGAAAGGTTATCCAGGAAATGTTAGACCGATTAAAACCATGTTTAACACCTGGGTAATGAGAACTGAACTTCCTGTCACCCTCAACTCTTTGACAATCCCTTGATCTCCAAAACTACCACATGTTCCCTCAACCCTTGACCTGACCAAATCGAAATATCATCCTGACATCCTGACTAACCCCAACCTCACCTGACTATCCCTCCTAACCATGCTAAACACCCTTTCACCACCTGACCTGATTGGCCCTTCATGCACTGAGTAAAAAGTGAGGTCTGCAGATGCTGGAGATCAGAGCTGAAAATGTGTTGCTGGTTAAAGCACAGCAGGTTAGGCAGCATCCAAGGAACAGGAAATTCGACGTTTCGGGCCAGAGCTCTTCATCAGGAATCGAGGAAAAGGTGGGGGGTGGTGCCAGTGTAGTTGCAGACGATGGACTGTTCCACATATCCTACGAAGAGACAGGCATAGCTGGGGCCCATGCGGGTGCCCATGGCAACTCCTTTAGTTTGGAGGAAGTGGGAGGATTGAAAAGAGACGTTATTCAGGGTGAGGACCAGTTCAGTCAGTCGAAGGAGGGTGTCAGTGGAAGGGTACTGGTTGGTACGGTGGGAAAGGAAGAAGCGGAGGACTTTGAGTCCTTCGTGATGGGGGATGGAGGTGTACAGGGACTGGATGTTCATCGTGAAGATAAGGCGTTGGGGACTGGGGAAGCGAAAATCATGGAGGAGGTGGAGGGCGCGGGTGGTGTCCCGAACGTAGGTGGGGAGTTCTTGGACTAAAGGGGACAGAACCGTGTCGAGGTACGCGGAGATGAGTTCGGTGGGGCAGGAGCAGGCTGAGACAATGAGTCGGCCGGGGCAGTCAGGTTTGTGGATTTTGGGCAGGAGGTAGAAACGGGCGGTGCAGGGTGTGGGACTATGAGGTTGGAGGCGGTGGATGGGAGATCCCCTGAGGTGATGAGGTTATGGATGGTCTGGGAGATGATGGTTTAGTGGTGGGAGGTAGGGTCATGGTCAAGGGGGCGATAAGAGGAGGCGTCTGCGAGCTGGCGTTTGGCCTCAGCGGTATAAAGGTCGGTGCGCCAAATTACTACCGCGCCTCCCTTGTCTGCCGGTTTGATGGTGAGGTTGGGATTGGAGCGGAGGGAGTGTAGAGCTGCACGTTCTGAGGGTGAGAGGTTGGAGTGGGTGAGAGGGGTGGACAGGTTGAGTCGGTTAATGTCGCGGCGGCAGTTGGCTATAAATAGATCGAGGGCAGGTAAGAGGCCAGCACGGGGTGTCCAGGTGGATGGGGTGTGTTGGAGGCGGGAGAAGGGGTCGTCAGAGGGTGGGCGGGAGTCTTGGTTGTGAAAGTAGGCATGGAGGCGAAGGCGGCGGAAGAATTGTTCAATATCTCACCGCGTGTTGAACTCATTGATCCGAGGGCGTAGGGGAATGAAGGTGAGGCCTCTGCTGAGGACTGATCTTTCATCCTCAGAGAGGGGGAGGTCTGGAGGGATGGTGAAGATCTGGCAAGGCTGGGAGCTAGGACCTGGTGTGGGACTGGAGCTGGGGGTGCGGGCGGGGTTAGGGGCAGGGACAGAGATTGACGTAGGGGCGGGGTTAGACGTGGTGACGAAGCTCGGTGTGGGGGCAGGGTTAAGCGTGGGGGCGGGGTCATGCGTGGTGATGGAAGTAAGCGTGGGGTCGGGGTTACGTGTGGTGACGAAGGTTTGCGTGAGGGCGGGGTTACGTGTAGTGACGAAAGACAGCGTGGGGGCGGAGACACCTGAGGCGTTGTGGTCGTGCAGATTAGTGATGTCAGTGGGGGCGGAAGTGGCTGCGGCGACGGCAACCGAAGGGGCGGAAATGGTTGTGGCGACTAAAGAACCGTTGTCATTCCCGGTAGCCGCGGGGGTCGCGAGTCTGTCAGCGATCTTCCTGGCGATCGTGGAAGCGGTTGTTTGGGCGGCGATCGTGGAGGCTCCGAGGTTGGTGGGGGCGGAAGTGACGTCACAGTCGGCAGCGGCCGTTGCTGCCGCGGGTGCTGTAGCGGCCGCGTGTGTAATGGCGTCCGACATATTATGGAGGCCAGTAGAAGATTCTGGAAACGTTGAGGAACCACGAATGTAGGGGTAAGTACATGAAAGTTTTCGGTACTTACTGTCTTTAATTTCTGATATGGCTAGGAAGAACTGTTTGTTTAGTGTATGGATTCTTCTGTAGATGAAGAACAGTCGAGGTCCTTTACAAGTTTGTGAGAGTGTTATCCTGAGCTGGGGTAGGGCTGATTGCAGGGAATGTAGGTAGCGACGCATGGCTGCAAGGGTGGAGCGGAGGATCCGGAGGGAGGTCTGTTGCTGGAGGCTTCGGATTTGTTGTAGGTACAGGTTGTCCTGGTTGGGTCCAAATTTTGTTGGTTGGAATGTAGTCCGGTGTCTGTGCGGGATCAGTCGGTTCTGTAGGCAGGTGCTGAGGAAGGAGATGTGGCTGTGGTAGCGGGTCTGTTTGAGAACGTGGCTGAAGAGCTTCTGGGCAGAGGAGATGACCTGGGGGGTGCAGTGAGAGAGAGACTCACTAAAATCCTTGTAGATGGAGGAAGAGAGCTTCTTCAAGGAAGGCATCCTTGCAAGAGGATTCGCAGTAGGTTAAAATCTTCGAGTAAAAAGTGAGGTCTGCAGATGCTGGAGATCAGAGCTGAAAATGTGTTGCTGGTTAAAGCACAGCAGGTTAGGCAGCATCCAAGGAGCAGGAAATTCGACATTTCGGGCCAGAGCCCTTCATCAGGAACCTGATGAAGGGCTCTGGCCCGAAACGTTGAATTTCCTGTTCCTTGGATGCTGCCTAATCTGCTGTGCTTTAACCTTCATGCACTGATCCAAATGAGCAATCCTACCCACCTGACTCCCTACTCACCCCCGACACTGGCCATTTCCACACTGACCATACTACACAGTCATAGAGTCATCGCGTCGTATAACATGGAAATACTGTGGTCCAACCAGTCATCTGCAGTCCTCACTTTCTCCAACCAGTCCATGCTGAGCACATTCCCAAACTAAACTAGTCCCACCTGCCTATGTTTGGCCCATCATCCTCCAAATCTTTCTTATTCATGAACTTATCCAAATGTCTTTTAAACATTGTAACTGTATCAGCATCCATCACTTCCTCTGGCAGCCCATTCCACACATGAACACTCTCTGCATAGAAACGTTGCCCCTTATGTCCTTTCAAATCTTTCTTCTCTCAGCTTAAAATTACGCACCCTAGTTTTGAGTGCACCGACCCGAGGGAAAAGACCTTTGCTATTCATTTTTATCTACACTCCTCATGATAACTAATGTTCAAAACAGATGTTGAAACTTACAAAAGCTCATGCTGTCAAAAGAGGATCTGGCCAGTTGTCACCTGATGCTGCAGAGTTCTGACAAGTGTGTAAGGATGGAGAGCATGGAAGATGGGAGGGAGATGGGTTGTGAGGGAGAGAAAGGGTATGGGAAGGCAGGTAAGGATGGAGAACGGGGTTTTGGGAAGCAGGGGATGCTCTGAGCTCTGTTGAGAGTCATATCGGAAATGTTAGAAAGGATAATGAGGAGGAAGCAAATGTTCCTTGAATGAGGAGGTTGTGACAGGATCCTAACTATAAACAATAGTCAGGACATTCTATGAATAGTAATCATGATCAGATTGCTGCAATGCCTCCACTTTGCTCCAACATTGCTCCACGTTTCCGGCCAGCTCTTCTGAGCCCAGTTCATCAGAAATGAACTGACTAGCACCAATTCCACCCCTTTCCCATCCACCTCCTCCACTCTCCCCACAGTTCCCACCCTCACACATGCATCCAGATTCCTCATTCTCCCTCACAGCCCCTACTCTATCACCCATCCACAATTCCATCCTTTACCACATTCCATAGTGATTATAATGTTCTGACCTTATTAACAATGTGGCTCCTAAGGTCAATCTATTCACTGGTGAATACAATGTGCCAGAAACACAGAGATGACAGAACCAGCAAAAATATTTTTAAAATAACATGATCATGTTTCCTGCTTTTACATTCCCTTTTCAGCTTTACAACATGGATTAGGAATCAAAGTGTTTTCTTTGAATAAATAAAGTTTGTGTTCCAAAAAGATGTTGAACTGGAAACATTGACTTAATTTCTCTCAACATCTTGAGTATGTCCAGCAGTCTGTTGGAGGATCAGTACTGAGGGAGTGTTGCACTGTCAGAGGGTCAGTGCTGAGGGAGTGTGGCACTCTCAGAGGTCAGTGCTGAGGGAGTGTGGCACTCTCAGAGGTCAGTGCTGAGGGAGTGTGGCACTCTCAGAGGTCAGTGCTGAGGGAGTGTGGCACTCTCAGAGGTCAGTGCTGAGGGACTGTCGCACTCTCAGAGGTCAGTGCTGAGGGAGTGTGGCACTCTCAGAGGTCAGTGCTGAGGGAGTGTGGCACTCTCAGAGGGTCAGTGCTGAGGGAGTGTCGCACTCTCAGAGGTCAGTGCTGAGGGAGTGTGGCACTGCTGGATGGGTCAGTGCTGAGGGAGTGCTGCACTTTCAGAGGGTCAGTACCAAAGGTTTTTGCTTTTAGCTGAAGTATCAAAGCTGAGGGCCACTTACTCAGATTTGCAGGAAATTATGCTGAAAGAATGTCAAGGGGAATTGTAATGTGGACTCTCAGGGGAAGCAGTACAAATCTTTTTTTGAAGAGAGGGTCTTTCCCCCAGCTCTTTGTTCAAATTCCCTTTTCAACCAGGTGGTCACTTGATAGGGCATCATTTGATAGCTTCCCACATGGTGCAGTCCCTCGCCCTCTCTATGCACAAGGGTCAAATGAATTATCTAGCTGCTCCTATGTGGATTCTGTTGTCAGGTTGGTGCAGCGCACAGCTGAATCAAGGTGCTGTTTGTCCCTACTGAATACAAGTCTTTAAAAAGTCTGATGTAATGCCAGGGTAACTCTGCAGGAATATTATTGCCAGGGTCTGTATCTAGAGCTGGATATGACTGTACTTTGTCTGCACAGAGTAGAGTGTGGTTTGTATTAATTTCCTTGTTTCTGGTAAAGTCTGGCGCCAGGAGATGGATGTCTGACAGATTCTGAAAATCTTGTTGCAAGTGTTCTCAGTGATAATCTGTCCAACAGACTATTTAAATCTTTCCAATACTCAGATCCATTAAGAATTTGAGAGGAAATATCAATGGAGTGAATATTAAAGCTCAAAGAGCCATGAAATTCTCCATAAACCTTTATTGCCTTTGTTCACATTTATCATGCTTCACTTGATGTCTCTGACTCTCCAAGAATCACTCAGGTCATAACCTGACAGAGTGACTTTAACTGCTTCTTTACTGGATGCATTGGGTGAATTAAGTCAAAGAAGGTTACCTGTAAATAATGATACAATTATTAACTAATTATCAGTGAATCACCATGACCAGTGGCTCAGGTGCCAGGTTCATGTGAACACCCTGTCACTCTGTGAAGCCTCTTACAGATGGATCTGTCAGGGGTAACTGTGGCTAATGGTTTTGCTTCAATAGCTAGTCACAGCTTGGGATTGAAAGATATCAACCAATTTATTAACTGCTGGAGAAAAAACTAAATGCAGAATGCAGAGAGTCCGATGTGAGAATGTTAAGCTATTGATCGTGTGTCCCTGTCAATATTTTAACAGCCAGGGTGCTAATGAACAGGAGGATATGGAATCAGCAAAGAGCCTGATTCAGGAGTCAAATAATTCACCAGATTTTTAAAAATGGCTTCAAGAGAACAATGAGAGTAAAAAAAATCAAACAAACTGATTAGGATCAGAAGGCCTTCCAATGGCTTCACTCTGCTCCCCTCTTCAATAGGATCATGGGTTTCAAGTTTCATGTTTCCATTAACCCCAATAACCTCGGTGTCTTTTACTTAACAAGAATCTATTCACCCGTCTGTCCTATAAACAGTCAATCACTCTGCTTCCACATCTGAGGTAGAGAGTTGCATAACGCTCTGAGTGAAAAGATTATCTCCTCATACACATCAAACACAACTTCTCATTTTAAACAGTGTCCCCTAATCTAAACTCACCCCCAGAAAGACCCATCCTTACACACTTCAATCAAATCACACCTCACTCTTCTAAACTCCCAGCTCAGTCTGTCCAACCTTTCCTCATAAAACAGCTCACTCAGTCCAGGAATCAACCTAGTCACCCTCCTCTGAACCACCTCCATCATTTACATTTACAACCTAGTCACCCTCCTGTGAACCACCTCCATCATTTACATTTACAACCTAGTCACCCTCCTGTGAACCACCTCCAGCATTTACATTTACAACCTAGTCACCCTCCTGTGAACCACCTCCATCATTTACATTTACAACCTAGTCAACCTCCTGTGAACCACCTCCATCATTTACATCCATCTTTAAAGAAGGAGACCAAAAACTATATAAAAAAAGACAAACGAACTGAAGATTCTTAAAATCAGAAACAAAAACAGAAATTGCTGGAAAGACTCAGCAGGTCTAGCAGCCTCTGTGGAGAGAAATCAGAATTAATGATTCAAGTCCAGTGCCCCTTCTTCAGAATGTTCTGAAGAGGTGTCATTGGATCCAAAACTTTAATTCTGATTTCTCTCCACAGAGTCTATCAGACCTGCTGAGGCTTCCCAGCAATTTCAGGTTTTGGGACTAAGAACTGTACGCAGTACTTGACATGTGGTCTCATGAATAGCTGCATGACTGAAGCATAACATGCTTACCTTTATGTTTATTTTTTCTTGAAACACAGGAGAACATCCCATTAGCTTTCTTGATTATTTACTGTACCTGCAAACTAACCTTTTGAGGCTCAGACACCAACACACCTAGCTCCCTCTGCACCTCAGAATTGTGCAGGCATCCACCATTTACATGATACTCTGCTTTTATATTCTTCCTAACAAAGTGAACATTTTCACATTTTCCCTCACTATATGCCATCTGTCAGAATTTTTCCCTCACCTCCCTATTCACATCCATCTGCAACATCCTTATGCCTTCTCCATAAAATACTTTCCAAGCTATCTTGGCTATCCATGAATTTAGCTTCTATTGCCTTTGCTTCCCACTTCTACGTTATTGCTATAAACTGTAAAAGCAGAGGCTTCAACATAGCTTCAACATATCACGTTGTGTCAATTAGATAAAGACCTATGGATACAAACTGATTGTTTTCTGCTGGACAATCCTGAAAACCAGCAACATTTAGCACCAACAAAAGTACAAAACAACCTCCTGTTGAACTGAATGGAGCAGAAGAAGTAGAGATTGGGAGCAGGAGGAGGAGTTGGAAATTGAAAAGGCAGCACTTGGCAGAAATTTAAACTGAAGTGTAAATATGAAACATGGGGTCTTATTCTACAATTTGAATAATTAACTCTCACCTCACTATCTAGCCCCATTTCTTTAAAACCAGAAGTGAGGAGTTTAAAACAAGCTGGGATTGCAGTTCAGATTTTTAACATTTTTATAACCTATCTAAATTAAACCCATCCATTTTGGAGGTTAAAACTATACCCAAACTTCTATCCAGTGTTACACAATATGACACGCCATTCAACAATTGATCCATGCTGAGTGTTTCCCACACACACCTCTTTTCATTTTAATCATCTCTTCCCACCCTTTACTCTATCCCTCTCCTCTCTCAGGTATCTATTCAGCCTTCTCTTAAATGCATCAACCACTCCCTGTGACAGAAAGTCTCACATTTGCAACACTTTTTGTGCAAGGAAATTCTTCCTCATGCTATTGCAATCTATCAATGACTGTCCTGTACTTACATTATTTGTTATCTATCTTATTTATGAAACAGTATTCCAGAATCACTGACAAGTGGAAACAATGTCCATACATGTAAACATGTAAACACTTGGACCGACTTCATGGTTTCAATTAGTTTCCCTCTGAGTCCTCTCTTTCCTGGAGAAATGAGCTGCAGACAGTTTCATTGTCCCTGTCAGCTGCATCCTCTTGAATTCTGATTCATGTGATTTGGTTCCAATGCCAGACAAACACATGGACTGGGAAGTGCTTGCATTAGAAACACTAACAGGAAATGGGCCTTCTCCTGTCTCAGCAAAGCAGTCTATTGTGAACCACTGGCACCATCTACAGGTCTGACTGAGAAACTTTCACCAAACGTAATTGATGATTGAAAAGACCAAACGTTGGAGATCACAGCAGGTCCGGCAGCATCCATGGAGAGAGAGCAAGCTAACGTTTCGAGGCTAGATGACTCATCAGAGCAACTCACAGAATTGTCACAGCACAGAAAGAAGCCATTTCAGTCTCAGGTGTGCTGTCTCCCTGGTGCCAGGGTCCTGGATGTCTCGGAGCGGTTGCAGGCCATTCTGGAGAGGGAGGGTGCATGGCCAATGGTCATGGTACATGTTGGCACCATCAACATAGGTTTAAAAAAAAGGAATGAGAATATTAAGAACTAGGAAGAAAGCTGAAATGTAGTACCTCAAAGATAGTTATCTCAGGTTTACTACCAGCACCACAAGCCACTCAGAGTAGACACAGCAGGATATATAGGATTAACATGTGGCTGAAAAGATGGAGTGAGGGGAAGGGTTTCAGATTCATGGAGCATTGGGACCAGTTGTAGGGGAGGTGGGATCTATGCAAACTGAGCAGGACCAGGACTGATGTCCTTGGGAATATACTTGGTAGAATGGTCAGGGAGGGTTTAAACTAGTCTGGTGTTGAATTGAATTAAATTTATTGTCACGTGTACCGAGGCACAGTGAAAAGCTTTGCCTTTCAAGCAATACAGGCAGATCACAAAGTTAAGTAGCATGAGTAACATCCCACCAAAAGTCAATAATGAGTTCCTTGGTTTAGCCAGCATTAAGAGCTAGGTTGTTCTCAGTGCACCATTTTTCCAGGGCTTCCACCTCCCACCTGTTGTCTGTTTTGCCGCCATCTGAGATTCGATTGATTATGGTGATGTCATCAGTGAACTTGAAAAAGGCATTAATCTGATATTTGGCGACACAGTCATGGGTATACAGTGAGTACAGTAGGGGGCTGAGTACACACCCCTGGGGTGCTCCAGTGTTGAGTGTTAGTGAGGATGAAATATTGTCCCCAATCTTCACTGATTGTGGCCTGTGGGTCAGGAAACTGAGGGTCCAGTTGGGGCTTAGTCCAAGATCACTAAGTTTAGTAATCAGTCTCGAGGGATAAAAGTGTTGAAGGCTTAACTGTAGTCAATGAGTAGGATTCTTACGTAGGTGTTCTTGGTATTCTAGGGAGGAGTGAAGGGCAAGTGATGTGGCATCTGACATGGATCTGTTGGTCCAATAGGCAAATTGGAGTGAGTCAAGTGTAGTGGAGAGGCTGGAGTTGATTAATGCCATGACCAGCCTTTCAAAGTACTTCAAGACCACCGAAGTTAGGGCCACTGGGCGGTAGTCACTGAAACATGCTGCATGAGCCTTCTTAGGCACAGGGATGATGTTGGCCCTCTTGAAACAGGCAGGGAGAATGGCCTGCTGCAGGTAGAGGTTGGAGATGTCCTAGAAGACGTCTGCCAGTTAATCTGCGCATGCTCTGAGTGCACGGCCTGGTACTCTGTCTGGTCCCATTGCTTTCCTTGGATTCACATAAAGGAAACTGACCTCTGATGCAGTGACTGTTGGGAAAGGTTTGTCAGAACTTGTCGGAATAGGTGTTACCTCTCTGCCGAAATTCTGCTCAAAGTGAGCATAGAAGGCATTGAGATGATCTGGAAGGGATGTGCCATCATCTGTTATCTTGCACTGCCTCCTTTTAGAACATGGTAGGGGGATGGAACCAGAGGAGTAGGGGCAGTAGATGCAGAATTTGAGGAAGAGATAGAAACCAAAGCAAACATGACGAAGAACAGGAACAGGCTGGGAAACACTGCTGAATGGAGCAGGGGAGGTTGTCTGAAATGCATGTGTTTCATTTTGAGAAGTATAATAGGCAAGGGAGATGAATTATGACATTATTGCAATTATAGAGACTTGGCTGAAAGATGGTCAGGACTGGCAGCTGAATGTGCCAGGATTGAGATGTTTCAGGTGTGATAGAAAGGGATGGGAAAGTTGCAAAGCTGGTAAAGGAGTATATCATAGTTGTACTGAGGGAGGATACATTAGAGGACTCATGCAGCCAGGCAGTATGGGTAGAACTCAGGAATAGGAAAGGTGAAATCATAATGCTAGGGATATACTACAGGCCTCCTGATAGCTGGTGGGAGATAGAGAAGGGAATATGTTGACAGATTTTGCAAAGGTGTAAAAACAGCAGGGTTGTTGCGGTGGGTGATTTTAACTTCCCCTTTATTGATTGGGACTCACTTCGTGCTAGGGGTTTGGATGGGGCAGAATTTGTAAGGTCCATTCAAGAGGGTTTCTTGGCACAGTATGTAAACAGTCCAACCAGGGAAGGGGTAATTACTGGACCTGGTTTTAGGAAATGACCCCAGCCAGATGAATGAAGTTTCAGTGGGGGAGCATTTCGGGAGTAATGTCCATAATATCATGAGTTTTAAGATACTAATAGATTGGGATAACAGTCGTCCTTTGGTGAAGGTGTTAAATTGATGGAAAGCAACAATATTAGGCAGGAACTGGAGAATGTTGATTGGAGGCTGCTGTTTGAGGGTAAATCTACATCAGCCATGTGGGAGTATTTCAAACTGTAGCTGATAAGAGTTCAGGAGTGGCACATTTCTGAGAGAATGAAGGATCGGAATGGCATGTTAAGTGAACTTTGGATGACCCAGGGATGTTAGAACCTTGGTCAAAAAGAAAAAGGAAGCATACATAACGTCCAGGAGGATGAGAACTGCTGACGCCCTTGAAGCATATAAGGCAAGTATGAAAGAACGTGAACAAGGAAATATAAGGGCTAAAAGGGTCATAAAAACAGGATTAAGGAGAACCCCAAGGCTTTTTATGCATATAAAGAAAGCAAGGGAGTAGCCAGGGAAAGAGTTGGCCCACTCAAGGACAAAGGAGGAAATCTATGTCTGGAGCCAGAAGAGGGAGGTGAGGTCCTAATGAATACTTTGTGATATTCACTAAAGAGAAGGAATTGGTGGAGGATGATCTCAGGGAAGGGAGTGTCAAGTTTATAAACCAAATTGTTATTGAAAAGGAAAATGTGTTGTGATAAGTCCCTGAGTCCTGATGGGATCTATCCCAAAATATTGAGGGAGGCAAGAGAATAAATTGCTGGAGCATTGACAGACACCTTTGCATTGTCTTTGGCCACAGGTGAGGTCCCAGAGGACTGGAGAATAGTCAATGTTGTCCCATCGTTTAAGAAGGGTAACAGGGATTATCCAGGAAATTACAGGCCTATGAGCCTCATGTCAATGGTAGGGAAATTATTAGGGAAGATTCTCCAGGACTAGATCACTGAACATTTAGAAGCAAGCAGACTCATTAGCGATAGACAGCATGGTTTTGTGTGGGGGAGGTTAAACCTCACTAACTTGATTGAGTTATTTTGAGATGACAAAGATGATTGATGAGACAAAAGCATCAAAGATGTTGTCTACGTGGATTTCAGTAAAGCCTTTGACAAGGTCCCTCATGTTAGATAGGTACAAAGGTTAAGTCACATGGTATCAAAGGTGAGCTGGCAAGATGGATACAGAGCTGACTTCGCCATAGGAGACAGAGGGTAGTGGTGGAAGGACGCTTTTCAGAATGGAGGGCTGCGACTAATGGTGTTCCACAGGGATCAGTGCTGGGACTGCTGCTGTTTGTGATCTACATAAATTATTTGGAAGAAAATGTAGCTGGTCTAATTAGTAAGCTTGATGATGATACAAAGATTGGTGGAGTTGCAGATAGTGAGCAGGACTCTCAGAGGAAACAGCAGGATATAGATCAGTTGGAGGCATGGGCAGGAAAATGGCAGATGGGGTTTAATCCAGACAAACGTGAAGTAATGCATTTTGGAAGAACAGATGGAAATTATACAGTGAATGGCAGAACCCTTAGGATTATTGAAATGCAGAGGGATATGGGTATGCAGGCCACTCTAGGGAGCAGCATGGCTAGATAAGATTGTGAAAAAGATGCTTGTCTTCATTGGAAGGGGAATTAAGTTTAAGGATAGATAGGTAATGCTGCAGCTTTATAGAACTTTAGTGAGGCCACATTTGGAATATTGTGTACAATTCTGGTCACCACACTACCAGAAGGATGTGGATGCTTTGGGGAGGGTACAGAAAAGGTTTCCAGGATGTTGCCTGGCATGGGGGATTTTAGCGATGAAGAAAGGTTGGATGGACTGGGTTTGTTTTCTTTGGAATGCAGGAGGTTGAGGGACAACCTAATAGAAGTTTATAAGATTGTGTAGTGCATCGATAGTATGGAAAATATGAGGCTTTTTCCCAGGGTGAAGGGGTCAATTACTGAGGGACACAGGTTCATGGTGTGAGGGGGGAAGTTTAAGAGAGATGTGCGAGGCAAGTTTTCATACAAAGGGTAGTGAGTGCCTGGAACGTGCTGCCAGAGGAGGAGGTGGAAGCAGACACAACAGCAGCATTCAAGTAGTACCTGGATCAATACCTGAATAGGAGAAGAATAGAGGGATACGGATCCTGTAAGTGAAGACAGTTTTAGAATGGAAGGGCAAAATGTGTCAGCACAGGGTTGGAGGGCTGAAGAGCCTGTTCCGGTGCTGTATTGTTCTTCATTCTTAGACCCAGCCATTCACCAGGAAAAATCATCCTTGGAAGGTTTGCTGAAAAAAAATCCAACAGCTTTTCCAGAGCAGGGTTTGGACAAAGATGTCATAAATGAAATGGGCGGTATATCACTATGAATGCAATCGTGTTTGTGAATTAGGAGAATTACCAGGGACACTGACCATTATCTCGCCAATTTGAGGAAAGAGTCTGGTATTCATTGTGAGGTGATGAGGGATAAAGGTCTTTGATTGGTTTCCTGCCAACCAACATTCCCATTGTCTGAATCTGGGCAGCAGCAAACTACAGGCTTCCATACAGTGGGTCAGAAATTGGGATACAAGATATACCAGGAGATAGAAAAGACATGTAGGAAAGGTAAAATTATGGTGATCATGGGGGATTTCAAAATGCAGGTAGACTGGTAGTGAATCACAAGAAAAGGAATTTGTGGAATGTCTAAAGGGGCTTTTGGAGCAACTTGTGGTGGAGCCCACTAGGGAACAGGCTATACTGGATTTAATGTTGTACAATGAGGCAGATTCGATAAATGAACTTAAAGTGAAGGATAGGAAGGTTATTATTAAATTGGAGAGGATTCAGAACCAGACTGTGGCAGGGACTGGATGAGTTGAGTTATTCGGAGAGGCTGGGTAGGCTGAAACTTTTTCACTGGAGCATAGGAGGTTGAGAGTGATTTAGTAGAGGTTTATAAAATCATGAGGGGCATAGGTGAGCTGAATAGCATGAGTCTTTTCCCTAGGATGGGGGATTTCAAAACTAGGGGACATATTTTTAAAGTGAGAGGAGGAAGTTTTGAAAAGGATCATGTGTGCAATGAACTGCCAGAGGAAGTGATGGATGCAGGTATAGTTGGTGTTTAAAAAACATTTGGATAAACACATGCATAGGAAAGGTTTGGAGGGATATGGACAAAAAACAGGCAAGTAGGATTAGTTTAGTTTGGGAAACTTAGTCGGCATGGGTTAGTTCGAATGAAGGCTTTCAATGTTGTTTCCATGCTGTTTCAATGAACCCTACGGATCATAATATGATTGAATTTACTCTGCAATTTGAGAGGGAGAAGATAGAATCAAAGGTAATAGTATTACAGCTGAATAAAGGCAACTACAGAGGCATGAGGGAGGAGCTGGGTAGAATTGACTGGGAGAGGAATCTAGCAGCAAAGCCAGTGGAACAGCAATGGCAGGAGTTTCCGGGAGTAATTCAGGAGATACAGCAGAGATTCATCCCAAGGTAAAAAAACAGCACGGTGCAGGGAGGATGAGGCTGACTAGGGAAATCAGGGATAGCATAAAATCGAAAGAGAAAGCATATAATGTGGCAAAGGCCATTGGGAAGCCAGAGGATTGGGAAGCTTACAAAGACCAACAAAGGACAATAAAAACCAAAATAAGGAGGGAGAAGATTAAATAATGGGGTAAGCTAGCCAGTAATATAAAGCAAGAGTTACTTAAATATATGAAGGGCAAAAGAGAGGCAGAAGTGGACATTGGGCAGCTGGAAAATGGCGCTGGACAATTAGTAGTGGGGAACAGGAGATCCTGAGGAACTGAATAATGCTTTGCATCAGTCTTCACTGTGGAAGACACAAGTAATATCCCAAAACTTCAAGAGGGTCAGGGGTCAGAGCTGAGTGTAGTGGCCATCACCAAGGAGAAGGTGCTTGAAAAACTGAATCGCCTGAAAGTGGATACATCAACTGGACAAGATGGATTACACCCCAGAATTCTAAGGGAGATAAGCTGAAGAGATAATGGAGGCATCTTTCAGAAATCGCTGGAATCAGGGAGGGTCCCAGAGGATTGGAAAATCACTAACATAACATTTCTGGTTTTAAAAAAGGGAGTAAGGCAGAAGATATAAAATCAAAGACCAAATAGCCTAACCTCGAGCGTGAGTAAGATTTTGGATTCTATCGTGAAGGATGAGATTTCTGAATACTTGGAAGTGTATGGCAAAATAGGGCAAAGTCAGCACGGTTTCATCAAGGGGAGGTCATGCCTGAGAAATCTGCTGGAATTTTTTGAGGAGGTAGCGAGCAGGTTAGACCAAGGAGAACCAATGGATATTATTTGCCTGGACTTCAAGAAGGCCTGTGACAAGGTGCCGCACAGGAGGCAACTGAGTAAGATAAGGGCCCATGGTGTTAGAGGCAAGGTGCTAGCATGGATAGAAGGCAGAGAGTAGGAATAAAAGGGTCATTCTCAGGATGGAAACCAGTGACAAGTGATGTTCTGCAAGGCTCAGTGTTGGGACCACAGCTTTTCACTTTATACATTAATGATCTAGATGAAGGAACTGAGGGCATTCTGGCTAAGTTTGCAGACAATACAAAGATAGGTGGAGAGACCAGTAATACTGAGGAGGTGGGGAGGCTGCAGAAGGATTTGGACAGGCTAGGAGAGTGGGCAAAGAAGTGGCAGATGGAGTACAATGTGGGAAAGTGTGAGGTAGGAAGAATAAAGGATGGGTTATTTTCTAAATGGGGAGAAAATTCAGAAGTCTGAAGTGCAAAGAAACTTGGGAGTTCTAGTCTGGGATTCTCTCAGGGTAAACCTGGAGGTTGAGTCAGTAGTTAGGAAGGCAAATGCAATGATGACATTTATTTCGAGAGGACTTAAAGATAAAAGGAGGGATGTACTTTTGAGGCTCTATAAGGTTCTGGTCAGACCACATTTGGAGGATTGTGCACAGTTTTGGGCCCCATATCTCAGGAAGGATGGACTGGCTCTGGGGTGTATTCAGAGAAAGTTCATGAGAATGGTCCCAGGAATGAAAAGCTTAACATATGAGGAATATTTGAGGACTCTGAGTCGATACTCGATGGAGTTTAGAAGGATGAGGGGGGGATCTAATTATGCAGAATACTGAATGGGCTGGACAGAGTGAATGTTGGGAAAATGTTTCCATTGGTTGGAGAGACTAGCACCCGGGAGCACAGCCTTGGATGAAGGGAAGACCTTTTAGAACAGAGATAAGGAGAAACTTCAGCCAGAGAGTGGGGAATCTGTGGAATTCATTGCCACAGAAGGCTTGGAGACTGGGTCAGTGAGTATATTTAAGACTGAGATAGGTAGGGTCTTGAGGCTGCTGATAGCAGAATTCAGGGAGCCAGGAGAGAAGCTAAAGAGGAGGACCTCAAAGGTAGTGATCTCAGGATTACTACCAGTGCCACATGCTGGCCAGGGTAGAAATGAAAGAATAGGCAGGATGAACACGTCGCTTGAGAGATGGTGAAAGAGGGAAGGGTTCAGATGTATGGGACATTGGGACCAGTTCAGGGGAAGGTGGGACTATTACAAATTGGACGGTCTACACCTGAACCAGACCAGAACTAATGTCCTTGGGGAAGTTTTTGCTCCTGTTGTTGGGGAGGTTTTAAACTAATGTTGGAGGGGGCTGGGAACCAGAAGAGAAAACTAGTAGATAGCGAGGTGGAAACTAGAGACTGTAAGGATCATGAAGTTAGCATTACCATGTGGAAGAGTAGGCAGAGAGCAGATGAATGCAAAAGAACTGGCGGCCTGAAGTGCATATATTTTTCTGCAAGGAGTACAGTGGGTAAGGTAGATGAACTTAGGGCTTGGATTGGTGCCTGGGGCCATGACGTTATTGTGACCACAGAGACTTGATTGAAGGAAGGGCATGATTTGCAACTAAATATTCCAGGATATAGATGCTTCAGACAGGACAGGGAAGGAAGTAAAAGGGCGGGGGTGGGGAGGCGGGTGGAGTTGCATTGCTGGTCAGGGATGATGTCATAATGGGTAGAGCTGAGAAATAAGAAGGGTGCAATTAAGTTGTTGGGGCTGTACTACAGCCCTCCCAACAGTGAGCGTGAGGTAGAAGAACAAATAGGTAAACAGATTATAGAAAGATGTAGAGGCAGCAGTGTAGTGGCGATGGGAGATTTTATTTTTCCCAACATTGACTGGGATACACTTAGTGTCAGAGGTCTGGATGGGGCAGAATTTGTAAGGAGCGTCCAGAAAAGTTTTCTAGAGGAGTATGTCAATGATCCGATGAGGGAAGGGGCCATGTTGGACCTGGTGTTGAGGAATGAGCCAGGCCAGGTGGTAGAAGTTGCAGTGGGGAATTTCTTTGGGAATAGTGACCATAATTCTGCAAGTTTTAGGATACTCATTGACAAAGATGAGAGTGGTCCTCAGGGAAGAGTACTAAACTGGGCCAAGGCCAATTATATCAAAGTTCAGCAGGAGCTGGGAAATGTAGATTGGGAGCAGCTATTTGAAGGGAAGTCCACATTAGAGATGTGGGAGGCTTTCAAAGATAGGTTAAAGATAGTGCAGGACTGACATGTCCCTTTGAAAACAAGGGATAAGAAAGGCAAAATTCGTGAACCGTGGATGACAGGAGAAATTGTGCAACAAGCCAAGAGGAAAAAGGAAGTGTACATAAGGTCCAGGCAGCTCAGAATGGAACAGGCTTTAGAGGACAATCAGGAAAGTAGGACCAATCTTAAAAGAGGAATCAAGTGGGCTAAAGGGGGTCATGAAATAACTATAGCGAGCAGAACTAAGGAGAATCCCAAGGCCTTTTATTCATATATAAGAAGCAAGAGAGTAACTGGAGAAAGGGTTGGTACACTAAATGATAAGGAAGGAAGGTTGTGTGTTGAATCTGAGAAAATGGATGAGATTCTCAATGATTACTTTGCATCAGTGTTCACTGAGGAGAGGGACATGATGAATGTTGAGATTAGAGATAGAAGTTTGATTAGTCTGGATCACGTTGACATAAGGACGGAGGATGTGTTCGGTACACTAAAGGATATGAAGGCGGACAAATCCCCAGGACTGGATAGGATCTATCCCAGCTTGCTGAGGGAGGTGAGAGAGGAAATAGCTGGGGTCCTTAAACACAGGTGAAGTGCCAGAGGACTGGAAGGTTGTTCATTCGTCCCCCTGTACAAGAAGGGTAGTAGGGACATTCCAGGTAACTACAGACCTGTGAGCCTGATGTCAGTGGTGGGAAAGTTGCTGGAGAAGGTACTGAGGGATAGGATCTATTTGTATTCTATTTAATTTGGAAAAGAATGGGCTTATCAGTGATAGGCAATATGGTTTTGTACTGGGGAGATTGTGTCTTACCAATTTAATAGAGTTCTTTGAGGAAGTGACCAAGTTGTTAGATGAAGGAAGGGCTGTTGATGTCATATACATGGACTTTAGTAAGGCATTTGATAAGGTTCCCCATGGTAAGCTGATGCGAGAAAGTGAAGTCACATGGTGTGCAGGGTGTTCTAGCTACGTGGATAAAGAACTGGTTGAGCAACAGGAGACAGAGAGTAGTAGTTGAAGAAAGTTTTGTGAAATGGATAAAGGTGACCAATCAGTGTTCAGGCCACTGTTGTTTGTGATATACATAAAAGATCTGAAAAAGGGCACTGTTGGTATGTTCAGCAAGTTTGCAGATGACACAAAGATTGGTGGAGTAGCAGAAAGCATAGGGGACTGTCAAAGATTACAGGAGAATATAGATAGGCTTGAGAGTTGGGCGGAGAAGTGGCAGATGGAGTTCAATCCAGGCAAATGTGAGGCGATGCATTTTGGGAAGTCTAACTCGAGAGCGAACCATACTGTAAACGCAAGAGCCTTGGGAAAAGTTGATGAGTAGAGAGATCTGGGAGTTCAGGTCTATTGTACCCTGAAGGTGGTTGCACAGGTGGATAGAGTGGTCAAGAAGGCATATAGTATGCTTGCCTTCATCGGACGGGGTATTGAGTATAAGAACTGGCAGGTCATGTTAAAATTTTTGGTTCAACCACATTTAGAATACTGTGTACAGTTCTGGGCACCACATTACCAAATGGATGTGGACGTTTTGGAGAGGGTGCAGAGAAGGTTTACAAGGATGTTACCTGGTATGGAAGGTGCTAGCTATGGAGAGAGGTTGAGTAGGTTAGGATTGTTTTCATTAAAAAAAAGGAGATTGAGGAAGGACCTGATTGACATCTACAAAATCATAAAGGATATAGACAGGGTGGATAGAGATAAGCTTTTTCCCAGGAGTAACGAGAGGTCACGTGTTCGAGGTGAGAGGTGAAAAGTTTAAGAGGGAATACATGCTGAAACTATTTTACACAGAGGGGGTAGGTGGAACGCATAGCCAGCAGAGGTAGTAGAGGCAGGCACAGTAGATTCATTTAAGGTGCATCTGGACAGATACATGAGTAGGTGGGAAGTACAGGGATACAGATCCTTAGGAATTGGGCGATAGGTTTAGACAGTGGATTTGGATCAGCTTAGGCTTGGAGGGCCAAAGGGCCTGTTCCTGGGATATAAACTTTCTTTGTTCTTTATCAAGGGAATCAAGGGTTATGGGGAGAAAGCAGAAGAATGAGACTGAGCAACGTATCAGCCATGATTGAATGATGGAGCAGACTCAATGGGCTGAATGGTCTAATTTCTGCTCCTGTTTCTCATGGACTTTTGGAAATCTCTGAATTGAGTTGTTGATGGGCGGCACGGTGGCACAGTGGTTAGCACTGCTGCCTCACAGCGCCAGGGACCTGGGTTCAATTCCCGCCTCAGGCGGCTGACTGTGTGGAGTTTGCACGTTCTCCCCGTGTCTGCGTGGGTTTCCTCCGGGTGCTCCGGTTTCCTCCCACAGTCCAAAGATGTGCGGGTCAGGTGAATTGGCCATGCTAAAATTGCCCGTAGTGTTAGGTAAGGGGTATATGTAGGGGTATGGGTGGGTTGCGCTTCGGCGGGTCGGTGTGGACTTGTTGGGCCGAAGGGCCTGTTTCCACACTGTAAGTAATCTAATCTAAAGGGGGACCTGAAACTCAAAGGGCAACAGTCCAATTTTGGTAAATAGAAAACAAACTGACTCCAGAAACTTGGAGAAGAAATACAACTCCACTCAAGCAAGTTAAATTAAAGTAATTACAACTCAGCGACAGCGATTCCACCGATAGAGTCTGTGCCATCATTGTGAGAGTAATTTAATATTTGATGTCAGGCTGATGTCGATGGGCCATCATACCTGTCAGTTTCACAACCATCTGTCAAACATCTACCTATTATATGCCCACCAGTTACACAAATGCCACTACATAGCTGCCCTTGGAACATCTGCCTGTTGCACATCTGCCAGCTGCACATTAGTCTGTTATTTACCTATTGTGCCTATGTAGCTCGTGATGGCACAGTGGCTCAGTGGTTAGCACTGCTGCCTCACAGCACCAGGGACCTGGGTTTGATTCTAATGTTATGAAGTTTAAGGCGTGCACTGTACCTTTAAGACAGAGTGAATGTTGATTTGCACTGAGAGTTTACAAGCACCTATAGTATGACTAGCTAGCAGTCTCTGGAAAATTGAAAATATGTAACATTTGGCTGTGAAACAGATACCTTGAGTTTTTGAAACACTGAACAAAGAAAAGTACAGCACAGAACAGGCCCTTCATCCCATGATGTTGGGAATAATCCTAATCCAAAAGGAAATAACCTAACCTACACACCCCTCAACTCACTGCTATCCATGTCCAGCAGTCACTTAAATATCCCTAATAACTCTGCTTCAACCACCTGTTGGGGAGAATCTGCTATCGGGGTACCTACATTGGGGCTAGGGAGGGGAGCACCATTATTAAAGCAGACACTGTCAGATACCAGCTAAAACACAGCCATGTAAAGTAAACCCAGCCACTGCAGGACTGTCTGCCTGGGGCCACATTCCTGGGGGATTAGAACATGTCCGTCAGTTTCAGATCATCCTATTACACTCTCATTGTTAATAAAGGAAACCGGTAACTATCGGATAGTGTAAATCGCACCGATACCACACTTGATTGATAAAGTATTTGCTAATGCCTCCGCTGACGTCAAACTCATTCGGGTCCTATGTTAAATGATAATATCTGTATATTCAACTATGGAGAACTATTGTGAACGCCCAGACAGCCAGACGCATGGCAATGAGGAAACCCTTCCAACAATAAACCTTTAATTTACAAGATCGGAAACTGCCGAACCCAGGATGTCTACCCATTGTTCGGCACAGCAGGAGTGGGACAGGTATCTCGGGGCAGCCAATAGAGACACTAATCCCTTCACAGACAGGTGAACCGACCAATGAAAGAGCCGAACAAGGGGAACCTGACCGGGAACTCGAGGAAGCGCGAAGTATAACTGCACCAGATCCGAAGGGAGAGACAGAACGCCTTCTCCAACGAATTGCATGCCTTTGAATTCGTTGTATAGTTTGCCAGTCTTGATTCTGTAATAAACGGTGTTTTTGCTCCAAACTCTAGCCGGTTTGATCTCTCCTTCCAACGAACACGTAGAGACGAGACCGTTCGGTTTCCGTCTCAACAGATGGTGAGCCTGACGCGGGAAGGGTAAGAGACGACCGCAAGTTGGCCACGTTGGCGGACCGGAGGGCAGACAAACTTTCGGCCGAACTTTTAAAAGGTGAGGAAGCGCCTGTTAAAGCAAAGACTTCCAGTAGGTAAATTTTTTCAGTTAGTCAGTCTTTGTCTGCTCCCTGATCCTCACCAACACAAACAGTACTTTTAAATCAGTTTGGCAGCAACGTTGCAGAGTCCATACTGGTAAGCTATTTTCTCACTTCTTCACTAATACCTGCCTGTTATCGCGGTACTGAAGTGACTAATTGATCCATGGCTAGCCTTAAGTTAATGCGCGCTTTTTGAGTCGAGTTACTGCGTGGATTTCGGATCCTGGACGCAGCTTTTTGAGTTTGAGTTTTACGCGTGGATTTCGGATCCTGGACGCGGTTTTTGAGTTAAGTTAATGCGTGGATTTCGGATCCTGGACGCATGTTTTTGAGTTTGAGTTTTACGCGTGGATTTCGGATCCTGGACGCGGTTTTTGAGTTAAGTCAATGCGTGGATTTCGGATCCTGGACGCATGTTTTTGAGTTTGAAATTTACGCGTGGATTTCGGATCCTGGACGCGGTTTTTGAGTTAAGTTAATGCGTGGATTTCGGATCCTGGACGCATGTTTTTGAGTTTGAGTTTTACGCGTGGATTTCGGATCCTGGACGCGGTTTTTGAGTTAAGTTAATGCGTGGATTTCGGATCCTGGACGCATGTTTTTGAGTTTGAAATTTACGCGTGGATTTCGGATCCTGGACGCAGTTTTTGAGTTAAGTTAATGCGTGGATTTCGGATCCTGGACGCATGTTTTTGAGTTTGAGTTTTACGCGTGGATTTCGGATCCTGGACGCGGGTTTTTCAGTAAAGTTTATGCGTGGATTTCGGATCCTGGACGCAGCTTTCTGAGTTAAGGTAAAAACGTGGCTTACGGAGCCTGGACGCTTAGTGAAATTAATTAAGACAGCGCTGACCGCACTTGACTGATTGGATCCTTTCTCTTTTTATTAAGCACTTTAACTCCGACAACTATCGATAGACACACTCGCTGCTAGCATCCTAAGGGGACAGAGGACGGATCTCATCTCCTGGTTAGGGTTTACCTGCACAGGCGTTTGCCTTAGACCGGTTGTTAAGAGCAGAAATCTGCCACGCGAAGGTCAGGCTTTTGAAAAACGTACTGGTTTTAAAGCGGTACCCACCGGGTGAGATCCGTCATGGGGGCTTGAACTTTGGACCACCAAAAATGACACAATTTCGACCATTACGCCCCGGAGTGCCCTGGTGGCACCTCACGGTCGGCACAGACGTAACTTGGCATGCCCAATTATTACTGGACAGTGTAACAGTGCACAAGACAGCACTGGATCAAGTGTTTAACCAAGCGCCCGCCCAAAAAGACCTGATATTGACGAGACTAAAAGAGACCTTCACTGATACGGCGCTAATGACCAAAATTTTAAACGGTCTCCTACTCTCGCCGCAGTATTCAGTGCGGCAAACGATAGGCCTAGGGAAACCCCCTACTGATTGGACACCACCGACCGCCGGAAAATCCCCAGGGTGGAAAACGAAACTGTTAATCACATTCATCCCACAGTGGCAAGGGGGCCACTGTACCTCCACCACAGCCCCAGTCATTTTCGACGGCCCTGCCAAACATGTCACTACAACTGGGGACAGGGGACTGCGACAGGCTGAGACGAGAGTACGGACACACCGACAGTATGCGTGGATTGGCATGTATGTGGATGAAAACCAGTGTGGGGCCGGCCCAGTGTGAGAGGGACTGAGTGAGTGAGTGCAGTGATTTTTAACACACGTGGCGAACGGAGGTGTCGCAACAAATGTTTCATCACAGGACTCGGTGTACACTGGACCGGCACCGACAGCCTGAGTGACGGAGAGGGGCCGTGGGAAGCCGCCCAGCAGCCGAAAGCAGTCTTACTGCTGTCGGGGTACGTGAGTATTGTTCCCTACACTTAGCGGTTTGGGTTTGATAACTTCACGGTCTGGGATTTTTCTCCATAGTCTCGTCTTGATTTTTAGGATTAAATGCCGCTTGTCCCCCCACTATCACTTTTAATTACTCTTATACTTGGAAAGGAATACCTGGATGTAGGGAGGGGGCGCAGGAAGGGATCGTTGAGCCTTTATTTTAATAACACTACGGTTGTGGAATCCTAAGACGGTAAATCCCGGGTTGCCCCGTGCTCACCCTAGTTTTGGCGGGTCACCCTTCTCTGGGTGGGTCACCTTAGTTCTTGGCGGGCTTTCTTGCTTTTGGCGCGAAGACTCAGGTTGGGCGGGGCCAGCTGACTTTTGGCGCGAACGCTCAGTTAGGGCGGTGCCCGTTCGCTTTTGGCGCAAATGCTCACTCTTGGCAGTATTGCACAGTCTAGAAGGAGCTGCTCGCCTGCGGACGTTCCGCCAACCCTTTTAGCTCAACTACCGCGCCACCACTACACCGATGGGTCTCTCAAGCGTCATTGCCCTACTTCATGGGATTGCTCGATGAACAGGTCCTCTTCAGTTATAGAACATAGAACATAGAAGGATACAGCGCAGTACAGGCCCTTCGGCCCTCGATGTTGCGCCGACCGAATCCTACCTAACCTATACTAGCCCAATAACTTCCAAATGCCTATCCAATGCCCGCTTAAATGACCATAAAGAAGGAGAGTTCACCACTGATACGGGCAGGGCATTCCATGAACTCACAACCCGCTGTGTGAAGAATCTACCTCTAACATCTGTCCTATACCTACCACCCCTTAATTTAAAGCTATGTCCCCTAGTAACACCTGACTCCATTAGCGGTAAAAGGTTCTTAGTATCTACCCTATCTAAACCCCTAATCATCTTATACACTTCTATCAGATCTCCCCTAAACCTTCTCTTCTCCAATGAGAACAGCCCCAAGTGCCTCAGCCTTTCCTCATAAGATTTTCCTACCATTCCAGGCAACATCCTGGTAAACCTCCTCTGCACTCGTTCTAAAGCTTCCACATCCTTCCTATAGTATGGCGACCAAAACTGCACACAATACTCCAGATGAGGCCTCACCAGAGTCTTATACAACTGCAACATGACCTCAGGACTCCGGAACTCAATTCCTCTGCCAATAAAGCCCAGTACACCATATGCCTTCCTCACAGCACTATTTACCTGGGTGGCAACTTTCAGAGATCTGTGTACATGGACACCAAGATCCCTCTGCTCATCCACACGACCAAGTAGCCTACCATTAGCCCAGTAATCCATCATCTTGTTATTCCTACCAAAGTGAACGACTTCGCACTTAGCTACATTGAATTCCATTTGCCACATTTCCGCCCAGCTCTGCAACTTATCTATATCCCGCTGTAACCTACCACTTCCTTCCTCACTATCCACAACTCCACCGACTTTTGTGTCATCTGCAAACTTGCTTACCCAGCTTTCAAGTCCTTCCTCTAGATCATTTATAAAGATAACAAAAAGCAATGGTCCCAAAACAGATCCTTGTGGTACACCGCTAGTAACTGCGCTCCAAGATGAACATAATCCATCAACTACTACCCTCTGTCTCCTTCCAGCCAGCCAATTCCTAATCCAAACCTCTAATGTATCCTCAATGCCATACCTCCGTAGTTTTAGCATTAGCCTACCATGGGGAACCTTATCGAACGCCTTACTAAAATCCATATACACAACATCTACTGCTTTACCCTCGTCCACTTCCTTAGTCACCTTCTCAAAGAACTCAATAAGGTTTGTGAGGCACGACCTGCCCTTCACAAAACCATGCTGGCTATCCTTGATCACGTTATTCCTACCCAGATGTTCATAAATCTTATCCCTTACCATTCTCTCTAAGACTTTGCCCACCACTGAAGTCAGACTCACTGGCCTATAGTTACTAGGGCTATCCCTACTGCCTTTCTTGAACAATGGGACCACATTCGCTATCCTCCAGTCCTCTGGTACTATTCCCGTTGACAATGACGACATAAAAATCCAGGCCAATGGCTCTGCTATCTCCTCCCTAGCTTCCCATAGGATCCTTGGGTAAATGCCATCAGGCCCAGGAGACTTATCTATATTCATCCTTTCCAATATTCCCAAAACCTCTTCCCTGCATATTTCCAGGGCATCCATTCTAATTATTTGTGATTCCATATTCACATCAGCAACAGTGTCCTGTTCCTGAGTGAATACTGATGAAAAGTACTGATTTAATGTCTCTCCAATCTCCTCCGCCTCCACACACAACTTCCCACTACTATCCTTGACTGGACCGATACCTACCCTAGTCATCCTTTTATTCTTGACATACCTAAAGAAAGCCTTTGGGTTTTCCCTAATCCTACCAGCTAAAGACTTTTCATGTCCCCTTCTCGCTTCTCTTAGCTCCCTCTTTAGCTCCTTCCTGGCTACCTTATAACTCTCAATCGCCCCTACTGAACCTTCACGCCTCATCTTTACATATGCCGCCTTCTTCCCTTTCACAAGGGACTCCAATTCCTTACTAAACCACGGCTGCCTCACAAGGCCCTTTACACCATGCCTGACTGGTACATACCTATCGAGGACACGCAGTAGCTGCTCCTTGAACAATCCCCACATCTCATTAGTGTTCTTCTCTTGAAGCCTGTTTTTCCAATCCACACATCCTAAGTCATGCCTCACTGCATCATAATTTCCCTGCCCCCAGCTATAACTCTTGCCCTGCGGCGCACGATTATCCCTCTCCATCACTAAAGTAAAAGTCACCGAGTTGTGGTCACTGTCCCCGAAGTGCTCACCTACCTCCAAGTCTAACACCTGGCCTGGTTCATTACCTAGAACCAAATCCAATATAGCCTCCCCTCTTGTTGGCCTGTCGACATATTGTGTCAGGAAACCCTCCTGCACACATTGTACAAACACCGACCCATCTAATGAACTCGAGCTATAGCTCTCCCAGTCAATATCTGGGAAGTTAAAGTCCCCCATAACAACCACCCTGCTACCTTCACTCTTTTCCTGAATCATCCTCGCAATATTATCCTCTACTTCTCTGGGACTATTAGGAGGCCTGTAGAAAACACCTAACAGGGTGACCTCACCTTTCCTATTTCTAACCTCAGCCCAAACTACCTCAGATGGCAAGTCCTCTTCCATCGTCCATTCCACTGCTGTGATACTATCTTTGACAAGTAATGCCACGCCTCCCCCTTTTTTACCCCCATGTCTGATCCTACTAAAACATTTGAACCCTGGAACGTGCAACAGCCATTCTTGTCCCTGTTCTACCCATGTCTCTGTAATGGCCACAACATCGAAGTCCCAGGTACCAACCCACGCTGCAAGTTCACCTACCTTATTCCTTATACTTCTGGCATTGAAGTATACACACTTCAATCCACCTTTCTGGTTACAGGCACCCTCCTTAGAGATCACTGCATTATTCCTAACCTCCCTACACTCAAGGTCCTGTACCCTAAAGCTACAGTCCTGGTTCCCATGCCCCCACGGAGTTAGTTTAAACTGGGATGTCGATATGAATCATGCCTCTAACCACATCTTCTCTGACAGGTTGTACCTTTCTAACTCTAACGTCCCGACCGACAACGTGCGCATTGCCGTGTCGCCATATTGTGCATTTTCATTTACAACGTATTGTATGTCCAGTGTTTGGCCGTCCCGCTGCCCGAATATCCCCCAGCCCACTGATTTTGTCTCTCTCCTTTTCCCCCGCTGGTCACAGGCCTCAGGCCTCCAGCTAGGATGTGCTACTCAGCACCCAGCAGGGTGCTTGGCCCATCTCCCTTCCTCGCGGCCGCTCACTCATCTTTTTGTCCATCGGCATGGGTGTTTAGGCCATCCCTTTTCCCCTCGTGTTCACAAAGTGCCAAGAACGAGGGGGGGCCCACCTACTCCTTCTTCTGTCTATGCCCTCCACATTTTTCTGCCCCCTCTCACGAACCCATTTTTATCTTTTCTCCCAAGTCCACAGATTTTTTCATTCGCTAAAGCATTATGGACGCTCATAGTCACGCCTCTTCATCGTTTTCTCCCAAACCCACACACTTTATGTTCACCGCCGGATCTGAGGTCGTCTTAGTTCTGTCTTTCATTCAGCTTGCAGGAATTCAACTGGGTCTTGCTGAATAGAAGATCCGCGGATCCTTACGCTCCATCTCTTTTTAAGGTTTTCAGCTCCCTGAGGTTTTCTACCAGGGCACAGTAACTCATCTTCTGGCCTCATCTCTCCATTAGGGCATTTCACTCACTATGCTTCTACTGCCTTGCTCTGCGCCCCATCTTCTTTCCAAAGTCTCATGCTCCCTGAGGTTTGCCACCAGGACTTCCCAACCCTCATGCCCTGCCCAAATCCTTCAGTCTCCTCAGCTGCGAGTGCTCCTCGCCAATTCATCTGTTCATATCTTTTGCGACGCACAGGTACGCACTGAGAACGGCAGGGTCACCAGGTTCCTTTATGATTCTTTTCCCGGGGTATCTTTTAAAGGCTGTTACTTCCCTCAAACTGATCAAATCCTCAAGTGTCAAACGGAGGAAAGTGCTACTCAGACAATTTCTGTCCTGACCTGTCTGACCATCCTTTTATGATACTCTCCCTCTCCCTCTCCTTTACACAGGGATGAAGTCCGATATGGCCGCAGCACCTGCGCATTCTCTTTTGTCTATGCCACACGGCCCTACACACACACAGATGCTTGCATTCACAAGGATTATACTTGCACCTCTCGTTTTGTATCTCGTTTGGGGGGACAAGTCCCCTCAGGCAAACAGTCCAATTTCGTCCCACCGCAAATCTCCTAATTGCCCAGAGTTTTACATTGTCCCCCTCTCCATAATCATCATCATCATATCTTATACTGAGCTGGCTGGAAACACATAGGCCACTACACGCACCACTTCTCCCATTGCTCCAGGTCAGCGCAACCTAATATATCCCTAAAATCACTCGATGAGACAGGACCTCGCGGGGAGATGCAGACTGAGATGGGAACATGCAGCCCCACCTTGACACGGCCCGACATGGGTCCATTTCACTGATATCTTTGCTCTTCTTGTACTTTATTCTGCCGTCTAAACTCTTCATTGGGCCTTCTCTTGGGAGGTCCACCTTGTTAATCATGGACTCCGCTGTGAGCAGGCGAATAGCCGTCCAAGTAGGATTGTGCCCTTTTTAGTTGGTGATTCAACTCCCTTTTCGTCTAAATTTGTCTTTATCCCTTGCGTAGGCGCCTTTTTCTGATGTTACCCATACTCTGAGTTACAGTCGCGTTCCGCTCCAATATCCTAACCAAATGTCTGGGGGCGACAATCCGCCCTGCCTGCAAAGGGGGGGTCCCAGCCGCCTTGAGGCTTACGCTGCACGCCCTGAGAGGTTAGGGCGATCTCCTGCGCTGTGTCTTCCCTAACCACATGGTGGAAATTTACCTGCTCTATTGTCCTGTTGCCACAGAGTTGATGGGGATCCTCATCATTCCCACATTAATGACCCTTATCCTAAACGGTCTCCATGGGTGACTCACCAAACGATTGTCCTACGACAACCCCACTGGTTGTGCGCCCTGAGCACGGGCAATTCCCCGGGGTGCAAATCGGGATTGCTTGCGCCCCTTACCGCGCAGTATCAAGGCGTACCGTAGGCCTTCCCCTATGCAGTCTATTGTAGTTCCCTTCTCAATATTACCAATCCCACTTCCCTCTCGAGGGACTTACTCTATTTTTTCGACACAACTCCTGGACGAATGTTTTTACACTTCAAACATTGCGTTTTAAAACATACAGGCGCCTGCGCTCCTGCAGCTGCTAGTATACATTCCTACCGAGTCAGAACTGCCACTCGTACTATCTTGCATTTATATCAGTGTTCCGACTTTCATCTACCCCGTGTAGTGCTGCTCCTCAAATGGACACGGATTATCCTACTAATTGTCTTCCACACTATGCGCACACTTGATTTTAACTTTGTCAGAATATTTCGACTTGACACCGTTTGCGTGACTGCTCCCCGCAATTACCTCACCCCAGTGTCATGATTACGTTTTTACATTTTTCCTCTGCCTCTTCGTAATTCGACGAACATTAAAACACCTATAGTATAATCTGGCTACCCCTGCCTCGACTGCCTTTTTGTGGCAGCCCGTGCTGGGGAGCCTTTTTTCTCTGATTTGAGATCACGAATCCCTCTGACTACCTTTGTGTAAAGTTGTACCCTTTCCCTTACATGAAACCACTCCTTCTACCTCACACAGAGTTCTCTCTATTCTGATGTGACTCCTTTTTGTCGGATACTGCCACGTACAGGTCCGCAACTCATAAGAAAGGTTAAGGGGTTCAGACTACCTTCATTATTTTCACCATTGTCTTTTTATATCTGCTATCTCCATTCCTCTTACACAAATGGTTGAGTGCACTCTTCCTGCTTGCATTTGACAGTCCACATGAGCACAGACCTTATGTTCAGGAGTACTGACTGGAGACTTTGGGGACTGCCTCCTGTCCATTCTGGTCTCCCAGACATGCCACCCCAAAGACCCCTTACAACACAACACTTTATTTCCCATAGTAGTCACATAGTTCCTGACTGACCCCACCATATATCACCCTGGTGATGCGGGGACTCCTTTTTACTGCATTCCCACAGCCCCATCTCACTCATTTAAAGGTGATAAGGTATTATTACTTTTCAACCGGACCCCCATCCGTTGAGCTCTACCAGGAGACGCCGCTGCCACCAACTCCAACAACACGACAGCCTGTGTGTGACCTCCTACAAACGGACAGGGACACATCCAATACATGCTGTAATGCGACGTCCGCTCGTGAGCCATGACACCGGGTTTCTTGCTTACGGCTGGTTGCGATAAGGGCTGGCGAGTGGGGACCTCCCAATTCTTTTCTTCATTGCTATAAGTACCACCTTTGCATAAGCTCGCGGTTCGGGCGTGGTAAATCCTATCTCACCGGTGCGTGTCAGCTCCCTCAATGACTTTCTTTCGAATTCGTCTGATCCTGTTGTACTCATGACTAACTTTTCATCTTCATGTACGATAAATGCAGCCTGGTTGTCCAAAGAACCCCCACTTATTTATTTTGCCCGTTTAAATTAGGGATATGTGAATTGATCCTTCCATAACAGCGGGTGGGGGAAATGTACTGTGTGCCTTGGCAATTGAGACACTGCTGTTCTCACAGGCGGCCTTTGCGGACTGTCCAGTATTCCTGACTGGCCTCAGCCACCCTCGGAGGCCACTGACCATGCTACTGAGCTGCCCATGCCTGTCCTTGGGGTGGTGAAATGGATGTCACCATCTATTACTCAATGCAGCACGACTGGTTAGCCAATGACGGGTAAGATCCCTCGGGCGAGGGACAACCTAAGACAGGCACAGTCGCGCATTGACATCGGAACGCGTGGCCTCCGTTTGTCTCCATTTGATGAGATTTCTGCCTATTTGCATCCGTGTCGGATGGTTGAACAGCACTGCTGCTCTCTAGAGCATACTGAACTACGGGACCACCGGGGCACAGTACAGTTTCACACTGGGTTTCAGATCTCTAGCGGGTACCTAACTGCTGGTACCAGGCTGTTCCTACTCCCTTTCCAAACTTACAACGCCTATTTACATTTGCCGGCTCTTTGGACTACAGACTTGCGTTTACTAAATGGCTTACTCATTCTGACGCACTCGCGTCCATATCGCCAGCTCTGAATGACTTATTGCAATGCTTGTCTAATCCTGTGCTTTTCGTTATTCCTGCAGACACTGCCTCAATTACTTCAACTATTAGTTTAGCTTAGCATGCAGCTGTGACCATCTATTGCTTAATTGTGTAGCGGCGCGTTTTTCAGGGCACCCTTCATCCCCATATGACTGTCTCCTTAGAACCGGTGAATCTGGTCGATACAACACCGGACACCGGTCGCCTCGTGGGGTTGCGTTCCTTACGGGATAAGGGGGTGTGGCCTCTTTCGAGGCCAAGGGAGGGAATGTTGGGGAGAATCTGCTATCGGGGTACCTACATTGGGACTAGGGAGGGGAGCACCATTATTAAAGCAGACACTGTCAGATACCAGCTAAAACACAGCCATGTAAAGTAAACCCAGCCACTGCAGGACTGTCTGCCTGGGGCCACATTCCTGGGGGATTAGAACATGTCCGTCAGTTTCAGATCATCCTATTACACTCTCATTGTTAATAAAGGAAACCGGTAACTATCGGATAGTGTAAATCGCACCGATACCACACTTGATTGATAAAGTACTTGCTAATGCCTCCGCTGACGTCAAACTCATTCGGGTCCTATGTTAAATGATAATATCTGTATATTCAACTATGGAGAACTATTGTGAACGCCCAGACAGCCAGACGCATGGCAATGAGGAAACCCTTCCAACAATAAACCTTTAATTTACAAGATCGGAAACTGCCGAACCCAGGATGTCTACCCATTGTTCGGCACAGCAGGAGTGGGACAGGTATCTCGGGGCAGCCAATAGAGACACTAATCCCTTCACAGACAGGTGAACCGACCAATGAAAGAGCCGAACAAGGGGAACCTGACCGGGAACTCGAGGAAGCGCGAAGTATAACTGCACCAGATCCGAAGGGAGAGACAGAACGCCTTCTCCAACGAATTGCATGCCTTTGAATTCGTTGTATAGTTTGCCAGTCTTGATTCTGTAATAAACGGTGTTTTTGCTCCAAACTCTAGCCGGTTTGATCTCTCCTTCCAACGAACACGTAGAGACGAGACCATTCGGTTTCCGTCTCAACACACCACAGCTGGCAACGCATTCCACACACTCACAACTCTCTGCATAAAGAACCTACCTCTGATGTCTGCTCTATACCTTCCTCCTAACACCTTAAAACCATGACCCCTCATGGCAGTCAATCCTGCCCTGGGGAAAAATCTCTGCTTTTTGACTCTAAGCATGTCTCTCATTACCTTGTATACCTCGATCAGGTCACCTCTCTTCCTCCTTCTCTCCAAACAGAAATGTCCGAGCTAAGTCAATGCCAAGAGCTGTGGATTTGCCGAGAGGTGCGAGGGAGGAGCGAAGGACTTCTGGGAAGTTTTTAAGTGGGTGAGATCTAAACCCGAGACCCTACACTGTAGGGTCTCCCTCCCACCCACCTCCTCTAACCTTACTAAGAGTCTGTAAACTAAGTAAGTTTTCAGGTTTTTTTTCTTCTCTTCCTTTGTTTAGTCCTGTGTTGGCTTTCAGAGCAGCGCGATATGGATGTTAGGGCAGTTGCATGTTCCTCCTGCAGAATGTGGCAGGTGAGAGACACTTCACATGTCTCTACGACTACATCAGCGGGAAGTGCAGCCAACTCCAGCTCCTCGAAAACCGAGTTAGGGAACTGGAGCTGGAGCTGGATGAACTGCAGATCATCTGGGAGGCTGAGGGGGAAAGTGAGAGGATTTACAGGGAGGTGGTCACTCCCCAGACACAGGATAAGGACAGCTGGTTACAGTCAGGGGGAGCAAAGGGAATGGACAGACAGAGCAGGGATCCCCTGTGACCGTTCCCTCTCAGCAATAAGTATATCGTTTTGGATACTGCTGGTGGGGACTGCCTACCAGGGGAAAGCCATAGTTGTCAGGTCTCTGGCACTGAGCCTGGTACTGAGGATCAGAAGGGAAGGGGGGAGAATAGAAAAGCACTAGTGGCAGGGGACTCAATAGTTAGACTGATTGACAGGAGATCTTGTGGTCAGGAACGTGATTCACGGAAGGTATGTTGCCTTCCTCGTGCCAGGGTCTGGGATGTCACCAATCGGGTTTACAAGATTTTGAAGGGGGAGAGTGAGCAGCCACAAATCATGGTACATATTGGCACCAAAGATATAGCCAGGAAAGGGATTGAGGATCTGAAAAGTGACTACAGAGTGCTAGGTTGGAAGCTGAAGAACAGGACGAGTAGAGTAGTGATCTCAGGCTTGCTACCAGTGCCATGAGATAGTGAGATGAGGAACAGTCAGCTGGTGCAGGAGGGAGGGGTACAAATGTCCTGGGTGAGAGATTTGCTTGTGTGATTTGGGAGGTTTTAAACTAGGTTGGCAGGGGAGTAGGAATCAGAGCTATATGTCTGAGATGGGGTCAGTTGCAGATGGGGCAGTGACAGGATGTATTGAATCTATCGGGAAGGTTTCTCATGTGTTGAAACAAAGCGATCGGTTAAAGTGTGTCTGCTTTAATGCAAGAAGTGTCCGGAATAAGAGTGACGAACTTTGAGCATGGATCAGTACTTGGGGCTACGATGTTGTGGCCATAATGAAGACATGGGTTTCACTGGGGCAGGAATGGCTGCTTGATGTTCCAGGGTTTAGAAAGTTTAAAAAGAACAGGGAGGGTGGAAAAAGAGGAGGGGGCGTAGCATTGTTAATCAGAGAGTGCATCACAGCTACAGAAATGAAGGTTGTTGAGGAAGGTTTGTCTACTGAGTCAGTATGGGTGGAAGGTAGGAACAGCAAGGGAGCAGTCACCTCATTGGGGGTTTTCTACTGACCCCCTAATAGCAGTAGAGAGATTGAAGATCTCACAGGCAGGAAGATTCTGGAAAAATGCAGAAGTAACAGGGTGGTTGTTATGGGTGATTTCAACTTTCCCAATATTGACTGGAACCTCCTTAGTGCAGATGGTTTGGATGGAGCCGTTTTTGTCAGGTGTGTTCAGGAGGGTTTCCTTATTCAGTATTTAGACAGAGCGATGGGGGAGAGGCCATTTTGGATTTGGTGCTCAGCAATGAGCCAGGACAGGTGTCAGATCTTGCGGTGGGAGAACACTTTGGTGACAATGATCACAACTGCCTCACATTTACCATAGCCTTGGGAGAGGGAAAGGAGCAGTCACCAAGGGAAGATATTTAATTGGGGAAAAGGAAATTATGATGCTATCAGATAGGAATTGGGAAGTATAGACTGGGAGCAATTGTTCCACAGAAAGGGCACAGCAGACATGTGGAGACTATTTAAGGAGCACTTGTTGCGAGTGATGCACAAATTTGTTCCTCTGAGACAGGTGAGAAGGGTTAAGATTGAGGAACTTTGGATGACGAGAACAGAGGAACTTCTGTTCTGAGGAGAGCCAGGAGGAGGCATGAAAAAGGCTTGGCAAGGAGGATTAAGGAGAACCCAAAGGCATTTTACTCATATGTGAGGAATAAGAGAATGCTCAGGGAGAAGACAGGGCCGATCAGGGATAGGGGAGGGAACTTGTGCGTGGAGTATGAGCAGATAGGGGAAGCCCTAAATGAGTTTTTTGGTTCAGTTTTAACCAAGGAAAGGGAACTTGTTGTAAATGTAAACTTAGAGAAGCTGGGATACAGTCTTAACCAGATTGATAAGTCCCCAGGGCAGACCAGATTTATCCCAGGCTGCTCCGGGAAGTGAGAAGGGAGGTTGCTAAGCCACTGGCGAGGATATTTGCCTCTCCACAGGAGTCGTACTGGAGGATTGGAAGGAGACGTGTTGTTTCACTTTTCAAGAAGGGTAATAGGGAAATCCCTGGCAATTACAGACCAGTCAGTCTTATATCTGTGGTTAGCAAAGTTGTGGAAAGAATTCTGAGGGATCTCACCTACTTAAGAAACAATCACTTACCTTCCTGGCAGCCCTCGCTTCTCTCCTTAGTTGCTATTTTGACAATTCAAATTTAACCAATCAATTTAAACTATGCTCCAGGATACTAAAACCCAATCAAGCTTAGATTAGATTAGACTTACAGTGTGGAAACAGGCCCTTCGGCCCAACAAGTCCACACCGACCCGCCGAAGCGAAACCCACCATTACCCCTACATTACCCCTTACCTAACACTACGGGCAATTTAGCATGGCCAATTCACCTGACCCGCACATCTTTGGACTGTGGGAGGAAACCGGAGCACCCGGAGGAAACCCACGCAGACACGGGGAGAACATGCAAACTCCACACAGTCAGTCGCCTGAGTCGGGAATTGAACCCGGGTCTTCAGGCGCTGTGAGGCAGCAGTGCTAACCACTGTGCCACCGTGCCGCCCATAAAAATTTTATTGTTTTTGCCAACTTTGAACCAATGAGATGATCCGATATTTGGGATATAAAGAAGCAGGTAGCTTGAAAGTTAGACAGAAAGTAAACCGCCATTGAGAGAATAAAGGCGATTGAGAGATTGCCATTCAAAACATTCTCTATCATAGGTCCCTTCTTCATGTGTCATGTCATTGCAGTAAAAGACAGAAGACGACACAGGGAGATCTACAGCCAGAGGAAGACAGACACTGATGATGACAGCCACTGTGTGGTTTTGAAATTAAGTTGATGTAATTTTAATAAGTTTCTTATTGGAACAATATATTGTTCTAGAGTTGGAAGCAGATAATAAGTAGTTAAGATAAAGGGGGGCTTAAAGTTGTGAATAGTTGTTGTTTAATATTCACTTTCAGAGTTAAGGAATAAATTGATATTATTTTCATTAAATAGTGGAATTTGGGAGTTCTCTGTCACTCATTTTAACAGATTACGAGGCAAGGTGAGGTTTTCTGGGTGTTTGGTTTAATTAACAAAGGGGTTCACTGCCATGTAGTAACACTAGCCTCGGGTGACTGTGTGGAGTTGCGCGTTCTCCCAGTGTCAGCGTGGTTTCTTCCCAGTGCTCTGGTTTCCATCCACAGTCCAAAGATGGCCATGGAAAATGCAAGGTGACAGGGTAGGGATGGTAGGTCTGGGTGGATGCTCTTCACATGGTCACCATGGGCTCATTGGTCAAATAACCTGTTTCTACACTGTAAAGATTCTGTATTTCTCTTTGTTAC
Source organism: Hemiscyllium ocellatum (assembly GCF_020745735.1). Classification (NCBI taxonomy): domain Eukaryota; kingdom Metazoa; phylum Chordata; class Chondrichthyes; order Orectolobiformes; family Hemiscylliidae; genus Hemiscyllium; species Hemiscyllium ocellatum. The sequence continues at coordinate 440,743 of NC_083426.1, read as the reverse complement.
ACATCTACCTAATACAGGACCTATCCATTACATATCTATCTACTAGAGACATAGAAGTTTATAGCATGGAACAGACCCTTCAGCCCAACTTGTCTATGCTACCCAGTTTTCACAGTTTAAACTAGTCCCATTTGCCAGTGTTTGGTCCATATCCCTCCATACTCTTCAGACCTCTTGCCTTGAAATAAATGCTGTTTAAGTCAGGCTCCCCTGCTTTCTGCTGTGCTCTGAGCTGCCCTGTCTAGCACTGAGACTACCAACACTGCCTTCACTATTTAACTTGCTCTCACTAACCTCTGTACTGTTATCACTTTCTCTTTTCTTTCCCTACTGGTTTGGATTCTACCCACTTGCCACACTAGTTTAAACCCTCCTGAGTGGCTTTACCAAATCTCCCTGCCATGATATTGATCCCCTCCCATTTCAGGTGCAATCCTTCCCTCTTGTACAGGTCACCTCTGCCCTGTAAGAGATCCCAATGATCCAAGAATCTGAATCCCTGCCCCCTGTACTACCTCTCAAGCCAGACATTCATCTGCCAAACCCTCCTATTCCTACTCTCACTAACACATAGCACTGGTAGCAGTCGAGGAATTATTACCATTGAGGTCCTGCATTTTAACCTTCTGCCTAATTCCCAATAATCATTCTTCAGTTCCTCATCCTTTTTCCTGCCCATGTCATTGGTACCAAAATGTACAATCACCTCTAGTTGCTCACCCTCCCCTTAAAGAATTTCATGCAACACTCAGAGACACTTTGACCCAAGCACCAGGGAGTCTCAATCACAGCCATAGAAACACCTGTCTATGCCCCTGTCTATTGAGTCCCCTACTAGTAATGCTCACTTGGACTTTGCCTACCCCCGGCCTACAGTTGATCTAGTGGTGATGCCACAGACCTGGCTACTGCTGTTCTAAGGGCGGCACAGTGGCTCAGTGGTTAGCACTGTTGCCTCACAGCTCCAGGGTCCCAGGTTCGATCCCAGCCTTGGGTGATTGTCTGTGTGGAGTTTGCACATTCTCCCCATGTCTGCGTGGGTTTCCTCCGGGTGCTCTGGTTTCCTCCCACAGTCCAAAGATGTGCAGGCCAGGTGAATTGCCCATAGTGTTAGATGCATTAACCAGAGGGAAATGGGACTGTGTGGATTACTCTTCAGAGGGTTGGTGTGGACTTGTTGGGCTAAAGGACCTGTTTCCACACTGTAGGGAATCTAATCTACTCCCCAAGAGGCTATCCCTCCACAACAGTATACCGGTTAGAGAGGGGAATAGCCACAGATGACTCCTGCACTACCTGCCTGCCTCTCCTGGTGGCCATCCATCTACCTGACTGATCTTGTCGTGTGACCACCTCCTGTGACTAATGTCTACCATACTCTCTGTCCCCTGTATGCTCCTCAGTGTGTCCAACTATCGTTCCAAATGAAGTACGCAGTCTGTGAGGAGCTGCTGCCGGTCACACTTCCTGCAGACACAGTCCTCTGCGACACTAGACTGCTCCCTGATCTCCCACATTTGGCAGGAGGAGCACACCACTGCCATAACTGCCAACACTACCCCTTTACATCAAAACAAAGAACAGAATCTTACCTTAGCCACACCTTGTTGCTGATCACCCTCCTCAAGAAAGCCCAGTATTCTCCAAAGCTCACACTTAAACCTCCAGCAGCCATTCCACTGCAAAGCAGCACTTCTCAAAACGGCTGCTCCACTAGAGTTTGCTTCCTTTTATTCACTGCTGGGCAGTCTCTGGCGACCGAGTCGATTCCTCCCAGAATCCTCCTGTCACTTCTCAGTAGTGCCTTGTGTACAATCCCACCTTTTTCATATCCACTGACTACATACATATCTATTGCTTACACATGTATCAATTATTCACTGTCCAGTTATATTCCTGTGTTGGCATAAGTTCCCGACTCAGGCGACTGACTGTGTGGAGTTTGCACGTTCTCCCCATGTCTGTGTGGGTTTCCTCCGGGTGCTCCGGTTTCCTCCCACACTCCAAAGATGTGCAGGTCAGGTGAATTGGCTATGCTAAATTGCCGCTAGTGTTAGGTAAGGGGTAAATGTAGGGGTACGCTTCGGCAGGTCGGTGTGGACTTGTTGGGCTGAAGGGCCTATTTCCACACTGTAAGTCTAATCTAATCTAATCTAATCTAAGTGGTTTTCAAACCTAATAGAAGATTTCTGTTATGCTCCATTCTGGATGGTTTTGAACTTTTTAAGTTCTGTTGCACTTTGAAGTAAATTATTCATATTCTATGTCAGCTTTGTAGATGGTGGAGAAAATTTAAGGGGTCAGAAGGTGAGCTATTCATCACAGAATATTCAACCCCTGACCTGTTCTTGCAGTGAGTCTATTGATGAAGTTTGGCCAGTTCTGCGGTGTCCAGGCATATGTTTTATACACTAACTCTCATTCCAATTAAAGCAGTATTGATTTGCAGTTTCTGAAGTTCATTTCCATCACATCATGTCTACACTCCCACCCCTTCCCCATAACCCCCTTTGATTGACTCTGTTTCTGTTCATGCTTTCACTCCTGGATTGAGTCACTCTTTACTGTCTCATGTGTCCATGAACCCTCTCCACTCTGCTCCCCCAATCCCACCCCAGAACACATTTTTTTTCTTTCTCTGCTTCCCATTCTCTGCCATCTCCTCCCACCCCTCTGTTAGGATCAGTTCCTTATCATTACTTGATTTCTTCCTAGTTCCTCACCACAAGCTCAGTCTCTTGGTTAAAAGTGAAATCGCAAATTGATTCTTCCCTTCACCATATGGATTCCAGTTTAAATCCCACTTCCCAAATGTACACTGAGAACAACTCAGTAGAGATTGGGAATTGGGACCCATCACTAGGCGAACTCACGGATTATCAGGAGCAAAGTGATACAGTAAAACACTTGGTTAGACTTTATGTGAGAGAATTCACGGGATAATTAATAAAACTGGGGAAGTACAGTCACAGATTGCCTTGTGGGAATGTGTTAGGGTGATATCAGAGACTTGGCTGATGGAAGGGCAGGTCTGGGTGTTAAATATTTCTGGTTATTACATGTTTACAAGAAATGGGAAAGGTGGAAGGTTGGCAATTTTGGTTAAGGAGAGCATTGCCATGCTGGAGGTAGAAGATGTCTCAGAGGGTTCAAGGATCAACTCGACAAGAGTCAAACAATAAGAAGTGTGCAATTGCATTGTTTGATGGGAAGGACATAGAAAAAACTGCAAGGAAATTAGAGAGGTGTAAACATCATAGAAATAATTATAAAGGAGGACCTTAATGACCCACATATTGACTGGGATAGTGTCAGTACAAGGGGTGGTGAGGGATAAGTGTTCCTAGATTGTATTGAGGAGAATTTTGTATACAAGTATGTGACCAGTCTAACAAAGAAAGGAATGACTGCTGTACCAGTTCTTGGAATTGAGGTGGGCCAAATAGAACATTTAGGAGACAGTGATCATCGTATAAAAAGGCTTAGGTTGATAGAAACTGATAGGACCAATCCAAACTCTATTCAACACACTATAAAAATTGGGAAGCTCAAAGTTAGCGGGGTGAGGTTTACGGCTAACTGAAATACAATTCTGTTAAAAGTGTAGTCTTGATTGTTGTTTAAATACAGTTGTCCTAACATTGATAGCAGACGGTGGTTGAGTCAAAATGGAAAGTTTTAGCATATGAGTACCCACTCTTGTTTCCTGACAGAGAGCTTAATGACTATAGTCACAGAAACAAACCCTTCAGTCCAACTCATCCACACCAACCAGAGTGCAGTTGCAGAGGGTTTAAACTAACATGGCAGGAGGATAGGAACCAATACAGGAAATCAGAGGGAAGTAAAGTGGGGACAGAAATACAGGATAGGAAGGGGAAAAGTAAAAGTGGAAGGCACAGAAACCCAAGACAAAAATCAAAAAGGGCTATGATTCTAAAAGGCTCTGTGCCTCAGTGTGAGGAGCATTTGTAATAAAGTGGATGAATTAACTGTGCAAACAGTCATTAATGGATATGATGTAATTGGGATCACAGAGACCTGCCTCCAAGGTGACCAAGGATGAGAACTCAACATGCACGGTTATTCAATGTTCAGGAAAGACTGACAGAAAGGAAAGGGAAATGGTTAAGGAGGAGATTAACACAAGGACATTAGCCTGGACAATGTGGAACTTGTTTGGGTACAGCTGCGGAACACTAAGGGGAAAAAAACATTAGTGGCAGTTGTGTATAGACAAACAGTAATTGTAATGTTGGGAACTGTATCAACCAGGAAATTAGAGATGAATGCAGTAAGAGTGCAGCAGTTATTATGGATAACTTCAATATACATATTGATTAGATTAATCAAACTGGAAGCAGTGTGATGGAGGAGGATTACCTGGAATGTATGAGGGATGGTTTCCTTGCCCAATATGTCAAGGAACCGACTCGAGAGCAAGTCATCCCAGACTTTTTACTACTGGTGGCATGAGGTCTTCTTGGTTAATACTCTTGCCTCACAGCGCCAGGGACCCGGGTTTGATTCCACCCTCAGGTGACGTCTGTGTGGAGTTTGTATATTCTCTCAGTGTCTGCATGGATTTCCTCCCACAGTCTAAAGGTATACAGGTTAGGTAGTTTGGCCATAGGAAAAGGCAGGGTTACCAGTATGGGGTGGGTGGGTGCTCTTCAGAGAGGCAGTGTGGACTCGGTGGGCCGAATGGCCTGCTTCCACACTGTACCGATTTTATGATGGCACACCACCAATTTTCATGTCATGTGAACTTACTGATCATACCTCCTACATCTATTTCTGTCTTTAATGCACACATCAAACAGCAAGGAACCCTGTGGTACACCTGTAATCCAGTGACCTACAACCATTAACATCTCCCTCTGGCTATCAAGCCCATTTTTGATCCAAATTATCATTTTTCCCTGAATCCCACAGGCTCTCAGCTTCTTGACCAGTCTTCCATGTTGTAACCTATCAAAAGCCTCACTGAAGCCCACGTGAGACTACATCCCTTGCACCACCCTCAACCAAACAGCTAGTCACCACCTCAACAAACTTATTTAAACCTGACAGATATAATCTCCCACTGACAAAGCCATGCAGACTATTCTTGGTTAATACTTACCTCTCCAAGTGGAGATGAATTTTATTGCCCAGAATTTTTTCCAATATATCCCATGTTGTAGACATTAGACTCATTTGCCAGTAGTTTTCTAGCTTATGTCTGCCTCCCTTCTTGAACAATGCTAACACTTTACCTGTCTTCTGTGGCCAGAGAGGATTTGAACATTAATGACAGAATCTCAGTAATCTCCTCCCATTCTCCCACATCCCACCTGAGATTCAGCTCCTCTGGCCTTTGGATTTCTCCACATTTAAACATGCTCAAACCAAGAACAATGCTCGGGCTTTTTTTTTAAATTATATCGCAGTTTTCTTTCCTGGGCTTTATACCTACGTTGTCTTTCTCTACAGTCAATACAGATATGAAGTACTCATTTAAATTTCATCTGTCTCTGGCTCCATATACAAATTGTTATTACAATCCCTGATGTGCCCTGCTCTTTCCCTTTGGATTATCTCTTACCTGCCCTCAATCTCTTCATTGAAAACTGCCACTATGACATTGGCCTTCTCAATTTCTCTGCTACTCTTATCCACTCTAACCTGTCCCCTTCTAAAATTGCTGCAATTCGCACTCTCAGGTCAAATCCTAACTTTGTTATCAAACTCACTGACAAAGGGAGTGTTGTAGCCTGGCACAATGATCTTTACCCTATGGAGGCTCAATGTCAACTCTCTGTCAACTACCTGTCCCAGACCATAACCTCACATCCGAACATCAAGCCATTGTTACCAGGACTGTCACCAACCTCATTACCTTCAGAGATCTTCCCTCACTGCTTCCAATCTTACAGTCTCCCAATCCCAGATAGCCCGCTTCTGCCTCCTTCCCAAAATCCACAGACCAGACTATCCTAGGATGCCCATTGTATCATCCTGTTCCTGCCCCACTAAGCTCATGTCCACCTACCATGACTCCATCTTCTCTCCACTTGTCCAGACCCTGCCCATCTATATCCATGAGTCCTCTGAAGCCCTCCACCATATTGACAATTTCCAGTTCCCTGGCCAACTGCTGCCTGTTCACCATGAATGTCCAATCCCTCTGTATCTCTATTCCCCACCGGGATGGTCTGTGAGCTCTCAGTCTTTTTCTTGACCAGAGGCCTGAACAATCTCCATCCATCACAAATGTCCTCCACTTGGCCGAACTTGTTCTCACATTGAATAATTTCTCTTTAAATTCATCTCACTTCTACCATGTCAAGGAGTGGCTCTAGGCACCCGCATGGGTCATGGACTCATTGAGCTGTAGAATGGAAACAGACCCTTCCGTCCAACTTGTCCATGCCAACCAGAAATCCTAAATTAATCTAGTCCCATTTGCCAACACTTGGCCTATATCCATCTAAACCCTTTCCTTTTCATATACCCATCCAGATGCCTTTTAAATGCTGTAATTGTACCAGCCTTCACCACCTCCTTGGGCAGCTCCACAGTTATGCGTCTTTAATGGGTATGTGGAACAATCCTGGGTAGTCGTACACTAGCCCCTCCCACAACTCTTCGTGCAGTACAGCAACTACTGTTTTTGGTTTCTCTTCATGCTCCCACCTGGACCTTGAAAACATTGTTCATTTTGCCTCCAATATCCACCCCTCTATAACTGTTACATCATGCATTTTCGACACTTCTCTTCCTTTCCTTAAGCTCTCTGTCTCCATTTCTGGGAACAAACTGTCATCTGCCATTCACTACAAAGCCACTGACTCCCACAGCTACCTTCACTATAACTTGTCACACCCCACATCCTACAAGGACTCCATCTTATTCTCCCTAATCCTTTACCTATCTGTTCAGATGATACCACCTTCCCCATCAGCGCTGCTGACATGGCTTCCTTCTTCCAAAATAGAGGTTTCCCACCCACTGTGGTTGACAGGGCCCTCAACTGCATCCGACCTATCACCTGTGCTTCTGCCCTTGCCCCTTCCCATCATGCACAGCAGCTTGATCAGGTCTTCCTTGTCCTCATTTTTCATTCCACCAGACTCCGCATTTAAAAGGATCAGTCTACATCATTTCAGACAACTCCAGCAGAACGCCACCACCAAACACATCTTCCCCTCACTCCCCCCATCTGCATTTTGCACAGATTGTTCTCTCCAGGACAGCCTAGCCCATTCCACAATCACTAACACCACCCCTTTCCCCCAACCCTCCACAATATCTTCCCATGTAACCGCAGAAGGTGCAACAGCTGCCCCTTCACCTCCTCCCTGCTCACCATCAAGGGGCTCAGTCTTTCCAGATGAAATAGCATTTTCCCTATACCCCCTCCAATCTTATGTATTGTATTTACCACACCCAATGTGGTCTACTCTACATTGGAGAAACCAAACACAGACTGGGTGCTCACTTTGCAGAACTTTGTGGGCGGTACGGTGGTTAGCACTGCTGCCTCACAGCACCTGAGACCCGGGTTCAATTCCCGCCTCAGGCGACTGACTGTGTGGAGTTTGCACGTTCCCCCCATGTCTGCGTGGGTTTCCTCCGGGTGCTCCGGTTTCCTCCCACAGTCCAAAAGATGTGTGGGCCAGGTGAATTGGCCATGCTAAATTGCCCGTAGTGTTAGGTAAGGGGTAAACGTATGGGTGGGTTGTGCTTCAGCGGGTCGGTGTGGACTTGTTGGGCCAAAGGGCCTGTTTCCACACTGTTAGTAATCTAAAAAAAACTCCTCCAGTCTGTGCTCCAGCAGTACCCCCACAGCCGGTCATTTTAATACAGCATCCTGCCCATACGTCCAAATGTCTGCCCTCAGTATGCTGCAATGGTCCAGTGAATCCCAGTGAAAACTGGAGGAATAACATGGCTTCTTCAGACTGGACACTTTATAACCTCTGGGCTCAATACAGAGTTCAACATCTTCAGCATGGAGTTCAACGCCTTCAAACTGTGATCCTTCCCCTTCTGTTTGTTTTGCTTGTTATATTCTCTCTGTACTCTCTTCCCGCCCCCCCCATGGGACTGTCTGTTCTTGCCAGTTTGACAGTTAAACATATCATTCTTCTGTCATTTCACATTCCATTCACTCAATCTGAACTATCAAGATCCTTTCTCCGCCACCCCCCACCCCAAACTCCAAAATTCCCTCCCCTCCATGACAGCATCAATGTTGCCCCTCCCACACTTCACTTCAGCTCTGATGAAGGGTCATCTAGACTCAAAACATTAGCTTGCTCTCTCTCTCTCTATGGATGTTCCCTGTTGTGATCTCCAGCATATTTTGTTTTCACCTTTGGATTATCCTTAATTTTTCACCTGTGCTTTTTTTGTAATGCTCCCTCCTCACTCTCCTGATTTCCTTGTGCAACTCTGGGATATTTCTCTATCTCTAGTGCTTCTGATATTTTGAGCCCATGGTATTTACCCCATCCAATCTTGTACAGCCCTTGACATTCAGAGTTCTCCGCACTTACTGTTCCCATCCCTCAACTTTACAGGAACATGTTAGCCCTGCACTCTTCCTATTACCCTTTTAAACATCCACCCCCTGCTCCGATGTTGATTTTCCTATAAATAGCTCCTCTCAGTTCACTTTAGCCAGTTCCTGTCTTATTGTAACAGACATTCCCCTAATTCATGACCTTCTATTCCAGACCATCTTTGTCCTTTACCATAACCACTTCAGATCATATTGAATTAGAGTCACTGTCACCAAAACACTCCCCCCACTGCCACATTTACCTCTTGCCCAGCTTCATTCCAGAAAACTACACTTTCTTATGATGCCTATCATACTTCCTTCAAACTCTGCCAAACAGTTATGGAGTGGTGCTCCTACTTGGAAATGGACCCCTGTTGTCCCAGAAGTTATAATTTACATAACATTCATATACATTCAAGAGAAACAGGAGGCTGGGAAAAGGTATCAGCATAGCTACTAACAAGACATTGGTACGATAGTGAGATGATCTCAGTTCAAAATTATAGCATCAGTTAAGGTTGGAACTAAAAAAAAAGAGGCAATGTTTGGTGGTATATAATGTAAATTACAACATAAATCAGGAAATTGTTGGCTGCATGTAACAAGGATAATACAGTCATCAGGAAGGATTTTGACACATATAGACTGAAGCTGTGAAGGACAAATTGTCTGCAGATTTGGAAATTACATTAAATGTACAACATTAATGGCTGACGTTTAAAGAACTAATACATAGTTTACAACAAAAATACATTTCATTGTGTTACGATTAGGTTAACAAAAGAAAGCAAAAATTGTATTAGATCAAATGAAAACACCCATAAATTTGCCAAACAAAACAGCAAATCTGATGATTGGGATGATTTTAGAATTTTGCAAAGGAGAACAAAAAAATTAAAGAGAGAAATGAAGAAATAGCAATAAATATCAAAACTGTAGGAGTTCTTTTGGTTGTGGCCAGGCCGGCTGCTCAAAATGATGGATTAATGAAAATGGGCAATAAACAAGGCATGCTGGGAAGTTGAGACAAGCCTTGGCCAAAAGTGGGCAGCACGGTGGCTCAGTGGTTAGCACTGCTGCCTCATAGCACCATGGACACAGGTTTGATTCCCGCCTTGGGTGACTGTGTGGAGTTTACACATTCTCTCCATGTCTGCGTGGGGTTCTGCCCACAGTCCAAAGATGTGCAGGTCAGGTGAATTGGCCGTGCTAAATTGCCCATAATGTTCAGGGATATGTAGGTTAAATGCATTACTTAGGGGTAAATGTAGAGTAGTAGGATAGGGGAATGGGTCTGGTGGGTGACTTTTTAAAAGATGTCAGCATGGATTTGTTGGGCTGAATGGCCTGTTTCCTGCCGGGATTCTATGATTTGGTGGTGCCGGTGTTGGACTGGGGTGGACAAAGTTAAAAATCACACAACACCAGGTTATAGTCCAACAGGTTTATTTCAAAACACTAGCTTTTGGAGCGCTGCTTCTTCATCAGGTGGTTGTGTAGAAAATGAAAAGTGACTGTGCTCAAAGACTCTGGAGTAAACAAGCTACAGAATCCAGACAGGCTGCAGCTAAAGACAAAAGACCATGACCCAGCAGCTGCAGACAATACAATACAATATACAATTGAATTTGACAGGAACGGGATCGAACTGAATGTCATCCCCAGGTCAATCAGAAACAGAGTTGTTTACCCGACACAGGGGCACCTCACACCTTTATTTGGAAAGGACTATCTGACCTATGCGTGCCTAACACTTCCAAGGAAGGATGCTCACTGACCACCCTGCATCGCCTGATTGGATCCAATCGATCAGGGTGATTGAGGTGCAGTAACTCGAGACTAACCACCATGAAGAGAAGACAGTCCTAGGGCCACCAAGAGAAGACAACCAGATGATCATCGCCACATGGATCAAGACCAAGATCTAGCATGTTGGGATATGATCATCCAGATTTAAGGTAAAGCACAAGACAGTTAAAGTAATAAATGATAATATTTATTTAAGAGTCAACTCACAGTTTCTTTGCTAGATACAAGTGTTTAAACAAAAACTGTGTGGTAACAGTATGCAAAATAGAAAAGTTGGAAAAGCCCAGCAAGTCAGGTACCATCAGGAGTTGGAGAAATTGGTATTTTGGGTATAATCTTTCTTCAGGACTAGGGGTGAGGGTAGGTGGAGTTGTAGACAAGGAGAAGGGGGGTGGGGAGAGGGGCAGAGTGGTGAGGTAGTGATAGGTGAATACAGGTAGTCGGTACGAACTGTTAGGTCCACAGGAGGAATGAATCCTGTTGGTAGCTGGAAAGTGGGGTCACTGGGAGGGATGGAAGGGAGGAGGTGGGGCAGCAAAGGGAGTTGGGGGATTAGTGAGAAGGTTATTTGAAATTGAACAACTCAATATTGAGTCCTCCGGGCTGTAGGCTGCTTAGGCGGAAGATGAGGTGTTCTTCCTCCTACAATACCTCATCTCCTGCCTGGGCAGCCTACAGCCTGAAGGACTCCACATCGAGTTCTCCAATTTCAAATAACGTCCCTTCCCATCCCATCATTCCCTTTACTGCCCCACCTCTTCCCTTCCATCCCTCCCACTGACCCCTCCTTCCAGCTACCAACCGGATTCATTCCTCCAATGGACCAAACAGTTTGTACCTACTACCTGTATTCATCTATCACTACCTCCCCACCCATAACCCTTCCCCCATCTTCTATTTATCTGCAGCTCCCCTTACCTCTCCCTCCAGTCCTGAAGAAGATTATACCCAAAACGTCGACTTCTCCACTTCCTGACGCTACCTGGCTTGCTGTGTTCTTCCAGCCTCCTGCTGATCAACTTTGGATTCCAGCACCTACAGTTTTTTTTTGTCACTAACTGAAATAGAAAAGTTGAGCAAATAGAAATGTGGGTCCATTACAAGTCAAGAAGGAAGAATTTATAATGGGGAATATGAAATAATAAAACTAAAACGGAATCTGTCTCCCTAACTTCAAGGACAAAAATCCTACTAATCTCCAAGTAGTAATGGAGAATCTCAGAATTAAAGCATTTTGGGTAATCCAAGATAGAAGATAGGACAAAAATATGACTGTCAGAGTTGCTCCTTTTTTGAGGTATTTTGGGTGTTTGAGGTGATTTCCTAAAATTCCAGGAGCAACAATTACTGTTTTATAAGCTGTTGCATTGTTTTGGAACTTTGGGGGAGAAAATATCGAAACAATGGCTTTTTAAAAAGGAAGACAGACAAAGGCAGTCACCAGATGGTCACAGAAAGAAACCTATCCTGCTGTCTGACACAGCAGTGAATCTGCACAGTTACTGCCTTTGCTGTTTGAGTTCAAGTACCGCTGGACATCGGAGTGCATGTAGGAAAAATTAAACAGCAAAATTCTCAGCTAACCTTGGAGGAACCTGTGTGGGAGAGCTCAAAGCACAGGAACAGTTAAGTGCATAGCTTTTAAGTGAGGCCTTGCTGCAAATCTACAATAGTGAGTATAGGGGGTTCCTTCTTGATTATATGTTTTACTGAGATCTGTCCCTTGATTAAATTTTTAAAATATATTAAGTTTGCCTGGAGCAGTGTCTTTTTTTACAGCAAGAAGACAGTGCTATTTTCTGGGTCTGTAGATTCTGAAGGAGCAAATATGACCTTGAGTAGAATGATGTGCTCTTCCTGTCAGATGTGGGAGTTTCCATGTTACTGATGATTATGTCTGCAGAAAGTGTTTTTGGTTGCGAATCCTATCAGATTACATGGATTAATTGGAATGACAGTTAGAGGCAATGAGGAATTTATAAGAGCTAGGAGGTATGATGGATGGCAGTTGTAGGAAGGAAGAAAAGCCGCAGATACAGTCAGGTCAATGAGTTAACTCCAGGAAAGGTAGGAGGAGTAGATAGGTAGTGCAGGAGTCTCCTGTGGCTATCCCTATTTCAGACAAGTATTTTGTTTTAGAAAATGTAGGGGCCAATGGACTTTCAGGGGAATGTAGCACAAACAGCTAAGTCTCTGGTACCGAGAATGGCTCTAACGTAATGAGGGGTACATCTGGTTCTAAGCGATTGATTGTGATAGTGGACTGTCCAGTCAGAGACACAGATGACATTTCCACAGCCGGCAATGAGAAATCAGAATGCTGTGTTGTCTCCCTGGTGCCAGATTCAGAGAGGGTGCACAATGTTCTCAAAGGGGAAAGAGACTAGCAGGAGGTCATTGTACACATTGGAGCCAATGACATAGGAAGGGAAAATGAGATTCTAAAGGGAGAATATAGAAAGTTGGGTGGGAATTTAAAAAGGAGGTCCTCGAGGGTAGTAATATCTGGATTACTCCCAGTGCTACAAGCTAGTGAGAGTAGGATTAGGAGGATAGAGCAGATGAATGCATAGCTAAGGAGCTGGTACATGGGAGAAGGATTCACACTTTTGGATTATTGGATTCTCTTCTGGGGTAGAAGTCACCTATATAAGAAGGACAGATTGCACCCAAATTGGAAGGGGACTAATATACTGGCAGGTAGAGCTGCTCAAGGGGATTTAAACTAGGGGGGTTGGAATCCAGGGAGATAGTGAAGAAGGAGATCAAACTGAGAATGGTACAGTTGAGAACAGAAGAGAGTCAGTCAGGACAGGCAGGGACAAAGCAGAGAACAAGGGAGGACTGATAAACTAAGCTGCATTTATTTCAGTGCAAGGGGCCTAACAAGAAAGACAGATGAACTCAGGGCATGGTCAGGAACATGGGACTGGGATATCACAGCAATTACAGAAACATGGCTCAGGGATGGGCAGGACTGGCAGCTTAATGTTCCAGGATACAAATGTTACAGGAAGGATAGAAAAAGGGGGCGAGAGGAGAGGGAGTGGTGTTTATGATATAGCATTAGTACTGTACTTAAAATGGAGGATATTTTTGGGAACATATCCAGGGACGTTATTTGGCTGAAACCGAGAAATAAGAAAGGGATGATCACCTTATTGGGATTGTATTGTAGAGCCCCCCAATAGTCAGAGTGAAATTGAGAAACAAATTTGTAAGGACATCTATAAGAATAATAGGGTGGTTATGGTAGGGGATTTTAACTTTCTTTTAACTTTAACAGATCTAAAAGTTGCAGTTCTAAATTTGAGGAAGGCCAATTTTGACAGTATTAGGTAAGGACTTTCAAATGTTGATTGGGGGCGAATGTTTGCTGGAAAACAGGAAGCTTTCAGAAATGCGATAATAAGAATCCAGAGACTCTATATTCCCCTTAGGGTGAAAGGAAAGGTTTGTAGGTTTAGGAAATGGTGGATGACTAGAAAAATTGAGGTTTAGTTAAGAAAAAGGAAGTATATATCAGGTACAGACAGGATAGATCAAGTGAATCCTTAGAAGAGTATAAAGGCAGTTAGGAGTATACTTAAGAGAGAAATCAGGAGGGAAAAAAGGGGACATGAGATAGCTTTGGCAAATAGGGTTAAGGAGATTCCAAAGAGATTCTACAAATGCATTAAGGACAAAAGGGTAACTACAGAGACAATATGGCCCCTCAAAGATCAGCAAGGCAGATTATGTGTAGAGCTGCAGGAGATGGGGGAGATACTAAATGAGTATTCTCCATCAGTGTTTACTGTGGAGAAGGACATGCAAGGTAAAGAATGTGGTGACATCTTTTTAAAATGTCCATATTAGAAAGAGGAGTGGTGCTGGATGCATAATGGTGGATAAATCCCAGGACCTGATCAGATGTACCTTAGAATTCTGTGAGAAGCGAGGGAAGTGATTGCTGGGAACCTTACTGAGATATTTGTATCATCAATAGTCATAGGTGAGATGCTGGAAGACTGGAAGTTGGCTAACATGGTGCCACTACTTACGAAATGTGGTAAGGAAAAGCCAGAGGTCTATAAACCTGTGAGCCTGACATCAGTGGTGTGCAAATTGTTGGAGGGACAGGATTTACATCCAGTTGGAAAGGCACGGACGGATTCGGGATAGTCAACACAGATTTTTGCATGCAAATTATGTCTCATGAATTTCATTGAGTTTGGTGAAGAAGTAATGAAGTGGATTGATGAGGGCAGAGTGGTGGATGTGATCTTATATGGACTTCAATAAGGTGTTCAACAAGGTTCCCCATGGAGACTGAGTAGCAAGGTTAGATCGCATGGAATACAGGGAGAACTCACCATCTAGATACAGAACTGGCTCAAAGGTAGAAGACAGAGGGTGGCGTGGAGGGTTGCTTCTCAGACTGGAGGCCTGTGACCAGTGGAGTGCCACAAAGATCGGTGCTGGGTCCAGTGCCTTTGGTCATTTATGGATGTAAGTTTGCTTGCTGAGCTGGAAGGTTTTCAGATGTTTCGTCACCATGCTAGGAAACATCTTCAGTGAGCCTTTGGATGAAGCCCACTGTGTGCGGAGGCTCAACGAAGATGTTACCTATTATGGTGATGAAATATCTGGAAATGAACCTTCCAGCTCAACGAACAAACCTACATTCAGAACCTCAACCTGAGCTACAAATCTTCTCAAAACTCGTTTGGTCATTTATATAAATGAATTAGATGTGAACATAGGAGGTATAGTTAGTAAGTCTGCAAATGACACTGAAATTGGAGGTGTAGTGGACAGCAAAGAAGGTTACCTCAGAGTACAACAGGCTCCTGATCAGATGGGCCAATGGGTTGAGGAGTGGTGGATGGAGTTCAATTTATATAAATGTGAGGTGCTGCAGTTTGGAAAGAAATATTATAGCAGGACTTATAGAATTAATGGTAAGGTCCTGGGGAATGTTGCTGAACAGAGCCCTTGTAGTGCAGGTTCATAGCTCCTTGAAAGTGGAGTCACAGGTAGATAGGATAGTGAAGAAGGTGTTTGGTATGCTTTCCTTTATTGGTCAGAGCATTGAGTACAGGAGTTGGCAGGACATATTGGTCAGGCCACATTTGTAATATTGCATGCAATTGTGGTCTCCTTCCTATCGGAAAGATGTTGTGAATCTTGAAAGGGTTTATAAAGGATTTATAAGGATGTTGCCAGGGTTGGACGATTTGAGCTACAGGGAGAGGTTGAACAGGCTGGGGCTGTTTTCCCTGGAGCGTTAAAGGCTGAGACGTGACCTTATAGAGGTTTACAAAATCATTAGGGTCAAGGATAGGTTAAGTAGACAAAGTCTTTTCCCTGGGGTGGGTGAGTCAAGAACAAGAGGGAATAGGTTTAAGGTGAGAGGAGAAAGATTTAAAAGGGACCTAAGGGGCAACCTTTTCACACAAAGGGTGGTGCGTGTTTGGAATGAGCTGCCAGAGGAAGTGGTGGAGGCTGGTATAATTACAGCATTTAAAGGCATTTGGATGGGTATACGAATAGGAAGGGTTTAGATGGACATGGGCCAGGTGCTGGCAAATGGGACTAGATTAGGTTGGGTTATCTGGTTGGCATGGACTATTTTGACCAAAGGGTCTGTTTCCGTGCTGTACATCTCTACGACTCTATTCACAATCTATATAAAAATGATTTGAATATGGGATTAAACATAATATTTCCAAGTTTGCAGATGACACCAAGCTAAATGGTAGTGAGAGCTATGAGGAGGATGCACTGATGGTTCAAGGGGATTTATCGACACTAGATGAGTGGACAAAAAATTGGCAGAGAATTGACAAAATGGAGAAATGTGAAAATATCCACCTTGGCAGGAAAGACAAGAGCATATGTTGGGAAATGTTTAACTACAAAGAGACATGGATATTCACTCATGGGTCACAAAGTAAACAAGTAGATACAGCGAACATTTAAGGAGGACCTTCCAAACCCATGACCACTACCATCTACAAGGACAAGGGAAACAGTTGCATGGAAACACCACCACCTGCAAGTTTTCCACTGAGCCCCACTCACAATCCTGGCTTGGTAGTGTATTGTTATTACTTCAGTGTTGTTAGGTCAGAATCCTGGATGTCTCTTTGCAATGGCATTATGGTCGGCCTGGACCTGCACTGCAGTTGTTCAAGGCGGCAGCTTGGCACGACTTTCTCCAGGGAAACTAGAGGCAGGCTATAAATGCGAGCCCAGCCAACAATACCCACATCCCATGAATAAATAAAATATTGGAGTAACAATGTAGAAATCTGAAAGGTGATGAGAAATACAAGTACGATCTCTACAGCCACTTCTTTCAACACTCAGATGTAAATCATTAGATTCAGGGGAAAATGTTACCTTGTTATGGATATTAACTACCTTGCAGTTTTGCTTACACCGATCCTTACTGGACTTCCACAGACGATACTTGGAGTATTGCCTGCAGCTTGGCCTTCTTGCCTAAGGAAAGATATACCTGCTGTACAGCCAGTGTAATAAAGATTCACCAAATTAATTCCTGAGTTCGAGTGATGTTCCCATGAAGAAAGATTAAATAAAGGCCCCTCATCCCCATGAATAGACAGCAAGATAAGTTTCCATATCCTACACATCCAATTTACCCATTTCAGCAGGGGAACAGTCTGGCAGGGCAGAGAAAGAGACAGAGACAGGAAAGAGAAGGGGAGGGGGGTGAGAAGGTGGGAAGAGAGGGAGAAAATATTAAGGAAGAACTGGGGAATCTTTTGTACTCATCCTGTCTCCTAAAGCACATTATCAACCTTACCAACCAGCTGCAAGTCTTTGTCAGCCATCTGCAATGCTGTAGCTCCCATCACACTGCTCTTCAGTGGACACTGAGCCACAGTCTAGGGCAATAATGAAATAAATAACCCCAATTGCCAGTGACCAGATTAAATTGTTTTTTAAGATTCCCTACAGTGTGGAAACAGGCCCTCCAGCCCGAACCTCCAAAGAGTAACCCACCTAGACCCATTTCACTTTGACTCAGGCAGCTAACACTATGGGCAATTTTGCATGGCCAATTCACCTGACCTGCACATCTTTGGACTGTGGGAGGAAACCGGAGCACCCGTAGGAAACCCACGCAGACACGGGGACAATGTGCAAACTCCACGCAGACAGTCACCCGAGGCTAGGATTGAACCTGGGACCCTGGTACTGTGAGGCTGGAGTGCTAACCACTGAGCCACAGTGCTGCCAGGTGGTGGTCAGGATTGGGATTGCCATCAATCTATTTCAATCTGAGACAAAGTTTTGCTACCAGGTTTTTGCAAATCTCTGTACAACTACACACTTCTCAAAAAGCAGAACTTACACCGATCTTTGATCCACCAACTTGACTTTGGTCATTTTATTCCTCTTCAGCATCATTTTGCAATGTTGTGGGTCTTCCCCTCAGCTAGAGTGACATTGCAGGGAGACAGAATAACATCAGCATCTTTAGCCACTCCAGCCACACCAATGACCAACTCTGTGACAACCTGAGGCACTGAACCCATCAGGGCAGTGAACTTGGATGTGGACCAGGATCAGGATACTGGGTATCTCAGCCCCTGGTCTCTGTCCCCCACTATTTATCTGTACTTCTTCCTAGTCCCAGGGGGTGAGGCTTAAATGTCTACACTTCAATGAGGCCTCAACAGAAAGAAGCAGTAAGTCAATCAATATAAATCAGTGAACACAGATTCAACACAAAAAGACAAGAAACTTCTTCAGACAGAATAAAAACAAGAAATTTCTCTTCCCATACAATATATTCAATATACAATGAATATATACAGCACCACAAAGTAACAATAGCATGAAAATATTCAGCGTAACATTTGTAAATTTTATAATTTAACATAATGTACACAGACATATACAGTTTCAATGTACAATATAAATATCTTTAGACTATTACCATGTTCTCTAAATCACACAAATGCCTAACTGGAATTAATTGTTGATCAATATTCCAACTATAAACACTAGAGTACAACAATTATGGGTAGATCTTAGTCAGGAATGAGGAGTCCACTCCCAGTGGAATTTAACTCTATGGCTCTGATAACTCCTGGTAATTTTATGCTTCAGTTCTGACCTTGAATGACTGAGTGGCACCAACACAAGAATATAGGGGAGGATGGTCAGCAGATAAACTGGTGGAATAGTAATAGACAAATCTGCTGTGAAACTATTCCAAAACTTTGATAGGTAATTGCTGTTTTCTATTGTTCAATCTCTTTTCTCACATTGATTTGATTTAATATTAGTTTTTTAGAACTTTTCTCTCTATATTAAAATCATATCTGCAAACTCTTGACTTTTGCCTTTATAAGCTTCTCATTGACACCAGAAGGTCCAATGACATTTGTGTATCATAATCCATCCACCCTATGAAGGAGCTCAGTGCCACCCTGGTGCACGGTGTCATGACAACCTGATAAATTTGTAAAGACTGGAACTCAACAAAAAATACAAGGCACCAGGAGAAACTTGTGCTAATTATTTGACTGCAGTGCTACATGTTCTCAATAAGTGTCTCCTCTATGTTCCAAACGTTAAAACTGACTAACCTTGTGTATCTGTGCCAAGTCAGCAGAAGTCCCCTGAGAAATACAGGGATGATTGACACTGCAAAGCTGATAACTTTAAGCCTCATCTCTGCTGTTGGCATTCCACTGGTGTCTCTGTTTTGATCAACGTTTATATAGAGACTTGGTAGTGACTATGTCTAAAGCATTAGCTACTTGTCAGTGCGACTAGTTCAGTGCCAGTAAATGTTCCTTTACACTACATCCTCCAATATGCTACTTAAAAGTCTCTCACCATCTACTCCCTTTCACACAGTCCAATACCAAAAGATGTCAGTCTGACGAAGCATTACTTACTGCATTCACCTTAATTTAAAACATTAAATAGAACTCTCTTCCTCTTCTCCAGCCTGATAATACCAATTACAAACAGTAAATAAAAGCAATAGGCTATTGGCCCTTTGAGCTTGCTCTGCCTTTCAATATGGTCATCCAAAAGTTGCGATTTCAAATAAACTTATGAACTATAAGCTGGTGTTGACTGACTTCTGAACTAGAGTTTACATAGCCACTGGCCCCACCTGCAGTTGAAAGATTGTACTGCAAGCAAGCTCCCTCCTGCCCCACATTTTCTTACATCTAGTTGATGTTAATACATCTGCTTAAGTGTAAAGAATTTTATCTGAAAGCAGATTAGTGTAATTTTCAATAAATTAATTACATAAATACTTTTGAAAGGATAAAAATGAAGTGTAGGAGGAATGGGACTGATTATATAGCTCTACCAAAAGAGCTAGTACAGGTGTGAGGAGCTAAACTGCCTCCCTTTGGGCTGTATATAATTCTGCCTCTGGATTAAATAGCGAACTTCTAGGAATAATAAAGTGCAATTAACAATTATATCTGATCCAACTGATTGTACAATTTATCAACACTTTAAAGCTGAAAACTATAAATCTCTGAAAACAGTAGGATCTAACTACACCAAATCTAGAGAAATTGCAATGGTACGTTTCTCACTGTGCTTACCATCTTGTGCTAAACATTAACTGGGCTCCACAGAACGTCTAAAATAATTTGCTCCCCAGACACACACACTTACCACACTACCTAAAATACCAACAATATCGACAGAAACTTTAACTACTGACATCTAACACGAATACATCAATCTCTGAACATTATACAGAATGCAACGATTATTACTCAGCACCAGGAATTTGCTGCTTATTTGTTGAAGTTGTTACTTGTATATTTTGAGCTTTAATACTGTAATTTATAAACCAACACTGATTTTTCAGTGACGGTGAGACCAGCTGCCACCTACAAGTCGATCATTAAACAATATCAACAAAGTTGAAAAAGCTGAGGGGCACAATGGGTTATGTTGGCACTGCATGTTGATGCATTGTGTGTCAATTCTTGCTGGGCAGATCTTGCCTGACTCAGCTGTGGCTTACATCCCTGTGACAAGGAAGCAGTGAAACTCAGTTGGAACACTTTATGAGAAGAATCTGTTTGAATAAGATTTGAGCCATGAATGGTTTCTGCTGTTCTCATGACTGCAAATTCATTCCGGATCTGCCAGAACCCAAATGATTTCAACCAGAAACTGCTCACAAGATCTCAGCTCTTCCTACTGCCTCCATAAAAAGGTTCAAATTCTGTATTAAAAGGTGAAATTACAATAGTAGACTATGGGAGCCAAGTGATGTAGATTTCACATAATGGAACGTTAACTGAAACCAGAGAGGAAAGCAGGTGAAGGGGAGAGTGAAGGGCCAGGAGTCCACATGCTGACCAAATCAGTATGCAGTAGAAATGTTGGCTCTCTCTTGAATTTGTATCTCTTGCAAACTGTCCAGATGAGTGAAAATGACAAGCTTTAACAAAAAAATTATTTTTTAAACAATAATCAAGTTCTATACCATCAAACAATTAATAACAATGTGCAAGGACACCTACTTTACACTGTTAAATATCACACAACACCAGGTTATAGTCCAACAGGTTTAATTGGAAGTACACTAGCTTTCGGAGCGACGCTCCTTCATCAGGTGATAGTGGACGGCTCGATCGTTACACAGAACTTATAGCAAAAATTTACAGTGTGATGTAACTGAAATTATACATTGAAAGATTGATTATCTGTTAAGCCTTTCATCTGTTAGAATACAGTGATAGTTTCACTTCTTTCATGTGTAAATCACAAAACCTTTTTTTTAAAATTGCACTCTCAGGTTAGCTGTTAACAATGGTGATAGCTAGACAATATGTTGAAGGTGTTGGCCTCCTGTGTTCTCTGTCTATGACCTGATGTTTAGATTGATTCTAATCTAAAAAGTGAGATAACAAAGTTTTACATATATTCATGCAGTTTTTGAGCTCAGAGTTCTACATGAATGTATGCAGTTTTTGAGCAAAGTACAATGTAACTCTGCAAGTACTAATTCACCCCACAAAAAATATGTGTGCATGTGGGTCTTTGTCTGTCTGTGTGTGTGTGTCTGTCTGGGGTTGGGAGTGTGAGAAAGTGTGTGTGTGTGTGTGTGTGTGTGTATAGTGAGTGCAGAGTATCTTAAGTCTGTGAGGAGGTGCATGTGAGAGTGTGGGAGTGTGTGTGGCTCTCTGTGTATACCTGTGTCTGTGTGTGTGTAGGAGTATCTGTGAGTGTGTGTAATGCAATGGTGATCGCCTGTAATGTGACATGAGCAGAGGCTGATAGCTAAGTTCGGTACCCATAGGGAGGGCCTCAACCAGGACCTTGGGTTCATGGCACATTACAGGTGATCATCATTGCACTACACACAAACACAGATATTCCTGCACACACACACACACACACACACACACACACACACACACACACACACACACACACACGCACCCCCTCACAGACTTATGACACTCTGCACTCACTACATACACACACACACTTTCTCACACTCACAATCCCCACCCCAGACAGACACATACAAAGACCCACATGCACACATATATTTTGTGGGGTGAATTTGTACTTGCAGAGTTACATTGCACTTTGCTCAAAAACCACATACATTCATGTAGAACTCTGAGCTCAAAAACTGCATGAATATATGTAAAACTTTGTTATCTCACTTTTTAGATTAGAATCAATCTAAACATCAGGTCATAGACAGAGAACACAGAAGGCCAACACCTTCAACATATTGTCTAGCTATCACCATTGTTAACAGCTAACCCGAGAATGCAACTTTTTAAAAGAGGTTTTGTGATTTACACATGAAAGAAGTGAAACTATCACTGTATTCTAACAGATGAAAGGCTTAACAGACAATCAATTTTTCAATGTATATTTCAGTTACATCACACTGCAAATTTTTGCTATAAATTCTGTGTTATGATCGAGCCCTCCACTATCACCTGATGAAGGAACGTCACTCCGAAAGCTAGTGTGCTTCCAATTAAACCTGTTGGACTATAACCTGGTGTTGTGTGATTTTTAACTTTGTACACACCAGTCCAACACTGGCATCTCCAAATCATGACTACTTTACACTGTATGTGTTATTCTGAATGGGTCACTAAAGATCATTTTACACTTATTCACGTGTATTACTTGTGCAGATTTTGGAAAGTTAGGGTCCAATGACAGAAAAGGAGAATCAAAGGTAAACACAGTCAGGTGATCAAGGGAACAATGATCATCACAGAAATGCAACTAGTAATGGCCTTGCAAGTTCTCAGGGACTGCTCTCAGAATAACTGACTGAATTTACCACTCTGTTACCAGTTTTTGTGCTTTAGTCGAGGTCTTTACCTATAGATCCTTAGCTGATAGAGCTCGATTTGTAGGATAATCCTCCGAGGTTAGGATACAGTGTGTTCACTGGAACTTCAGAGCCTGCATCACTTACACACAGGTGCTATCAGTCCACACATGCTCAAACTCAGGGTTAGTAACAAATCCATACAAGGCCTAGTACCAAAGCTTCAATGAGATCATTAATACAGCAACAACATTAATAACAAAACCAAAGACAAGCTTAACATATCTGGACTGACACACCGAGCACACACTCATACTGACTCATGGCAAGTACACAACACTTACACGCTCAGTTAGTACACAGACTCATACTGACTCTGGTTAGTACATGCATTGCTTGTCTTCATAAATGGCAGTATATGGCATGTACGTGCAGATACAGGCCTAACATTTGTGCTATTTCAGGGCTGATATGGTGTTTGGAGTAATATAGTGTAGCAGATGTCGCTCTTGTGCTGATTTTGTTTCAGGATGTGCATTTCCTGTACAGTATTTGCATTATCTGTACTTAAACTCAGTTTTTATTTCATCTGCTACTGCTGAAGGGGACAGGGCAAAATCTTCAGCATTGATTCCGAGTAAGAGCTAGTATACTTGTCTTGATGCAGGTTCAGCATATGTAGTGTATGTGCAGATAAAAGGTGAGTATATACATATCTGCACTGATGCAAGGCTGGTATATGTGGTATTTGTGCTATTACAGGTAAATGTGTATGACTGATTTGATACAAGGTAATATATTCAATGTTTGCTGATATAGGGTCAGATCAATTACAGTGATTCCCATTGTAGCATTGTACATGCAGTGCCCGCACTGCTACAGGTCCAGTCTATCATTGGCTAATTTACATAATTGTGTGTTTTTTTTAAACCAGTGGAGATCAATGTCAAATTGACCAGATTTCAATCAATGGTGCTAGTTACAGGTTGTTTTCTCCAATTACAACCTGCTAGTTAATCGTTACACCTCTCACCAATTCACTCAATATTATAACTATATTAGATGCTGATTTGCCTCTTGAAAGCCCAGCTTACAGTTCTGATTCAGGAGTGCCAGCGGACAGGTAACCAATGCCGTATCGTCCATTAGCAGCAGTCATCTCCAGCGGTGATATACTGTCTGGCCCATTATAGGAGCGATGAATAGGCATTGGTGAGGGAGTCTCACTGGGGACCTTACTCAGGATGAATCGAGTCTCATCGTGATCATCCAAATTGGACATATCTTTCATCATTCGACCTCTGTTGTAGGAGACTGATAAAGTGTTGGACCCATCAGACACGAGATGGAAGTGCCGGACAATGAAAACAATAGGAATGGGGAGAACTCCCAGCACAATCAGAGTTACAGTCAAACCCAGGGCCCAGCCCGGGAATATCAGGAACCTCTCCATAGCCTGTTCAAAGAAAGGAAGACTCTTAATTATTAATCAATATACTCAACTAGCAAAAAGGTAACTGGATTATGTTAGGGTTATGGGTAGTGCCTATAACCAACTGCAATCCTAAACTAGAGGGAAATTGAGATCATCACTGATGAGGCTAATCCATAAAGATCCTGTCCCATTATAATTTCCTGTTCAATTCTAACACCTCACTGTCAAATGCCAGACAGCTCAGGATCTGCTTGGAGGCATTTTTCCAATCCCCGGCATCTCACCAACCCCAATCTCACAGAAACACTGCACTGACCCCATTCCTAAGCAGCTCCCACCTCTGCGACCCCATCGTCACACAGCCCCACCACCATCAACCCCATCCTCACACAGCCCCACCACAATCAACCCCATCCTCACACAGCTCCAATGCACCCACCCCATCCCCACAAAGCTCCCACCTCACCGTCCCCATCCATACACAGCCCCCAACCGCAGCAAACCTACCCTCACACTATGACTCCATTCCCCCAACATCCCACTGCATCCCCAATACAAACTCTTCACACACCCCTCATAGCCCAGTGATTTGATGACTGTCTCTACACATCCAGATTCTGTCCTTTGGAAAGTAATCACTTCTCATTGCAACCATAAGACTAATGTATCTCTGTATTTGAGAATATTAACATCAGATATGCCATCTTTCGATTACCTCCTCCATTATCCAGGCATTGTATCCTGGTGGAGTGATCCCCATCTGAATAATACTGGCCAACATCAGAATGACCATAGCCAGAGGGGAGATATACTTCCAGGTGTAATAGTAGTATCTGTATGGAGTGAAACCCAACATTTCTGTCAACTCCTGCATGAATCTGAAAAACAGCAGAGTTTATGTTAGCTGGTACCTTATGCTCGCAACAGTTGGATTTCTGCCTTTGGTTGTTACTCACTGCCAACAATGTGTGCTGACGTAGCAGTTCAAATGACAAAACCCTCCATTATCTGTAATTATGGCATCACTATTGGAATGTATTTATTGAGCAAATTCAAATTCTCAGAGCCAAGTTATCACCACCTCACTTGCTCAGTTTGAGTGAATGTGCTCAGTCTTGAGAGGGGTTACTCCTCAGTAATCAGCAGCACCGTGAGAGTCTCTCTGCAAGAACATTATGGCTTTATCCTGAGGCCTCAATGATGGGGCTGGCTGCTGGCTGCTGGCTGGTCAGCAAGGACTACTCTCACTGTGATACCTTAAGGCCTGCCATTTGACAGATAGGGTTTGTCACAAATAACTTTTTGTGAAATCATTAGCTGGAGCATAGAATACAGGAGCAGTGAAGTCTTGTTACAAGTTTATAAAATATTGGTTAGGCCACAGATGGAATACTTTGTGTAGTTCTGGTTACCACACTACCAGAAAGATATGATTGCACTGAAGAGGGTGCAGAGGAGATTTGTTGCTGGTTAAAGCGCAGCAGGTCAGGCAGCATCCAAGGAACAGGAAATTCGATGCTTTGGGCATTTCTGATGAAGGGCTTATGCCCAAAACGTCGAATTTCCTGTTCCTTGGATGCTGCCTGACCTGCTGCGCTTTAACCAGCAACACATTTTCAGCTCTGATCTCCAGCATCTGCAGACCTCACTTTTTACTTGCAGAGGAGATCTACCAGGATATTGCCAGGGATGAAAATCTCAGTCTCAGAGACTAGATAGTCTGGGACCTGGGATTAGGCAAAATTAAGGATTGCACGTGCTGGAGATCAGAGTCTAGATCAGAGTGGTGCTGGAAAAGCACAGCAGGTCAGGCAGCATCCGAGGAGCAGGAAAATCGACGTTTCGGGCAAAAGCCCTTCATCAGAAATGAAGGCAGGGAGCCTCTGGGATGGAGAGATAAATGGGAGCAGAGTGGGGCTGGGGAGATGGTAGCCAAGAATACAATAGGTAGATGGAGGTAGGGATGAAGGTGATGGTTGAAGAGTTACCAACCTATCATCTTGGCAAACAAAAATCTCTCTACCTCTGCCTTAAAAATATTTGAACATTCTGCAGTATTCTACAATATTTGAACAGTCTTTTGAGAAAGGGAATTCCAAACACACACGCAGAAAGTAAAAAAATTTCTTAATTTCTATATTAAATGGGTGCCCCAAAAAAAACATTTTCCCAAATGCCCTCCCACTCTGACTTTTGCCACTTTGCATGCCTCATTCCCTACAACCCCTCCCTGTAGGGCTGGAAATATACTGTTCCAGAAAGTTCTCTGCACACACTGCAAGGATTTCTCCCGTTCCATGCCCCACACTCTAATGTTTTTCCCCAGTCTGCCCTTGGATAATTGAAAATGGCTTGTCCATTTTCATATTCTGCTTACAAAGGTCTTTACTAATTCCTTCTTACTATATGGAGTCTATAATAAATACTCAGCAAGGTCACTGCTGTCTTCATGTTTCTCACTCTAACCATTTAATTTCTACTACAGAAACTGCATCTCATTTATGGGCAATGTTACTATCTTTGACCAAGACTGCTACGCCTCCTCCCTTTCTAACCCATCCTGTTTCTACTGAACATTTTATAACCCAGGTTATTAAGTATCCAGTCCTATACTGGCTTGAGCTGTGTTTCTGTTAATACTACTATGTCATATCCTCCTAGTGCAATTTCTGCTTCCAGTTCTTTGTCCACAATCCCCTTCTCAGTTGTAGTTAGTGAGCTGAATTCTCTCAGAATTCTCCTTAATCAGTTCTCACTCCCGGCCTCTCTGATTCATTCTTGTAATTCTGATCTCATTCTCAAAGAGGCTCACATCATTACTAATATGTGATGAGAAGATCTGGTCACATTACTCCAGTTCTGACTTGATCAGAGCTTTACAAAAGGTTCAGAATAACCTCCCTGATTTTATGATCAGTATCACAGAATGCTGTAGAATAAGAGGTGGCCATTCGCACCATCACACTTGCACAATTCACCTGGTGTCATTCCGTTATGATATAATAATCATCATCACTCAAATAATTTCCTACTGACACTTACTTTACTTGGTGCACCTCATTCCCAAGAACTAGGTCTAGCAGTGCATCTTTTCTCATTGGACTGGTAACATACTGCTGCAGAAAACTGTCATGGATACATCCTAGAAATCTTTGTACCTTTCCACTCTTTGCATGACTACTATCCCAGTCTATTTTTAGATAATTAAATACCTTCATTATAACCACTCAAATTCTTGCATCTCAATGCTGATGTAAATTGTTCCTCTACATCACTGACTGATAGTCTACAGACTATTCTCAGTAAAAGGATTTCTTCATCCTCAAATAGATTCTGTCCTTGACCCCTCTGGGGCAAAATCTCTTTTCAGTTTTGCAATATTCTGCTTAATCAATACTACCTTCCCTCTGTTCAGTTCCTTATTTTTATGAATACGTTGCATCCAGGAATATAACTGTCCTGGATACTGTAACACAGTAAAATTTCATAATTTGCTGATGACACCACATTGTGAAGTGCAGTTAACTGCCAAGTTAATGACAATGGACTGCAACAGGAGAAAGAGAGGCCAGCTGATCCAATTTAATACAGAGAAGTGTGAGGTGATGCATTTTGGCAGAAGGGATGGAGAGAAGCAACACAGACTTAATGAACCAGTTCTAAAGCGTGCAGGGACACATCAGTCATGATTTTTCAAAGTGGCAGGACATATTGAAGCAAGCACATGGGATCATGGACTTCATAAATAAAGGTATTGAGGGAGATTTTCTCTTAGAATGGTGGGATAGGAGGACTGACTGGGCTCCTTCTTTACTTATCTCCCTTGGTCTTAAGGAAGCAGAGATGATGGTTACACAATGGGCAGCAGCCTGGGCCAGTTAGAGTAAGGGTTTAATGGGGATTATAGCATTAAACAAATATACATAACCCAGGGATTTGTCTTTGCTCTCAGCTTTAATGAAATATATATCAGAGGATTTGGGAAGACTTACTTTTTTGTCCCATAGATCCATGAAACAGAGATATTTTCCAAAATGACCACAATTGTGAGGGGTAATGTAGCAGAGTAGTCATCGAACATGGTGACAAAGTAGTTCCCAGAACGCTGAACGAATATGAGTCCGATTGAGAAAGCGATAATTGTGCAGCCAACTGTGAGAACGAGGAGAAATTAAAATTGATCACAAATAATCATTGCGTAATTAAATAAACAGAAGCTCGTTTTGCAAATAGCTTCAGAAACTTAAGAGTTCAGGCCATGAAAGTCTTTATTTCACTAAAAATTTCTCTTTAAAATGCCACCTCTCTCAGACCATCATTCAATGGCATGGTCTGAGAGCAAATGCTAATGAGGGTGAATACAGCAGTGACCAGTGAGGCACAACAGGGCTCAATATGAGGATCCCAGCTATTCACAATATACATTCATGATTTAGATGAGAGAACTAAAGGTTACATCTCAACATTTGCAGATGGTACACAGCTGGATGGGAAAGTGAGCCATGAGGTCGATACAGAGATGTTATGATGTGACTTGGCTTGAACACACTGAGTGAGTGCAAACCCATGACAGATGCAGTGTTATGTGGGCAAGTGTGACATTATTCACTTTGGCAACAAAATTAGGAAGGCTGATTATTATCTGAATTGTAAGTTGAGAAGGGGAATGATCAACGAGATCTGAATGCTCTCATGCACCAATTACTGAAAGTAAATCTGCAGGTGCAACAAGTGGGAAAGAAGACAAACTGCATGTTGGATTTCATAGCGAGAGGATTCGAGTACAGCAGCAAGGATATCTTGCTACAATTATTTAGGAGTTGTTAAGGCCACATCTGGAAAAGAGTGTGCCATTTTGGTCTCCTTATTGGAGGAAGTGTGTTCTTGCTGTAGAGGTGGTACACTGAAGAATTATCAAATGAAGTCCTGGAATGTCAGGACTGATATTTAAGGAGAGACAGAGTCAGTTAGGATTGTATTCACTGGAATTTAGAACAATGAGGGGAGGGGAGGAAGATCTCACAGAAATCTATAAAATTCTAACAAGATTCAGCAGGTTAGATGCGGGAAGGATATTCCCAATGGTGGGAGAGTCCAGAACCAGAGGTCAGGTTTAAGGATATAGGTAAACATTTTAGGAAGAAGATAAGGAGAAATTGCTTCACCCAGAGGGTGATGAGCCTGTGGAATTCACTATCACAGAAAGTAATTGAGGCCAAAGTATTGTATATATTCAAGGAGTTAGATATAGCTCTTAGGGATAAAGACATCAAGGGATACAAGGAGGACGAGATTAGGGTATTATGCTTGATGATTAGCCATGATCATATTGAATGGTGGTGCAGGCTTCAGGGGTGGAATAGCCTGCTCCTATCTTTCACGTTTCAATGTAAATTTCTTCATGCAAACTATCAAGAAACTTTAATATCCTTTGCACCAGACAGTTCTGGTTTATCCATCACTAAATAATGTTTTAGACTAAAGTAGCATGCTTTGATTTCTCGGGAAAAAAAGGTATGAACAGCAGGAGATTAAGTGGAGTTGGAGGCCAAGATCATCCATGATCTTACGAAATGGTGAAGCATATCACTGCTGCTGGAATAGTTCTACATGATCTACTCCTGCTCTTACTTCTTATTTTGTGTTATTTTAATGGGACAGTGTTGATGGAATTTTACTCTTGTGCAAGTCATGGTTCAATTGATAACACTTTTGACTGAGAAGAGTATGAGACAAATCATGGGAACATTGCCATCATTAATAAGGGATTCCAGCAAGTCAGCTCAAGACACAAGTTGAAATTCTGAATTCTGGACAATTAATTTTTACTCCAGCAAGTAACTGACAAAGTCCCAGAAAGTAACATTGGACTCTTACTTGTCAAGAACTCTTTGCGCATTTTAAATGAGTCAACAATCGGTGAGATGATGCCTTCCATGGTTCCCATCATGCTGCCCAATCCCAGGTTAATGAGCATCAGGAAAAAGAGCACAGACCAGAAAGGGGAGGCTGGGAAATGGGTCATTGCCTCCGTGAAAGCAATAAAGGCAAGGCCTGTACCCTGCACTGACTGCAAGAGATCAGAAAGGTCAAATTAATGGCAGAAATTGAATAATCATGACAGAATAAACTGCAGCCAGGTATCAAATGGCACATTGCAATCAGAGTGCTATCTATAAAACAGTGGATTAAAAATTTTTGCCATGTCTGTATGTTGTGCACAGATAGCGCTCATTTTCAAACTGACAATTTTTGCCCAGTTCCGACTCAACTCTTTTGTATACCAAACATTAAGTCTTTAAAGAGCCAACAAAACTAGCAGCATTTAGAAAATAATATTTTTTAGAAATACACTAAAAGTTATTTCTTGATATATTTAAGATTGATAACTTGTTGCAGCTCTTAAGGCTAAAAACAGGCCCATTCAACAATAACCTGCATAAATATGATGCTTTGAAGGTAATAAAACATCTCACAGGTGTTATTAGATATTAGAGATTAGGATTATTAAAGGATTATTAGAGAGGAGGATCAAGGGCTTCTGCAAAAAGGAATATTTTAAGCAACGTCCTAAAGGAAGAGATTAGAGAGGGAAAGAGACAGAATTCGAAAGTTTAGGGCCCAGACAATTAAAAGAATCAATTGTGGAATGATTAACAACAGAGAAGCTGAACAGACCAAAACCGAAGGAGTGCAGATATCTCAAAGCATAGAGGGGCTAGAGGTAGTTAGCTTTGGGGAGGGGCTGGACTATAGTATAATTTGTAAAGATAATAGTTTAGTGAGTTCAGGGATGTCAGGTAAATGCAAGCTAAAACACAGCAGAATTTTAAATTACCTCATGTTTATGGAGGGTAAAATGTGGCAGATCAGCCAAAAATGTTCTGAAATAGTCAAGGTTAACAGAGATACAAACATGGAGTCCAGCAGCAGATGAGCAGATACTGGGTAGAAAGTTGGGTGGTGTCATGGAGACTGCAAAAGGCAGTCACAGCAATGGCACAGATATGTTATCCTGGGGGTCAGAAATGACATGAAGTTGAAAACAATATGATTCAATCTCAGTCAGTTGTCATGGATACCATTAATAGCTCAGGAAGGACAGGGCTACGTACTAAAAAGAAGCCTTCAGAGATTCATAAATCCTACAATGACTGATTAATAAAATTTAACTTAAATTAGAACTGAAACTAAAGAACAAGATGAAAATACACCAATTTATTTCTTTAGTAACTGGCAAGGAGAGAAGGATACAGAAACAGAACTCTGCATTTAAACAACAATTTAAATGTGAGTGCTAGGAGCAAGGAAACTGACTCTGCCATGATGTGATGTGGTCAGAAAATATCTTTTATTAATCAGCTTTGAGGTCGTTGCACATTGTGTCAGTAGAAACCTCTCTACTCAAAGTGGTTTTGAAATAGCTGCTGTTAAAATATTGAGGTATTGACGTCAACTCCCTCCCGTCATCCCAACCCCACCACCTCAAAAAGTAGGACAAATCCAACCCAGCCAATTACCACACAATCAGTCTACTCTCGATCATCAGTAAAATGATGAAAGGCATCATCAGTGCTATCAAGCAGCACCTGCTCAGTGACACCTTGTTTGGATTCTGCCAGGGCCACTCAGCTCCTGACCTCATTATAGCTTTGGTTCAAACATGGTCGAAAGAATTAAATTACTGACATCACTGGTTGTGGTTGTTGAAAACGAGTCATCTCAGCTCCAGGACATCTCTACAGGAGTTCGTCAGGGTAGTTTCTTGGGCCCAAACATCTTCAGCTGCTTCATCAATGACCTTCCTTCCATCATAAGGCCAGAGTGGGGATGTTTGCCAATGTTCACACCATTCATGACTCCTCAGATACTTAGAAGTCCATTCAATTGCAACAAGATCTGGACAACATCCAGGCTTCGGCTGACAAGTGGCAAGTAATATTCGCTCAGACAAATGTCAGGCTATAACCATCTCCAATAAGAGACAATCTAACTACTGTCCCTTAACATTCAATGGTGTTACCATCACTGAATCCCCACTAGCAACATCCTGGAGGTTACCACTGACCAGAAACTCAAATGGACTCACCACATAAACATAGTGGCTACAAGAGCAGGTCAGAGGCTAAGGATAGTATAGTGAGTAATTCACCTCCTGACTCCCTAAACCTGTCCAAGGCACAGGTCAGGGGTGTGATGGAATACTCCCCACTAGCCTGGATGGCACAGCTCCAACAACAGTCAAGAAGTTTGAGCCAAGAGTGTGGTGCTGAAAAAGCACAGCAGGTCAGGCAGCATCACAGGAACAGGAGAATTGACGTTTTGGGCGTAAGCCCATCATCAGGAATTCATCATCCCTGATGAAGGGCTTATGCCTGAAATGTTGATTCTCCTGCTCCTCAGATGCTGCCTGACCTGTTCTTTTCCAGCACCCCATTCTCGACTCTGATCTCCTGCATCTGGAGTCCTCACTTTCTCCTAGTCAAGAAGCTTTACACCATTCAAGACAAAGCAGCCCCCAAAACTACATCCACAAGCATCCACCCCTCTGCCACTGAAGCTCAGTAGTAGCAGTGTGTACCATCTACAAAATGCACCTCAGAAATTCATTAAGGCTCTTTAGACAACTTCCAAACCCATGAAGACTTCCATCTGGAAGGACAAGGGCAGCAGATAAATGGGAATATCACCACCTGCAGTTCCCTTTCAAGCCACTCACCATCCAGACTTGGAAATACATTGCCTTTCTTTCAATGTCACTGGGTCAAAATTCTGGAATTGCCTCCCTAATAGCAGCTCATCACCATTTTCTCAAAGGTAACTAGGGACCAGCAATAAATGCTGACAGCTGGCGACACCCATGTTCTACAAGTGAATTTAAAAAAACACTGTATGGGGTCTTGGGTAACCTTTCAAATTTCCCTCACAACTGTGGCACTCCATCCACTGAAATTTAATCGATGAAACATTTTCACTGATTGGTATTGCTGAAATTAAGACTTCACAATTTTGATTCCCAGGTGTCTGACCACTGAACACCTGTGACAACTAGTTAAATTGTAAGCACTAACTGAACAGCTAATCTGGCTTGAGTAATAAATGTAAATAAATGAGGTGAATTCATTAGTTCTTTTCATTTTGGCTAATTCTTCCATTTTTAAATTAACTGCAACAACTTATTTTAATAATGCATTGTTTAAAAATATAAATATATAAAAGATAATAAAGTTCCCTTTAAAGTCCATTAGAATTAGTGATTTTGGTGGAAACAACAGAAAATTGTACACTTCACACAATCTTAACATTTCCCATCAAAGAAATTAAAACTAACAAAATGAAACACCAGTATCTGTCCATTTCAAAGATTAATTCTGCCTCTTTACCTCACTGTTCATCCACAGTTGGCTCATTGATTTAACATTGCACTAACCGGCAATCATGTCTCACCTTATCCAGCTCATCCTCCAGTTGACATGTGTCCAGCCCAAGTTCACTGAAATGATTTTCCTTTACGGTCTTTATGACACTGTACATCTCAGAATAATCAGAAGCTGTCAGATGTGAGAAGTTGATATGGGGTGGAATCAGATCATGGCTCAGTACTTTGGAATTCAGGTATCCAATAATCTTTTCAGAATTTCTGCCAACAAAAAAACCTCTTAAAAGTTGAAGAATGAAAGGTACAGACTGTACCTCATGTGTCAAACACAGAGCAGTAATGCTGCCAGCACAGTCAAGACCAATGTCCTACACTCAATACAATATCCAACCATTGGAAAGAGTGCAGTGGAGATTTACTAGGAAGTGGCCTGGGCTGGGGAGTTTTAGTTATGAAAAGGGACTGAGAAACCGGGGTTTCCTTGGAGCAGAGCGTACTCAGTGGGGGATATGACTGAGATGGATACAATTATGAGGGGCACAGATAGAGTAGACTGAAAGAAACTTTTCCCTTTTGCTGGGCAGATCAATGATCAGGGCCACATATATTGAGTAAGGGTCAAGAGGTAAGGCGTTTGATAAGGTTCCACATGGTAGGCTATTGCACAAAATACAGAGGCATGGGATTGAAGGTGATTTAACGGTTTGGATCAGAAATTGGCTTGCTGAAAGAAGACAGAGGATGGTGGTCGATGAGAAATGTTCATCCTGGAGTCCAGTTACTAGTGGTATCCTGCAAGGATCTGTTTTGGGGCCACTGCATTTGTCATTTTCATAAATGACCTGGATGAGAGTGTAGAAGGATGGGTTGGTAAATTTATGGATGACACCAAGGTTGGTGGAGTTGTGGGTAGTACTGAAGGATGTTGTAGGTTACAGAGAGACAGATAAGCTGAAGAGCTGGGCTGAGAGATGGCAAATGGGAGTTTAATGTGGAAAAGCATGAGGTGATTCACTATGAAAAGAATAACAGGAATGCAGATTACTGGGCTAATGGTAAGATTCTTAATCGTGTAGATGAGCAGAGAGATCTCGGCGCCCATGTACATCGATCCCTTAAAGTTGTCACCCAGGTTGTTAGGTATATGGTGTGTTAGCTTTTATTGGAAAAGGGATTGAGTTTCAGAACCATGAGATCATGCTGTAGCTGTACAAAACTCTGGTGCCGTCGCACTTGGAGTATTGCATATAGTCCTGGTCACCGCATTATAGGAAGGATGAGGAAGGTTTGGAAAAGGTTCAGAGGAGATTTACTACAATGTTGCCTGGTATAGAGGGAAGGTCTAATGAGGAAAGGTTGAGGGACGTGAGACTGTTTTTGTTAGAAAAAGGTGGAGAGGCGACTTAATTGAGACATAGAAGATAATCAGAGGATTAGATAGGGTGGACAGTGAGAGCCTTTTTCCTTGATTGGAGATGGCTAGCATGTGGGGACATAGCTTTAAATTGAGGGGTGATAGATATAGGACAGATGTCAGAAGGAGCTTCTTTACTCAGAGATGTAGGGGCATGGAACACCCTGCTTGCAACAGTAGCAGACTCTCCAACTTTTAAGAGTATTTAACTGGTCATTGTATAAACATATGAATAATAATGGAATAGTGTAGGGTAGATGGGCTTCAGATTGGTTCCACAGGTCGGTGCAACATCAAGGGCCGAAGGGCCTGTACTGCGCTGTGGTGTTCTGTGTAGGATTAGAAGGGATGTGTGGATAGTTTTCTTTACCATATGGTAGTGGTAATCTGGAACTCACTGCCAGTAAAGATAATAGAGGAAGAAACGCTCATAATGTTTAAGATGTATTTAGGTATCAAAGCATCCAAGGCTGAAAAATGGAATTTGAATAGCTAGGTGGTTGTTTTTGAACCAACATAGATTTGCTGGGCC
This sequence comes from Hemiscyllium ocellatum, assembly GCF_020745735.1. Classification (NCBI taxonomy): domain Eukaryota; kingdom Metazoa; phylum Chordata; class Chondrichthyes; order Orectolobiformes; family Hemiscylliidae; genus Hemiscyllium; species Hemiscyllium ocellatum. Next base: position 405,304 of record NC_083426.1, on the reverse strand, counting down.
CAAGGCATTTTCTGTGCTGTAGACCTCTTTGACTCTATGACACATGAACCACATTACAATTCGATCAATTTCATTATTTATTATAATTCGAGCAGATCCTAAAAGTGCAAACAATAAAACCTCAGAAGCCACTCTCCCATTAACCAAGAACACAACCCAAAACAAAAAAAATCAGGTGCTACACTCAACTCTTTAGCCAATGATGATTACTCTGCCATTCAGTTAGATCGAGTTATCGAAGTAGATAGGAGGTGGAAGTGCAGATCAGTCACGATCATTGAAATAAATCAAAGAAACAGGAAGTGTTGGAGAAACTTAAAGTTTGGCAGAATCTGTACAGAGGAAGATTATCTGGGGGATAAATTTGAATTATAGATCATGTGATTGCACTGAATGCTCAAAAGGCTGATTGGTCTACTTCTGCTCCAATTTCACACATTCATTGGACAACCTCCCCTCACCCCACGCCCCCCACATCCTCACCGCCAACCCCCCCACACCCTGCCCACCCGTCCCCCCAACACCCCTGCCCCACTACACCCCGCCCCCCCTACACCCCGGTCCCCCCTACACCCACCCCCCCCCCCCCCCCCCCCCAGTTGACAGGTGACCCAAAAAACATTTATAAAACAATGAGGGCCGTAGTTTGAGTTAATGATAGTTATCTTTTCTTTCGGATGGGGATTTCAAGACTGGGGACACATTTTTAAAGTGAGAGGAGAGAGATTTAAAAAAGACATGAAGGCAATTTTGTTTTACACAGAGGTTGTGAAGAAGTGGTGGATGTTGACACAATTACAACTTTTAAAAGACATTTGGATAGGTACATGAATAGGAAAGGTTTCTAGGGAATATGGTCAGGAGCAGGCAGGTGGGACTAGTTTGGGATTACATTCGGCATGGACTACTTGGCACAAAGGGTCTATTTCCTTGCTGTATGACTATGAACGCGAGAGCAAGTAGGACTTGAACTTGTGCCTCTTGTCTCAGAGGTAGGATACTACCATTATGCCACAAGAACTGTCTTCCTGTGCTTGTATTGTGAGTTTGCATCTTCCTTGTACAAGTATACTCGAGTCTCTCAGAACATTTTTAATTTCACACATTTTTTAAAAATTCTGTTTTTCTATTCTTAAGATCAAAGTGAATAACTTGACAGTTCCGCACATTATATTCCATCTGTTATTTTACTTCCCACCCACAATCTCTCTAGATCACTTTACAGCCTTTCTATATCCTTGCCACAGATTGCATTTCCCACCGAGCTTTGTACCATCACCAGATGTGATACCATTTCCTTTATAAAGACAGAACTGTTCTGAGGAAGGGTCACTCAACCCAAAAGATTAACTCTGCTTCCTCTGCACAGATGCTGCCAGACTTGCTGAGTTTTTCCCACAATTTCAGCTTTTGTTTCTGACTTACAGCATCCACAGTTCTTTTGGTTTTTATACAATTTCCTCTGTCTGCTCAGTCACTAATGTAGATTATAAGAGTAGCAAGGCACCAGCACTGTTCCTCATGGCAACCAGTGCTCATAGCCTACCAACTTGAAAATGTCTTGTTCATGGCCTCTCTCTGCTTTTTGTATGTTAATCAATTCTGTTTCCATGCTAACATATTCCCCTGAAGCCTGGTTTTGCCTGGTTAATATGGGAAGCATATATGATAATGACAATAGTGATGTCAAAATCTCTGGCACAGTCTGAGCTTCATGACAAACATCTAAATTGAATGTTAACTCACAAGCTCTCATGCGTTAATGTAATAATTATACAAAATCCAGGAGAAAGAAATTGAACACCCTTTTCAGAACATTGGAATGAAAATTGGCCTTTCTCCAATTTAGAACTTCAACTTTTAGATCTGGTCTATCCTTTTCCATCACTTTTAAAACGAATAGAATTATGGTCGCTGGCCCCAAAGTGCTCCCCCACTAACACATCAGTCACCTGCCCTGCCTTATTTCCCAAGAGTAGATCATGTTTAGCACCTTCTCTAATAGGTACATCCACATACTGAATCAGAAAATTGTTTTGTACACACTTAACAAATTCCTCTCCATTTAAACCTTTAACACTATGGCAGTCCCAGTCTATGTTCGGAAAGTTAAAATCCCCTACCATAACCACTCTATTATTCTTACAGATAGCTGAGATCTCCTTACAAGTTTGTTTCTCAATTTCCCTCTGACTATTGGGAGGTCTATAATACAATTCCAATAAGGTGATCATCCCTTTTTTATTTCACGGTTTCAGCCAAATAACTTCCCTGGATATATTCCCAGGAATATCCTCCCTAAGTACAGTAGTAATGCTATATCATAAACACCACCCCCTCTCCTCTCGCCCCCTTTTCTATACTTCCTGTAGCATTTGTATCCTGGAACATTAAGCTGCCAGTCCTGCCCATCCCTGAGCCATGTTTCCGTAATTGCTATGATATCCCAGTCCCATGTTCCTAACCATGCCCTGAGTTCATCTGCCTTCCCTATTAGGCCCCTTGCACTGAAATAAATGCAGTTTAATTTATTAGTCCTACCTTGTCCCTGCCTGCCCTGACTGTTTGACTCACTTCTCTTCTCAGCTGTACCCATCTCAGATCGATCTCTTTCCTCACTACCTCCCTGGGTCCCAACACCTCCCCCCCACCCCTCCCCTCCACCTTACTAGTTTAAATCCTCCCGAGCAGTTCTAGCAAATTTCCTTGCCAGTATATTAGTCCCCTTCCAATTTAGGTGCAATCCGTCCTTCTTGTTCAGGTCACTTCTACCCCAAAAGAGTTTCCAATGATCCAATAATGTGAATCCTTCTCCCATACACCAGCTCCTCAGCCATGCATTCATCTGCTGCATCCTCCTATTCCTGCCCTCACTAGCTCGTAGCACTGGGAGTAATCCAGATATTACTACCCTTGAAGACCTCCTTTTTAAATTTCTGCCTAACTCTCTGTAATCTCCCTTCAGAATCTCAACCTTTTCCCTTCCTATGTCGTTGGTTCCAATGTGGACAATGACCTCCTGCTGGCCTCTCTCCCCCGTGAGAACATTCTGCACCCTCTCTGAGACATCCTTGATCCTGGCACCAGGGGAAGAACACACCATTCTGCTTTTTCTCTGCTGGCCACAGAAACATCTGTCTGTACCTCTAACTATAGAATCCCCTAACACAATTGATCTCTTGGAAGTCGACATACCCCTCGTTGCATTAGGGCCAGTCTCAATACCAGAAACTTGACTGTTCGTGCTACGTTCCCCTGAGAACCCATCGCCCCTTACATTTTCCAAAACAGCATACCTGTTTGAAATGGGTAAATCCACAAAAGACACCTGCACGAGCTACCTTCCTCTCTTACCCTTCCTGGAGTTAACCCATCTATGTGACTGTATCTGAGACTTTCCCCCCTTCCTGTCCCCGAACCAGAGGACACTGTTTAAAAATAAGGGGTAGGCCATTTAGAACAGAGTTGAGGAGAACATCTTCACCCAGAGAGTGGTGGGTGTGTGGAATGCTCTGCCCCAGAAGGCTGTGGAGGCCAAGTCTCTGGATACTTTCAAGAAAGAGTTGGATAGCCCTCATAAGGATAGTGGAATCAAGGGTTATGGGGATAACGCAGGAACAGGATACTGATTGAGGATGATCAGCCATGATCATAATGAATGGTGGCGCTGGCTCAAAGGGCAGAATGGCCTACTCCTGCACCTATTGTCTAATAACTGCCATCCATCACATACTGCTGCTGTTGCAAGTTCCTCATCGCTTTTATTTGTCTCTCCAACCGATCCACTCGATCTGATAAGATTCGCATCCAACAGCATTTATGGCAGATATAATCCGCAGTATCCCTTAAACTCTCTTTATGTTGCCTCCCAGGTGCAAGGGTACGTGATGTCTCTGATCGTGTTTTCCGGGTTCTTAAGGGGGAGGGGGAGCAGCCCCAGATCGTGGTCCATGTTGGCACCAACGATATAGGTAGGAAGAGGGGTGAGGATGTCAGGCAGGCTTTCAGGGAGCTAGGTTGGAAGCTCAGAGTTAGAACAAACAGAGTTGTTGTCTCTGGTTTGTTACCCGTGCCACGTGATAGAGAGTCGAGGAACAGGGAGAGAGAGCAGTTAAACGCGTGGCTACAGGGATGGTGCAGGAGGGAGGGATTCTGGTTTCTGGACAACTGGGGTTCTTTCTGGGGAAGGTGGGACCTCTATAAAAAGGATGGTCTACACCTGAACCTGAGGGGCACCAGTATCCTTGGGGGGACGTTTGCTAGTGCTCTTTGGGAGGGTTTAAACTAACTCCGCCGGGGCATGGGAACCTGGACTGTAGCTTTAGGGTACAGGACCTTGAGTGTAGGGAGGTTATGAACAAGGCAGCAATCTCGAAGGAGGGTGCCTGTAAACAGGAAGGTGGCTTGAAGTGTGTGTACTTCAATGCCAGAAGTATAAGAAATAAGGTAGGTGAACTTGCAGCGTGGGTTGGTACCTGGGACTTCGATGTTGTGGCCATTACAGAGACGTGGGTAGAACAGGGACAAGAATGGCTGTTGCAGGTTCCAGGGTTTAAATGTTTTAGTAGGGTCAGACATGGGGGTAAAAGAGGGGGAGGTGTGGCATTACTTGTCAAGGATAGTATTACAGCGGTGGAAAGGACGATGGAGGAAGACTTGCCATCTGAGGTAGTTTGTGCTGAGGTTAGAAATAGGAAAGGTGAGGTCACCCTGTTAGGTGTTTTCTACAGGCTTCCTAATAGTCCGAGAGAAGTAGAGGATAGTATTGCGAGGATGATTCAGGAGAAGAGTGAAAGTAGCAGGGTGGTTGTTATGGGGGACTTTAACTTCCCAGATATTGACTGGGAAAGCTATAGCTCGAGGTCGTTAGATGGGTTGGTGTTTGTCCAATGTGTGCAGGAGGGTTTCCTGACACAATATGTAGACAGGCCAACAAGAGGTGAGGCTATACTGGATTTGGTTCTAGGTAATGAACCAGGCCAGGTGTTTGACTTGGAGGTAGGTGAGCACTTCGGGGACAGTGACCACAACTCGGTGACTTTTACTTTAGTGATGGAGAGGGATAAGTGTGCACTGCAGGGCAAGAGTTATAGCTGGGGGCAGGGAAATTATGATGCGGTGAGGCATGACTTAGGATGTGTGGATTGGAAAAACAGGCTTCAAGAGAAGAATACTAATGATATGTGGAGATTGTTCAAGGAACAGCTACTGAGTGTCCTTGATAAGTATGTACCAGTCAGGCATGGAGTTAAGGGTCTTGTGAAGGAGCCGTGGTTTAATAAGGAATTGGAATCCCTTGTGAAAGGGAAGAAGGCGGCATATGTAAAGATGAGGCGTGAAGGTTCAGTTGGGGTGATTGAGAGTTATAAGGTAGCCAGGAAGGATCTAAAGAGAGAGCTAAGAGCAGCGAGAAGGGGACATGAAAAGTCCTTAGCTGATAGGATTAGGGAAAATCCAAAGGCTTTCTATAGGTTTTTTTTTAGATTAGATTACTTACAATGTGGAAACAGGCCTTTCGGCCCAACAAGTCCACACCCACCCGCCGAAGCGCAACCCACCATTTACCCCTTAACTAACACTACGGGCAATTTAGCATGGCCAATTCACCTGACCTGCACATCTTTGGACTATGGGAGGAAACCGGAGCACCCGGAGGAAACCCACGCAGACACGGGGAGAACGTGCAAACTCCACACAGTCGCCTGAGTCGGGAATTGAACCCGGGTCTCAGGCGCTGTGAGGCAGCAGTGCTAACCACTGTGCCACCGTGCCGTCCAGGTATGTCAGGAATAAAAGGATGACTAGGGTAGGTATCGGTCCAGTCAAGGATAGTAGTGGGAAGTTGTGCGTGGAGGCGGAGGAGATTGGAGAGACACTAAATCAATACTTTTCATCAGTATTCACTCAGGAACAGGACACTGTTGCTGGTGTGAATATTGAGTCACAAGTGATTAGAATGGATGGCATTGAAGTATGTAGGGAAGAGGTCTGGGGAATACTGGAAAGGATGAAAATAGATAAGTCTCCTGGGCCTGATGGCATTTATCCTAGGATCCTCTGGGAAGCTAGGGAGGAGATAGCAGAGCCATTGGCCTGGATTTTTATGTTGTCATTGTCAACGGGAATAGTACCAGAAGACTGGAGGATGGCGAATGTGGTCCCCTTGTTCAAGAAGGGGAGTAGGGATAGCCCTAGTAACTATAGGCCAGTGAGTCTGACTTCTGTGGTGGGCAAAGTCTTAGAGAGAATTGTAAGGGATAAGATTTATGAACATCTGGATAGGAATAACGTGATCAAGGATAGTCAGCATGGTTTTGTGAAGGGCAGGTCGTGCCTCACAAACCTTATTGAGTTCTTTGAGCAGGTGACTAAGGAGGTGGACGAGGGTAAAGCAGTAGATGTTGTGTATATGGATTTTAGTAAGGCGTTCGATAAGGTACCCCATGGTAGGCTAATGCAAAAACTACGGAGGTATGGCATTGAGGGTGCATTAGAGGTTTGGATTAGGAATTGGCTGGCTGGAAGGAGACAGAGGGTAGTAGTTGACGGTATAGGTTCATCTTGGAGTGCAGTTACTAGCGGTGTACCTCAAGGATCTGTTTTGGGACCATTGCTTTTTGTTATCTTTATAAATGATCTAGAGGAGGGGCTTGAAAGCTGGGTGAGTAAGTTTGCGGATGACACAAAAGTCGGTGGAGTTGTGGATAGTGAGGAAGGATGTGGCAGGTTACAGCGGGATATAGACAAGTTGCAAAGCTGGGCAGAAAGGTGGCAAATGGAATTCAATGTAGCTAAGTGTGAAGTCATTCACTTTGGTAGGAGTAACAAGAAGATGGATTACTGAGCTAATGGTAGGCTACTTGGTAGTGTGGATGAGCAGAGGGATCTTGGTGTCCATGTACACAGATCTCTGAAAGTTGCCACCCAGGTAAATAGTGCTGTGAGGAAGGCATATGGTGTACTGGGCTTTATTGGCAGAGGAATTGAGTTCCGGAGTCCTGAGGTCATGTTGCAGTTGTATAAGACTCTGGTGCGGCCTCATCTGGAGTATTGTGTGCAGTTTTGGTCGCCATACTATAGGAAGGATGTGGAGGCATTGGAACGAGTGCAGAGGAGGTTTACCAGGATGTTGCCTGGTATGGTAGGAAAATCGTATGAGGAAAGACAGAGGCACTTGGGGCTGTTCTCATTGGAGAAAAGAAGGTTTAGGGGAGATTTGATAGAGGTGTACAAGATGATTAGGGGTTTAGATAGGGTAGACACTGAGAACCTTTTACCGCTAATGGAGTCAGCTGTTACAAGGGGACACAGCTTTAAATTAAGGGGTGGAAGGTATAGGACAGATGTTAGGGGTAGATTCTTTACACAGCGGGTTGTGAGTTCATGGAATGCCCTGCCAGTAGCAGTGGTGAACTCTCCCTCTTTATGGTCTTTTAAGCAGGCATTGGATAGGCATTTGGAAGTTATTGGGCTAGTGTAGGTTAGGTAGGATTCGGTCAGCGCAACATTGAGGGCCGAAGGGCCTGTACTGCGCTGTATTTTTCTATGTTCTATGTTCTATAAACTCCCACATCTGACAAGAAGTACATATTACTGCAAAGGCCATTTTTGCTCCTTCACAATTTACAGACCCAGAAAATGAGGTGTCAGTGGGGGAGCACTTTGGGGCCATCCACCATAATTCTATTTGTTTTAAAATAGTGATGGAAAAGGATAGACTGGATCTAAAAGTTGAAGTTCGAAATTGGAGAAAGGCCAATTTTGACGGTATTAGGCAAGAACTTTTAGAAGCTGATTGGAGGCAGATGTTCGCAAGTAAAGGAACGGCTGGAAAATGGGAAGCCTTCAAAAATGAGATAACAAGAATCCAGAGAAAGTATATTCCTGTCAGAATGAAAGGGAAGGCTGGTAGGTATAGGGAATGCTGGATGACTAAAGAAATCCAGGGTTTGGTTAAGGAAAAGAAGGAAGCAAAAGAAGGTATAGACAGGATAGATCGAGTGAATCCTTAGAAGAGTATAAAGGAAGTAGGAGTATTCTTAAGAGGGAAATCAGGAGGGCAAAACGGGGACATGAGATAGCTTTGGAAAACAGAATTAAGGAGAATCCAAAGGGTTTTTACAAATATATTAAGGACAAAAGGGTAACTAGGGAGAGAATAGGGCCCCTCGAAGATCAGCAAGGCGGCCTTTGCGTGGAGCTGCAGAAAATGGGGGAGATACTAAATGAATATTTTGCATCAGTATTTACTATGGAAAAGGATATGGAAGATATAGACTGTAGGGAAATAGATGGTGACATTTTGCAAAATGTCCAGATTACAGAGGAGGAAGTGCTGGATATCTTGAAACGGGTAAAGATGGATAAATCCCCAGGATCTGATCAGGTGTACCCAAGAACTCTGTGGGAAGCTAGAGAAGTGATTGCTGGGCCTCTTGCTGAGATATTTGTTTCATCAGTAGTCACAGGTGAGGTGCTGGAAGACTGGAGGTTGGCAAATGTGGTGCCACTGTTTAAGAAGGGTGGTAAAGACAAGCCAAGGAACTATAGACCGGTGAGCTTTACCTCACTAGTGGGCAAGTTGTTGGAGGGAATCCTGAGGGACAGGATGTACATGTATTTGGATAGGCAAGGATAGATTCAGGATAGTCAACATGGCTTTGTGCATAGGAAATCATGTCTCACAAACTTGATTGAGTTTTTTGAAGAAGTAACAAGGAAGATTGATGAGGGCAGAGCAGTAGATGTGACCTATATGGACTTCAGTAAGGTGTTCGACAAGGTTCCCAATGGGAGACTGATTAGCAAGATTAGATCTCATGGAATACAGGGAGAACTAGCCATTTGGATACAGAACTGGCTCAAAGGTAGAAGACAGACGGTGGTGGTGGAGGGCTGTTTTTCAGACTGGTGCCCTGTGACCAGTGGAGTGCCACAAGGATCGGTGCTGGGCCCTCTACTTTTTGTCATTTACATAAATTATTTGGATGCAAGAATAAGAGATACAGTTAGTAGGTTTGCAGATGACACCAAAATTGGAGGTGTAGTGGATAACAAAGAGGATTACCTCAGATTACAACAGGATCTGGACCAGATGGGCCAATGGACTGAGAAGTGGCAGATGGAGTTTAATTCAGATAAATGCGAGATGGAAAAGCAAATCTTAGCAGGACTTATACACTTAATGGTAAGGTCCTAGGGAGTGTTGTTGAACAAAGAGACCTTGGAGTGCAGGTTCACAGCTCCTTGAAAGTTGGAATCGCAGGTAGATAGGATAGTGAAGAAGTCATTTGGTATGCTTTCCTTTATTGGTCAGAGTATTGAGTACAGGAGTTGGGAGGTCATGTTGTGGCTGTACAGGACATTGGTTAGGGCACTGTTAGAATATTACGTGCAATTCTGGTCTCCTTCCTATCGGAAAGATGTTATGAAATTTGAAAGGGTTCAGAAAAGACTTACAAGGATGTTGCCAGGGTTGGAGATCTGAGCTACAGTGAGAGGCTGAACAGGCTGGGGCTGTTTTCCATACAGCGTCGGAGGCTGAGGGGTGACTGTTTAGAGGTTTACAAAATTATGAGGGGCATGGATAGGATAAGTAGACAAAGTCTTTTTCCTGGGGTTGGGGAGTCCAGAACTAGAGGACATAGGCTTAGGGTGAGAGGGGAAAGGTATAAAAGAGACCTAAGGGGCAATATTTTCACGCAGAGGATGGTACGTGTATGGAATGAGTTGCCAGAGGATGTGGTGGAGGCTGGTACAATTGCAACATTTAAGAGGCATTTGGATTGGTATATGAATAGGAAGGGTTTGGAGGGATATGGGCCGGGTACTGGCATGTGGGACTAGATTGGGGTGGGATATCTGGTCGGCATGGACAGGTAGGACCGAATGGTCTGTTTCCATGCTGTACATCTCTATGACTCTATGACCCCATTTGGGTAAAAACATGCCACTTGACACAAAAGGCTCATCCTTCATTGGTTGATGATGGTCAAATCCACCAACATCTTATGACATTTGGGTAATTTGATTCCTTTTTTGTATAACTCACCATCAATAGCTTGCAAAGGTCTCTATCAGTATTTATAGAATGGTCATTAATAATTCTAAAGAAATGAAGTGCAGTCACACACAGTGTCAAGAGAAACTCAAGTCCCATTGTGCCTGATGTAGGGTTGCTTAACCTCAATCAGTCGGAACACTTCCTATACCAACAAACATCTGGGAATTCTCAATGAGCACAGCTGTGTTTACTCTGTTCCACACAGTAACCCAACTATTCCGATACCACGGTTCACAATCATATCTTTGAGCACACTCCCTGACCTCACTCCTTATATCAACATCATTAAGTAGTGCTCATGGAAATAAAGCATTTCATTGTGTGATTCATAGATCACACAATGATCATCATCACTGCTCTGGGTTTCATTCTATTTTTCTATACACAGATTATTCAATAAACATCTGACAAACGTACGTTATGACGCATTTCTCATTCATCACATTAGCTTTGAATCCGAGGACTGCGAACACCACAAGTGTTGCCAAAACAGAGGTGAAGAAATTGATAAAAGCAACAAGGGCTGCATCAAAATGACAGTTGTTATCTTTCTTGTTGTAACTTGAGAATGCGATGACTCCTCCAAACCCGAGTCCAAGAGCAAAGAATACTTGTGTAGCAGCTTCCCTCCATACCTGAGCTTCCATCATCTTCTCCAACTATAAAACAACAAAAAGAGAGAGCTGTATGCAAAAACAAGTTAGACAAGCTGGAGGTTGGAAGAACACAACAAGCCAAGCAGCATCATCAGGTGGAGAAGACAATGCTAGGGGTGTAACCTTCTTCAAGAACAAAAATAAGCCAGTCTCATTGTCATGGTGCGAGACAGGGTCTGGGGTCAGGGCAGGGGACAGGGCCTGAAGTCAGGGTGGGGGACGAGGGATAGGGCTTGGGTCACATCAAAGTTTCAGATGTGACTGGCAGTTGGAACCGGGTTAACTGATCTCAGTAAGATGGCAGTTTTAACTTTACAATCAGATAAAGAAGGAAGGAAATGATAATTGTCAGCCTGAAGCCCATTTAATGCGGTATGTAGATAATATTTATATACCACACGTGGAAGTTGCTTTCAGATAGTGACTGAATTCATCAAACAATAAACAATTAGGAATATATCAATTACACACAACATATGTAAAAAGACTAAAAAATAATCAATCCAACTGGCTCCCACATCAGGGTCAAATTCAACAGCCAATTCCGAAGAGAGCATAATCGAGTGGTTCTTATTCTTTAATTAAATTTCCAGGTTGAAACCCCTTTGTTTGTTCCTACCTACAAAAATTAATACAATTTCTTTTTTGAAGAATCAATTTTACTAAAAGCAGAAATTTTGAGAAATTTATTCATAAGCTGTGGGCCTCACCAGCTGGGACAGCATTTACTGCCCATCTTAACTGGCCTTGAGATGGGGTGTGGTGAGCTGCTTCTTGAATACAGCTCCATGGCTCAATAATAGACATCAGAAGGCAGTTATGAATAACCACATTACTGCGGCTCTGGAATCACATGTAGGCCAAGCCAGCTGTGGGTGGAATCAGTAAATCAGATAGTTTTTTAGAACAATTTGATAATTTCTATGTCCCCATTGTGAATGCAGACTTTTAATTCAAGATTATTTAATTGAATTTAAATTCCTGTGGTTATTTGACAAAATTTGAACACATTTCTTGAGCATGAATTCACTCTGTATTATATAATTCAGTCACATGATCTCTCTGCAGCTGTACCTTAGCAAAGAACAATTCAAGGAATGGAAAAGCTGGTTCTTAAAATTAAAATTAAGTTAAAACATAACAAACTAAAAGATTTTCCTCTCCTGTCGAGGCTAACGGAATTGACTTGTCCAGAAGTCCCTATCAAACAGCTCAGTCTGCTCCACTGCACCCTGCTCCAGCCAGCTGCACCCATTTGACTGACAGACTGTGCTGCTAGACATTCAGTACCTTAGGAGTGAACATGTGAAGAATTCCATCAATCGAGCCTCTGAGAAGCAGACTTCGAACCAGGAAGCAAATCAGAACGACATATGGAAACAGAGAACTGAAATACATCACCTGAAAAGAGTACAAACAAATATATGGAATCATATTCCTCTATTGAATATAAGTTTGTTATTAATTTTATAGCAACTTGAACTAAGCTTTCTACTTTAGTACTGAGTGGGCAATCAGATAAGTGGAGTATGGATGCTGGGGCAGTTGCTTGCTCCTCCTGCAGAATGTGGCAGGTGGGAGACATGGCACACTCTCCGCTGGCTACATCTGCGGGAAGTGCATCCAACTCCAGCTCCTTGAAAATCGTGTTAGGGAATTGGAGCTGGAGCTGGATGAACTACGGATCATTCGGGAGGCTGAGGGGGTAATTGAGAGGAGTTACTGGGAGTTGGTCACTCCTAAGGCTCAGGACAAGGATAGATGGGTTACAGTTAGGGGGAGGAAAGGGGACAGACAGACAGTGCAGAGATCCCCTGTGGACATTCCCCTCAGCAATAAGTACACCGTTTTGGATACTGCTGGGGTGGGATGACCTACCAGAGGAAAGCCATAGCAGTCAGTTCCTCTGGCACTGAGCCTGACACTGTGGCAAAGAAGGGAAGGGGGCAGAATAGAAAAGTACTCGTGGTAGGGGACTCGATAGTTAAGGGAATCGACAGGAGATTTTGTGGTCAGGATTGGGATTCCCAGAAGGTATATCGCCTCCCTGGCGCCAGGGTCCGGGACATCTCCGATCGGGTGTATAAGGTTCTAAAAGGGGAGGGCGAACAGCCAGAAATCGTGTTTCATATTGTCACCAATGATATAGCCAGGAAAAGGATCGAGGATATAAACAGTGATTTCAGGGAGTTAGGATGGAAGCTGCAGAGCAGGACGAACAGAGTAATGTTCACTAGTTTACTACCGGTGCCACGAGATAGCGAGGCGAGGAACAGGGAGCGGGCGCAGCTTAATACGTGACTGCGCAGCTGGTGTAGGAGGGAGGGCTTCAGATATGTAGATAATTGGGATGCCTTCTGGGAAAGGTGGGACCTGTACAGGAAGGACGGGTTGCATCTGAACTGGAAGGGGACCAATGTCCTGGGTGGAAGGTTTGCTCGAGTAGTTCGAGACGGTTTAAACCAGTACGGCAGGGGGTGGGAACTTGAGCTGTATACCGGAGGTGAGAGTTGATGCAGGTGAGGCAACAGCAAGAGGTAGACCAGCTAGTGGGAAGGATTTTCCTGGGAAGGAACCAAGGGATCAATTAAAGTGTGTTTGCTTTAACGCAAGGAGTATCAGGAATAAAAGTGATGAACTTAGAGCATGGATCAGTACCTGGTGCTATGATGTGGTGGCCATAACAGAGACATGGGTTTCTCAGGGGCAGGAATGGTTGCTGGATGTTCCAGGGTTTAGAGCATTTAAAAAGAATAGTGAGGGGGGGAAAAAGAGGAGGGGGGTGTAGCACTACTAATCAGAGAGGGTATCACAGCTACAGAAGCTTCCATTGTCGAGGAAGATCTGCCTACCGAGTCAGTATGGGTGGAAATTAGGAACAGCAAGGGAGCAGTCACCTCGTTAGGGGTTTACTACAGGCCCCCCAATAGCAGCAGGGAGATGGAAGAAAGCATAGGTCGGCAGATTTTGGAAAAGTGTGGACGTAATAGGGTTGTTTTAATGGGTGACTTTAACTTTCCCAATATTGATTGGAACCTCCTTCGAGCAGAAGATTTGAATGGAGCTGTTTTTGTAAGGTGTGTTCAGGAGGGTTTCCTAACTCAGTACGTTAACAGGGCGACGAGGGGAGAGGCTATTGTAGACTTGGTGCTCGGAAATGAGCCGGGGCAGGTATCAGATCTTGTGGTGGGAGAGCATTTTGGTGATAGTGACCACAACTGCCTCACATTCTACATAGCTATGGAGAAGGAGAGGATTAGGCAAAATGGGAGGATATTTAATTGGGGAAGAGGAAACTATGATGCGATTAGACATGAGTTAGGAAGCATGGATTGGGAGCAATTGTTCCATGGTAAAGACACTATAGGCATGTGGAGACTGTTTAAGGAACAGCTGTTGCAAGTGATGAATAAATATGTCCCTCTGAGACAGGCAAGAAGTGGATGACGAGAGCGGTGGAGCTTCTCGTCAAAAGGAAAAACGTAGCTTACATAAGCTGGAAGAAGCTAGGGTCAAGCTCGGCTCTAGAGGATCACAGGCAGGCGAGGAAGGACCTCAAAAATGGTCTGAGGAGAGCCAGGAGGGGGCAGGAGAAAGGCTTGGCAGGACGGATTAGGGAGAACACAAAGGCATTTTACACTTATGTGAGGAATAAAAGAATGGTTAAAGAAAGAGTAGGGCCGATCAGGGATAGCATAGGGAATTTGTGTGTGGAGTCTGAGGAGGTAGGGGAAGCCCTAACTGAGGTTTTTGCTTCTGTCTTTACGAAAGAAACAAATTTTGTAGTGAATGAAACCTTTGAAGAGCAGGTGTGCATGCTGGAATGGATAGAGATAGAGGAAACTGATGTGCTGAAAATTTTGTCAAACATTAAAATTGTCAAGTTGCCAGGCCCAGACCAGATTTGTCCTCGGCTGCTTTGAGAAACGAGAAATGCAATTGCTTCGCCACTTGCGAAGATCTTTGCATCCTCGCTCTCCACTGGAGTCGTATCTGAGGACTGGAGAGAGACAAATGTAATTCCTCTCTTCAAGAAAGGAAATAGGGAAATCCCCAGCAATTACAGACCAGTAAGTCTCACATCTGTCGTCTGCAAGGTGTTAGAAAGGATTCTGAGGGTTAGGATTTATGACCATCTGGAAGAGATGGCTTGATTAAATGCAGTCAACACGGCTTTGTGAGGGGTAGGTCATGCCTCACAAACCTTATCGAGTTCTTTGAGGATGTGACTAGAAAAGTTGATGAGAGTCAAGCTGTGGATGTGGTGTATATGGACTTCAGCAAGGCATTTGATAAGGTTCCCCACGGTAGGCTCATTCAGAAGGTCAGGAGGAATGGGATACAGGGGAACCTAGCTGTCTGGATACAGAATTGGCTGGCCAACAGAAGACAGCGAGTGGTAGTAGAAGGAAAATATTCTGCCTGGAAGTCTGTGGTGAGTGGTGTTCCACGGGGCTCTGTCCTTGGGCCTCTACTGTTTGTAATTTTTATTAACGACTTGGATGAGGGGATTGAAGGATGGATCAGCAAGTTTGCAGATGACACAAAGGTTGGAGGTGTCGTTGACAGTATAGAGGGCTGTTGTATGCTGCAGCGGGACATTGACAGGATGCAGAGATGGGCTGAGGGTGGCAGATGGAGTTCAACCTGGATAAATGCGAGGTGATGCATTTTGGAAGGTCGAATTTGAGAGCTGAGTACAGGATTAAGGATAGGATTCTTGGCAGTGTGGAGGAACAGAGGGATCTTGGTGTGCAGGTACATAGATCCCTTAAAATGGTCACCCAAGTGGACAGGGTGTTTTGGCTTTCATTAACAGGGGATTGAGTTTAAGAGATGTGAGATCTTGTTGCAGCTCTATAAAACTTTGGTTAGACCGCACTTGGAATACTGTGTCCAGTTCTGGTCGCCCTATTCTAGGAAAGATGTGGATGCTTTGGAGAGGGTTCAGAGGAGGTTTACCAGGATGCTGCCTGGACTGGAGGGCTTATCTTATGAAGAGAGGTTCACTGAGCTCGGACTTTTTTCATTGGAGAAAAGGAGGAGGAGAGGGGACCTAATTGAGGTATACAAGATAATGAGAGGCATAGATAGAGTCAATAGCCAGAGACTATTTCCCAGGGCAGAAATGACTAACACGAGGGGTCATAGTTTTAAGCTGATTGGAGGAAAGTATGGCAGGGATGTCAGAGGCAGGTTCTTTACACAGAGAGTTGTGAGAGCATGGAATGCGTTGCCAGCAGCAGTTGTGGAAGCAAGGTCATTGGGGTCATTTAAGAGACTACTGGACATGCATATGGTCACAGAAATTTGAGAGTGCATACATGAGGATCAGTGGTCGGCACAACATCGTGGGCTGAAGGGCCTGTACTGCGCTGTACTGTTCTATGTTCTATATCTAATGAGTGGCAAGAGTTATTATCTTGACAACTGAAAACCAGTGCAGGCATTATCAAATCAGTGAATTAATTGTTGATTTTACCAACTTTCAGCATTTTACTGCTGTACACAATAAAATTCCTTCCATACTATCACATCAAACATTCCCAGAACAAATACAACGGTGAGTTCAACACAGCAAAGCTCCCTCTATGCAGTTTCCCTGAAACTGATGGTCTTACCTTACCAGATGACTGGATACCTTTGATCGTACACAATCCTACAAGGAACCAAGCTGATAGGAGACACAGAGTCATCTTCCAGTTCAGACCTCCTCCTTCATTGATGTTATTGGCAATGTTCAGAGTGTCTCTGTACCAGAAGTAGGTAGTAGCTGAACTCTTTTCACATTCCGGTTCCACAACTAGAGTGAGAGACATATCCACAGTCAGTGCAATCACCAACTTCATTGTCAATGTTAATGTGACTTACTTCATCCAGCAACATCCAGACATTGGATCACAGGACTGTGCTGGAGGAAGTGTTTCTGGAAACATGGAACACCAGTGTCTGTTTGACACAAGGGAATCCAAACTGAGGGAAAAGACATTGAGCGTGGAACCAATGGAGTGGGGTGTGATGAAAAGAGACTCAATGGGGCATAGCGTAGTTTGATCAGAAATGACCTTGTTGGAGGGCGAGTCACCCCAGTTTCAGTTTGTCTGGTTAGTGTTGCATAACAAATCCAATATGTCAGAGAATGTTCATTGTCTGAGAAACTCTGACCTGTTTATTCATTAACTGTATTTTTTTCAATTCTCATTAGATGACTGATTGACACAAATGTTTCCTATTCTTATTTTAGTATTGTTGGAAAACAAATTATGACTTTTACACATTTTTACCTCAAGCAAGCTGTTCCATTGGCTTAAGCTAAACAAGTGAAGGAGAGCAAAGACTTGACCTTGAATCACAACATTGACAGGAGGGAGTACTGAGGAAACACAAATAACAAGCCTCAGAATTGAATATTTTACTTACTGGTAACACTACCATTGGTGATAAGAGGACACTCGCTCCATGGGAGGGGAGACTGGAATGATTTAAAAAAATAAAAAATACTCCAGCCAATGATAACATTGTAATAAAGTCCAACAAAGAAACAGACCTAGGGAGAGACAACAGAGAGTTCAGTCTGAATGATGGTCACAGCAGCAAGAATACAGGAAGGGAGGAGAATGAGGGAGACAGGATAATTAGGAAAAGGAGAAGGGGACTGAGGAAAGCAGAAGGGAGATCAGGACAGGTTGATCGAAGACATTGGGTTGGGGATCGGTAGGTGAGAAGGATGTGGAGAAAGAGGAGAAGTGGGAATTGGAGGAGACAGAGGGGAGTACAAAGAGATGCAGGTAAGGAATGCCATTATGAGCATTTCTCATTTCATGCCTGCATCAGATCAGGAACAATCATTGATTTGTTACAGTGCAGAAGTACTTTATAAAGTTCCGACAGAGTCACTGGACCTGAAACATTAACTCTGATTTCTCTTCACAGATGCTGTCAGACCTGCTGAGCTTTTCCAGCAACTTCTGTTTTTTCTTCAGAATAACTTCAGTTTGTCAAACAGCCCAGTGTGAGGATTGGGATACCGAAAGCTAGAACATTGCCACAATGGCAACAGTTTAACCAGTCTCAGGCTGGGTGAACAATAATGGGCAA
Organism: Hemiscyllium ocellatum; assembly: GCF_020745735.1. NCBI lineage: Eukaryota > Metazoa > Chordata > Chondrichthyes > Orectolobiformes > Hemiscylliidae > Hemiscyllium > Hemiscyllium ocellatum. Next base: position 387,487 of record NC_083426.1, on the reverse strand, counting down.
AATGGACTGAACAGACCTAGTCCAGTACAGTAGCAGCACAACAACTCACCATTACTAAAAATGAAACAATATAATGACTGAATTAAATTGAAACATTTCCCCTGGAGTTGTCAGTCAGATTAGGTGCTTGACAAAAAGAAATCAAGGCCTTGTAAATTAAGATTTCTGCTTCCACTAAACAAATAGGTGCTGGATCGAGTACTGACGATAAAAAACATTTTGTAACACAGATATTTCTCAATTTAAAATTCTGAGGGCTTACATTTGCAAAAAAACTAAGATGGTGACAAATTTGAAACAGCCACAAAGTTAATTTTAAAGTGTTTGAAAATATTTTTGCCCAGAGGAACTCTCTCAGGCAAACTGGAGCTGATTCAGATTATGGAAATTTACTGAGAAATTTAAATGGTGATCTGAATTGAAGAAACATTCCAGAATATCATAGGCAGTGAGTGAAAGCGTGGGGTTAGACTGGTACAGGTAACAAGAAACAGTTGGATCAGACTCAGACTGACAGAAGCATGAGTCAGGACCTTGGAATTGCAGTTCAAATTACATAGAACATAGAATATTACAGCACAGTACAGGCCCTTCGACCTTCGATGTTGCGCCCACCTGTCATACCAATCTGAAGCACATCCCACCTACACTATTCCATGTACATCCATATGCTTGTCCAATGACGACTTAAACGTACTTAAAGTTGGTGAATCTACTGCCGTTGCAGGCAAAGCATTCCATACCCTTACTACTCTCTGAGTAAAGAAACTACCTCTGACATCTGTCCTATATCTATCACTCCTCAGTTTAAAGCTATGCCCCCTTGTGCTCGCCGTCACCATACTTGGAAAAAGGCCCTCCCTGTCCACCCTATCTAACCCTCTGATTATCTTCTATGTCTCTATTAAGTCACCTCTTAAACCTTGTCTCCAACGAAAACAGCCTCAAGTCCCTCAGCCTTTCCTCGTAAGACCTTCCCTCCATACCAGGCAACATCCTAGTAAATCTCCTCTGCACCCTTTCCAAAGCTTCCACATCTTCTTATAATGTGGTGACCAGAACTGTACACAGAGTTTTGTACAGCTGTAGCATAACCTCATGGTTCCGGAACTCGATCCTTTCTATTAATAAAAGCTAAAACACTGTATGCCTTCTTAACAACTCTGTCAACCTGGGGGGCAACTTTCAAGGATCTGTGTACATGGACACCGAGATCTCTCTGCTCATCTACACTACCAAAAATCTTACCATTAGCCCAGTACTTTGCATTCCGGTTACTCCGACCAAAGTGAATCACCTCACACTTACAAAATGGTACAGCATACAATGCAAATCAGTCCATCAAGCCAATATTGGTACTTTCAAAAATCTATACAACTAGCCCGACTCCCCTGTAAATCTTTCTACTTTAAGTGTTTATCCAATTCTCTTTTCAAAGTTAGCACTAATTCTGCTTCTATTACCCCTTCAGGCAATACATTTCAAATCAATGTGCTGCATCAAAAAACTCATCTTTCTTTTGGTTCATTTCCAAATTGGAAAGGGAATATAAAACTCAGCACAGGACAACATCTGGAGTACTGTATACAATAACGGATCCCTTATTTGAAAAAAAAATCCTTGCTTAGAAACAGTTCAAAAAAGTTTCACTCAAATTAATCCTGGGATGAAGGGATCATCTTGGAAAGAAATGTAGGAAAACATTTGAAACATACAAGATATTAAAGGGACTTGACAAGGTAGCTACCAGGAGAGTCTTTCCCCTTACCAAGGAGAGTACAATTAGGAAAAAAAAACTGTTTAAGAATAAGAGGGCCCTCTTGTAAAATGCAAATAAGACATTTTTTCTCTCAGAAGCTGGTTGGTCTACGGAATTGTGAAAGATTAGGCATTCTCTCATCTTCTTCCTTGGGACCCTCCAACCACACGGATCAAAGTAGATTTCACCAGTTTCTCCATTTCACCTTCTCTCAACTTATCCCAGATCAAACCTTTCAACTCGCACCGTCCTCCTGAACTGTCCCACCTGCCCACCTTCCTTCCCACCTATCTGCTCCACCCTTCTCTCCAACCTATCACTATCACCTCCATCTACCTATCGTATTCCCTGCTACTTCCACCCTCGCCACGCCACCACTCCCCCCACCACCCCCCCCCCCCCCCCCCCCCACCCCCCCACCCCGGGCTACCCCCTCATTCCTGATGAAGGGCTTATGCCAAATCAGTGACTCTCCTGCTCCTTGGATGCTGCCTGGCCGACTATGCTTTTCCAGCACCACACTCTTCGACTGGCATTGAATGATGGAGCAGGCTTGAGAGGCCTACTTCTCCTCCTATGTCCTATCATCCTGTATTCAAGCAAATGAAATGTGCGGTCTCTGGTTGCTGATTCTCCTAACCATTCAAACAGACTCTCTCCATTTATCCTATTAAAAGCCATCGTGATTTTTAACATCTTTAAGTCTCCTCTTAATCTGCTTGGCTTTAAAAAGAACAATCCTAGTTTCTCCAGCCTCTTGACATAACTTGATGAGATGTATCCAGGCTGCGATGGGAGGCAAGGGAGAAGATTGCTGCAGCGCTGGCAGAAATAGCGAATACTTTGCTGACTGGCAGATCGATAATGCGGTTCCTTTGGTCAAGGTGGGCTGCAGGATAGGCCAGGTAATTTCAGACCAGTTAGTCTATACATCACCGGGAGGGAAATTATTGGAAAAAAATCTGAGCAACACGATTAATCAATCCTGTCTGGTTTGCAAAAGGGAGAAGATTTTCTCTAACTTAATTGAGTTTTTTGAAATAGTGACAAAATACATTGATGAGGTAAGTGTTGTTGACATGATATATAAAGACTTCAGTAAGGCCTTTCACAATCCCACACGGAAAGCTGGTCCGAAATGTAACAGTCCATGGAATCCAAGGCAAATTGGGAAACTGGATCTAAAACTGACTTGTAAACACTGGGCAAATGTATTGGTGGAGGGGTACCTTTGTGATCAGAAGACTGTGACCAGCAGTGTACCACAGAAATTATTGCTGGGACCCTTGTTGTTTATTTTATATATTAACGACTTGAATACGAATGTAAAAGTTTGCAGATGACCAAAATTGGTGCGTGTTGATGGTGCAGAGGATAGTCTCAGGCTACAGTCTGATATTGATCACACAGTCAATTGAACAGAGCAATGGTAGATGAAATTTAATCCTGATAAGTGTGAGATGATGCATTTTGGGAGGTCTAATAAGGGAAGGACATACACAATGAATAAGCCTCTGGAGAGTACTGAGGAATAAAGGCATCTTGGGTGTACAAATTCATAGATCCCTGAAGGTGACAGTACAGGTGGACAGGGTGAAGGCAGCATACAGGATACTTGACTTCGTCAGCTAGGATATGGAGCAAGGAAGTCTTGTTACACCTTTATAAAACATTGGTTAGGCCCAAGGTAGAATACTGTGTGCAGTTCTGGTCACCACACGGATTGGACAAATGTGATTACACTGAAGAAGGTGCAGAGGAGATTCGTGAAAAGTCTTAGTTATGAGGAGAGGCTGGATAAGTTCGGTTTATTTTCCTTGGAGCAGAGGTGGCAGTAGGGAGAATCTTATTGAGATGTATAAATCTCTTCCTGATGGCAAATACAACTAAGACCAGACAGACATAAGTTGAGATGTAAGTGGTTTTGAGGAAAGAAACCTTTCACCCAGAGGGTTGTAGAAATATGGAACATGCTGCCTGAGGGGGCAGTTGAGGCAGGTACTTTTGCAATATTTAAGGAGCATCTGGATGAGCACCTAAAATGCCAGGGCCCAGTAGGCTATAGAGCAAGTGCAGACAAATGAAAGTAGTTTAGTTTGGTGTTTATTGATTGACAGGCCTGTTTCTATGCTGTATGACTCTAAGTCCTTCATCGCTGGAAACATTTTAGTAAAACCACTCCTTAACTCCAAAAGTCTTGACGTTCTTTCTAAAGTACAATTAGTCTACAATTAGTCACAAGGCTCCAGATGAGGTCTAAAATGTAATTTTTAAATGTTAAACATGATTTCCTTCTCTTTAATCTCAATGCCTTTATTTATAAAAGTCAAATCAGATCTACAGTTTTAACAGCTTCTCAACATTCAGCGATGGTACTCACAATGCAACTTGCAAATCCAATGCCGCCCAGCCTGGGGCATATGTAGTTCCAGACACCAATACTCCCACGTCTTATTCTTTGGCCCACTGCAAGTTCCAGGAAAAACAGGGGAATTCCAATGATAAGGAGCAGGATGAAATAGGGAACAAGATAAGCACCTGCAAATAAGACAGATCTTTAGCATGAATTAAAATAATTTGACAGGATCACACAGTCTGTAATATTCAGACAACGTGTTCTCAGACTGATGCGTGAAATCTCTGCTCCTTGCAGTTTGCTTTGTGTTTGAAGGGCAACTGCAGTCAAGGTTAAGCTGATGCTGTCTTCAAAATCTCAAACAGAAGGCTTATCTGCTTTTCACATAACAGAAATTGACACCAATTCCATGTCCCCTTCTGTCGTATCTTTTTGCAACTTCTCCTCACTGATATCAATTTTCTGCAATATAGCCAAGTCTTGTTTCATCCTGCTCCCCAGACCCCTGACCAAGAAACTGTTCCTGATCCCAAAATCCTGATTCTGAAACCATTCCAATCACCCCATCGTTCTTCCAATGCTAGATCTAAACCCCATCCCTAATCTGAACCCTGATCTTAACTCTAATGCTCAAAACTGATGCCTGACAAAGCCCTCAGTGTTCTGTTCAAAACCCCAACCCAAACACATGCCCTGATCCAGCTACAGTCCCCCTCCTGGAGCCCACTACCAACTCTATAACCGGTCTGGCCTCTTGCTCTTGTCAACCTTGACATGTCTCTTGACTTTAATTGCTGCTGCAGACAGTAATGAACCAGCAGGACACAGAATATAAATCTTCACAGCTTGGTTGCCCAGCTGTCACGCTTCTCAAAAAATCTTATTTTAAAGCAAGAAATCAAAATCTCGAGGTTGAATGTGTGACAACCATGAATAGTTTGGTTTTATCAAATTTTAAGGTATTGGAATTCATTCAACTTGCATTGAGAAGGCATCTTTAACATTGTTAACACAGGAAAATTATCAAAGTATGAATCATACCACATAAGGATATCAGTTCAGGGCAAACTCTTGCTCAAGGAGGCTAGTTTTAAGGAGTTTCTTACAGACTCAGAGAGAAGGACACAAGCGCTTAGGGAGGGAATTTTAAAGATCTGGTGAAGGACAATGAAAGATATGGCCACTACTGATGGAGTGCTTCAAACTGGGGAGGTTCAAGAGGGCAGAAATGCAGAGGTTGGAGTGTGAAGAAGATTACAGAGATAGAGAATGGGGAAGCCACAACGGGATTTGAGAACAAGATGAGAATTTTTAAAAGTTGAGGCAGTGCTTGACCAAGAGCTAATGTGGTCAGCAGTTAAGGGGCAGGGCTTGGTGCAAATTCAGATACATGCAGAATAGTTGAAGGCTAGATTAAGTTTAGCTAGGAGGGAATGTGTACACTCAGCCTCCAAGAATCACAGCTCAGAATAAACAAAACAAAACCTTTCAGGTTATGAGCTGAGAAATCTGCAAGTTGAACAATGCAATGGAAATGAAAATAGACACCATTGCTGATAAGAGATTAGCTATGATAAATGCTGGGTAATGGGGATAGGGTCGTGGAATGGGTCTATATGGGATGTTCTTCAGAGGATCAGTGCAGACTTGACTGACCAATTGTAGAGATTTTATTTTTCCAGAAATTTCTTCAGCCAGAGGATGATGGATCAGTGGAACTCATTGCTGCAGAAGACTGTTGAGGTCAAGTCATTAAATATACTTAAGACAGAAATAGGCTCTTGATCAGCGAGGCGATCAAGGGATCCGGGGAGAGGGTGAGAGAATAGCGTTGAGAAACATATCAGCCATGATCAAATGGTGGAGCAGATCCAATGGGCTGAATGGCCTAATTCTGTTCCAATACCTTTATAGTCTATGGTTTTATGGTAATCATAAGTCTACTTGAAATAAAAAGTACTCACCAGCCACCCACTTTTTGTTATAGATCACAGAATGGTACAGCGCAGCACAGGCCCTTCAGCCGACCTGTGAAATTTATCTGATGCCCATCTAACCTTCACCCTTCCATTATTATCCACATGTATGCCCAATGTCCATTTAAACGCCCTTAACATCAGTAAGTCTACTACTGTTGCAGGCAGCCATTCCACGCCCCTACTATGAGTAAAGAAACTACCCCAATATCTGTCCTAAATCAATCCCACCTCAATTTAAAGCTATGTCCCTTCATGTTCGCCTTCACCATCCAAGGAAAAAGGTTCTCACTATCCACCCTATCTAACTCTCTGACTACCTTATATGTCGCAATTAAGTCACCTCTCAACCTTCTTCTCTCCAATGAAAACAACCTCAGTTCCCTCAGCCTTTCCTCATAAGACCTCACCAGGCAACATCTGAGTAAGTCTCCTCTAAGCACTTTCCATAGCTTCCACATCCTTCTTATAATGCAGTGACCGAAACTGTACACGCGATTCTCCAGGTGCGGCCTTACCAGTGTCTTGTACAGGTGAAGTATAACCTCATGGCTCAGAATTCTGTCCCCCTACCGATAAACGCCAATCATCATATGCCTTCTTAAAAACCCTATCAACCTGGGTGACAACTTTCAGGGATCTATGTATGTGGATACCGAGACCTCTCTGTTCATCTACACTGCCAAGAATTTTACCATTAGCCCGGTACTCTGCATTCCTGTTACTTCTTCTGAAGTGAACTACCTCACACTTTTCCGCACTTCTCCAACCCACAACATGCTTTGGCACTATCTAAAACTCTGCCTACCTTAGCGTCATCCACAAATTTATTAACACATCCTTCTATGCCCACATCCAGATCATTTATGAAAATGACAAAGTAGTGGCCCCAAAACAGATCCTTGTGGCACACCACAGGTAACTGAGCTCCAGGATGAACATTTCCCAATAACCATCATCCTCTGTCTTTTTTCAGTTCGCCAATTTCTAATCCAAACCGCTAAGTCACCTTCAATCCCCAAAACTCTGTATTTTATGCAATAGCCTACTGTGTGGAACTTTATCAAATGCCTTACTGAAGTCAATGTACACCACATCAACCACTTTACCTTCATCAACCTGTTTTGTCACCTTCCCAAAGAAATCAATAAGGTTAGTGAGGGATGACCAACCACCCATAAACCATGTTGTGGTATTGTGAAGGATAGGTCTATCCCTAATCAAATTATTCCTTTCCCGATGATTATAAATTCTCTCTCTTATAACCTTTTCCAACAACCAAAGTAAGGCTCACCGGTCTATAATTACCAGGGCTGTCCCGACTCCCCTTCTTAAACAAGGCAACAAGATTTGCTATCTTCCAGTCATCTGGCACTACTACTGTCAACAATGATGAGATAAAGATCAAAGCCAAAGGCTCTGCAATATCTTTCCTGGCTTCCCAGAGAATCGGAGGATAAATCCCATCTGGCCCAGGCGTCTTACCTATTTTCAGATCTTCAAAAATTGCTAAAACCTCTTCTTTGTCAACCGCAATCCCATCTCATCTTGTAGCTTGTATCTCCATATTCTCACTAACATTGCCCTTTCCAATGTGAATACTGATGAAAAATATTCATTAAGCACTTCCTCAATGTCATCAGATTCCACACACAAGTTCCCACTACTGTCTTTGATTGGCCCTGATCTTACTCTAGTCATTCTTTTATTTCTGATATACCTATAGAAGGCCTTAGAGTTTTCCTTGATCCTATCCACCAACAACTTCTCATGTCCCCTCCTGGCTCTTCTTAGCCCTCTCTTTAGATCTTTTCTGGCTAACGTATATCTCAGAAGCCCCCTAATGGAGCTTTCTCGCCTCATCCTCACATAAGCCGCCTTCTTCCTCTTGACAAGAGCTTCAACTTCTTTAGTAAACCATGGCTCCCTCTCTTGACAACTACCTCACTGCTTGATAGGTGTATACTTATCAAGGATCTGCAGTTGCTGTTCCTTGAATAAGCTCCACATTTCAATTGTGTCCATCCCCTGCAGTTTCCTTCCCCATCCTATGTATCCTAAATCTTGCCCAATTGCATCATAATTGCCTTTCCCCTAGTTGTACCTCTTTCCTTGCGGTATATATCTATCCCTGTTCATTGCTATTGTAAACATAACCAAATTGTGGTCACTATCATCAAAGTGCTCACCTACCTCCAAACCTAATTCTGGATTAGTGGTGCTGGAAGAGCACAGCAGTTCAGGCAGCATCCGAGGAACAGTAAAATTGATGTTTCAGGCAAAAGTCCGTCATCAGGAATAGAGGCAGAGAGCCTGAAGGGTGGAGAGATAAGGTAGAGGAGGGTGGGGGTGGGGACAAAGTAGCATAGAGTACAATAGGTGACTGGCGGAGGGGATGAAGGTGATAGGTCAGGGAGGAGGGTGGAGTGGATAGGTGGAAAAGAAGATAGGCAGGTAGGACAAGTCATGGGAACAGTGCTGAACTGCAAGTTTGGACTAGGGTGAGGTGGGGGAAGGGGAAATGAGGAAACTGGTGAAGTCCACCTTGAGGCCCTAGGGTTGAAGTATTCTGAGGCAGAAGATGAGGCATTCTTCCTCCAGGCATCTGGTGGTGAGGGAGCGGCGGTAAAGGAGGCCCAGGACCTCCATATCCTCAGCAGAGTGGGAGGAGGAGTTGAAATGTTGGGCCACAGGGCAGTGTGGTTGATTGGTGCGAGTGTCCCGGAGATGTTCCCTAAAGCACTCTGCTAGGAGGCATCCAGTCTCCCCAATGTAGAGGAGACCACATCGGGAGCAACGGATACAACAAATGACATTGGTGGATGTGCAGATAAACCTTTGATGGATGCGGAAGGCTCCTTTAGGGCCTTGGATGGAGGTGAAGGAGGAGGTGTGGGCACAGGTTTCGCAATTCCTGCGGTGACAGGGGAAGGTGCCAGGATGGGAGGGTGGGTTGCTGGGGGCATGGACCTGACCAGGTAGTCACGGAGGGAACGGTCTTTGTGGAAGGTGGAAACGGGTGGGGAGGGAAATATATCTCTGATGGTGAGGTCTTTTTGGAGGTGGCGGAAATGTCGACGGATGATTTGGTTTATGCGAAGGTTGGTAGGGTGGAAGGTGAGCACCAGGGCCGTTCTGTCCGTGTTACGGTTGGAGGGGTGGGGTCTGAGGGCGGAGGTGCGGGATGTGGATGAGATGCGTTGGAGGGCATCTTTAACCACATGGGAAGGGAAATTGCGGTCTCTAAATAAGGAGGCCATCTGACGTGTTCTATGGTGGATCTGGTCCTCCTGAGAGCAGATACGGCAGAGGTGGAGGAACTGGGAATACGGGATGGCATTTTTGCAAGACGTAGGGTGGGAAGAGGTGTAATCCAGGTAGCTGTGGGAGTCGGTGGATTTGTAAAAAATGTTAGTGTCAAGTCGGTCATCATTAATGGAGATGGAGAGGTCCAGGAAGGGGAGGGAGGTGTCAGAGAGGTCCAGGTAAATTTAAGGTCAGGGTGGAATGTGTTGGTGAAGTTGTGAATTGCTCAACCTCCTCGCGGGAGCACGAGGTGGTGCCAATGCAGTCATCAACGTAGCGGAGGAAGAGGTGGGGAGTGGTGCCGGTGTAATTACGGAAGATCGACTGTTCTACGTAGCCAACAAAGAGACAGGCATAGCTGGGGCCTATACATGTGTCCATGGCTACCCCTTTGGTCTGGAGGAAGTGGGAGGATTCAAAGGAGAAATTGTTAAGGGTGAGGACCAGTTCAGCCAAACGAATGAGTGTGTCGGTGGAAGGGTACTGTTGGGGACGTCGGGAGAGGAAAAAAACGGAGGACTTGGCGGCCCTGGTCATGGCAGATGGAGGTGTAGAGGGATTGGATATCCATGGTGAAGATGAGGCGTTGGGGGCCGGGGAAACGGAAGTCTTGGAGGAGGTGGAGGGCGTGGGTGGTGTCTCGAACGTATGTGTGGAGTTCCTGGACTAGGGGGATATTTCAGTGTCGAGGTAGGTAGAGATGAGTTCAATGGGGCAGAAGCATGCTGAGACAATAGGTCGGCCAGGGTGGTCAGATGTGTGGATCTTGGGAAGGAGGTAGAACCGGGCAGTGTGGGGTTCCCGGACTATGAGGTTGGAAGCTGTGGGTGGGAGATCTCCTGAGGTGATGAGGTTCTGTATGGTCTGGGAGATGATGGTTTGGTGATGGGGGGTGGGGTCATGGTCGAGGGGGCGGTAGGAAGAGGTGTCCTCGAGTTGGCGTTTGGCTTTTTTGGCTAGTTTTTACCTCCAAACCTAACACCTGGCCAAGTTCATTACCCAGTACCAAATCCATATGGCATCGCCCCTTGTTGGCCTATGTACATACTGTGTCAGAAAACCCTCCTGGACACATTGAACAAAAACTGACCCATCTAAACTACTTGAACTATAGTATTCCCAGTCAATACTGGGGAAGTTAAAGTATCCCATAACAACTACCCTTTCACACTCACTCCTCTCGAGATTCATCTTTGCTATCCTTTCCTCTACATCCCTGGAACAATTCGGAGACCTACAGAAAACTCCCAACAGGATAACCTCTCCTTTCCTGTTTCTAACCTAAGCCCAAACTACCTCAGTGGATGAGTCCTCAAACATTATCTCATCTGCTGTAATACAACCCTTGATTAACAATGCCTCATCTGCCCCTCTTTTACCATCTTCTCTGTTCTTACTGAAACATCTAAATCCCGGAATCTGCAACCATTCCTGTCCCTCCTCTAGTCATGTGTCTAAAATGGCCACAACATCGAAATTCCAGGTACCAGCTCATGCTGCAAGTTCACCCACCTTATTCCGGATGTGCCTGGCGTTGAAGTACGCACATTGCAAACCAACTTCCGATTGCTGGTGCACTTTCGCGACCTTGCAAACCTATCCCTGGCCTCAGTATCCTCAACGTCCAAGTGGAACTACAATTCAGGTTCCCATCCTCCTGCTGCATTATATTAATCCCCCTCCCACCCGCCCCCTGCCCCTTCCCCACCCCTCCCAAAGAGCATTAGCAAATTTCCACCCCAGGATATTGGTATCCCTCTGGTTCAGGTGAAGACCATCCTGTTTGTAGAGGCCCCACCTTCTCCAGAAAGAGCCCCAATTATCCAAGAATCCAAAACCCTCCCTCCTGCTCCATCCCTGCAGCCACATGTTCAGCTCCACTCTCCCCCTATTCCTCACCTCACTAGAATGTGGCATGGGCAACAAACCAGAGATAACAACTCTGTTTGTTCCAGCTCTAAGCTTCCACCCAAGCTCCCTGAATTTCTGCCTTAGACCCCCACTTTTCTTCCTACCTATGTCGTTGGTGCCTATGTGGACCATGACATGGGGCTCCTCCCCCTCCCCCTCAAGGATCCCAAAAACACGACCTAAGACATCACAAACCCTGGCATCTGGGAGGCAACACACCAATTGTGAGACTCTCTCATTCCCATAAAAGCTCCTATCTGCCCCCCTAACTTTGGAGTCCCCTCTGCTCCTTTCCCTCTGAGCAACAGGGACAGACTCTGCCCCATTGCTTACTACTGATAGGTTGTCCCTCCCAACAGCATCCAAAATGGCATACTTATTGTGGAGGGGAACCACTACAGGAGATCCCTGCACTGCCTGCCAGTTCCCTTTCTTACACCTGATGGTAACTCATCTACCTTCTTCACAGGGCTGTGGAGTAACTACCTCCCTGTAACTCCTTTCAATAACCCCCTCCACCTCCCGAATGACCCGAAGTTCATCCAGCTCCAGCTCCTGTTCCCCAACGTTGTTCTCGAGGAGTTGGAGTTGGGTGCACTTCTCACAAATGCAGTCAGCAGGGACACTAGTGGTGACCCTTACCTCCCACATACTGCAGGAGGAACATTCAACTACCCCAACTTCCATTCTAAGTTCCCATATTGGACCGTTGAAAAAATGAAATATGAAAGAAAACACTTCTCACCTTACCAAATGATGCACAAATTTTTTTTTGGTTAAAGGAGGATGATGGGTGGAAGATACTACCTGAGTAGTGTTTCGGGTAAAGCAACTGTCCAAATATGTGACTTTGCGACCCCTCCAAATGCCTCCAGGAACTAAAGAATGCTGGACCTAAAAGTAATTTAAATTATCTCCCCATGTATCCCGACAGGCTCCGCTGCCTCCTGGTGACCTCTCCGACTGCCTCCAGGAATTTGACAGAATTTTAATACTTGAATGATTATCCTGACTGAAATTTCAAAATTAATTAATACCAAAATGGAAATTACTCCCTAGCCAATCACTTACCTACTCCCTTCTGACATCATATCGATTTTACTTTCTGGCCATATGCTCTGCTGCTAGTGTCCTGATATTCTCTGTTTAAACTTCTCTCTCTCCGTTAGCTTTTGCTGTTGTGTCTTTGCCTGTTTCCCACTTTTGGTGGGGGGAGGGAATTTGTTAGGTGTGCCCAGGACAGGTTTTTAAAACAAAACATGAACAGTGCAACAAGGGAAGAGGTTATACTAGACCTGGAATTGGGGAATAAGCTCTGCCATGTGATCCACATTACAATAGTGGAGTATTTCAGGAACAATGACCATAATTCTAAGTTTTAAGTTACTTATAAAGATGACACTGCAAAATTAGGTGGGAATGAGGGAATGTAGATTGGGTGGTTGAGGGAAATTCATTTCTGGCATGTGGAAGTCATTTAAAGATCAGTTGATTAGAGTTTAGGATCAGAATATTCCCATGAAAATGAAGGATAAGGATGGCAAAATTTGGGAACCTTGGATAACGAGAGAAATTGAGAGCAGAGTCAAAATGAAAAAGGAAGTAGCAAGATTTAGGAAACTAAAGAGAGAGAGAGCCCTCGAAGAACACAATGATAGCAGGAAAAAACTCAAATACGGAATGAGGATGGCTAAAAGGGGTCATGAAATGTCCTCAGCAAACAGAATTACAGAAAATCCCAAGGCACTTTGTACACATATTAGGAACAAGAGGGTAGCTAGGGAAAGGGTAGGTCATTCAAGTCAAAGGAGGGAATTTATACATGGAGCAGAGGAAGTGGGTGAGGTCCTTAATGAACACTTTGCATCAATATTCACAAAAGGAAAAAGACATCAGGGACGATGAATCTCCAAACAGGTATGCTGATACTCTGGACATGTCAATACAAAAAAAAGGGGATGTTGAGTGTTTTAAAAAGCATTAAGTTTGACATATCCCCCGGACCTGATGGGATCTATCCCAGAATGCTGAGGTAGTTACTAGGGCCTTGCGTGAAATGTTTGAATCCTTCTTAGTCACAGGAGAGGTTCCAGAGAACTGGAGAACAGTAAACATGGTTCCATTAAGAAGGGCAACAGGAATAATCTGGGAGATTACAGGCCGGTGGGCCTTACATCAATGGTAGGGGAATTATTGGAGAAGGTTTTTAGGAACAGGATTTACTCACATTTCAAAAAACCTGGGCTTACAGTGATAGGCAGGACTTACTAGGACTTACTAGAACAGGATTTACTAGGCAGTGTGGCTTTGTGTGGGTGAGGTCATGTCTTTCAAACTTGATTGAGATTTTTGAGTAAGTGACAAAGATGATTGATGAGTTCAGGGAGGTAGATGAAGTCTATTTGGACTTTAACAAGGCCTCTGACAAGGTCCCTCATGGCAGGCTGAATCAAAAGGTGAAGTCACATGGGATCTATGGTGGGCTGGTAAGATGGATACAGAGCTGACTTAGTCATAGAAGACAGACAGTAGCAGTGGAGGGGTGCTTTTTCTGACTGGAGATCTGTCACCAGTTATGTTCTGCAGGGATCAATGCTGGGATTCCGTTTTATATATATAGTTTAAATGCTTTGGAGGAGAATGTACATGGCCTGATCAATAAGTTTGTGGATGACACAAAGATTGCAGAGATGCAGATAGTGGGAAGGATTGCCAGAAGATACAGCAAGATATAGATAGCCTGGAGACCTTGGCTAAGAAATGACATAGAATTTAATCCAGACAAATGAGAGGAGATGCATTTTGGAATGTCTAATGCAGGAGGAAAGTATCCAGTAAATGGCAGAACCCTTAAAAACATCAACATGTAGAGGGTTCTCGGTATACAGGTCCATAGTAGTGCTGGTGGGTCACAGAATCTGCGGATGCTGGAATCTGAAACCAAAACCTGAACTGTTCTGGTCTTTGTTCTTTTTTCCTCGACACCACAAACAGTCAACACCGTAAAAGGTTAACTCTAACACTCACCATGAGCCTGTATAAGCTGCATCAATGACGTCATGTTCACAGGAGGATATAAGACAGAGTCAAGAGCAGCAGCTCAGATCTTGTGTTCATTTAGAATGTCTACAGCTAGTACTATGGAAATCAAGGATTACTTCAAAAGTACTCAACCTCTAAGCACATTGATTTTTTTTTAAAAATGGGAGAATCATTCTCGGAGACACCAATCAACAGGACAATGCATTTGGGTAGGTCAGGGAGAATTCCTGCTTTCTGAGATTCTGTAAATGGCTGAAATTCTAGAGGTTAAACCTCCTTATAGGCGAATTTCCCAAGGAATTCAAAACATATCAATCCCAGCCTTGAGGATATTGATACCTGGCTTTCTTAAGATTCACAACTTTGAAATGAAGAAATCTCTTCTCATGACACACTTATCTCCAAGTAGACTCCCCAGTGTTAGGGCTAACAGACTGCAGCAGGTCACTAGGATCAAGGTTCACTAGGATCGCAGTTTACCATGTCTGTTTCTCATAGCAACTAGTGATGGCAAATCATACAATTTGAAAGTCAATAATGGAGTATTTCTGGCAATCCAATTTCACTCTGCCCGAATCTCATTGGACAGGCTAAAGAGAAATAAGGATCATGAGGAGGCTCCACTTTTCAAAAAAATAATGACTGATCTGGTTGTGGTCTCAAACCCACTTTCCTGCCTGCCCCTATTACCCTGGATTCCCTTGTCTAACTAGATCATCTATCTAGTTCCCTCGAATTTAACTTTCACTAAAATCACCTCTCATTCTTGTAAACTCCTCTCTATAACAGTTCAACCTGATCGACCTTGCATCATCAGCCCTTTATCCCAGCAATCAATCAAGGAAAACTCCTCTGAACTGCCTGTAACACAATTATCTTCTAGATTAGTGGTGCTGGAAGAGCACAGCAGTTCAGGCAGCATCCGTGGAGCAGTAAAATCGACATTTCGGGCAAAAGCCCTTCATCAGGAATACAGGCAGAGTACCTGAAGGGTGGAGAGATAAAAGAGATGGGTGGGAGTGGGGAGAAAGTAGCATAGAGTACAATAGGTGAGTGGGGATGGGGATGAAGGTGATAGGTCAGACAGGAGAGTGGAGTGGATAGTGGAAAAGAAGATAGGCAGGTAGGACAGGTCATGGGGACAGTGCTGAGCTGGAAGGTTGGAACTGGGGTGAGGTGGGGAAGGGGAAATGAGGAAATTGTTGAAGTCCACATTGATGCCCTGGGGTTTAAGTGTTCCGAGGCGGAAGATGAGGTGTTCTTCTTCCAGGCGTTGGGTGGTGAGGGAGCGGCGGTGAAGGAGGCCCAGGACCTCCATGTCCTCGGCAGAGTGGGAGGGGGAGTTGAAATGTTGGGCCACAGGGCAGTGTGGTTGATTGGTGCAGATGTCCCAGAGATGTTCCCTAAAGCGTTCTGCTAGAAGGTGTCCAGTCTCCCCAATGTAGAGGAGACCGCATCGGGAGCAACGGATACAATATATGATATTGGTGGATGTGCAGGTAAAATTTTGATGGATGTGGAAGGATCCTTTGGGGCCTTGGATGGAGGTGAGGGAGGAGGTGTGGGTGCAGGTTTTACAATTCCTGCGGTGGCATGGGAAGGTGCCAGGACGGGAGGGTGGGTTGTTGGGGGGGGGGGGGGGGGGGCATGGCTCTGACCAGGTAGTCACGGAGGGAACGGTCTTTGCGGAAGACAGAAAGGGGTGGGGAAGGAAATATATCCCTGGTGGTGGGGACCGTTTGGAGGTGGCGGAAATGTCGGCGGATAATTTGGTTTATGCGAAGGTTCGTAGGGTGGAAGGTGAGCACCGAGGGGTTCTGTCCTTGTTAGGGTTGGAGGGGTGGGGTCTGAGAGCAGAGGTGCAGGATGTGGACGAGATGCGTTGGAGGGCACCTTTAACCATGTGGGGAGGGAAATTGCGGTCTCTAAAGAAGGAGGCCATCTGTGTGTTCTGCGGTGGAACTGGTCCTCCTGGGAGCAGATACAGCGGAGGCGGAAGCGTATTCCCAATTCCAAGAGGAAAGAATTAGTTAATAGCAGGACCTTTGGAACTTGATAAACAGAGAGAGGTGCAAGTTCACAGCTCCCTGAAAGTGGTAACACAAGTGGATATGATGGTTAAAAAAAAGGCATACACCACATTGCCTTTATTGGCTGGGGCGCTGAATATAAAAGTAGACAAGTCATGTTGCACCTGTCTGAGACTTTAGTTAGGCCACATTGTGGAGTATTGTGCACAGTTCTAGTCCCTATACGAAAGGAAGGTGTGGAGACATAGAACATAGAACATAGAAGGATACAGCGCAGTACAGGCCCTTCGGCCCTCGATGTTGCGCCGACCGAATCCTACCTAACCTATACTAGCCCAATAACTTCCAAATGCCTATCCAATGCCCGCTTAAATGACCATAAAGAAGGAGAGTTCACCACTGATACGGGCAGGGCATTCCATGAACTCACAACCCGCTGTGTGAAGAATCTACCCCTAACATCTGTCCTATACCTACCACCCCTTAATTTAAAGCTATGTCCCCTAGTAACACCTGACTCCATTAGCGGTAAAAGGTTCTTAGTATCTACCCTATCTAAACCCCTAAACATTTGAGAGGGTGCAAAAGAGATTTACCAGGATGTTCCCTGAATTGGAGTGTATTCACCATAATGAGAGGTTGGACACTCTTGGATTGTTTATCTAGCAGCATTATTCACACAGGTCATTTAGCAGCCTCGGACAATGGGATGGTGGCCAACTTCCCATATGCCAAACAAGGAGTCTCGAGACTAATTTTGCAGTGTATGGGGGAGGACTATCTCATCATATACAGGGATCAGAGGGGTACATCCTCGTCCCTCTTATGTGGCATTAATCAGGAAGCTGAGGTGCTTAAAATGAGGCACTACCATTACTTTAAACTGGCAATGCAAATGAGTCATTGAAATAGAAAGTTAAACAAGCATGAAGTGGATTATTGTTTAAATTAACAGTTATTATTAGCTCCAAGTGACTGAACACCAGGGCCAACACTAGGACAAAATGATCATAGGAAAAATTATTGATTTCATAAGAATACGATTTATGTATAGAGTGAATGGAGTTTCAGTGTGCAATTTCAATGAGGTAAGCATACTGCTTTTGACTCAATCTTCAGATAAACAAAAACTAACAACTTGCCTTCCCATTTTTAGCCTCAGTCAGCCCTGGGGGTAAAATAAAAGTGTTCCTACTGGTGGAAAGATCAAGGTTGATAAGGTGTTTTCCTGTTCCTTGGATGCTGCCTGACCTGCTGCGCTTTTCCAGCAACACATTTTCAGTTCTGATCTCCAGCATCTGCAGACCTCACTTTCTCCAAGAAACAACAGGAACTCGAGTGGTTAAGGTCTATAATGTACTCTCTGAGAATGTGGTGGAAGTAGGTTCCCTTGAGTGCTTAGGGTCTAGAATGCACTGCTAAAGGTGGATTTTCAAAAGAGAATGGGAGTATTAACTGAAATGGAGCTCTAGGGTGAAGTTGGGGCACAGTGGCCTTATGCAAAATCTTCATCTGGAGAAATGGTGCAGACCTGATGGGTTGAATGGCCTGCGGTAGTAATTCTGTCATGACAATGGCTGCTGCTTTGGTTGCTCTGCATTTAAAGAAACTGATCACAGCAGCCAAGCACATGCCCACCAATTTCATTTGTATTTCTTCCAGGGCCACTCAGCTAGTGACTGCCCTTGACACCTTTGCATTCGACCGGGTATGGCAGCAAGGAGAGTGAGCAAACCTGGATTCAATGGGAACTGGGAGGCAATCTTGCTGCTGGTTGGAGTCATACCTGTGTCACAAAGTTGGTCCTTTTTTCTAAAAGTGGTTCCTTTTCTCAAGGATACAGAGTCTTTGATTTCTTTCAGAGGAGTCATAAAAATAGTCCAGGTTCCGAATTGATTGGGTTGGTACAGAAATGAAAAGGACATTGGGAGGTCTTTTTGTTTATGTGTAAACAGATGAGACTTTAGGCCACAGCTTTATTGTTTTGGAAGTGACCTGTATAACAAAAGGGGAGTGGTCAGTCCTAAAAGCTGTCAGTTCAGCAGTGGGCTGTGTGGAAACAAGCAACTAGATTCTCTCCTAACTTCAACCTGTCAGCCTTTGTTTCGTTTTTGCTCTGTGTTTAAAGGGTTTGTTTATTGGGACTGTTGCACGTAATATTTGGAACAGCACAATTAAGTCTAGTTTGGATAGACGGAGTTCTGTGGGTATTCCATATTCTGCTCTTTGAGTTTCATTCAGTGATTTTGTAAATAACTTTTTGACTGTTTTAAAACCTGGTAATCAACCTAGCTAACTAACTATGGTTAATTTTCACTGTACACTTACCAAAACAAATAGCAAACCTACGATCTGGGCTGCCTGCTTAAGAATGTTTTGAGTGGTCTCACTTAGTCCATAACATCTGGCACAAAGATAGCTACAATGGGTGAAGGTCAGTCATCTCAGCTCCAGGACATCTCTGCAGAAGTTCCTCAGGATAGTGTCCTAGGTCCAACCATCTTCAGCTTCTTCATCAATGACCTTCCTTCCATCACAAAGTCAGAAATGGGGATGTTTGCTGATGACTGCAGTGTTCAGCACCAACCACAACTCCTCAGATACTAAAGGAGTCCAGATCAAATGCAACAGGACCTAGACAATATCCAGGCTTGGGCTGACAAGTGGAAAATAACATTTGTGCTATACAAGTGCTAGCAGTGACTCCCTCCAACAAAAGATAATCCAACCAGCACACCTTGACATTCAATGATGTTACCATCACTGAATCCCCCATTGTTAACATCCTGGGGGTGGTTACCATTGACCAGAAACTGAACTGAAGTATGTAAGTTTTGGATGTAGGTTTGCTCACTGAGCTGAAAGGTTCATTTCCAGACATTTCATTACCTTACTAGGTAACCTCTTCAGTGAATTTTATACAGGGCAATGCTGAAACTTCCTGCTTTCTATTTATATGTTTGCGTTTCTTTGAGTTGGTGATGTCATTTCCTGTGGTGAAGTCACTTCCTGTTCCTTTTCTCAGGGTGTGGTAGATGGGCTCTAACTCGATGTGTTTGTTGAAAGAGTTCTCGATGGAATGCCATGCTTCCAGGAATTCTCGTGCGTGTCTTTGTTTGGCTTATCCTAGGATGGATGTATTTGTTATGTAAGTATTGTAGCCACAAGAGTAGGTCAGAGACTAGGAATCGTGTGGTGGGTAATTCACTTCCTGACTCTCCAAAGTCTGTTCATCTTCAAGGCACAAGTCAGTAGTATGATAAAATACTCCTGACTCATAGTTCTAGCGATGCTCAAGAATTTTGAAACCATCCAGACAAAATAAATTAGCCCACATAACCAGCACAACATTGACAAATATTCTTCCACGGTCAACACTCAGTAGCAGCAGTATGTACTCCGTACAAGATACACTGCAGAAATTCACCCGGGCTTCTTACCTAGCACATTCCAAAAACATAACCATTTCCATCTGAAAGAATGAGGGTAACAGATACCTGGGAACGCTACCAACTGCAAGTTCCATTCTAACCCACTGATCGTTCTGGCTTGGAAATATGTCACCATCTGTTCAGTGTTGCTGAGACTAGAATTCTCTCCTTAACAGCACTGTGATCCTAGCTACAACAGTTGGACTGCAGTGGTACAAGAAGACAGCTCATCACCTTCTCAAGGACAATAAATGAATAAAATCAGAATTGGGATCTCATTCTGGATAGTCAACATCTGTTTTTGGCTAGACATCTGCAGAACGATATAGCGCGCTGTCCAGTACATCCTTGGTGAGGCTTTCTCACCATCCATCAGTTACCTGAGTAGAGTATTGATCAATCTAATTTCTAAACCTGTGATTCAATCTCACATCATTAGGCTCCAGCTGGAAGACTGCGTGCATCTCTGAATTTACCTTCATTGACAGTAACTGTAACAATTACAATAATCATTTGGATTAATATGACACCTTTGACATATCACAACATCCAAAGCAATGTTAACCAAATAAAATCTGACTTCATGTCACAGAAGGATATATTCCTGTCTACTGAAGAACAGTGCCAGATGACTGGAGGATAGCAAATGTTGTTCCCTTGTTCAAGAAGGGGAGTAGAGACAACCCTGGTCATTATAGACCAGTGAGCCTTAATTCAGTTGTGGGTAAAGGGTTGGGAAAGGTTATAAGAGATAGCTTTCTCAGGGAGCTGAGGAAATTTGACATGACGGTGAATCCCCTTCCCAACTTTCACAGGTGCACCACCAAGAACATTGTGTCTGGATTAACATACCTGGAATGGCAACTATACCATTCAAGATCAGAAACTCTCTGTAATGGTGAACTCAGCCCAGCCAATCACAAAGGCCAACCTCCCATCTATAGAATCCATCTACCAGGCCCGCTGTCAAGGAAAGGCTGCCAGCATTCTCAAAGATCCATCCCACCCTGGCAATGTTTTTCTACAACCTCTACTATCAAGGAGAAGGTACAGAAGCCTGAACACACACCAACTGGTTTGTAACAGTTTCTATCCTCCTGTTGTTAGAATACTAAATAGACTCACAAAGTCTTAACATTCGCCTGTACCTGGGTTTTTGTTTTTGCTGCTGTTTACCTAATACCTATGCTACTTAACTCTGTGATCTGCCTGTATTGCTCGCAAGACAAAGCTTTTTACTGTGCCTCAATACACGTGACAATAAATTCAATTCAACGTATAATCATCTAGAAAGGAATGAATTGATTAGGGATAGTCAACACATTTTTGTGAAAGGTAGGTCATGCCTCACAAACCTTATTGAGTTCTTTGAAAAGGTGACCAAACAGGTGGATGAGGGTAAAGTGGTTGATATGATGTATATGGAGTTCAGTAAGGCATTTGATAAAGTTTCCCACAGTAGGCTATTGCACAAAATACAGAGGCATGGAATTGAGGGTGATTTGGCAGTTGGATCAGAAATTGGCTAACTGAAAGGACAGAGGGTGGTGGTTGATGGGAAATGTTCATCCTGGAGTTCAGTTACTAGTGGTGTACTGCAAAAACCTGTTTTGGGTCCACTGCTGTTTGTCATGTTTATAAACAACCTGGATGAGGGTGTAGAAGGTTGGGTTAGTAAATTTGCAGATGACACTAAGGTCAGTGGAGTTGTGGATAGTGCAGAAGGATGTTGCAGGTTACAGAGGGACACAGATACGCTGCAGAGCTGGGCTGAGAAGTGGCATAATGGAGTTTAATGTGGAAAAGTGTGAAGTGATTCACTTTGGAAGGAGCAACAGGAATGCAGAGTACTGGGCAAATGGTAAGATTCTCAAATGTGATCAGGAATGAGAAACTGTTTTAGTGACAAAAGTAGTGAAAGCATGTGGCTCTTTCCAGTGGAACAGGTCAGTATGGATTAAATTAAGATCTTAACGCTCTGAAGGTTTGCATGGGGACTCGTCCATAGGTTATGTCCCTTGAAGAACGGATCAGACTGGACATCTTCAGTCACCTATTGTGGTTATTTGACTGGTGAAGTAAACTGTTTCAGACCCTCAGGCCAGTTACTGAATTCTCACTGCTCACTCAGCACGCACTCTCTCTCATTCCATTGATTGTTCAGTTTTAGGAGACAGAGGATTGAACATTTCCCCAATCTCATGCTTCTTCTTCAAAAAATGTATGTTTTCCTGCCTTTCATAGTCTAAAATACCAAGCACATTCTGTGTCACAATTTGTTTTGAAGGAAGATCCTGGTCGCTGTGTTTATAAATCTTCCTTTTGAATTCAGAGAGTTCTGGTTCTTTTAAATCATCAATTTTCCCTGAAATGGCATTCTTCTACTAGTTTTAATTAAATTTACTCATTTTCAGTAAAAATAAATTCTGAGGATTTCTCAACTCCATAGCCTTTGTCTAATTTCTTTTCTGCCTCTCATTGTCCTTTGCAGCTGAACTAATGACCCGGACCAAAAACTAAAGTTGCTGGAAAAGCTCAGCCCAAGGAAGGGTCACTTGGCCTGAAATGTTAACTCTGATTTCTCTTCACAGATGCTGCTCAACCTGCTGAGCTTTCCCAGCAAATTCTGTTTTCGTTTCTGATTTACAGCATTCATAGTTTTTTCAGTTTTTATCTAAGTGACCTGGACAGTGATTACAAAATTGTCTCTGTGTAGGAAGCAACTATTTGGCTGACTGTTACATTGCTCAGAGAGCAAGTGTGACACATTGGCCCAATCTTTTGCTCTCTTCCCATAGCCCTGCAAATTGGCTATTAGGATAGAATTTATCAGTGCTCTCTTGAACCTGCCTTCACTATATTTCCACACAGTGCATTCCATACTTTAACTACTCACCAAGTGAAAAAGGTTTTTCTCACTTCACACCTGCACATTTGCAAAGCACTTTAAAACTGTGCCCTCTGGTTCTTGATTCATTTACAAAAACAGATTCTCCTATCCATTCTATCCAGATCCCTCATGATTTCAAAAACTCCTCTCAAATCTCTGCTCCAAGAAAAACAGTTCCAATTTGTCCAATCTTCCTTGTAACTCAAGTTCCTTATCCCTGGAACCATTCTTGTAAACCTTTTCTGCACGCTCTCCAATCTATTCCCATCCTTCCTTTATCCTCGTGCTTTTATCTCTTCTACAAGTTCACCATAAACTTCAAGCTATTGTACTCCATGCACCTCTATGAACCCCAAAACAGTGCATGTTTTAACTATCTTCTCTACCACCTTCATGATGTTGGTATATATAAATCCAAGTCTTTATACTCCTGTGCACCTTGCAGAACAGTACCCTATATTCTCCCTCCATGTTCTTCTTACCAAAATGCATCATCTCACACTTCCCCAAGCTGAACTTCATCTGTCATTTATCCACCCACTCCCCTAAGCTGTCAATGTCCTTTAGAAGTTCTTCTCTCAGTTAACAATTCCATCAAAGTTTGCCATTCACAAGCTTTGAAATTGTGCCCTGGAGACCAAGAACTAGTGATTAGGTGTTATTTATGTGACAAGGAATAGCAATAGAGCTTAATTCAAATAAAGGCGTGATGTTACATTTGGCAAGACAAACTAGGGCAGGACTCACATAGGGGAGAGTTGTCCAACATAGAGACCTAGGGATGCAGAACATAGTTCCTTGAAAGGAGCATCACAGGCAGACAGGGTAGTGAAGGTACATTTGACACACTTACCTTCATTGATCAGAGCACTGTGTAAAGTAGTTAGGGCATCATGTTAGAGCTTCATAAGACATTGCTAAGGCCACATTTGGAGCACTGCATACAATTCTGGTTACCCTGCTATCGGAAGGATGTCATGAAACTGGAAAGGGTGCAAATAAAATTTAAAAGAATGTTATCAAGACTGGAAGATTTGAGTTATAAAGAGAGGCTGGATATGCTGGAGTTTAGGAGTCTGAGGAGTGACCTTATAGAGGTTAATGAAATCATGAGGTGAATAGCCAAGGTCTATTCCCCAAGATAGAGGAGTCCAAAATAGAGGGCATAGGTTTAAAGTGAGAGGGGAAAAGTTTAAAAGGGATCTGAGAGGCAACTTTTTCACACAGAGGGTAGTTTATATGTAGAATGAGCTGCCAGAAGAAATGGTAGAGAGGGGTACAATTATAATATTGAAAAGACTTTTGGATGGGTACATAATCCGCTAATGGAGTCAGGTGTTACTAGGGGACATAGCTTTAAATTAAGGGGTGGTAGGTATAGGACAGATGTTAGGGGTAGATTCTTCACACAGCGGGTTGAGAGTTCATGGAATGCCCTGCCCGTATCAGTGGTGAACTCTCCTTCTTTATGGTCATTTAAGCGGGCATTGGATAGGCATTTGGAAGTTATTGGGCTAGTGTAGGTTAGGTAGGATTCGGTCGGCGCAACATCGAGGGCCGAAGGGCCTGTACTGCGCTGTATCCTTCTATGTTCTATGTTCTATAATAGGAAAAGACTGGAGAGATATGGGCCTAATGCAGATAAATGGGACTATTTGGGAATCCTGGTCAGCGTGGATGAGTTGAGCTGAAAGGTATGTCTCCATGTTGTATGACCCTATGATGCTATTTCAGGAAAACAAAGGTCCCAATACCAGGTGGGGAACTCCACTACTATCCTTCTTCCAGTCTGATTAACCATTTTTCTGTTTCCTCTGATGCTTGTTGAAGGTTATATTTGGTAAAAAAAAAGCTGAATTGGGCTTTCATGCAAGTACAATGGCTGCAACAGCTGATGAAAGACTAGAAATTCTGTAATAAGGAGCAAGTGAGGACTGCAGATGCTGGAGATAAGAATCAAGAGTGTGTAATTGGAAAAGCACAGTAGGTCAGGCAGCATCTGAGGAGCAGGAGAATCAACATTGGGCATAAGCCCTTCACTAGGAATGAGGCTTGTGGGTTGGGGCTGAGATATAGATGGGAGGGGGATGGGGTTGGTGGGAGGAACCAGCTACCTCCCATTTATCTCTCAGCCCCAACCCACGAGCCTCATTCCTGATGAAGGGCTTATGTCCAAAACATCAATTCTCCTGCTCCTCAGATGCTGCCTGACCTGCTGTGCTTTTCACTCTTGACTGCAATGAGTAAGTCACTCCTTTACTCCCCATAATCTGTCCATCGTTTGCCACATGTCAGAAGTGTGATGCCTGGATGAGTGCAGTTCCAACAATACCCAAGAAGTTTGACAGAGATCGTTTGACAGCACCTTTCAAACACATGACCACTTCCATCTAGAAGGACAAGGGTAACAGATACATGGGAGTACCAGCAGCTGCACGATCCCCTCCAAATTACTCATCGTCCTGACTTGGAAATATATCATTGTTCGTGCACTGTTGCTGGGTCAAAACCTGGAATTCCCTCCCTCAGGGCAATGTGGGTCAACCTACAGCACATGGATTTACAGTGTTCGAGAAGGCAACTCACCCCTACTTTCTCAAGGATAGGTAAGGACAGGCAATAAATATTGGGCCAACCAGTGATGGCCACATTCTGTCAAATAATACATCTAGAAATAAAACAGGAGCAGACAATATGGGAATGTATTTAGTTAGGGGAGGGGGAATTACAATGCTATTAGGTGGGAACTGTGGAGTATAAACTGGGAACAGATATTCTCAGGAAATGCATGACAGAAAAGCGGAGGTTGTTTAGGGAGCATTTGCTCCGAGTGCTGAATAGGTTTGTTCCACTGAAGCAAGGAAGGTTTAATGCGGACAAGTGTAAGGTGATTCACTTTGGTCGGAGTAACCAGAATGCAAAATACTGGGCTAATGGTAAGATTCTTGGTAGTGTAAATGAGCAGAGAGATCTCGGTGTCCAGGTACACAGATTCTTGAAAGTTGCCACCCAAGTTGACAGGATTGTTAAGAAGGCATACAGTGTTTTAGCTTTTACTAATAGAAGGGATCGAGTTCCGGAACCATGAGGTTATGCTGCAGCTGTACGAAACTTTGGTGTGATTAGATTAGATTACTTAGATTAGATTACTTACAGTGTAGAAACAGGCCCTTCGGCCCAACAAGTCCACACCCACCCGCCGAAGCGCAACCCATCCATACCCCTACATTTACCCCTTACCTAACACTACGGGCAATTTAGCATGGCCAATTCACCTGACCCGCACATCTTTGGACTGTGGGAGGAAACCGGAGCACCCGGAGGAAACCCACGCAGACACGGGGAGAACGTGCAAACTCCACACAGTCAGTCACCTGAGTCGGGAATTGAACCCGGGTCTCAGGTGCTGTGAGGCAGCAGTGCTAACCACTGTGCCACCATGCCGCCCACTTGGTGTGGCTGCACTTGGAGCACTGTGTACAGTTCTGGTCAGCGCATTATAAGAAGGATGTGGAAGCTTTGGAAAGAGTGCAGAGGAGATTTACTAGGATGGTGCCTGGTATGGAGGGAAGATCTTACGAGGAAAGGCTGAGGGACTTGAGGCTGTTTTCGTTAAAATGTGACTTAATAGAGACATATAAGATAATCAGAGGGTTAGATAGGGTGGACAGGGAGAGCCTGTTTCCAAGAATGGTGACGGTGAGCACGAGGGGGCATAGCTTTAAATTGAGGAGTGATAGATATAGGACAGATGTCAGAGGTAGTTTTTTAACTCAGAGAGTAGTAAGGGTATGGAATGCTTTGCCTGCAACGGTAGTAGATTCGCCAACTTTAAGTACATTTAAGTCGTCATTGGACATGCATATGGACGTACATGGAATAGTGTAGGTTAGATGGGCTTCAGATTGGTATGACAGGTCAGCACAACATCGAGGGCCGAAGGGCCTGTACTGCGCTGTAATGTTCTATGTTCACAGGATGGAGAAGGAAACTGCAGAGAATGGACACACTTGAAATGTGGAGCTTATTCAAGGAACAGCTAGGGATCCCTTAATAAGTATATACTTATCAAGCAGTGGGGTAGTTGTCGAGAGAGGAAGCCATGGTTTACTAAAGAAGTTGAAGATCTTGTCAAGAGGAAGAAGGAATATGTGGGGATGAGGCATGAAGGCTCAGTTAGAGGGCTTGAGAGTTATACGTTAGCCAGAAAAGATCTAAAGAGAAGGCTAAGAGGAGCCAGGAGGGGCCATGGGAGTTTGTCGGTGGATAGGATCAAGAAAAACCCTAAGGCTTTCTATATGTATGCCAGAAATAAAAGAATGACTAGAGCAAGATTAGGGCTGATCAAAAACAGTAGTGGGAAGTTGTGTGTTGAATCTGAGGACATAGGGGAAGCACTTAATATATATTTTCATCGGTATTCACACTGGAAAAGAACGATATAAGTGAGCATATGGAGATACAGGCTACTAGATTTTTGATGGGATTGAGGTTGGCAAAAAGGAGGTTTTAGTAATTTTGGAAGATCTTAAAAAAGATAATATGCCTGGGCCGGATGGGATTTATCCTTGGATTCTCTGGGAAGTCAGGGAAGAGACTGCACAGCCTTTGGCTTCGATCTTTATGTCATCATTATCGACAGGAGTCGTGCCAGAGGCGCGGTGGATAGCAAATGTTGCTCCCTTGTTTAAGAAGGGGAGTCGGGACAACCCTGGAATTATAGGCCAGTGAGCCTTACTTTGGTTGTGGATAAGGTGTTGGAAAAGGTTAATAAGAGATAGGACTTATTGTCATCTTGAAAGGAATAAGTTGATCAGGAATAGTCAACACAGTTTTGTGAAGGATCGGTCGTGCTTCACTAACCTTATTGAGTTCTTCAAGAAGGTGACAAAACAGGTGGATGAAGGTAAAGCAGTTGATGTGGTGTATATGAACTTCAGTAAGGCATTTCACAAGGTTCCACATGGTAGGCTATTGCACAAAATATGGAGTTATGGGATTGAAGGTGATATAGTGGTTTGGATCCGAAATTGGCTAGCTAAAAGAAGACAGAGGGTGGTGTTGATGGGAAATGTTCATCCTGGAGTTCAGTCATCTGTGGTGTACCACAAGGATCTGTTTTGGGGCCATTGCTATTTGTCATTTTCATAAATGATCTGGATGTGGGTGTAGAAGGATGGGTTTGTAAATTTGCGGATGACACTAAGGTAGACAGAGTTGTAGATAGTGCCAAAGGATGTTGTGAATTACAGAGGGACATAAATAAGATGCAGAGCTTGACTCTGAAGTGGCAAATGGAGTTTAATGTGAAAAGTATGAGGTTGTTCACTTTGGAAAAAGTAAAAGGAATGCAGAGTACTGGGTTAATGGTAACATTTTTGGAAGTTCAGATGAACAATGTGTCCTGGTGCATAAATCCCTGAAAGTTGCCATCTAAGTTGATAGCGTTGTTAAGAAGGCATATGGTATGTTGGTGGTTATTGGTCGTCAGATTGAGTTTCGGAGCCACAACGTCATGCTTCAGCTGTACAAGACACTGGTAAGGTTGCACCAGGAGTATTACGTACAGTTCTGGCCACTGCATTATGGAAAGGATGTGGAAGCTTTGGAACGGGTTCAGAGGTGATTTACGAGGATGTTGCCTGGTATGGAGAGAAGGTCTTATGAGGAAAGGCTGAGGGAATGGAGGCTGTTTTCATTGGTGAGAAGAAGGTTGAGAGGTGACTTAATTGAGACATACAAGATAATCAGAGAGTTAGATAAGGTGAATAGTGGCAGCCTTTTTCCTCAGATGGTGAAGGCTAACACAAGGGGATGATAGATTTAGGATAGATATCAGGGGTAGTTTCTTTTTATTGGAGAGTAGTAGGGGCATGAAACGACCTGCCTGAAATAGTAGTGGACTCACTGGCATTAAGGGCATTTAAATGGGCACTGGACATACATATGGATAATAATGGAACCATGTAGGTTAGATGGGCATCAGATGAATTTCACAGGGTGGCACATTGAGGGTTGGACGGCTTGTACTGCGCTGTAACGTTCTATGTTCTATTTGTGCCTGGAGTCAGAAGAGGTAGGGGAGGTTCTTAATCAAAACTTTGCTTCAGTATTCATTAGAGAGAGGGACTTTGTCGTTTTTGAGGACAGTATGAAACAGGCTGATACACTCGAACGGGTTGATGTTAAGAAGTAGGATGTGCTAGAAATTTTAAATAACATGAGGATAGTTATGTCCCCTGGACCAGACGCGATATACCCAAGGTTTCTACGGGGAAGCGAGGGAAGGGATTGTGCACCTTCGGTGATGATCTTTGCATCCTCAGTGTCCACTAGAGAAATATCAGATGATTGGAGGGAGGCAAACGTTATTCCCTTGTTCAAGAAAGGGAATAGGGATAATCCGGGGAATTACAGACTAGTCAATCTTATGTTGGTGGTTGAGCAAATTATTGAAGATGAATCTGAGAGACAGGATTTCTGATTATATGGAAAAGCATATCTTGATTCAAGATAAGCTGCATGGCTTTGAGAGGGACAGGTCATGCCTCACAAACCTTGTTGAATTCTTTGAGAATGTGGCAGAACACATTGATGAAGGTAGAGCAGTGAATGTGGTGTATATGGATTTTAGCAAGGCGTTTAATAAGGTTCCTCATAGTAGGCTCTTTCAGAAAATAAGGAGACATGGGATACAGGGAAATTTGGCTGTCTGGATACAGAATTGGCTGGCCCATAGAAGACTGAGGATGGTAGTAGATGGAAAGTATTCATCCTGGAGCTCGGAAACCAGTGGAGTTCCACAGGCATCTGTTCTGGAACCTTTGCTCTTTGTGATTTTTATAAATGAATTGGATGAGGAAGTGGAAGGGTGGGTTAATAAGTTTGCCAATAACACGAAGGATGGTGGAGTTGTGGATAGTGTGAAGGGCTGTTGTAGGGTGCAACAGGACATTGACAGGATGCAGAGCTGGGCTGAGAAGTGGCAAATGGAGTTCAACCTTGAAAAGTGTGAAGTGATTCATTTTGGAAGGTCGAATTTGAATGCAGTTTACAGGGTTAAAGGCAGGATTCTTGGCAGTGTGGAGGAACAAAGGGATCTTGGAGTCCATGTCCATAGACTCCTCAAGTTCTTCCCAAGTTGATGGGGTTGTTAAGAAGGCGGATGATGTATTCGCTTTCGTTAGTGGGGAAATTGAGTTTAAGACCCAGAAGGTTATGCTGCAGCTCTATGGAGCCCTGGTGAGATCACATTTGGAATATTGTGCTCTTTTCTGGTTGCCGCATTATTGAAGAATGTGAAAGCTTTAGACAGGGTACAGAGGAGATTTATCAGGATGCTGCCTGGACTGGAGAGCATGTCTGATGAAGAAAGGGTGGTACAGTTGCCTAAGTGGTTAGCACTGCTGCCTCACAGTGCCAGGGACCCAGGTTTGATTCCCGCTTTGGACGATTGTCTGTTTGGAGTTTGCACATTCGCTCTGTCTGCGTAGGTTTCCTCCAGGTACTCCGATTTCTTCCAGATGTGCAGGTTCAGTGAATTGGCCATGCTAAATTGCCCATAGTGTTCAGGATATGTAGATTAGATGCATTAGTCAGGGGAAATGTTGAGTAATAGGTTGGGGAATGGGTCCAGATGGGATACTCTTCGGAAGGTCGGTTCAGGCTTGTTGGGCCTAATTGTCTGTTTCCGCACTATAGGATTCTATAAGAAAGGTTGAGAGAGTGAGGGCTTTTCTCATTGGAGTGAAGAAGGGTGAGAGGTGACTTGATGGAGGTGTACAAGATGATGAGAGGCATAGAGTGGATAACCCGAGACTTTTCCCCAGGGCGGAAACGGCTATCACAATGGGACATAATTTTAAGATTGTTGGAGGAAGGTTTAAGGGGAGACGTCAGAGATAGATTCTTTACACAAGAGTGGTAGGTGCGTGGAATGCACTGCCAGCGGTGGTAGAGTCACATTTGTTAGGGACATTTAAATGACTCTTAGATAGGTACATGGATGATAGTAAAATGTAGGGTATGTGTGGATTAACATAGAACATAGAACATAGAAGGATACAGCGCAGTACAGGCCCTTCGGCCCTCGATGTTGCGCCGACCGAGTCCTACCTAACCTATACTAGCCCAATAACTTCCAAATGCCTATCCAATGCCCGCTTAAATGAAATGGATTAGTTTGATCTTAGAGCACAATAAAAGATCAGTACAACATTGAGGGCCAAAGGGCCTTGTCCTGTTCTATCTTAAAAAACTATAATACAAAAAGCTACAAGAGAACATAAACAGAACAGTGACGGATGAAATTAAGATGAAACTTCCTTCAGTAAATGCGGCAGAATATCTATTACACAAATTGTATGCAGAAAATTTCCAGAAGGTTGGAAGAGACATGAAGACACCTAACTGTGAGGAAAGCTCAGCTACAGATTGCAGAGCTGCATTAAAGCACACAATGAATCATTGACCTAGTTTCACAAGGGTAGTATCAGCTGTAACAGACAGACAGCCAGGAGCAGCAAAATGGGGAACAAATTCCCAAATGATCGTCGAATTTGTAGCCATTCTCCCCACAGCTCTGCAAACCTCCAGTTTATCCCACTGACCTGATCTTTCCATAGCCTCATACTTCCCCAAACTTATCCCACTGCCCCAGTCATTCCCTATATTGCTTATCTCTTTCTCTCCCTCTCACTCACACTCCATTCCCTCATGCCTCCCATTCACACCCCCTTCCCCAACCCATCAACCCCTCACTCCCAAAATGTTCCCAGCCAACCCCTCAATCCCAAAACCAGCCCCAAACTCCTCACTCCCAAACTATCCCCTCCCCCCCCAAAACCCTCACTCCCAAACCCTTCTCTCCTACCCCTTACACACACCTCAATCCTCACTTTTTTCTTCTCTCTCTCCTGACGAAATCCTGCTATTTTCAAACTGGATGACCTCCAACTGGCTGTCTATGTTACAAATCCTACCATCCTTAATTGGCTAATTGGTGGAGAACTATGTGTGTGCATGCATGGGAGAGAGAGTGGAAGCGCGAGAGACAGAGAGAGAGAGAGAGAGACAGAGAGAGAGAGAGACAGAGAGAGAGAGAGAGAGAGAGAGAGAGAGACACACACACACAGAGAGAGTGCTCAACAAGCCCACATTGACCCTCCGAAGAGTAACCCGCCAGATCCATTCCTCTAACCTATTACTCTGCATTTCCCCTGACTAATGCACCTAACCTACACATCCCTGAACACTATGGGCAATTTGGCATGGTCAACCCTCCCTAATCTGCACATCTTTGGGCTGTTGGAGGAAACCGGAGCACCCAGAGAAACCCACGTATGACATGAGGAAAATGTGCAAACCCCACACAGACAATTGTCCGAGGCTAGCATCGAACCGGTCCCTGGCACTGTGAGGCAGCAGGGCTAACCATTGAGCCACCATGCTGCTGATTACTCTGGACCAGAAAGCTTCAGCCATCATGAAGAAGTCCTGAATTCTTCTCCATCCCCTCCTTCCCACAGTCTCTCCATCTCAATCTCTTCCTCCCCCCAACACACAATGTTGCATGCCTTTTGCCCTTTTGTAACCATTACTTATTGGTCAACCTTGCTTTCATCTGGACATTTGTTTGATTGCTTGTGCTGAGTAGGACAAGTCCCCACTCCAGAAAATGTTACTCGTCATCATGGAGCTACTTCCAATATGTGCACCTATGTTTGTACACTATTTCAGCATATAGCTAAAACTCACTCTCACACAAATGATGAAAAACATTCATAGTTTCCTACTGCCACATCATATTATCTATAAATGTACATACTGTGTAAATAAATTGAGTTCCCATGACTAGCATCATCTATTCCTCTATTCTAT
Source organism: Hemiscyllium ocellatum (assembly GCF_020745735.1). Lineage (NCBI taxonomy): Eukaryota > Metazoa > Chordata > Chondrichthyes > Orectolobiformes > Hemiscylliidae > Hemiscyllium > Hemiscyllium ocellatum. The sequence continues at coordinate 354,907 of NC_083426.1, read as the reverse complement.
TTATTCAGTAATGTACAAATAACCACATCTGCATTAGCTGTTAGTCACTTATGGACAATATAGACCCTTCACAGTTCAAGCATCTCCTGTTCTAAATTGACAGGCTATTTTATCAATATTACTACAGTCATTTCTTCCCCAAAATTTCCTCTAGTTTCTGTCAAGCCACAGATCACCCCCTCCCCACTCTCTGAGTTATGTTTCTCTACCATTTTTCAAATGGATTCACTGCATTAGTCCCCAAGGCCAAACTATTTTCTCCCACAATCGCCAAGCCACAGGAGACTTCAAGTGCTCCCCTCTCGGTTCCCTCAGCCTCATTCCCAACTGCACCCCAATTTATCTCCACCCCAACCTAATTCATAGGGATTTTAATTACCAGTCTCACAATAACCTTTTCTCCCTTCTTGAGCCCACGAGGAGTGGGGATCTTAGCCACACATAATGAAGATGAATGGATTCTGTGACTATCTTACCTCCACCATTTTTTTGACACAGGTAAGGGAAACGCCAGACATTTCCCAGGCCTACGGAGTAGCCAATCTGGGCAAGGATGTACTGCAGCTTATTGTTCCAGACTGGGCGATCATCATTCTCGATTGCATTCCCTCCATCCTGGTCTTTTGTCACAGGGACTCCTCCCACATTCAGCACACTGTGTTTATAGTCAACAGGTTCTTCTCCAGCGAGCAGGTCAGCAACAGATTCTGTGACAGGATCATTGCTGTGCTCTCGTTGCGTGACTTTACTGTTTTTCGGCATTGGGCAGACCTATAGGCAAAGCTTCATAAATGAGGACCAGAGGCAAGAACGTTCGAAGGTGCCACAGTCTCTGGAATATTCTGGGACTCCCGATATTGATATAGGCAGTAAGAGTCTTCTTTGTGACAACCCTAATTACAAAAATAATCACAAGTTAGATGCATAAATGGTGAACTTCAAAATCACAGACCCCAAATTGTTGGAGACTTGACACTGCTCCCATAGCATTTGAGAGGTTCCCATAAACCACAGAGAGACATGCTTCTCAACAAATCTGAATTCCAAAATGAGGATCAGTGCCTCAACAGCCCATGTGATTTTGTCTCTTTTTTTGGAGGTGGAGGGGGGAGGTGGCATGCAGTGGGTTGTGTGCAGAAAGAGAGATAGGACGTCTGGAATTCGGAGACATGAGGAATTGAGGGTACAGGTTTGGTCTCAATAGGGGACTGTGGAGGGACAGGGTTGGATCTCAAAGGGAATTGGGCTTACAGAGCCTCATCTCGATAGGAGAAAGGAGGGTGGGGGCAGAAGGACTGTTCTCGATAGGGAATTGGAGGTGGTCAGGCAGTGCAGGAATAGAGTCAGGTCTCAATTAGGCACCACATGGCTGGGTTTTGATTGGACACTGATAGACAGTTGGGTCTCAGTGGCGGCTGGTACACATTTGGGCTTTGATGGGGCAAGGGTAAACGGTTGGGTCTCAGTTCTCTCTTTGTAGTGGTCACATTGCAGAGCAGCAGAAGATCCTGAGAAAAATCATCCAAAAGGTAAAACACTCATGTTACTGCTGAAAATCTGGGACTCTGCCATCTCTGAGTAAACAATTGGAAAAAGATTAGTTTTGCAAATTTCAAAACACTGGGACTTGTGTATCAGAATCAGGAATTAAAATTCTCCAATCAACCAAAGACTCTCAATTTTGGGTTGCTGAATTATAATCTCTGAACAAGGCATACATTTGGTTTCTTTTCTCCTCAGCAGGATTCTGTCTGAACATCTAACTCAATAACGTTTTGAAAATGGTGCACTGGAGGTTAGCTCAGCTTTCTTCAATCACCTTGAATTCTTCTTTACTCTATTAAACTCCTTTTTTTTCCAAACAACCTGTTCAAAACATTTATTACACTCCTCTGAAGCAGGTGAGACTTGAATCAAGGATATGGACACTACCATTGAGATGTAAGAGGGCCCCGATCTAATCTTTTCATTCTTCATTATTTTATGAATTGTAAATTATTCAATCTCACTTTCCCCAACTACATAATTGACACTATGGGGGGTAGGTGGGGGGGGGGGTAAATCTTTTCAAATGGAGCAACTAACATTGGGCCAGAACCAATAGGAGACTACAACTGGACCTGGCAGCTGGGCTCCCCAAGGATTTCTAGGATTTGAGAAGATATTTACTCCACATGGTAAAGCTCCTGTCAAGAGCTCAGACTGTCAAAACTGTACCCACTAAGGTTTCTAGATTAGATTAGATTAGATTACTTACAGTGTAGAAACAGGCTCTTCGGCCCAACAAGTCCAACCAACCCACCACCCACCTAGCCCCTTTCCCCTACATTTACCCCTTCACCTAACACTACGGGCAATTTAGCATGGCCAATTCACTTAACCTGCACATTTTTGGACTGTGGGAGGAAACCGGAACACCCAGAGTAAACCCACGCAGACACGGAATATGCAAAATTCACACAGTCAGTCACCTGAGGCGGGAATTGAACCTGGGTCTCTGGCGCTATGAGGCTGCAGTGCTCACCACTGTGCCGCCCATAAGTCTCAACTCACAAGTCTCTCGCATTTTAATAATCCTTCAAAAATCTGAATATCTCAATTAAATCTCACTAATATTTCTCTGCACCAAGAAGACAGCTGTCATCTCCACACAGGTCCCACTCCAGGGACAAGACTGGTAAAGTCTTGTTAGGAGTAACAAGAAGATGATTACTGGGCTAATGGTAGGCTACTTGGTAGTGTGGATGAGCAGAGGGATCTTGGTGTCCATGTACACAGATCTCTGAAAGTTGCCACCCAGGTAAATAGAGCTGTGAAGAAGGCATATGGTGTACTGGGCTTTATTGGTAGAAGAATTGAGTTCCAGAGTCCTGAGGTCATGTTGCAGTTGTATAAGACTCTGGTGCGGCCTCATCTGGAGTATTGTGTGCAGTTTTGGTCGCCATACTATAGGAAGGATGTGGAGGCATTGGAACGAGTGCAGAGGAGGTTTACCAGGATGTTGCCTGGCATGATAGGAAGATCGTATGAGGAAAGGCTGAGGCACTTGGAGCTGTTCTCATTGGAGAAAAGAAGGTTTAGGGGAGATTTGATAGAGGTGTACAAGATGATTAGGGGTTTAGATAGGGTAGACACTGAGAACCTTTTTCTGTTAATGGAGTCAGCTGTTACTAGGGGACACAGTTTTAAATTAAGGGGTGGTAGGTATAGGACAGATGTTAGGGGTAGATTCTTTACTCAGCGGGTTGTGAGTTCATGGAATGCCCTGCCAGTAGCAGTGGTGAACTCTCCCTCTTTATGGTCATTTAAGCGGGCATTGGATAAGCATATGGAGGTTATTGGGCTAGTGTAGGTTAGGTAGACTTTGGTCGGCGCAACATCGAGGGCCGAAGGGCCTGTACTGCGCTGTATTTTTCTATGTTCTATTCTATGTTCTAAAATGAGTCTGTGCCTTTCCAAGACCTGATATCAATGCCAAAAGTTGAGGCTAAACCAGACATCAGAGAAAGTTGATCAATTAATCTTTGCTTTTTTGAATTTCAAAAAAAGTTTGTCAAGTGTATTTCACTGAGATTTTCAGGAACAGGAGATCAGAGATTAATTCAGAACTAAAATCCACAGAATAAATTGATAATCACCCAATGAATGTGAAATAGTTTTGTTATGAGATGCAGTGCACTATGAAATGGCAGGGTGAGTTTATATGGATCTAACAGACTGAGTAGTTTATAGAAAATGAATAACTTGTAGGCATATTTAGAGTCCAGTGGGGAGTCTCAAACAATCTTCAACAATATGGAGCCTACAAGCATCATGTGAATGTGAGAGTAGGAGTGGGGATTGTAACTGAGAACAATGTGCTCATAATAACCAAGCCTTCTAATAATAACTGGATAAACATTCAGTTAGATAACCAAAATGCTCAATTTATCTGCTGACTGTTACTCAGGACAAAAGCAATTCACACCAGGTTTCATCATTAACAGAAAGTAACTACGTATTATAATAGGCTTAAATTTAACACCTGGCAAAGAAAGGAATCTAAATCTATTACCTCATGAGTTGAACTATACTACCAAAGAAAACCCAGCTCACATTAATTCATGCTTCACACAAATGGAAGACAATTTGACACAGGTATTGTGTGGGGGAGAAAACAGGCAACAAAATTCTGAAGAACAAATGACCAGATCTCAAGAATGGGTTAAATTGTTCTCTGTTTCTTTTCACTTTAACAATAAGAATAGTGTTGTCTATAAAACAAAAGTTTGGTCTTCACTTCAAGTGTTGATTAGTTGAAGCCAAGACTTCTCTATTTACAAATCTTTATTTTAAACTTTATTGTTTGTCTGTTAGAAGATAAACAGGGAGGGAGGGAGGTAGAGAGAAATGTGGAGGAGGGACAGAGGGGGAGGGGGAAGGGAAGTAAAGTGGATAAGGAGACCAAAACTCCTGGAATGGCTTCACCAGTCCTCTGTGTAACTGCAACAAGACATGCCTGTTCCTGTATTCAAATCCTGACTATGGAAGTCAACATACCATTTGCCTACTTTACTGGCTGCTGCATCTAAGACCAAAAGACGTAGGAGCAGAGATTAGGCCATTCAGCCCATCAAGTCAGCTCCACCATTCCATCATGGCGGGGACCTTTCTCAACCCCATTCTCCCACTTTCTCCCTGTACCCCTTGATACTCCAGAACCTAGCTATCTCAGTCTTAAATACACTCAAAGACCCGGCCTCCACAGCCTTCTGTGGCAATGAAAAGGCCATTCGGCCCAACAAGTCCACACCAACCCTCTGAAGAGTAACCCAACCACACCCATTTCCTTACCTTACTCATCTACATTTACCCCTTCCTAAAGCACCTAACCTACACACTCCTGAACACAATGGGCAATTTAGCATGGCCAATTCAACTAATCTGCACATCTTTGTGATTGCGGGAGGAAACTGGAGCACCCGGAGGAAACTCACACAGACACTGGGAGTTTGCACAGTTGCCTGAGAGTGGAATAGAACCTGGGTCCCTGGTGCTGTAAGGCAGCAGTGCTAACCACTAAATACCGTGGCACCCTATGATTTCTGTGGATTCACCACTCTCTAGCTGAAGCTGCATGCTTACTTTCAGCAGCTGGTGTACGAGGACACCTAGGTCTCATTGCGCATTTCCCGGTTTCAATATATGGCCACTCAGATAATAATCTGACTTCCAGTGTTTGCAATCAAAGTGGATAACCTCACATTTATTCATATTATACTGCACTACCATCCATTTGTCTATTCTTATAGCAGCCTAATTTCCATTCTAGTTTAGAGACCAATAAAATGTGGCTACTTAAAACAGGAGTATGCAGAATGGGAATGAATAGTTGATGGGACAGTGCAGAGGGAGCTTTATCTGGATCTAAGCCCATGCTGTCCTAGTCCCAGCAACGTTTGGGAATTGTTTAGAGGAAGCTTAACTTCAGTTTAAGTGTGTAGAGGTAGCTTTACTCTGTAGCATGTTCTGTCCTTCCCCAAGAATACTTCACAGGGAAAATGTAGACAGAGCTTTCCTTCAGAATGTATCAGACATTAGATCATTTGATAAGAAAACAGCCTTGGTGTTGGGGTAGTCTCAGCATGGACATAAGGTTGGCTAAATAGCAGAAGACTGAAAGCTGATGTAAGGGGGCATTTTAAAGATAGCAATCTGGAACAAGTGGAGGGCTACAGAGATCAGTGCTAGGTCCACAAATATATAAATATGAAGTAGGGTTGAGGATTATCAGATCAAACATAATTGATTGGCCTTGCAGACTCAATGAGCTGAATGGCTTACTTCTGTTCTTCTGTCTTTGGTCTTATAGGCCTTCTCCTGATTCGTAAGTTTGTATATCACAGCAACTATCAAGAATCACAGTCAATCTGTGTGACACTTAGTTGAGTCCCAGATGTATCAACTCACCTGCACTTGAATCGAATTATTGAAGCAAATTGAAGTTTATACAAAAATATGCATAGTAGGAACACAGCAAGTTGATCCAGGAGAGAGAAACAGACCCAACAGGTTTATTGTGTCTCTTATATTCTTGTTCTGTTATGAATCCTTTCTGGGTGCCAGCTGCCACTGAACAGGCTCCAACCTTTCATTAACAGGAATTCTTTCTCCATGACTGAACTAAAATGCGCATCACAGTGGGATACACACCAGCTGCACTTAATCTTGTTCTCAGTTCACACATGCTCACCCTCAACAGAATTTCCCTCACCTTTGACATGTTAATCCCTCAATAGACACACCCTTAGCATACACCCCCTCATCAGACAAATGCTCACCCTCAGTACACATACTCTCAATAGATATACACTCACCATGGACATGCTCAATCTCAATAGATTCACCTTCAGCACACATACCCTCAACAGACTCACCCTTATCCTGCTTGACAAACAGCCCCCAACTTCTAGGTGTAGGTTAAAGAAGGGAGGCGCGGTAGTAGTTTGGCGCACCGACCTTTATACCGCTGAGGCCAAACGCCAGCTCGCGGACACCTCCTCTTATCGCCCCCTTGACCACGACCCCACCTCCCACCACCAAACCATCATCTCCCAGACCATCCATAACCTCATCACCTCAGGGGATCTCCCTTCCACCGCCTCCAACCTCATAGTCCCACAACCCCGCACCGCCCGTTTCTACCTCCTGCCCAAAATCCACAAACCTGACTGCCCCGGCCGACCCATTGTCTCAGCCTGCTCCTGCTCCACCGAACTCATCTCCGCATACCTCGACACGGTTCTGTCCCCTTTAGTCCAAGAACTCCCCACCTACGTTCGGGACACCACCCACGCCCTCCACCTCCTCCAGGATTTTCGCTTCCCCGGTCCCCAACGCCTTATTTTCACGATGGACATCCAGTCCCTGTACACCACCATCCCCCATCACGAAGGACTCAAAGCCCTCCGCTTCTTCCTTTCCCGCCGCACCAACCAGTACCCTTCCACTGACACCCTCCTTCGACTGACTGAACTGGTCCTCACCCTGAATAACTTCTCTTTTCAATCCTCCCACTTCCTCCAAACTAAAGGAGTTGCCATGGGCACCCACATGGGCCCCAGCTATGCCTGTCTCTTCGTAGGATATGTGGAACAGTCCATCTTCCGCAGCTACACTGGCACCACCCCCCACCTTTTCCTCCGCTACATCGATGACTGTATCGGCGCTGCCTCGTGCTCCCACGAGGAGGTTGAACAGTTCATCACCTTTACTAACACCTTCCATCCCAACCTCAAATTCACCTGGACTGTCTCAGACTCCTCCCTCCCCTTCCTAGACCTTTCCATTTCTATCTCAGGCGACCGACTCAACACAGACATCTACTATAAACCGACTGACTCCCACAGCTATCTGGACTACACCTCCTCCCACCCTGCCCCCTGTAAAAACTCCATCCCATATTCCCAATTCCTTCGTCTCCGCCGCATCTGCTCCCAGGAGGACCAGTTCCAACACCGCACAGCCCAGATGGCCTCCTTCTTCAAGGACCGCAGATTCCCCCCAAACGTGATCGACGATGCCCTCCACCGCATCTCCTCCACTTCCCGCTCCTCCGCCCTTGAGCCCCGCTCCTCCAACTGCCACCAAGACAGAACCCCACTGGTTCTCACCTACCACCCCACCAACCTCCGTATACAACGTATCATCTGCAGTCATTTCCGCCACCTCCAAACGGACCCCACCACCAGGGATATATTTCCCTCCCCTCCCCATCAGCGTTCCGCAAAGACCACTCCCTTCGTGATTCCCTCGTCAGGTCCACACCCCCCACCAACCCAACCTCCACTCCCGGCACCTTCCCCTGCAACCGCAGGAAATGTAAAACTTGCGCCCACACCTCCTCCCTCACTTCCCTCCAAGGCCCCAAGGGATCCTTCCATATCCGCCACAAGTTCACCTGTACCTCCACACACATCATCTATTGCTGCACCCGATGTGGCCTCCTCTACATTGGGGAGACGGGCCGCTTACTTGCGGAACGCTTCAGAGAACACCTCAGGGACTCCCGGACCAACCAACCCAACCACCCCGTGGCTCAACACTTTAACTCTCCCTCCCACTCCACCTCCACCGGCAGAACATAACAACACGACGGCTGGAGGAGGAGCGCCTCATCTTCCGCCTGGGAACCCTCCAACCACAAGGGATGAACTCAGATTTCTCCAGTTTCCTCATTTCCCCTCCCCCCACCTTGTCTCAGTCGGTTCCCTCAACTCAGCACCGCCCTCCTAACCTGCAATCTTCTTCCTAACCTCTCCGCCCCCACCCCACTCCGGCCTATCACCCTCACCTTGACCTCCTTCCACCTATCACATCTCCATCACCCCTCCCCCAAGTCCCTCCTCCCTACCTTTTATCTTAGCCTGCTTGGCACACTCTCCTCATTCCTGATGAAGGGCTTATGCCCGAAACATCGAATTTCCTATTCCTTGGATGCTGCCTAACCTGCTGTGCTTTAACCAGCAACACATTTTCAACAGCCCCCAACTTCTACATTTGCATACTCACGAACAAACTTTCCAAATGTAATAAGAAACACCAGTGCTATGTGAGGCCAGTAACATCAGTGCTATGTGAACCCAGTAACCTGTCCCAAATTGGATGTGTGGTGGACAGTGAAGAGGGTTAGTTTGGAGCACAACGGGATCTTGATCAGATATGCCAGTGGGCCAAGGAGTGGCAGATGGAGTTTAATTTAGATAAATGTGAGGTGTTGCATTTTGGAAAAGCAAATCAGAACAGGACTTTTACACTCAATATTAAAGTCCTGGGGAGTGTTGCTGAACAAAGAGACCTTGGAGTGTAGGTTCGTAGATCCTTGAAAATAGAGGCACAGGTAGATATGATAGTGAAGAAGGCATTTGGTATGCTTTCTTTTGTTGGACAGAGCATTGAGTACAGAAGTTGTGAGGTCATGTTGCATCTGTACAGCACATTGGTTAGGCCACTTCTGGAATATTCTGTGCAACTCTGGTCTCCCTCATATAGGAAGGATGTTGCGAAACCTGAAAGAGTTCAGAAAAGATTTATATGGATGTTGCCAGGGTTGAAGGGTTTGAGCTACAGGGAGAGGCTGAATAGGCTGGGGCTGTTTTCCCTGGAGTGTAGGAGGCTGAGGGGTACCTTAGGTTTATAAAATCATGAGGGGAACGGATAGGGTAAAGAGACAAAGTCTTTTCCTTGGGGTGGGGGAGTCCAGAGCTAAAGGGCATAGGTTTAGGGTGAGAGGGGAAAAATGTAAATGGGACCCTAAGGGGCAACTTTTTCATGCAGATGGTAGTGTGTGTATGGAATGACCTGCCAGAGGAAATGGTGGAGGCTGATACAATTACAACATTTAAAAGGCATCTGAATGAGTACATGAAGTGTTTAGAAGGATATGGGCCAAGTGCTGGCTAATGGGACTAGATTAGGTAAGGATATCTGGTTGGCATGGGTGAGTTGGACCGAAGGATCTGTTTCCGTGCTATACATCTCTCTGACTCAAAGTGACTAAGAATGTTGATAAAGGTAGGGTAGTGGACGTAGTCTGTATGGATTTCAGTAAGGCCTTTGACAAGATTCCACATGGTAGACTGTTCTGGAAGGTTTGATTGCATGGAATCCAGGGAGAGCTGGCAAATTGGATATGCAATTGGCTTGATGAAAGCAGAGGGTAATAGTGGAAGGGTGCTTGTTGCTGTCTCGGCCTGTGTCTAGGGTATACCTCATCCTGCAGTCCCTATTACTGTTTCTTATCTATATAAGTGATTTCGATGAGAATGTACAAGGGATGATTAGTAAGTTTGCAGATGACATTAAATGTGAGGTGCTGCATTTTGAGAAAGCAAATCTTAGCAGGACTTATACACTTAATGGTAAGGTCCTAGGGAGTGTTGCTGAACAAAGAGACCTTGGAGTACAGGTTCATAGCTCCTTGAAAGTGGAGTCGCAGGTAGATAGGATAGTGAAGAAGGCGTTTGGTATGCTTTCCTTTATTGGTCAGAGTATTGAGTACAGGGGTTGGGAGGTCATGTTGTGGCAGTACAGGACATTGGTTAGGCCACTGTTGGAAAATTGCATGCAATTCTGGTCTCCTTCCTATCGGGAAGATGTTGTGAAACTTGACAGGGTTCTGAAAAGATTTACAAAGATGTTGCCAGGGTTGGAGGATTTGAGCTATAGGGAGAGGCTGAACAGGCTGGGGCTGTTTTCCCTGGAGCATCGGAGGCTGAGGGGTAACCTTATAGAAGTTGACAAAATTATGAGGGGCATGGATAGGGTAAATAGACAAAGTCCTTTCCCTGGGGTCGGGAAGTCCAGGACTAGAGGGCATAGGTTAGGGTGTGAGGGGAAAGATATAAAAGAGACCTAAGGGGCAACTTTTTCACACGTGCATAGAATGAGCTGCCAGAGGAAGTGGTGGAGGCTGGTACAATTGCAATATTTAAGAGGCATCTGGATGGGTATATGAATAGGAAGGGTTTGGAGGGATATGGGCCGGGTGCTGACAGGTGAGACTAGATTGGGTTGGGATATCTGGTCGGCATGGACAGGTGGGACCGAAGGGTCTGTTTCCATGCTGTACATCTCTATGACTCAAATGAGATCACTTGCCTTGACTGTGTCAATCATCAACTAATCCTCATTCAATCGAACAGGATGGAGCACAAAGTAATGGATATTGAGGTGACATGAAATGTGCTTCACTGGCAATATACGTCGATCAGTGAACACAGTCTGGTCACAGGAAACAAGCAGCTTTTTAAATCCACACTCTGAACCCAAGAACTGAATGTGACCAGGTGGAAGACTGACGAATGATTGTGTGAAGGTGTTAGGTGATCCATTTGCCATCTTTCTCAGCCAGGCACTATCCAGCATTGTTGGCATTTTACCAGCTGAGGAGTAATCTCTCGCCCATAGAAAAGCCACCAGGAAAATCCAAATCTTCCAATAGATACTGTGGAGGATTTGTTTATAGACGTTCTACGGCCCAGGAAAGGGCATTTCTATGGCAACTACTCCATCTCCCATCAGTGATCCCCTTTCATCCACTGTTACCGGGCAATGCCTGACTAACCTCAGTGCCTCCAGACCCTACTTACTGGATCCATCAGTTCCCCATATCTTACCTGTTTTCTTGATGCACTTGCCCTGTCACAGGACTGTCACAGCATCTGCCTGTGTTATTAGATTTTTAAACTGAAGAACATAGTACATTGTTATAAAGGAATGTAATTTCATCCAATTCTCTTCACCCATGGATTCTGGGGTTTCAGGTGGGTTCATAACTGACACCCTGTCCCAGAATGTTCAATGCTGAAAACATCTGCAGTTCAGGGCTAATTCGGAATTAGGGTTCCCAACCCTGATCACAAGATATGTACCAATATAACAATCATTGTATTCTTCAAAATGAGGATATTAGCACCTTTCTGAATTAAGGAATGAAAAGTGAGAGGACAAGTTTTGCCTTCTGTATTGTAACATTTTCATATAATCACGAGGCTCCTCTGGTCACCTTTGGGAGTTTTTCCCAAGACACACATTCTTTTTGACATGTAGTCACTATTACAATGGAATTGAGCATGGAAAAAGATACTGTATGCAGACAGCAATTAACTAAAGGGCCAGTTTTCGTTTTCTGGTACGACTGACAATGGAAACTGGAATGTTATTCAGGAGCCTGGGACACGCCTTCCTACTCTGCTCTCTCCCAAATAGCACAAAGGGATCTCAAACAGCTTCCTACAACACTGAAAAAAACAGACTGTCTCAATTTAATGTCTCAAGACAGCACCTCAAGCACGTACAGCTTGTGAGAGTATAAAGGGTAGTTAGGGCAGGGAGTGGCAGTGACGGCTGCATCCTGCATCATTTGATTCAAGAGCAAAAGCCTGCTGGGGATACAAACCAACGCAGTGATGATGTACCATATATATAAACTGTCATTTCAAGCTATAAATAACCTCAGCTGGATCAGACTTTAAAGAGTTCACTGCAGTGAAGGATTTTAGTGCTGAAATATTTCTCCACCTGATGTGTATATAAGCCCTGAGTATACTTTGCTTGGTGCTTTTTTTCCCTGATCTTCAAACACAACAGCTAATTTATGATTAGATTTTGCGAGGCAATCTCATGTTTACCCTAGTACTGGAGTCCTCTCATATCAAACTGGCCTTGCTACAACACAGTCACAGAAATGGTAGACAATGCTAAAACCTCATGTAGCCTACATGCCAAGGTACTACTGAAGAACAAAGTATGTCATTTACTAGTGGAAAACACTAATCTACCAGTTTAAAGGATTCATATTTATTGGCACCAATAGCTCATGCGTGTTAATTGACAACAAGTTTCAAAAATGATGACAGGTGCTTAAAACAGTCTTTAACAGATGAATGTTTCCTATTATGCATTTACCTCTGGGAGATAACATTGGGGCAGGGCCCTTGTGGCACAGTGGTAACATCCCTACCTCCAGACTGTGGAAGCTGAGGCTTAGGTCTCACCTGCTCCAAAGTTGTGTAATAACATCCCTTGATTTTTTTTTAAAATACATAGGACCTAAAATTTGGAGTAAACCCAGTGAAGGTTCAGCTTTGATTTGGTGTGTGTGATGCAATCAGAAGACAAGGTCTGATTTGGGAGCAGGATTCCAGAAAAGGATTAAGGAAAAGATTCTTTCATTTAGGTTTTCAATATTTAAAAATCTGTAGCAAGTGTTTTCAAAAAGCTACCAAAGGACTACAATAAAGTTTTGAAGACATTAAGAGGAAAGACCAAATAAATCAATAGTTAAGGGCTTTAAAACATTTCTGTGGCAAGACATTGAGGGGGAAGGGCTGGAGGGGTTTTGAGAATCTGGCATTATTATAGAGTGGGTGTTTTGTGGAAGCACAAGGTGCAGGAAATTAATCACAGAATCATACGGTGCAGGAGAGGTTTTTAGCATTTTGAGTCTGCACCAATAGAAAAACCACTGTCAATCTACACTAGTCCAACTTTCCAGCACTTGGCACACATCCTTGAATGTACTGACATTTCAACTGCTCATCTGAGTACTTTTTAAAGATTAAATTTTACCCTTTCCATATCAAACCTAAAATATAGGGTGTTGTGGTTCCTACCAATAAAAGCTCTCCCACTGCCACCTTGAATATTTGTCTGTTGTGTTCCACTTAATTAGATCCGGAATTATTGTAAAAGCCTACACCATTGAATTAAAATAACCTGCTTCATCAAATTATCCAGGAATAATGAGCCACTTAAAAGGAAAATCAGAAAAGGCCTTACTAGGAAATGACCTTAGACTGGGCAAAGTATGTATTCAGTTTGTCTGCTGCAAGCTATCAAGGTGAATGAAGTGAGACACAGCGTTTGACTACGTATGCTGCTCATTCATCACTCAATTTTAGGTTAGATATATCCAGGAAGCATATTTGGAAATATTTCAGAAAACAATTTGTTACTGAAGAGAAACACATCAGATTTTGCACTTAACAGAATTACTGGAAGTGTTAATTTTCACATAGGTGTTAATCATATTTTAATCATTCCTGGAATATGAGCATTGCTAGCTCAGCTAACATTAATTGTCCATCCCTAACTGCCCAACTTCACAAACAGCTGCATTCCACAGGGTGCAAGAACACCCACAATCTCTTTAAGAAGTGAGTTCCAGGATTCTGACACAATGAATAGCTATATGATTCCAGGTCAGGGGAGTGAATAGCTTGAAGAGGGTGGTGTTCTCATGTATCTGCTGTCCTAGTCCTTCCATATGCAAGTGGTTGCAGTGTTTAGAAAGTGCTATCTAAAGATTTTTGGTGAATTTCTGCTGTGCTTCTTGTAGATAGTACGCACTGCTTCTACTGAGTGCTGGTGTTGGAAGGAGTGCATGTTTTAGGATGTGTGCCAATCAAGCCGGCTACTTTGTTGTGAACGGTATCAGGTTTCTCAAGTGTTCTTGGAGCTCCATCTATCCAGGCAAGTGAGGAGTACTCCAACAAACTCCTGACTTGTGCCTTGTAGATGGGCAAGTTTTTGGGGTGTCAGGATGTGAGATACTCATCACACAGCTGCTTTTGTAGTCACCTTAGTTATATGATGAGAGGAAGTGAGGACTGTGGATGCTGGCAATCAGAGTCAAAAACTGTGGCATTGGTAAAGCACAGCAGGTCAGGCAGCATCTGAGGAGCAGCAGAGTCAATGTTTTGTGCATAAGCCTTTCATCAGTACTGGTGAGGGCGATGGGTGGTGAGACATACATAGGAGGGTGGGGATAGTGGGTTCGTGAGGGTAAAAGTAGCTGAGAAGGTGATAAGTAGATGCAGGTGGCGGATGATGGAGATAGGGCAGAGGGACACCAACTCATGGAACGTTTTAGAGAATATCGCTGGGACAACCCCACCACCCTGTGGCTGAACACTTCAACCAAAAACCCCACCCCCCACCCCAGTCCATCAACGACATGGAAGCCTCCTTTATCGCCAAATCGATCCCACCTAACACCTGGAGGAAGAATGCCTCATCTTCCAACTTGGGACCCTCCCATCCACATGGCATCAATGTTGACTTCACCAGTTTCCTCATCTCCCCTCCCCCATTTCATCAGAGATCCAACCCTCCAAAGTTGGCTCTGCCCTCTTGAATTGTCCATTGTCCTTTTCACCTATCCGCTCCACCCTCAATTCCAACCTATCACCATCAACCCTTGCCTTCATCTACCTATCGCATTCCCAGCTACCTTCCCCCACTCCCCCCTCCTATTTATCTCTCAGCCCCCTTCCCCACAGCCCCACCCCCACCCCACCCCACATTCCTGATGAAGGGCTTATGCCTAAAGTGTCAACTCTCCTGCTCCTCAGATGCTGTCTGATCTGATGTGCTTTTCCAGCACCACACTTTGACTCTTATTTTTGTGGTGAGTCCAGTTCAGTTACTAGTCATTGGAAACGCTAGGATGTTGGTTTTGAGAGATTCATTGATGGTAAAGACACTGAAGGCCAAGGAACGATGGTTAGATTCTATTTGAAAATGGTCATTAGCTCTTACTTATGTGACACAAAATGCTAATTGCCACCTTTAAGCCCAAGCTAAGAAATTTCCAAGTCTTGCTGCTTTCACCATACACTATTTTAGTATCTAAGGAGCTGCAAATGGTGCAGAACTTTCTACAATTGTAGGCAAATACACCCACTTCTGATATTATGATAGGGAGAAGATTGTTGATGGAGCAGCTGAAGAGCACTTGCAGAGACGTCCTGGAACTAAGATGACTGACTTCCAACAACCACAAACATCTTTGTCTGTGCCAGGTATGAATCCAAATAGTGGAGATTTTTCCCTAATTAACCGTGACTTCAATTTTACTAGGGGTTGTTTGATCTTACACTGAGTTACAGGGCAGTCATTCTTGCCTCACTTCTAAAATTCAATTTATAGCCCAATTTGCTGTGATGGCACCTCAGTCAAATACCCTTTGTGGAACTCAAAACTGAGCATCAATGATAGATCATTGGTCACTACCACCTGCTAAGACCATTGACACCATCTTCCATCAGTTTGCTGAGGATTGAGGGCAGACTAGTGTGGCAGCAATTGGTTAGGTTGCATTTGTCCTTTTTCTTGTGATGGGAAGTATTGTCCAGTAGATGTCATATGGTTGTTGTACTGGAACAGCTTGGTTGGGGCACACGAAGTTCTCAGTATGCAACATGTTATCAGATCCATGGTGTTCACTGTCACCAGTACCTGCAGCCATTTCTTGATATCACAAAGTGAATTGGCCGAAGACTCTTTTTTGGGACAGGTGGCAATTTGCATTCGTGCCACATAAGTAATAGCTAGTGATCATTTTAAATGGAACCTAACCATTGTACCTTGACAAGGTCAGGAGGAGACAGAATTGGATTAAATACTGCTCGCTGAAAATGCTGGCAAATGCTTGCTCTTTATCTTTTGTATTGCAACATTTAGGAGGCATTTGGATGGGTACATGAATAGGAAGGGTTTGGAGGGATATGGGTCGGGTGCTGGCAGGTGGGACTAGATTGGGTTGGGATATCTGGTCGGCATGGACAGGTTGGACCGAAGGGTCTGTTTCCATGCTGTACATCTCTATGACTCTATGTATTGGGCTCTATTATCAAGGGCACATTACGCATGGAGTCTTGTCCTTCCACTAGTGGCCGAATGGTCCACTGCTGTTCATGGCTAATGTCACATGGAGATCTTCCTTTGTTTGGTTTGCTATTGGTCATGTATTGTAGTTCCATGACATTGTGACTTCAGTTTAGATGCTTGTTTTGCTGTTCTCACCAGTAAGCTTCACATGAGCAGCTGGGAGAGAACATATCCAGAGAAAGAGACAGCCAGACTAAATGTGTTCTCCTGGAAATTTGGAACACATGGGAATTCAATGCAGAGGGGAAGAGGTGTATTTAGCTCTTTTGGTTTATAGCTCCTAAGGTCTATATTCCATAGTATTGAAGACCTGGTAATAACAGCCTGGACTAACTGATATTATTTAATATTAAACATCTTCCAAAATGTTTAATTTAAAGGGGAAAGTTATGGCAGGAGAGCTCAAAACCATGGAGTGTTCTTCCTGCTTTATACGGGAAGTTGACATGGTTTCAATGCCCTGGGCCAGCATGTATACAGGAAGTATCTCCAGCTGCAGCTCCCAGACACTCAGGTTTTAGAGCTGGAACAACCAGGAGGCAGATGGTATCATGGATAGTGTGTAGAGGGGAGGTGGTCACACCACAGACTAAGACTCCATGTTTAAAGACTGGAAACCTCTTTCCATGACCTTCACCTACCAATACACCTGTGGCATGACATGAACTGTTTTCAGCACATACAGACCATTTTCACCCACTCATAGACCGCATTATCACCATCTAGCTTTTCTCCTTCCTTCCCTTCCCTCAACAATCCCTTTGCTCCTGTTTCTCTCCGGCCTCTGTCTCTGTTTATCAGCTCCTCCATTCCCCCCCAGCCCTTGTCATCAAGATGCTATTCAGTACTCAACTGGGCTTGAAGTTAACTGCTTTCTCTCAGTCAGTCCTGCTGAGGTTCTCCAACAACATGTTTTTCTTTCTATGCAAATTTTGTAACTTACAAAATAAGTCAGAGGCATAGAGATGTACAGCATGGAAACAGACCCTTCGGTCCGACTCATCCATGCCAACCAAATATCCTAATCTAATCCAGTCCCATTTCCAACATTTAGTCCATATCCCTCTAAACCCTTTCTATTCACATACCCATCCAGATGCCTTTTAAATGTTGTTATTGTACCAGCCTCTACTACCTCCTCTGGCAGCTCATTCCATAAACACGCCACCCTCTACTTGAAAAAGTTGCCCCTTAGGTCCCTTTTAAATCTTTCCCCTCTCACCCTAAACCTATGCCATCCAGTTCTGGACTCCCCCACCCCAGGGAAAAGGTCTTGACTATTTATCCTTTCCATGCCCCTCATGATTTTATAAACCTCTAGAAGGTCACCCCTCTGCCTCCTATGCTCCAGGGAAAACAGCCCCAGCCTACTCAGCTTCTCCCTATAGCTCAAACCCTCCAATCCCAGCAACATCTTTCTAAATCTTTTCTGAACCCTTTTGAGCTTCACACTATTGTTCCGATAGGAAAGAGACCGGAATTACACACAATATTCCAAAAGTGGCCTAACCAATGTCCTGTGCAGCGGCAATATGACCTCCCAAATCCTATGCTCAATGCTCTGACCAATAAAGGAAAACATACCAAATGCCTTCTTCACTATCCTATCTACCTGCGACTCCACTTTCAAGATGCTATGAACCCGCACTCCAAGGTCTCTTTGTTTAGCAACACTCCCTAAGATCTTACAATCAAGTGTATAAGTCCTGCTTTGATTTGCTTTTCCAAACTGCAGCACCTCGCATTATATATAAATTAAACTCCATCTGCCATTCCTCAGTCCATTTGCCCATCTGATCAAGAGCCCATTGTACTCTGAGGTAACCTCCTTCGCTGTCCACTACACCTCCAATTATGATGTCAACTGCAAGTGCATTAACGATCCCTCCTATGCTCATACCCAAATCATTTATGTAAATGACAAAAAGTAGCACCAATCCTTGTGACACACCACTGGTCACAGGTTTCCACTCTGAAAGGCAACCCTCCACCATCACCCTCGGTCTTCTACCTTCAAGTCAGTTCTGTATCCAAAGAGCTAGCTCTCTCTGTACTCCATGAGATCTAACCTTGTTAATCAGTCTATCACGAGGAACCTTGGTGAACACCTTACTGAAGTCCATACAGATCACATCCACTCTTGAAAACTCAAGAAATGGAGGAAAGGGTTACAGCAGGGGTTATCTATGAGCCTTCAGGAAAAAAAGGGACGGCACAGTGGTTAGCACTGCTGCTTCACAGCACCAGGAACCGGGTTCGATTCCAGTCTTGTGTGGAGCTGCACATTCTCCCCGTGTCTGCGTGGATTTCATCTGGTTGCACCAGTTTCCTCACACAGTCCAAAGACATACAGGTTAGGTGAATTAGCCATGCTGAATTGCCCATTGTGTTCAGGGATGTGTAGGTTAGGTGCATTAGTCAGGGGGAATGGATTTGGGTGAAATACTCTTAGGGGGGTTGGTGTGGACTTGTTGGGCCAAATGGCCTGTTTCCACACTGTAGGGATTCTAAGTTTCAGGTCATGATTGCTCTGACCTCATCAATCCTCTTTCTTACTTCTTCAAAAAACTCAGTTTTGTGAGACATGATTTCCCACGTACAAAGCCATGTTGACTATCCCTAATCAGTCCTCGCCTTTCCAAATATGTGTAAATCCTGTCCCTCAAGATTCTCTCCAACAACTTGCCCACCAGGAACGTCAGGCTCCCTGGTCTATAGTTCCCTAGCTTTTCCTTACCACCTTTCTTTGCACCACCAGACAACACATCCAACAACGCAGCATTCCCCAGGAATGCACTGGAACATTAGCTTTCTAATCTTTACACTTAAGTCCTGGAATAGGACTTAAGGTCATGAAAATCAGAAGAGCAACTGAGTACGAGCTCCTGTTTAAACTATGACTATATGTTGTAATTGAGAACTCACACAGAGCTAATGTTTAATTATGCAAACTTATGTTACAGTGGATGGATATTGCCAGGAGCACTGAGGATCCAATGATATAATTAACTCACAACTGCCTGCAGGAGAAAAATAAAATACTCTGACAACCTTAAAATCAGAGAATATGATAACCCAGTACTTCATATTTAAAAGTCCTAAAGAGCTTGATTAGGTCCCAACATGTAATTTAACCCCAGCTAGTGTTTACATAAACACCACCTTCCTTCCATACCTCTCAATTAGATTCCAGTTTTGAACTCACTCCGAGGAAAGTGTTACAGGCAACACAAGATGATTTAAAAGCAAATGGGTGACTTGAATTTTTCATGAGAAGCACACTGCAAGTTCATACATTCTAGAGAGATTAACAGGGACTTGAGCATGCAGAGCTTACACGGTAACAGTCAAAATGCAGGGCATACTGACCACACCAGCTTTTTCAAAGATGTTGCTATAGGTTTGTACAGTCCTTCTGTGTATATACCCAAAGCTCACAATTACGTTTCAGTCTGAAACTCCCTGTCTCAAACTGCTCAGATAAGTTACTTTTGGGATTTGGGAGGCATGTAACTTGTGACATGATTTGCTATGAGCATAGTATGATTGGGAGAAATAGATGACCTTGGGCCAATGGTTCCAAAAGTTCTCCATTCAATGGAGTTTCCTCACTTCATATCCAGGTCTGTTGGAAACTCACTGGCAGAGATTAATGAGAGGAGAAAGTGAGGTCTGCAGATCAGAGCTGAAAATGTGTTGCTGGAAAAGCGCAGCAGGTCAGGTAGCATCCAAGGAACAGGCGATTCGACGTTTCGGGCATAAGCCCTTCTTCAGGATTCCTGAAGGATTCAGGCTTATGCCCGAAATGTCGAACCTCCTGCTCCTTGGATGCTGCCTGACCTGCTGCGCTTTTCCAGCAACACATTTTCAGCTCTTGGCAGAGATTAATCACTGTGATTCATCACCATCTATCACTGTCTCATGTAACCACTAGGATTACAAAAGAACATAAGAAATAGGAAAAGTAAACCATTTGACCCCTCACACCTGGCCTGCAATTCAACAAGATCATGGCAGATCTACCCCAAGGCCTCAACTCCTCTTTCATGCCAAATCATCATAGCCTTAACTTGATAAACTTTAAAAAAAAACTTACCCACATCCTCTTTAAATATTTCCAGTGAGCTAGTCTCCACAACATGTTGGGATGAAAACTAACAGACATTCACTACCTTCCAGGAGAAGACATTCTTTCCACATCTCAGTTTTAAATTTATCTCCTCCTATTCTGTAATTACATTAGCTAATTTGAGACTCCCACTAGTGGAAACATCTTAACATCTACCCTGCCAATTACTCTAAGAATCTTGTATATTTCATTGGGATCATCCCTCAATCTTCTAAATTCTAATAAAGACCTAATCTGCTTTATCGGTTCTTGATGAGTCAACTTCATCGAAGGAATCAACTTAGTGAAACTCTTTTGAGCATCCTTTCCTAAACTGTTCACAGTACTCCAGATGTAACCTCACCAACACCCTACAGTTGTAATGATGTTAAAGAAACATAGTGCGAACAAACCTCAGCAGATCTAGCAGCATCCAGGAAAAGGGAAACAGAATTAACATTTTGAGTCCGATATAACCCTTCGTCAGAACTCACATTTTATGTTCGAGTTTTGAAGAAGAGTCATATTGGAGTTGAAATGAGATTTCTGGTTCTCTCTCCACAGATGCTGCCAGACCGGAGTTTCTCCAGCATTTCCTGTTTTTATTTTGGACTTCCTGCACCTGCAATATTTTGCTTTTAATTGAGTGTAACAAGATTTCCTTGCTTTTAAACTCCAATCCCCAAACAATAAAGGCCCAATTAAATTTTTCTTCTTAACTACTCTCTGCATCCGCACACTAACATGTTGTGTTTCATGTACACCACCAAAAGCCCTCAACACTACAATTTCTTTTTGAAATTTATTTAAATAATAGCCTGCTTTTTGATTCTTCCTAGCAAAATGCATGGCCTGACACTTTCTTACATTAAACTCCGTTGCTAGCACTCTGTCCTGTCGAGAACACTTGGCAGATTCTTCATGTCCTCTTCACAACACACCCTCTCACCTATTTCTGTATCATCAGAAAATGTGGATACACCCACCCCCTCCTCCAAATGTGGATACACCCGTCCCCTCCTCCAAATTATGAATATAGATAATAAGTAATTGAGATTCTAGGTTTGATCCTTGGGGCACTCTACTTTCTTTCCAACCTGAAAATGACCCATGAATCCCAACCCTGTCTTCTGTGTATTAACCAATCTTCAATCCATGCTAATGCATTAACCCTAATACAGTGAGTTCCCACATTGCAGAATAACTTTTTACCTGATACCTTATCTCCTGATGAAGGGCTCCGGCCCGAAACGTCGAATTTACTGTTCCTTGGATGCTGCCTGACCTGCTGTGCTTTAACCAGCAACACATTTTCAGACCTTATCAAATACTTTCTGGAAATCCAAATACACCACATTGACCAGTTCACCTTTTATCAACTCTGCTTGTTATATCCTCAAAGAACTCTAACAGAGTTGTCAAATATGACTTCCCTTTCCCAATTTCATGTTGATTTTTATTGTGTTCAGCTTTTCTTCAATGGCCTACTATTTCTTCTTTAATAATGGACTACACATTTTCCCAATGACAAATGATAAGCTAACTGGTTTGTAATTTTCCACTTTCTATCTACCTCCATTCTTGACCAGGGTGTCATATTAGCAGTTTTCCAATTTGCTGCAACCCTTCTGGAATCTAAAGAGTTCTAGAATGTTTCAACCAATGCCTCCACCATCACCACAGCTACTTCCATTCAAACTCTTGGATACCAGACATCAGTGTTGCGACAGACTGGTCTGCTTGAAGTCCCACTAATTTGTCCAACACTTGTCCCTCATTAAGAGATCTTTGCTTCCATTAGCACACTTGCTTATTTATTATATTTTAGGTGTTTTGTAGTGTCCTCCATTGTGAAGACTGTTAAAAAAAATTACTTTAAACTATCTGCTATTTCGTTACTCTCTTTATTAATTCCCACCTGCCAGGTCTCCAAACATAAAAATGGGGTAAATAATTTATTTACTAGTGCAACCTCTTGCTGTTTGTTCTCATTTTTCCTGCCAATTTACTTTCATAATCAATTGTTCTGTTAGTTTTTTAGTCATGTGTTGCAAGTTCCTGAAACAAAACCCCAATCCTCTGGCCTACCACTATGTCACTGCTTTGTAGGCCTTAGTCTTTGATTGGATTCTCTCCTTGAATGTCTTTGTTAACCATTGGTGGTTCATCCTTCTCATCGAGCCCTTCTTTTTGTGGAATAATATGTTGTTGAGTCTTATAAAATTGTTTAAATGCCTTCCACTGCCCATCCACTGACTTCCTCAGCTAGCTTTAGTTAACACTTTCTTTAGTAATTGCTTTTATTTAAGTTCAGACTCAAGTCTCTCTTCAAACAAAATTTGTAATTCATTCTGTGATCACTTTGCCCAGAGGACTCTTAACTACAAAATCTCTAATGACTCCTATTTCACTACACATTACTCGATCTAAAATTGCCTGTTCTGGACACATTGTACCTTCGAGAAATAAAGTACACAATCTCCATTGTATTCTACAAATTTACCTTCCATGTTTCCCTTAACCATCTGATTTGTCCAATGAGGATTATAGAAAAACCAGAAGAATCCTGATCTATTTTCAAATTCCTTTCTTCCTCAACATTATTCTTTATGTAACCCCACTCATTGTACCTGGAATTGCCATGAAGAGAAAGAGACTTGCATTTTTGCGGTACCTTTTGTAGAACCTCAGGACACTACATGGTTCTTTACAGTGAGAAAGGACTTTGGATATGCAATCCTATTGAAACTTAAAGTGCAGCAGATACTTTATGCAAAGAAGATTGCAGCAACATTGAAATAAATCATTTTAATTTGCTGATATTCTAAGTATTGGTCTGAATACTGGGAGGACTCCCCTAGACTTCCTCAAATAACGTAAGGAAAACCTTAATTTACTGAGTGAGAAACATGGCTCATGGTTTATTGTCTTAGCTGAAAGTGTGCTCGTGTCAACCAGAATAACATAGTCGCTACGGAGCAAAGCTGAAATACATCACCTTCTGACCTAACATGTGAGTTCTCCACACTCAGCCAGCAAACACTAATTTATAACTTTTATTAGATTTAATTAGGTATTTTTATAAATAATACTTTGTTTGAAATGACTTCCAGGATGCCCTCTGCCCTCCATGAGCTGACATGACAGAGAAATGGTAGCAATATTAAGCAAATATTTCACTTCAGTATTTATCGGGGAGATAAAACAGATACACATGACATTGAATGAAAAATTAAATGCATTTAAATGAAAAAGGAGGATGTATCAAATAAAGTCAATAACTCTAAGAGGATACATTCCCAATTCCATGCATTTTAAAATAATTATTTATTGTAAATTACTTAAATAAATACTTCTTTTTACAGAGGGTAGTAAGTGCCTGGAATCTGCTGCCAAGGGAGGTGGCAAAAGCAGATACGACAGCACAGTTTAAGAGGTATTTAGACAGACACAGAGAATAGAGGGATACGGACCATGTGCAGGAACATAGAATTAATTTAGAATAGCATCACAGTCAGCACAGATGTGGTGGGCTGTTGTCATGCTATGCTGTTCCATGTTCTAACAAGGTATTACTACTCACATTTAATGATTCATTAGGAAAAGGTGTTGGACCAGTAGAATGGTAGATAGCTATATAGTATTTAACAAGAGGAACAGAATATGCTGGGGAATCATGGGCCAGTCATCCTAATATTTGTAATAGGAAAAATAATGGACTCCTTATTAAATAAGAGATAAAAAGGATATCTGCAAATGAAAAAAAAATCATCAGCATGGGATACTGATAAAGATGCTAAAAGTTCATGGGATCTAAGTGTCACAAAACTAGTCCCTTATTTTTCTAAAAGCTATTTCTTGGCTCAAGGAGACTCAGTCTTGATGTTTTTCAGTGGGGCAATAAACTGGGCCGGGCTCCGATCAGGCTGGTTTGGTCCAGAGATGAAAAGGATTTTGAGAAGCTCTTTGTTTATATGTAAATAGATAAGACTTCAGATCAAGTGATCATGTGTTAGAAGTGACCTGTATAAAGAAAGGGGAATGATCAGCCATCCAGCTCAGATGAGCAGTTTTAGTTCAGTCCTGAACTGGTTGGAAGTTCAACAGGGAGCTGTGTTGAAATTCTCTCTCTCTTTCTGCCCTTCAACTTCAACCTGTAAACATGTGTTCCATTTATACTAGTTTTTAAAGGGTATTTGCTGATTGGGACTGTTGTGTATGTTCAGAACAGCATAATTAAGTCTTGTTGGATAGGTTGAATTCTGTTCTTTGTGTTTAATTGTGTAATTTTGTGAATAACCTTTTGTCTGTTTTAAAATCTAATAGTCAACTTCGCTAACTAAATCCAGATAATTTTCACTTTTCATGTACCAAATCAAATTGCAAAGTTATGGTCTGGGCTGCCTGCTTAAGAACGTTTTGAGTGGTCTGGTTTAGTTTATCACAGCTTGGAGGCTCTTTGTGGTATTTTAAACAGTGAGTGGTAGGTGCTAGTGCCTTTATTTCGGGTGTTGGTTTGATTGGGTAGACAAGGTTTGGGATAGTAATGGCTCTTTCAATCACCAAACGTTTTCTGGACGTGGATGCAGTGACTTTGGAAGTTTTGCAAAAACTGAATAAGACTAAGTTGCACGAATTAGCAGAGAAGCTGGAATTGGAACAAACTGCTTCTGTGAGGAAAGGAGAGATAATTACAGCAGTAGCTCAGCATTTAAACTTGCTGGAGAAACCATCAGAATTTACAGAGATGGCAAGAATTCAATTGCAAATGAAGCAGCTTGAGTTAGAGGTGAGAGGCAAGGAAAAGGCAGCAGAAATGAAACTGTTTGAGTTACAGAAGAGAAAGGAAAAGAGAGAGCTTTTGACCTTCAAAAACTGACACTTAAAAAGGAAAGTCAGCTTAAAAGGTTAGAGATAAAGGCTGAGGGTCGGCTCAGTGAGGGAGTGAGGGTGAGCAAGCCCCTGGTAATTAGAAGCCTCATGAGAAACCCTTTAAGTATGTTCAAGCATTGCCTAAATTTGATGAGAAGGATGTGGAAGCCTTTCTCATCTCATTTGAAAAGGTGGCTAAACAAATGCAGTGGCCAATGGCAATGTGGGTTTTGTTGATCCAAGCAAACATTGTAGGTAGGGCTCATGAGGTATTTGCATCACTAACAGAGGAGGTATCTGGGGAGTATCAGGAGGTTAAAAAAGCCATTTTAAGGGGAGAGAGGGAGAGAGAGAGAGAGATAGAAAGAGAGATAAAACCTGCATAGTTACTGCCTTTGCTGTTTGAATTCATATATTGTTGGACATTGGAGTGCATCTGGGAAAATTAACGAACAGTGAAATTCACAACTGATCTTGGAGAAACTGTTGTATGAAGTTCACAGCACAGAATCAGATAAGTTAATCATTGGTTCAAGTGTGGCCTACAGAGAATCTGCAGTAGTGAGTGGCGTGGGTTCTTTCAGGATTACATGTTTTTGGAGATATGTCTCTTGATTAAACTTAAAATATAAGCCATATCTATTAATTTAACCTGGAGCAGTGTTTGTAGAGGAATAAGACGGTGTTAATTTCTGGGTCTGTAGATTGAGAAGGAGCAAAAATGGCCTTTAATAGAGTGATATGTACTTCTTGTCAGATGTGTGTGTTTAAAGAGAGTTTAAGGGTTATTGCAGATTACATCTGCCATAAATGCTATTGGCTGTGAATCTTATCAGATCAAATTGATCGGTTGGAGAGACAGTTAGGAGCAATGAGAAGTTTGCAACAGCAAAAGTATGTGATTGATGGCAGTTATAAGAAGTTGGGGGCAGGGAGTCTCAGATACAGTCACATAAATGGGTTAACTCCCGGAAAGGTAAGAGAGGTCAACAGTGAGTGCAGGAGTCGTTTGTGGATATACCCATTTCTAACAGGTATGCTGTTTTGGAAAACGTAGGGGGTGCTGGATTCTCAAGGGAACGTAGCACGAACAGCCAAGTTTCTGGTATTGAGACTGGCTCTAATGCAGTGAGGGATATATCAGGTTCCAAGAGAAAGATTGTGCAGGGAATTCTGTAGTCCGAGGTACTGACAGACATTTCTGTGGCCAGCAGCGAAAAAGCAGGATGGTATGTTGTTTCCCTGGTGCCAGGATCAAGGAAGTCTCAGACAGGGAGCAGAATGTTCTCACTGGGGAGAGGGGCCAGCAAGAGGTCATTATCCACATTGGAACCAATGACATAGGAAGGGGAAAGGTTGAGATTCTGAAAGGAGATCACAGGAAGTTAGGCAGAAATTTAAAAAGGTCCTCAAGAGTAGTAATATCTGGATTACTCCCTGTGCTATGAGCTAGAGAGGGCAGGAATAGGAGGATTGAGCAGATGAATGATGGCTGAGGAGCTGGTGTATGGGAGAAGGACTCACATTTTTGGATATTGGAATCTCTTTTGGGGTAGAAATGACCGGTATAAGGACGGATTGCACCTAAATTGGAAGGGGACTAACATACTGGCAGGGAAATTTGCGAGAGCTGCTTGGAAGGATTTAAACTAGTAAGGTGAGGGGGTGGGACCCAGGGAGATGGTGAAGAAAGAGATCAATCTGAGACAGGTACAGTTCAGAACAGAAGCGAGTCAAACAGTCAGGGCAGGCCGGGACAAGGAAGGACTAATAAATTAAACTGCATATATTTCAATGCAAGGGGCCTAACAGGGAAAGCAGATGAATTCAGGGCATGATCAGGAACATGGGACTGAGATACCACAGCAATTACAGAAACATGGCTCAGGGATGGGCAGGACTGGCAGCTTAATGTTCCAGGATACAAATTCTACAGGAAGGATAGAAAGGGAGGCAAGAGAGGAGGGGGAGTGGCAGTTTTGATAGGGGAAAGCATTACAGTTATGCTGAGGGAGGATATTCCTGCAGAAACATCCAGGGATGTCATTTGGGTGGAACTGAGAAATAAGAAAGGGATGATCACCTTATTGGGATTGTATTATAGACTCCCTAATAGAGGGAAATTGAGAAACAAACTTGTAAGGAGTTCTCAGCTATCTGTAAGAATAATAGGGTAGTTATGGTCGGGGATTTTAACTTTCCAAACATTGACTGGGACTGCCAGAGTGTTAAGGGTTTAGATGGAAAGGAAATTTGCCAAGTGTGTACAAGACAATTTTCTGATTCAGTATGTGGATGTACCTACTAGAGAAGGTGCAAAACCTGACCTATTCTTGGGAAATAAAGCAGGGCAGGTGACTGAGGTGTCAGTGGGGGAGCACTTTGGGGCTAGCGACCATAATTCTATTAGATTTAAAATAGTGATGGAAAAGGATAGACCAGACAGATCTAAAAGTTGAAGTTCTAAATTGGAGAAAGGCCAATTTTGATGGTATTAGGCAAGAACTTTCGAAAGCTGATTGGGGGCAGATGTTTGCAGGTAAAGGGACGTCTGGAAAATGGGAAGCCTTCAGAAATGAGATAATGAGAATCCAGAGAAAGTATATTCATGACAGGGTGAAAGGAAGACTGGTAGGTATAGGGAATGCTGGATAACTAAAGAAATTCAGGGTTTGATTAAGAAAAAGAAGGAAGCAAAAGAAGGTATAGGCAGGATAGATCAAGAGAATACAAGAGTATAAACACATAGGAGTATACTTAAGAGGGAAATCAGAAGGACAAAAAGGGGACATGATATAGCTTTGGCAAATAGAATTAAGGAGAATCCAAAGAGTTTTTACATTAAGGACAAAAGGTAACTAGGGAGAGAATAGGGCCCCTAAAAGATCAGCAAGGCGGCCTTTGTGTGGAGCTGCAGAAAATGGGGGAGATACTAAATGAGTATTTTGCATCAGTATTTACTGTGGAAAAGGACATGGAAGATATAGACTGCAGGGAAATAGATGGTGACATTTTGCAAAATGTCCACATTACAGAAGAGGAAGTGCTGGATGTCTTGAAACGGGTAAAGGTAGATAAACCCCCAGGATCTGATCAGGTGTACGCTACAACTCTGTGGGAAGCTAGAGAAGTGATTGCTGGGCCTCTTGCTGAGATATCTGTATCATCGGTCGTCACAGGTGAGGTGCTAGAAGACTGGAGGTTGGAAAACATGGTGCCACTGTTTAAGAAGGGTGGTAAGGACAAGCCAGGGAACTATAGACCAGTGAGCCTGACCTCGGTGGTGCGCAAGTTGTTGGAGGGAATCCTGAGGGACAGAATGTACATGTATTTGGAAAGGCAAGGACTGATTAGGCATAGTCAACATGGCTTTGTGCATGGAAAATCATGTCTCACAAAACTGATTGAGATTTTTTGAAGAAGTAACAAAGAGGATTGATGAGGGCAGAGCGGTAGATGTGATCTATATAGAATTCAGTAAGGCGTTCGACAAGGTTCCCCATGGGAGACTGATTAGCAAGGTTAGATCTCACGGAATACAGGGAAAACTAGCCATTTGGATACAGAACTGGCTCAAAGGTATAAGACAGACGGTGGTGGTGGAGGGTTGTTTTTCAGACTGGAGGCCTGTGACCAGTGGAGTGCCACAAGGATCTGTGCTGGGTCCTCTACTTTTTATTGGATTTGGATGCAAGCATAAGAGGTACAGTTAGTAAGTTTGCAGATGACATCAAAATTGGGGGTGTAGTGGACAGTGAAGCAGGTTACCTCAGATTACAACAGGATCTGGACCAGATGGGCCAATGGGCTGAGAAGTGGCAGATGGAGTTTAATTCAGATAAACGTGAGGTGTTGCATTTTGGGAAAGGAAATCTTAGCAGGACTTATACACTTTATGGTAAGGTCCTAGGGAGTGTTGCTGAACAAAGTGACCTTGGAGTGCAGGTTCATAGCTCCTTGAAAGTGGAGTCACAGGTATATAGGATAATGAAGAAGGCGTTTGATATGCATTCCTTTATTGGTCAGAGTATTGAATACAGGGGTTGGGAAGTCATGTTGTGGCAGTACAGGACATTGGTTAGGCCACAGTTGGAATACTGCATGCAGTTCTGGTCTCCTTCCTATCAGAAAGATGTTGAAACTTGAAAGGGTTCAGAAAAGATTTACAAGGATGTTGCCAGGGTTGGAGGATTTGAGCTATCAGGAGAGGCTGAACAGGCTGGGGCTGTTTTCCCTGGAGCATCAGAGGCTGAGGGGTGACCTTATAGAGGTTTACAAAATTTGAGGGGCATGGATAGGGTAAATAGGCAAAGTCTTTTCCCTGGGGTCGGGGTGTCCAGAACTATAGGGCATAGGTTTAGGGTGAGAGGAGAAAGATATAAAAGAGATGTATGGGGCAATGTTTTCACGCAGAGGGTGGTACGTGTATGGAATGAGCTGCCGGAGGATGTGGTGGAGGCTGGTATATTTGCAACATTTAAGAGGCATTTGGATGGGTATATGAATAGGAAGGGTTTGGAGGGATATGGGCCGGGTGCTGGCAGTTGGGACTAGATTGGGTTAGGATATCTGGTCAGCATGGATGGGTTGGACCGAAGGGTCTGTTTCCGTGCTGTACAATTCTATGACTCGAACTGCATATGAGTTTGTACCAGAAGCTTAGAGACAATGATTCAGGAATCGAAGGAGGGACCCTGGTCAAACCTATATTGAGTTTGAAGGATCAAACAGAGTAATTTCAATAAATGGATTAGAGCTTTAAGAATCATGAAAACCTATGATGCCTTTAGATATAATTATTTTTGAGGAATTCAAAAATTCACTGCCTGAACTCATGTGGAGGAGCAGAGAGTTAAAACAGCGAGGTTAGCAGCTGAAGTGGCTGATGATTATGAGCTGGTCCATAAAACTTGGTTTGGTTTCCAGAATCAACTTCAGTCCATGAGGGATAGAAATTGGGGCGAAGAGAAATTTTCATGTGGAAAGGGAATGGTAGATCTCAGTGAAGATCATAAGGATAACTTACCACAGGGTAAAAAAGAAACCCTTGATGGGGACAAAGAAGTTAAAAAGCTCCGATGTTTCATTGTAATAAAGTGGGCCACACCAAATCACAGTGTTGGTGGGCTAGGAGAAAGCCAGATGTAGGAAAACAGACAAGCCTGGACTAGTAGCAAAAAGCACAAGGGAAGTTAGACAATTGCCTCAGAATCTACAAGATGTTCAGAGGTTGATTAAGGAGGATGTGCCAGATCTGCTTAAAAAATATACGTGCAAGGGTGAAGTTTATTCACATCGGACAGGAATAATAGGTAAGGAGGTTACAATATTAAGGGACACAGGATCCTCTCAGTCAGTAATGCTGAAGGATGAGCAGTTATGCACTCCTCAGGGATTATTGCCAGAAATGCTACTGGTAACAGAAAATCATGGTGAGACAAAAAGTGTTCATTTATGTAAAGTGAGGCGAGAGAGTCCAGAGAAGAGTGGAGAATTTGTGGTAGGAGTACGGGACAAACTCTCAGCTCCAGGAATACAATTTGTCCTTGCAAATGATACAGCTTATTCACCTGTAGGTGTGCTGCCTACTCTACTTGAAAAGACATGGAGAATGTTTATCCAGAAATTTTTCCTGATTGTGTGATCACAAGATGAAGCAGGAGAGATCAAAAGGCACAGAAAGAAAGCTGACACAGCTTTGTCAGAAACTTCTTTCGATCAGATATATGGATCAGATAAGGAGCAAATAGGTAAACATGCAAGTATCTTTGCCTCTACTAAGCTGATTGAATTACAGCAGAAGGATGAGGAATTAAAACAGTTATATCAAAAGGCGTACACAGAGAAAGAAAGTGAATGCATTCCTGTGTGCTATTACTTAGCAAATGATGTCTTAATGAGGAAATGGAGACCATCACACATTCAAGCAGATGAGAAACAGGAAGAGATTCATCAAATTGTTTCGCCTGTAGGGTATAGGAAGGAGGCACCATGAATGGCACATGAGCTACAACTTGGAGACCATTTAGGAGTGAGGAAAACATAGGCTAAAATACAAATACATTTTTACTGGCTTGGACTACACAAAGATACAGTTGAACTTTGCCAGACGTGTCATACATGTCAGCTAATTGGAAAACCACAGGCAGTAATAAAACCTGCACCTTTAATCCCTATTCCAGCATTTGAGGAAACCTTCACAAGACTCTTGATTAATTATGTGGGTCCCCTACCTCAAACAAAAAGTGAGAATAAGTCTTTATTAACAATAATGGATTGTTACACAACATCACAGCTAAAAGGGCTGTAGAAGCATTACTTAAATGTTTAATGAGATACGGACTAGCAATAGAGATCTAGTCAGATCAAGGATCAAAGTTCACATCCAAACTATTCAAGGAGGTTATGGATAACTTGGGAATAAAGCAATTTAAATTGACTGCATACCATCCGGAATCACGGGGAACATAGGGATGGCATCAAACACCAAAGACCATGTTGAGGGCTTGTGGTCAGGATTATCCAGATGCGTGGGATAAGGGAATTCAGTTTGTACTTTTTTGATCAGCGATGCACCAAACGAATTGACCAAATTCAGCCCATTTGAATTAATTATTGGGCATGAAGTAAGGGGACCATTAAAACTGATTAAGGAGAAATTAATATGTCAGAATTCAGAGACCACTCATTTGGAATACGTGCCAAATTTTAGGGAACGATTAAATAGAGCTGGAGGGCTGGCTAGACAGCATTTAAAAGGTATCACAACATACAATGAAACAGGAAGCAGATAAGAGATCACAAGTGCACAATTTTGCAATTGGGGATCAGGTATTTGTGTTACTTCCAGTAACAGATGAGCCTTTAAAGGCAAGGTTTAGTGGGCTGTATCAAATTGAGAGGAAATTGAGTGAGGTGAACTACTCGATAAGGACTCCAGACAGGAAGAAATCTCACAAAGTGTGTCATGTGAATATGCTGTAGAGATATTTTGACAGGGAAGGAAAGCAAGAGGAGAAGGTGTTAATGATGACAGCACAGAAGGAAGAACCAAGTTCAGGAGATTCTGAATTGGACATTCCTCAAATCAAATTGGACAGTGAGGAAGTTGTCAAAAATTGGGATAAATTATTCAGTTACCTTCCACAAGAAAATAGAAATGATCTGAAAGACTTATTACTATCACATGGGGAGATATGCAGAAATACACTCGGAAGTACTGACCTAATTGTGTATGACGTAGATAAGGAGATGCTGTTCCGATTAAGCAATATCCTTACAGGCATAACCTTCTAAAGTTGGCACAGGTTCAGAACGAGATAGAGCGCATGCTCCAAGGTGGCATAATCAAAGTGAGTTACAGTGACTGGACTTCATCTATAGTCATGGTGCCAAAGCCAGATAGTGCCCAACAGTTATGTGTGGACTATCACAAAGTCAACGCCATTACAAAGACTGATGCATATCCAATTCCACAGTTAGAGGACTGTGTTGAAAATGCGTGACAAGCAATTCACATTTCCAGGTTGGATTTGCTCAGAGGCTTCTGACAAGTACCTCTATAGAGAGAGAGCAAAGGCAATTTCAGCTTTCGTAACGCCAAATGGACAATATCAGTTCAAAGTCATGCCATTTGGTATGAAAAATGTTCCAGCCACATTTCAGAGACTGACTAAGAAGGTCATTGCCAGATTACCCAACTGTGTGGTGTATATTGATGACCTAGTGATTTTTAGTCACTCATAGAAGGAACATTTCCAGCATTTATTGGACTTGTTTGATCGACTTGGGAAGGCAGGCATAGATAATAGACAATAGGTGCAGGAGTAGGCCATTCTGTCCTTCGAGCCAGCATCACCATTCATTATGATCATGGCTAATCATCCTCAATCAGTATCCTGTTCCTGCCTTATCCCCATAACCCTTGATTCCACCATCTTTAGGAGCTCTATCCAACTCTTTCTTGAAAGTATCCAGGGACTGGGCCTCCACAGCCTTCTGGGGCAGAGCATTCCACACACCCACCACTCTCTGGGTGAAGAAGTTTCTCCTCAACTCTGTTCTAAATGGCCTACCCCTTATTTTTAAACTGTCTCCTCTGGTTTGGGTCTCACCCATCAGCTTGGTAGTCAACCTAGCTAAAAGTGAATTTGTCAAAGCCCAAGTTATCTTCCTGGGCCACGTTATTGCACATGGACAAATGGCCTTATGAGATGCGAAAAATGAAAGTAATTGGGGAATTTCCCACACAGTCACCAAAAATAGCAGTACTACGGTTCCTGGGATTGAGTGGATTT
Organism: Hemiscyllium ocellatum; assembly: GCF_020745735.1. Taxonomy (NCBI): domain Eukaryota; kingdom Metazoa; phylum Chordata; class Chondrichthyes; order Orectolobiformes; family Hemiscylliidae; genus Hemiscyllium; species Hemiscyllium ocellatum. The sequence continues at coordinate 321,418 of NC_083426.1, read as the reverse complement.
TACTGTAAATTTGTGCAGAACTTTAGCAATGTGGCTGTTCCACTTACTGAATTGTTAAAGAAGGGCAAGATGTTGCAGTGGGACAGCGGACTGTCAAAGGCATTTGACAGCCTAAAATCAGCGTTAACCACTGCCCCAGTATTAGCCACACCAGATAACACAAAGCCTTTCAAGGTGCCTGTCAATGGTAGTGATGTGGGTGTCGTAATGGTGCTGCTGCAGGAGGGTGATGAGGGAACAGAAAGACCCATCAGGTATTTTTCCAGGGAGTTGAACATTCACCAACAGAAATATTCAACGGTGGAGAAAGAGACTTTAAGCTTGGTGTTGGCATTACAACATTTCAGTGTTTATGTTACCAGCAATGCATCTGAGATAATTGTACACACTGATCACAACCCATTGACATTTGTGGAAAGATTTAAGGACAAAAATGCCAGACTGTTTAGATGGAGATTGTTATTGCAGCTGTTCAAGTTGACAATTGTGCATGTGGCAGGTCATGAAAACCGTGCATCATCGATAACTTGAATGAGACAGAGGCATTCGGTAGAGGGTGTACTGTGGCCTATTTACATGTTTAATAGTGTATATGTGTGTTTAAACTATAAACCGAGTTTTGAAGAATTAAAAATGAAGCCATCTTTAGCATTGATGGGGTTTTTTTAGTGGGGGAGGTGGAAGGTCTCACAAAGCTAGTCCTTCTTATCTAAAAGCTGTCCCTTGGCTCAAGGAGACTCTGTCCTTGATTTTTATTCCAAGGGGCAATAAACCAGGCCGGGCTCCAATCAGTCTGGTTTGGTACAGAGATGAAAAGGATTTTGAGAGGCCTTTTGTTTATATATAAACAGGTGAGACTTCAAGCCAAAGTGGTCATGCGTTAGAAGTGACCTGTATAAAGAAAGGGAAGTGGTCACCTCTCTCTCTCTTTCTCTCTCTCTGAGCTGAGCAATTTTAGTTCAGTCTTGAACTGGTTGGAAGTTCTACAGGGAGCTGCGTGGAAACTCTCTCACTCTCTCTTTATGTCCTTCAATTTCAACCTGTAAGCATGTATTCCATTTATTTAAAGGGAGTTTGTTTATTGGGACTGGTGTATATATTTGGAACAGCATAATTAAGTCTTGTTGGATTGGTTGAGTTCTGCAGAGGTTCTTTATTCCATTCTTTGTGTTTCATTGTGTAATTTGTGAATAAAGTTTTGTCTGTTTTAAAATCTAGTAGTCAACCTAGCTAACTCAATCCAGGTAATTTTCACTGTACGCTTACCGAAACAAATTGCAAAGCTATGGTCTCAGCTGCCTGCTTAAGAATGTTTTGAGTGGTCTGGCTTAGTCCATAACACAGGGTAACTCGGTAAGTTGGATCCAAAACTGGCTCAGTGGTAGGACAGAATGTTTGGTGGTAGAAGGCTGTGCGTGTGAGCATGTGTGTGCACGCGCGATGACTGGAGCCTGGTGTGCAATGGTGTATCAGACATCACAGCTGGGTCCCTTATTTTTTGTGATATTCATAAATGATGTCAAGCGGGGGATGACGAGTTTGCTGATGACTTAACAATTGACTGGGTAGTTGACAGTGACGAAGAAGGTATTAGATTAAAGGAGGATATAAAAGGATTGGTCAGAAGGACAGTTCAGTGGCAGATGGAATTTAATCATAATAAATGTGAGGTAGTGAATTTTGGAAAAGGAACAATGGAGTACTCAATGAATGGCAAGAAGGGACAGAGGAACAGAGGGTTCTTGGGGTGCTCAACCACAAATCTCTGAAGGTGGCAAGACAGGTCAATAGAGTAGTTAAGAAAATTAACCAAGTTGATACCAGGTGCTTGCCTTTATCAGTCCTGGTATAGACTATAACAGTAGGTAGATTTTGTTTGATCTGTTCAGGATTTTGGTTAGACCACAGCAAGAGTACTGTGTGCAGATCTGGTCACTGTGCTGTTGGCAGGATATGGCTGCATTGGAGGGGACACAAAAGAGATTCACCAGTGTGTTGCCTGAGATGGAGCATTTCAGCTCTAGAAAAGCTGGATAAGCTTGAGTTATTTTCTTTAGAGCAAATAATGTTGAAGGGGGACCTGATAAAGATGTATAAAGATTTTGAGAGACACAGAGTCAGATAGACAGGACAGAAACAGACCCCTCAGTCCAATTTGTCTGTGCTGACCAGATATCCTGAATCCAGTCCCATTTGCCAGCATTTGGGCCAAACTCCTCTAAACCCTTCCTATTCATACAACCACCCAGATGTCCGTTAAATGTTGTAATTGTACCAGCCTCCATCACTTCCTCTGGCAGCTCATTCAATATATGCACTACCCTTAGCATGAAAAAATTACCCCTTAGGTCTCCCTTTTAAATCTTTCCCCTCTCACCTTAAACCTATGCCCTCTAGTTTGAGACTCCCTCACCCACTCCAGAGAAAAGATCTAGTCTATTTGCCCTACCCATGCCCTCATGATTTTATAAATTTCTATAAAAGTCATCAGCAGCCTCCAAGACTCCAGGAAAAACAGCCCCAGCATGTTCAGTCTCGCCCTATAGTTCAAACCCGTCAGCCCCAGCAACATCCATGTAAACCTTTTCCGAACCCTTTCAAATTTCACAACATCCTTCCTATGGCAGGGAGACCAGAATTGTACACAATATTCCACAAGTGGCCTAACCAATACCCTGCTCAGTCATAACTTTATCTCCCAACTCCTATACTCAATACACTGACCAATAAAGGGAAGCCTAACAAATGCCTTCTTCACTGTTCTATCTACCTGTCATTCTTTCCAAGGTCTTTTTTTCAGCAATATTCCTCAGGACCTCACCATTAAGTGTATACGTCCTGCCCTGATTTGCCTTTCCAAAATGCAGAATCTTTCATTTATCCAAATTAAACTCCAACAGCCACTCAGCCCATTGGCCCATCTGATCAAGATCTCCAGGTACTCTGAGGTAACCTTTTTCGATGTCCACTACCATGTCCAATTCTGATGTCAGCTGCAAACTTACTAATCATATCTCATATATTCATATCCAAATCATTTATATAAATGATGAAAAGCAATGGACCCAGCATCGATCCTTGTGGCACCTCGCTGGTCACATGACACATGGCAAGATGAATAGAAAGCAGCTGCTCCCCTCAGTCAAAGGGTCAATAACAAGGGGACATAATTTTAATGCAAAAGATTTTGTAGATAAGAAATGTTTTCATCCAGAGAGTGGTCGAGATTTTGATTACCTTTCCTGGGTGTGTAGTTGAGGCAGAAAACCTCACAATCTTTAAAAAATAGTTTGATGAGCGCTTGAAATGTCATAACATTCAATGCTATGGGCCTAGTGTAGGAAAGTGGGACTAGCGTAAACAACTGAATAATTTTGGATGCACAGACTCAAAGGGATTATTCTATACCATATGATAAATCCTGATGAAGGGCTTATGCGCGAAGTTGTTTCTCCTGTTCCTCAGATGCTGCCCGACCTGTTGTACTTTTCCAGCACCTCACTCTCGACTCTGATCTTCAGGATCTGCAGTCCTCACTTTCTCCACATATGATTCAATGATGGATTTGAAAATGAAAAATCTTGCCTGGGTAATTTTTTTTTGAGGAACTAATACTGGGGATAGACAATGGCAATGCAATGAATATCTGGGTATTCAAAAGGGCTTTGATAGGATTAAATTAGATTACTTACAGTGTGGAAACAGGCCCTTCGGCCCAACAAGTCCACACCGACCCGCCGAAGCGCAACCCACCCATACCCCTACATTTACCCCTTACCTAACATTACGGGCAATTTTAGCATGGCCAATTCACCTAACCTGCACATCTTTGGACTGTGGGAGGAAACCAGAGCACCCGGAGGAAACCCACGCAGACACTGGGAGAATGTGCAAACTCCACACAGTCAGTCGCCTGAGTCAGGAATTGAACCCAGGTCTCTGGCGCTGTGAGGCAACAGTGCTAACCACTGTGCCACCGTGCTGCCCACGATACCCCAAAATAAATGATTGATTATGGTCAGTGAATGTAGAGTCAGGGACAAGCAGCAGAATGGATTTGTCACTGTCTTCAGGACAATTAGAGAGTGGTGTAAAAAGGAGTTAATCAGAGTGACAAAGTGGGAGATGGTATTCCACAAGGTTCAGTGCTGGGTCCACTGCCGTTCACAAATTGCACTAATAACGTGGACTTTGGAGTCAAAAATATAATTCCTAAATTTTTGACTGATACCAAATTCTATGATGAAGACAGTCAACACAGAAAACTGCAACAAATTAGAGCAGGACAGATTAAAATTCAGAATGGGAAATAATTATCAAATGCAGGATCAACTCAGACAAACATGAAGCTATACACTTCAGTAGGAAAATGTTGGAGGTCACTTATCACACAAAGCGCCAGCGTGACTTTGGGAGAGGAATCGAGGGATCTCAGATACAAATACATTGAAAGCTGTGCCATAGGTTATCAAGACCAGAACAATCAGTTTTATTTCCAGAGGGAGAGAAGGGGAGTCATGTTGTAGCTGCACTGAACCCTGGTGAGAGCACACGTCAGCTACTGTGTTCAGTTCTGGTCACTGTAAGGCACTGAATGGTCGTGGAGGGACATTGATGAGGACAATACTGGAAAGGCATGAGTTTACCCATTAGGAAGAGATTCACAGACTGGGTTTCTGTTCATTTGCAAAATCACAAAGAGCTGGCCGCATGAATGTGAGTGAAGCAAGAATACAGGTGTTGGCTGGTTTAATGCAGCCCACATGAACGAGGTATAGACATATCATTCAGCTTGCTTCACTATACAATAAGGTTGTGGCTGTTTATTTAGAATTCTATGTTCCCACCTACCATGACAAATTTTGATTGCTCTTCCTAGCAGGAATTTATCCTCTTGTCTTAAAAATGTTTAATGACTCCCACTTTTACCATCGTATGAGGCAGAGTTCCAAAGTTGCACAACATTCAGACAAAAAAGATCTGATCCCTAAATCAGCAATCCCTAATTTTAAAACAGTTCTGGATCACGCCCACAAAAGGAAACATCCTTCTGATATCTATTTTAATAAGATTGTTCAGGATCTTATACATTTCAATCAAATCACCCCTCTCACACATCGAAGCCCCAGTGCAAACAAGCCCAGTCTGTCCAAACTTTCCTAACCCTCCTCTGAACCACCACCACCAAATCATTTAGATCCTTCCTCAAGGAAGGAGGCACAATATTCCTGGGGGATCGCTGAGTAACTGAAGCATCACACAGGAACATAGGAATTAGGGGAAGATGGCCATTTAACACACTGAGTCCGCTCCATAGTTCAACATGATCATGGACCACCCACGCCCTCCACCTCCTCCAGGATTTTCGCTTCCCCGGTCCCCAACGCCTTATTTTCACTATGGACATCCAGTCCCTGTACACCTCCATCCCCCATCACGAAGGACTCAAAGCCCTCCGCTTCTTCCTTTCCCGCCGCACTAACCAGTACCCTTCCACTGACACCCTCCTTCGACTGACTGAACTGGTCCTCACCCTGAATAACTTCTCTTTTCAATCCTCCCACTTCCTCCAAACTAAAGGAGTTGCCATGGGCACCCGCATGGGCCCCAGCTATGCCTGCCTCTTCGTAGGATATGTGGAACAGTCCATCTTCCGCAACTACACTGGCACCACCCCCCACCTTTTCCTCCGCTACATCGATGACTGTATCGGCGCTGCCTCGTGCTCCCACGAGGAGGTTGAACAGTTCATCAACTTTACTAACACCTTCCATCCCGACCTGAAATTCACCTGGACTGTCTCAGACTCCTCCCTCCCCTTCCTAGACCTTTCCATTTCTATCTCGGGCGACCGACTCAACACAGACATCTATTATAAACCGACTGACTCCCACAGCTACCTGGACTACACCTCCTCCCACCCTGCCCCCTGTAAAAACGCCATCCCATATTCCCAATTCCTTCGTCTCCGCCGCATCTGCTCCCAGGAGGACCAATTCCAACACCGCACAACCCAGATGGCCTCCTTCTTCAAGGACCGCAGATTCCCCCCAGACGTGATCGACGATGCCCTCCACCGCATCTCCTCCACTTCCCGCTCCTCCGCCCTTGAGCCCCGCTCCTCCAACCGCCACCAAGACAGAACCCCACTGGTTCTCACCTACCACCCCACCAACCTGCGCATACAACGTATTATCCGCCGCCATTTCCGCCACCTCCAAACGGACCCCACCACCAAGGATATATTTCCCTCCCCTCCCCTATCAGCATTCCGCAAGGACCACTCCCTTCGTGACTCCCTTGTCAGATCCACACCCCCCACCAACCCAACCTCCACCCCCGGCACCTTCCCCTGCAACCGCAGGAAATGTAAAACTTGCGCCCACACCTCCACACTCACTTCCCTCCAAGGCCCCAAGGGATCCTTCCATATCCGCCACAAGTTCACCTGTACCTCCACACACATCATCTATTGCATCCGCTGCACCCGATGTGGCCTCCTCTATATTGGTGAGACAGGCCGCTTACTTGCGGAACGCTTCAGAGAACACCTCTGGGCCGCCCGAACCAACCAACCCAATCACCCCGTGGCTCAACACTTTAACTCCCCCTCCCACTCCACCGAGGACATGCAGGTCCTTGGACTCCTCCACCGGCAGAACACAACTACACGACGGCTGGAGGAGGAGCGCCTCATCTTCCGCCTGGGAACCCTCCAACTACAAGGTATGAATTCAGATTTCTCCAGCTTCCTCATTTCCCCTCCCCCCACCTTGTCTCAGTCGGTTCCCTCAACTCAGCACCGCCCTCCTAACCTGCAATCCTCTTCCTGACCTCTCCGCCCCCACCCCACTCCGGCCTATCACCCTCACCTTGACCTCCTTCCACCTATCCCACCTCCATCGCCCCTCCCCCTAGTCCCTCCTCCCTACCTTTTATCTCAGCCGGCTTGGCTCTCTCTCTCTTATTCCTGATGAAGGGCTTATGCTCGAAACGTCGAATTCTCTATTCCTGAGATGCTGCCTAACCTGCTGTGCTTTGACCAGCAACACATTTGCAGCTGTGATCGTCTACCCCAAACCACACTCCACCTCTCTCCCTATGCCCTTTGCCACCTTTGCCTCTTAACATCTATTTCTTTATTAAATATATTCAGTGACTTGGCCTCCACAGCCTTCAGTGGTAGAGAATTCCACAGGTCCATCCTGCCAAGTCTCTAGAGACTATGACTCTGATTCTAGGTCCCTGGCCACTGTAGCACCTCCAGTCAGCCCAGCCCTGCCAGAATTTTATATACTTCATTCAGATCTTCTCTCATTCCAGAAAACTCCAGAGAATACAGACCTGATTAGCTGGTTTCCAGCATCTGCAAGTGGGGGTGGGGTGGGAGAGCGAAGGGGGAATGAGGATGGAAAATGTAGTAAGGGTGATCAGATAGAGAGAGGGGGCACATGGGGGAGGAGAAAGACGAGAGGGAAAAATGAGGGAGGAGTTGAACACGTTAAATGTCGGTTGTTATTACCGGTTGAAACGGTCCAGTAAAACCAAGTGTTAAAAGGATAAGTCCTGGCCGTACCGGAATCTCCAGGACACTCGGCCCATTCACTTGACACTCTCCCCGAGGGTAAGGGACAGATGTTAAAATAATCTAGAATTCCCATAATTCTGATTTTTTTTTTATTTTGAAACCCAATATGAGTTTTGTTTTTCCCCCTACAGCGAGACCGTGTGTAGATAATTCGGAGTGAAATCGGAGCGAGGCAGAGGGAGGTCTACAGCAACTGGAGCCTTATTGAGGGTCAGAGGCAGGGGCTTGGATCCCTCTCCCCGGAGCCCAAAGCCATCGCCTCTTCCTTTTCCCCAATTCCAAAATAAACATCCGCACCCCCATCCCATCCCATCCCATCCCATCCCATCCGCACCCCCATCCCATCCCAACCCCCATCCCATCCCATCCCATCCCATCCGCACCCCCATCCCATCCCATCCCATCCCATCCCAAACCCACATTCTCTCCGAATAATTACAATGAGGACATTTATTCAATGCAGAGTCTCCTCCCACCCGCATCGAGAATTTTTTCCTCAATCTCCGCACAAAAATAATCTAAAGACAGCGGTTTTCCAGAAGCCGGCACTCCCCTGGGTTTTGGGGAATGGGGGGGGGGGGGTGAGGGGGTGGGGGTTTATGTGAAACCCCGAGCGGGTCCCGGGGAAAGGGGCGGATTCTCTGTAAATTGTCGGTGAAACAGACTAACGCCCGCCCCCGGATAACGAAGGACTTACCGCCGAGAATCAGCGCAGACACAGAGAGAGAACTCGGAGCAGCTGCACAATCAGGAGCCGATCACGATTGAGACAGACTCGCACAGAAAGATCCCAAACTCCAAGCAGCAGCGTCCGCTCACATTGACGCAGGAACACATCGCCCCGCCCAGAACACAGCCCCCGGGCACTGAGGGCAACTCAGAGGGAGGGAGCCACTGGGGGGTAAACTGGAGACAGATATCACAGAGGGCTCAGGGGGTTTTGTAGACTATTGGTGAGGAGCTGAGGGAGAGTAACAGACAATATTGGGGCAATGGGGGGGGTAACTGAAGAGGGGGCAGCTGTGTTGCAGAGGACACTTGAGGGCAAATGGAAAGAGGAGATGGAGACTGGGTAGGCAACAATTCCCTGAATGTCCTGTAGAGGGCACTGAGCTCTTGGAGTGGATGTGTGATGGGGCAACTAGGGTTATGAAGACAATGTGATTTGCAATTGGGGCAACTGAGTTTGGAGGCAAGTTATGGGGTTGACACTCGTGGTGGGACGGCAGCCCCCCCCCTGTCAGCCGGAGGGGGGGAGAGGGAATGTGCCCCCCTTCACTCTGACTCTGGCTGGGGGTAGTCCCGTCTCCTCTCTCTGGGAGGGTAGAGCTGTGAACGTGGCACGAAGTGAGCCCCTATCACTCTCTGTATTACCGTGCGTCAGTGCTCGGTGTAGGAAGGTGGGGAACGTGATGCAGATGAAAAGGACAGAGCTTGTGGTCCGAAACCAGAGCCTGACGCAGGCTGAGTCAATGCCAATGACGTCAGCATGTGTCTGAGGCACATTCTTGGGAAAAGGGTGGGAGAGATTAACGGAACCACTGTCAACAACATGTCATCATAAGGGATGAGTGAAACATTTTCAGAAATGCTTTTTTCTTTGTGAAATTCAGCCTTCTTTTCATTCAGGGGATGTGTGCATGACTGGATAGGTCAGATTTTATTGCCTTTCCCGAGTTGAGAAGGTGGTATTGAGCTGCCTTCTTGCAGCCAATGTGGTGTAGATAAATCCATAATGCTATTGGGGAAGGAATTCCACACTTTTCACCCAGTAAGAGTGAAAGAGCGATAGTCGGAATGCTGAGTGGCTGGGAGTGGAACTTGCAGGTGGTGGTGTTCCCAATATCTTAAGTGGTTGAATTCAGGGATTTGAAAAGTGTTGTTCCATCTCTGGATTCTCAACAAAGCAGGATCTAATCTTTGTCACTCTCCATTCAACTATATTACCATCACTAAATCTCCCACTGTCAACATCCTGGGGTTACCACTCACCTGAAAATGAACTTGATCAGCTTTATTAATACTGAGAAAGTGAGGACTGCAGATGATGGAGATCAGAGTTCAAACGTGTGATACTAAAAAAGCACAGCAGGTCAGGCAGCATTTGAGGAACAGAAGAGTCGATATTTTGGGTGTAAGCTCTTCATCAGGAATGCGATAGGGTTCAGGTTGGGTTATTCCTAATGAAGGGCTTATGCCCAAATTCTCCTCAGATGCTGCCTGACCTGCTGTGCTTTTCCAGTGCCACACTTTTCAACCCCATATTAATACTATGACTACAACAGCAGGTGAACCTTGGTGAGTTACTGCAGTGTTTTTTGCAGATGGTACACACCTGCTTCCACTGAGTGGTGGTGGTGAACCAGATGAATGTTGAAGATGTTGAATGTGGGGGGCTGCTTTGTCCTGGATGGGGTCAAGTTTCTTGAGTGTTGTTGGAGCTGCACTTATTCTGGCAAGTGGGAAGTGTTCCTTCACACTCCTGACTTGTACCTTGTAGATGGGGGATTGGCTTTTAGGAGTCAGGAGGTGAGTTACTTACTGCAGTATTCCTACCTTCCAACCTGCTGTTGTGGTCATAGTATTAATATGGGGTTGAAAAGTGGTGTTGGAAAGGCACAGCAGGTCAGGCAGCATCCAAGGAGCAGGCAAGTCGACAATTTGCGCATAAGCCCTTCATTAGGAATAACTCAGCCTGAACCCTATTGCATTCCTAATGAAGAGCTTATGCCCAAAATATTGACTCTCATGCTCTTCAAATGCTGCCTGACCTGCTGTGCTTTTTCAGTGCCACACGTTTGAATTCTGATTTCCATCATCTGCAGTCCTCACTTTCTCAGTATTAATATAGCTGATCAAGTTCATTTTCTGGTCAGTGGTAACCCCAGGATGTTGACAGTGGGAGATTTAGTGATGGTAATACAGTTGAATGGAGAGTGACAAAGATTAGACCCTGCTTTGTTGAGAACCCAGAGATGGATCAATAATTCAATGTCTCTGGCTAAAGACGGATGCAAATTTTCAACCTGGTACTTTGCATTGATGTGCTGATCTCACTGATGTGCTAGTCTCACTGATGTGCTGGTCTCCCCCATTATTGACAATGATGACAAAAACAAATTGCTGGAAAAGCTCAGCAGGTCTGTTAGCATCTGTGAATCAGAGTCAATGTTTCTGGACCACTGACCCTTTCTCAGAACTGCAGGAAGATTCACCAGCCCCAAACTCTGATTTCTCTTCACAGATGCTATCAGACCTATTGAGCATTTCCAGCAATTTGTTTTTGTTTCTGATTTACAGCATCCACAGTTCCTTCAGTTTTATCGATAATGATGATATTTGCAGAGCTTCCTCCTTCAGTGAGTTGTTTAGTTGTCTTCCACCATTCAAAACTGGATGTGTTAGTACTGCAGAGCTTAGGTTTGATCCATTGGTTGTGGGGTCACTTAGCTCTGTCTGTTGCATGTTGTTTCTGCTGGTTAACACACATGTAGTTTCACCAGGTTGGAACCTCATTTTTAGTTATGCCTGGTGTTGTTTCTGGCATGCCCTCATACACTTTTGCTTTAAACTGTCCTATTACAGAATTGGACAGATTTTTTTAATGTAACAGTGAAGATTTTGCACTTAATAAGTTGCAAGATAATTTAATAAATCAAGTTAATAAGTGGGTGGATAAGATATTTTGTAGTGGGTAATAAATCAACCGATCTCATGCTAAGTATAATGGGACCAGACTTGATTATTTGTGTGGTTATACCACATAATGCCCACAAAGATCTGCTCCATAGCAGCAGTAGATTCACTGCTGAAGTGGCTGGTTGAGGCGAAAGCTGTAATCTGTACCATCACTCAGCTTCTCACTGCTGCACAGTGCCAAACACCACATTGTTAAGGTGTGCTGCTGTTGAAAGTTAAAATGCAGGGATTAGACTTTCATTTGAGATTATTTAATGGAAATGTTAGCTCTGTTGAACTCCTGCAGGAATGTTCTGGAGCTGAGGTGAATGGAATATAATGTGGTTTGGGCAGAAAGAATAGAGGAGCTGAATATTATTCAGATGGAAAAAGATTACACAAAGCTACAGAACAGAGGGATTTGGGTGTCCTCATCAATGAATCACAAAAAGCTGGCATCCAAAACAAAGTAGCCAGCTTGATTAGCACTACATCCATATTCAAAGAGTATGGTGTTGGAAAAGGACAGCCAGTCAGGCAGCATCTGAGGAGCAGAGATTTGACATTTCGAGCATAAGCTCTTCATCAGGAATGAGGCTTGTAGGCCAAAGGGGCTGAGAGCTAAATGGGAGGTGGGGGGGTGGAGATGGGACTGGGGTGGAAGGTAGCTGGGAATGCGATAGGTAGATAAAGGTGGGGGTGAAGATGATCGGTCAGAGTGGAGGCTGGACCGGAGGGTTTGGCAGTGGAGGAGGCCCAGGACTTGTACGTCCTTAACAGAGTGGGAGGGAGAGTTAAAGTGTTCAACCACTTTCATGCGTGTGACCCAGAGATGTTCTCTGAACTGTTTCGCAAGTTGGCGTTCGGTCTCCCTACTGTAGAGGTGACCACATCGAGAGCAATGGAGACAGTAGTTGATGTGTGGAAGTACAGGTAAATCTCTGTTGGATATCCCTCCATTTCCTTGCAACAAGGACAGAACCCATCGGTTCTCACCATCCACCCCACCAAATTCCGCCATTTTCACCACCTCCAAACAGACCTCACCACCAGGGATATATTTACCTCCCCACCCCTATCTGCGTTCTGCAGAGACCATTCCCTCTGTGACTCCCTTGCTAGGTTCACGACTCCCAACTGCTCACCTGCTAATCCCAGCATCTACTCTTGCTACTGCAAGTGCAAAACCTGTGCCCACACCTCCCTCCTCACCTCCGTCCAAGACACCAAAGGATCCTTCTGCATCTGACAGAAATTTACCTGTACTTAAGAGTCATAGAGTCATAGAAGTGTACAGTATGGAAACAGACCCTTCGGTCCAACCTGTCCATGCCGACCAGGTCCCACCTGCCAGCACCCGGCCCATATCCCTCCAAACCCTTCCTATTCATATACCTATCCAAATGACTCTTAAATGTTGCAATTGTACCAGCCTCCACCACTTCCTCTGGCAGCTCAATCCATACACGTACCACCCTCTGCATGAAAAAGTTGCCCCTTAGGTCTCTTTTGTATCTTTCCCTTCTCTAAACCTATGTCCTCTAGTTCTGGACTCCCTGCTCCCAGGGAAAAGGCTTTGTCTATTTATCCTATACATGTCCCTCATAATTTTGTAAACCTCTACAAGGTCACCCCTCAGCCTCCAATGCTCCAGGGAAAACAGCCTCAGCCTGTTCAGCCTCTCCCTATAGTTCAAACCCTCCAACCCTGGCAACATCCTTGTAAATCTTTTCTGAACCCTTTCAAGTTTCACAACATCTTTCCAATGGGAAGGAGGCCAGAATTGCACGCAATATTCCAACAGTGGCCTAACCAATGTCTTGTACAGCCGCAACATGACCTCCCAACACCTGTATTCAATACTCTGACCAATAAAGGAAAGCATACCAAACGTCGTCTTCACAATCCTACCAACCTGCAAATCCACTTTCAAGGAGCTATGAACCTGCACTCCAAGGTCACTTTGTTCAGCAACACTCCCTAGGACCTTACCATTAAGTGTATAAGTCCTGCTAAGATTCCCTTTCCCAAAATGCAGCACCTCGCGTTTATCTGAATTAAACGCTATCTGCCACTTCTCAGCCCTTTGGCCCATCTGGTCCAGATCCTGTTGTAATCTGAGGTAACTCTCTTCGCTGTACACTACACCTCCAATTTTGGTGTCATCTGCAAACTTACTAACTGTACCTCTTCTGCTCGCATCCAAATCATTTATGTAAATGACAAAAAGTAGAGGACCCAGCACAGATCCTTGTGGCACTCTGCTGGTTACAGGCCTCCAGTCTGAAAAGCAACCCACCACCACCACCCTCTGTCTTCTACCTTTGAGTCAATTCTGTATCCAAATGGGTAGTTCTCCCTGTATTCCTTGAGATCTAACCTTGCTAATCAGTCTCCCGTGGGGGACCTTGTCGAACGCCTTACTGAAGTCCATAAAGAACACATCTACTGGTCTGCCCTCATCAACCTTAGACATAGAACATTACAGCGCAGTACAGGCCCTTTGGCCCTCGATGTTGTGCTGACCTGTCATATTAATCTGAAGCCCATCTAACCTATACTATTCCATGTACATCCATATGCTTGTCCAATGACGATTTAAATGTATTTAAAGTTGACAAATCTACTACTGTTGCAGGCAAAGCATTCCATGCCCTTACTACTCTCTGAGTAAAGAAGCTACTTGTGGCATCTGTCCTGTATCTATCACACCTCAATTTAAAGCTATGCCCCCTTGTGCTCACCGTCACCATTCTTGAAAAAAGGCTCTCCTTGTCCAATCTTCTTTGTTACTTCTTCAAAAAACTCAATCAAGTTTGTGCGACATGATTTCCCATGCACAAAGCCACGTTGACTATCCCTAATCAGTCCTTGCCTTTCCAATACAGGTACATCCTGACCCTCAGGATTCTCTCCACACACATCATCTACTGTGTCTATTGCTCTTGATGTGGTCTCCTCTACAATGGGGGGACAGGATGCCAACTTGTGGAATGTTTCAGAGAACATCTTTGAGACACACACACCAATCAATCCCACCGCCCTGTAGCCGAAAACTTCAACTCTCCCTCCCACTCTGTCAAGGATATGCAAGTCCTTAGCTGCCTCCACCGTCAAACTCTAACCGCCCGACACCTGGAAGAAGATAGCCTTATCTTCTACCTTGGAACCCCCCAATCAGATGGAATCAAATTTGATTTCACCAGTTTCCTCATCTCCCTGTGTCCCCACCTTATCCCAGATCCAACCATCAAACTTGGCACTGGCCTCTTGAACTGTCCTACCTGTCCATCTTCCTTCCCACCTATCTGCTCCACTCTACTCTCTGACCTAATACCATCACCCCCAACCTTCATCTAACTATCACATTTCCAGCTGCATTTCACCAGCCCCACCCCTCTCCCATTTATCTCTCAGCCCCCTTGACCGCACCCCAAAGAGCTCATGCTTGATATGTCGACTCTCCTGCTCCTTGGATGCTACCTCATAGCTGTGCTTTCCCAGCATCACACTTTTCAACTACATCCCCAAGCATCATCTCCCTCACCACTGATGCTCAGTAGCAGCAGTGTTTACTATCTAGAAGTTTCACTGCAGAAATTCCCCAAAGATCTTCCGACAGCACCTTCCAAATCCCAACAATTTCCATCTAGAACAACAAGGGTAGCAGGTACATGAGAGCATCACCACCTTCAAATTCCTCTCCAGGCCACTCACCACCCTGACTTAGAAATATATCACCATTCCTTCACTGTTCCTTCACTGCCACTGGGTCAAAATTCTGGAATTCCCTCCCTAATGGCATTGTGGGTCTACCTACTTCAACTAGACAACAGGGGTTTAAGAAGGCAGCTCACCACCACCTTCTCAACTAGGGATGGGCAATAAATGCTGGCCAGCCAACGACACCCAAATGAATAAACAGGAAAAAGTTCAGTGAGTAATATGGAGAGCAAAGGGAATGTTGACCTTCATTTCAAAGGGAATGGAATCTAAAAGTAGGGAGTTTGCTAAAACTATACAAGACCACAGCTGGAACACTGTGAAAAGTTTGGGCCTCTCATCTAAGGAAAGATATTTTGGCATAGGAGGCAATCCAGTGCAGGTTCACTCGGTCAATACCAGTATGGACAATCTATCTTATAAGGTGTAGATGAGTACATGGACATATACTCACTGGAGTTCAGAAGAATGAGAGGTGAGCACATTGAAACATACAAAATTCTTAAAGGACTTGACGGGATAAATGCAAAATGGTTGTTTCCTCTTATGGTAGAGTCTCAGACAGAGGGCATCATTTCAAAGTAAGAAGTTGCACATTTAAGACCGAGATGAAGAAGAATCTTTTCTCTGAGGGATGTGAATTTGTGGATTTCTTTACCTCAGATGGCTGTTGATGCTGATCCATTAACTATATTCAAGGCTGAGTAAGAGAATTATGAGTTATGGGGAAAAGGTAGGAAAATGGAGTTGAGGATGGTCAATTAGCAATGATCTCATTGGTTGGCAAAGTTCTTCGAATGGCCTACTTCTGCTGCTATGCCTATGGAATTCCAGTCTTATTGTCCTCCAGCAAACACACCGGCAAAAAAATTCAGTTTCAGTTTTGGCATTATCAGTATTGGTACCAAAATGGCACCTGTACCAATTGAGTGCACTTTTCGCCTGACAAAATTGCCAATGCAAACATTATGGGCTGAAGGGCCTCTTTCTGCATTGTAACAATTCTGTGATTCTGATACAAAAATGTACAACATTGATGAAGGTGTTATCATCAACAATATATTTGTGTGCTGAAAGTATGTAGAGTAAGCAGAATGTGATATTAGTTATTACCAAATGCCAATTTCTCATTCATTTTGCTATTTCAACTTAATCATTCTAGTTAAAGTCCTTCCTGAAATTCAGTAGATGAGGGAACCCTGAATGATTTAAAGATGTCACTAACTCAAGAGGTTTCTGAACTTCTCTGGTTGTCAGAGAGATTGATAAAATTAGAAGCTTTTGCCTGAAATGGGTAAGTTCCACAAAATATTGCTGTGCTTGAATAGACACCTCAGGGGATCTCCCATCCACCGCCTCCAACCTCATAGTCCCACAACCCCGCACCGCCCGTTTCTACCTCCTGCCCAAAATCCACAAACCTGAATGCCCCGGCCGACCCATTGTCTCAGCCTGCTCCTGCCCCACCGAACACATCTCCGCATACCTCGACACGGTTCTGTCCCCTTTAGTCCAAGAACTCACCACCTACGTTCGGGACACTACCCACGCCCTCCACCTCCTCCAGGATTTTCGCTTCCCGGGTCCCCAACGCCTTATTTTCACGATGGACATCCAGTCCCTGTACACCTCCATCCCCCATCACGAAGGACTCAAAGCCCTCCGCTTCTTCCTTTCCCGCCGCACCAACCAGTACCCTTTCACTGACACCCTCCTTCGACTGACCGAACTGGTCCTCACCCTGAATAACTTCTCTTTTCAATCCTCCCACTTCCTCCAAACTAAAGGAGTTGCCATGGGCACCTGCATGGGCCCCAGCTATGCCTGTCTCTTCGTAGGATATGTGGAACAGTCCATCTTCCGCAACTACACTGTCACCACCCCCCACCTTTTCCTCCGCTACATCGATGACTGTATCGGCGCTGCCTCGTGCTCCCATGAGGAGGTTGAACAGTTCATCAACTTTACTAACACCTTCCATCCCGACCTCAAATTCACCTGGACTGTCTCAGACTCCTCCCTCCCCTTCCTAGACCTTTCCATTTCTATCTCGGGCGACCGACTCAACACAGACATCTACTATAAACCGACTGACTCCCACAGCTACCTGGACTACACCTCCTCCCACCCTGCCCCCTGTAAAAACTCCATCCCATATTCCCAATTCCTTCATCTCCGCCGCATCTGCTCCCAGGAGGACCAGTTCCAACACCGCACAGCCCAGATGGCCTCCTTCTTCAAGGACCGCAGACTCCCCCCAGACGTGATCGATGATGCCCTCCACCGCATCTCCTCCACTTCCCGCTCCTCCGCCCTTGAGCCCCGCTCCTCCAACCGCCACCAAGACAGAACCCCACTGGTTCTCACCTACCACCCCACCAACCTCCGTATACAACGTATCATCTGCAGTCATTTCCGCCACCTCCAAACGGACCCCACCACCAGGGATATATTTCCCTCCCCTCCCCTATCAGCGTTCCACAAAGACCACTCCCTTCGTGACTCCCTCGTCAGGTCCACACCCCCCACCAACCCAACCGCCACTCCCGGCACCTTCCCCTGCAACCGCAGGAAATGTAAAACTTGCGCCCACACCTCCTCCCTCACTTCCCTCCAAGGCCCCAAAGGATTCTTCCATATCCGCCACAAGTTCACCTGTACCTCCACACACATCATCTATTGCATCCGCTGCACCCGATGTAGCCTCCTCAATATTGGGGAGACGGGCCGCTTACTTGCGGAACGCTTCAGAGAACACCTCAGGGACGCCCGGACCAACCAACCCAACCACCCCGTGGCTCAACACTTTAACTCCCCCTCCCACTCCACCGAGGACATGCAGGTCCTTGGACTCCTCCACCGGCAGAACATAACAACACGACGGCTAGAGGAGGAGCGCCTCATCTTCCGCCTGGGAACCCTCCAACCACAAGGAATGAACTCAGATTTCTCCAGTTTCCTCATTTCCCCTCCCCCCACCTTGTCTCAGTCGGTTCCCTCAACTCAGCACCGCCCTCCTAACCTGCAATCTTCTTCCTGACCTCTCCGCCCCCACCCCACTCCGGCCTATCACCCTCACCTTGACCTCCTTCCACCTATCACATCTCCATCGCCCCTCCCCCAAGTCTCTCCTCCCTACCTTTTATCTTAGCCTACTTGGCACACTCTCCTCATTCCTGATGAAGGGCTTATGCCCGAAACGTCGAATTTCCTATTCCTTGGATGCTGCCTAACCTACTGTGCTTTAACCAGCAACACATTTTCAGCTCTGATCTCCAGCATCTGCAGACCTCACTTTTTACCCTATGTTGAAGTTTGGTATGGGAAGGAAAGTTGGTTACAGGGAAATTGTCTGAAGCCAGGGTCTTAAAATCATTTAAGAAGCAATAAAAACAGAAAAAACAACCGGATAATTAGGATTTTGAAAAGGGAGAATTGAAGACCTTCCCTTTAAATCTGACCATGTGTAAATAGCTTTAATTTAGTTCAGTTCAGTATAAAATGCAGCAATGATAGAAAATTGAATTTATTATAAAACGTGTAGATTTACAGGCTAATGTATAGGTTTATTATTGATGTGATATATATAGGAAATCTATTAAGAAAATTCAGCTTTCAGTGGGTTAATGTCTATAAATAAAAAAATTGTCAAGCAGAGGTTGAAGTGATTTCTCATTTCGCTGGTAAAAGATTGCACCCTGGTGAGCTGTGAAGTCTGTGGGTCTCTTGCTGGATGCAAGGTTCCCAATAATTAACAGATGGTAAAGGAAGACAAATAACCATTCTTTTATTAGCCTTGATAAGCTGCATCACTGTTCTCACTTCAGTTAGAACCTGCTGCAATGACACATCACAGTCTGTGTCCTGGCTTCCATTGTGTTGCATATCAGATATCAAGCATGCAAACAGTGACCTACAACATTAGACACTCTAGACCTTTCTGCATAATAACACAATTATGCTGCCTTCTATATAACAATGCATTTATTTCCATGTTTCTGAAACCATGGGACCACCCACGGAAAGGCAAAAACAGCAAAAATCCTAAATACAACTCAGTCCATGGTAACATCATCCAAACAACATTTTATGCTGGAATTAATTCAACAACATTTGCCAGGGATAAGATGCAGGGAGCAGTCAGGCTCAGCGACATAGCTGCAAGAACTGCTTTCTGGCTTGTGAGATCAGAATAAGCAAAATTCCCTTTTTGGACCCCCATCAGTCAGCATATCAAGATCTTCCAATGAGTATTTTGACCAATGTATGAGCCATTCCTGATGAAGAGCTTATGCCCAAAACATCAATTCTCCTGCTCCTCGGATGCTACTTGACCTGCTGTGCTTTTCCAGCATCACGCTCTTGACTTTGATCTCCAACATCTGCAGTCCTCACTTTCTCCCAACGTAAGAGCCACACAAGCCAGTGCGTCAAATGGTCTCCTGTGTTGCATCAATCTATAAAATACTGTTGCATAAAATGCTGAATTAAATGCAGAAGTATGTAATAAAACATGTAATGTGTGATTTTTGCAGCTTTCTTTGACCAAATACATTGGCTAACAACAAGCACAAGATCTTGTCTGGTAATTTTACCAGATTTTTTTACTGTTTCATTCTAATTTTTTTGACATTATTGAACAAGGCAATTGTTCCAAAAGAACATACAATGTAAAGTTAAAAATCATACACCAGGTTATAGTCCAACAGGTTTAATTGGAAGTACACTAGCTTTCGGAGTGCTGCTCCTTAGCGTTCATTAGCAGAGGGATTGAATTCAAGAGTCGTGAAGTGATGTTTCAGCTGTACAGGACTTTGGTTAGGCCACATTTGGAGTACTGTGTGCAGTTCTGGTCGCCTCACTTTAGGAAAGATGTGGAAGTTTTGGAGAGGGTGCAGAGAAGATTTACCAGGACGTTGCCTGGAATGGAGAATAGGTCGTACGAGGATAGGTTGAGAGTTCTCGGCCTTTTCTCATTGGAACGGCGAAGGATGAGGGGTGACTTGATAGAGGTTTATAAGATGATCAGAGGAATATATAGAGTAGACAGTCAGAAACTTTTTCCCTGGGTACAACAGAGTGTTACAAGGGGACATAAATTTAAGGTGAAGGGTGGAAGGTATAGGGGAGATGTCAGGGGTGGGTTCTTTAGCCAGAGAGTGGTGGGGGCATGGAATGCGCTGCCCGTGGGAATGGTAGAGTCAGAATCATTGGCGACCTTTAAGCAGCAGTTGGATAGGTACATGGATGGGTGCTTAATCTAGGATAGATGTTCGGCACAACATCGTGGGCCAAAGGGCCTGTTCTGTGCTGTATTGTTCTATGTTCTATGTTCCTTCATCAGGTGGTAGTGGGGCACCTGATGAAGGAGCGTCGCTCCAAAAGCTAGTGTGCTTCCAATTAAACCTGTTGGATTATAACCTGGTGCTGTGTGATTTTTAATCTTGTACACCCCAGTCCAACACCGGCATCTCCAAATCATGACTGGAGGTAAAGGTCACCTCCAGAATTATTTGTAACATCAACAATAACTAAGTCACTTAGTAAAGTTCACTAAACAGAAAGATAAAAAGGGGTAAGGAATTTGACAAGAAACTGTTTCAATTCATTTAGAAAATGTTCTATTCAAGTATCATCAGGATGAAATTGTGCTAGATGAAGAGAGATTCTGAGATTAATTCTCATCAGCACCAAGCAATTTCCTCCTATTGCTTACTGTTCCAGGTGCATGACACATTGACTTAATGCTGATTGTTTGGACATGTCACTGCATTACCTGGATCAGGGTGGAGGCAGCTGCTGCAAGAGGACTTAAGTATAACTTGCATCAGGATGGCAATACCAGTCACAGTCAAGATCACCTTCACCCCTTCCTATCTTGGATTCCTTCTATTCTGACACTGTTGTATCTATCAATGCACTGTCCATATAGTTGTTAAATAGATGATTGTCAGGTTTCTTTCCCTACTGAATAATGGTATGACTTGGAAGCCTCCATTCTCTATCATACTGAGAGGAAGAGATGTTCCCCTCATTCAGGTTTGCTGATTCAGTCAATGCTATCTTCTGAATCTGACTGATGGTGTAGTCAATAAAAACAGAAATTGCTGCAGATCAGGCAGCAAGTGTAGAGAAAGAAAGAGTTAACATTTTGAATCCCATGACTTCTTCAAACTTCTGGTATGGTTCTACAGTAGCAACTCAGAAGTACATGAAGTGAAATTGCAAAATGAAAAGCTGCAAAATGTTTATAGAAAGGTTTTGCTACTTCAAATTCCATCCTCCTTGTAAGTAAGATCAACATTCTATTTGCCTTCCTAATTAATTCATAGAATTATAAAATCTCCACAGTGTAGAAACAGGCTATTTGGCACATTAAGTTTACACTAACCCTCCGAACAGCACCCCACCCTATTCCAGTAACTCAGCATTTACCTTGACTGACCCACCTAGCCTGCACATCCCTGGACACTGCTGGGCAATTTAGTAAGGCCAATCCATTGGACACATCTTTGAACTGTGGAAGGAAACCAGAGCACCTAATAGAAACTTTACAACTTGCTTTGTAACCTGTCTTTGTACCATCAGTAGATACATTTCAATAAAAACGGGTCCTTCATTCAGATCATTAATATAGATCATGGCATTGATTCCCTTTGCCTCCCCATAATTACTGCTTACCATACTGAAAATGTCCCATTTATTCCCAATTTTGTTTCTGTTGGTTGGTCAATCCTCTAGCCATGCTACTCCATTATCCCCAACACAATGAGTTCTGTTATGTAATAACCTTGTATTTGATGCCAAATACAACAGAAGCTAACATAAACCAACATAAACAAACACTCTTTGTGTCTCTCCATTCTTTAAAATTTCTTTAAAAAGTTTTAATTTCTTTTCATATCAATCATTCCTGGCAATTGCTTTTTATTCTCTTTGCTGTCCTACAGAAGTCTCTGCCACTTTCTAGCACATGGCAAGATGCTATTGATGCTTTTGTAACATTAGTTGCTGTTGTTCCAATGGGTTACTATTCCATAAATAAAAAAAATTGTCAAGCAGAGGTTAAGGTAATTGTTCATTTTGATGGAGAAATATTGCATCCTATTGAGCTGTGAAGTCTGTGGGTCTCCTGCTTAATGCAAGTCTCTCTGACATCAACAGATGGGTTAACTAAGGTGGCACAACGGCTCAGTGGTTGGCACTTCTGTCTCACAGTGCCAGGGACCTTGGTTGATTGCCTGTGTAGAGTTTGCACATTTTCCCCACGCCTGCGTGGATTTCCTCCAGATGCTCCCATTTTCTCCCACATTCCCAGATGTGCAGGTTAGGGTGGACTGGTAATGCTACATTGCCCATAGTGTCCAAGGATGTTTAGGTTAGGTGGATTAGCCATGAGGAATGCACAGTTAGAGGATATGATAGGGTTGTGGGTCTGGGTGAGATGCTGTTTGAAGGGTTGGTGTGAACTCAGTGGGCTGAATGGCCTGCTTCCACACAGTAGGGATTCAATGATTCTGTTGTCCTTTCTCCATCCTTTTTAACTCAATGGTGCAGTGATTCATAGTTTACGAGTTTATCTATGCTTTTTGTTGTATTAAACATTTGAAATTGAAATTGATTTCCAATGTATCATTTAATTGTTTTTTTCAGAGATTACATCACAAATGTTAAATAAACCACATTCAACTTCAGGGGAAGTCAATGGCCTAGTGATACTATCCTGAAACCCCGCTCCCTATCACTTCCATCCAGAGACCCAAACAGTCCTTCCAGGTGAGACAGAGGTTCACCTGTCTCTCTTCCAACTTAGTTTACTGCATAAGGTGCTCCCAATGTGGTCTTTTCTACATTGGGGAGACCAAGTGTAAACTTAGGGAATGGTTTGTCGAGCATCTCAGCTGAGACCACAGGGGCTGACCAGACATCCCAGTCACTGACCATTTTAATTCCCCTTCCCATTCTCTTTCAGACATGACCATCATTGTCCTCCTCCATTGCCACAACAAACCAAACTGTAATTGGAGGAACAACACCTCATCTTCCGCTTCTACGCCTACAGCTGGAGGACTTAACATTGAGTTCTCCAA
Organism: Hemiscyllium ocellatum; assembly: GCF_020745735.1. NCBI lineage: Eukaryota > Metazoa > Chordata > Chondrichthyes > Orectolobiformes > Hemiscylliidae > Hemiscyllium > Hemiscyllium ocellatum. The sequence continues at coordinate 298,339 of NC_083426.1, read as the reverse complement.
TTTCAAATAACCTCCCTTCCCAGCCCCACCCACTCCCTTCCACTTCCCCCTGCCACCAACCATATTCATTCCTCCCATTGACCAACTAGGTCATACCCTCTACCTGTCTTCACTTAACCCCACTTCACCTAACCCCACTTCACCACCCTGGCCCCACCACCCCCTTTATCTGCAGTTCCCCCAGCACCCACCCCCAATCCTGAAGAAGGGTTACACCTGAACCGTTGACTTCTCGACCTCTTGATGCTGCCTGGCTGTGTCAATTCAGTGGGTTGTTCAGATATTCATCTGATGAAGGAAACCTTTGATCTCAATGTTTCAGATATTTTAAGGTCCAAAGGTCACATGTTATCTACCCTTTATGATGAAGGACCATCCCAAGATGCCTTTTCTGAAATTGTTCTGTTGTGGCAGATGGTGTAATTTGAATTCAGTAAAATCGGCAAGTAAGAGTCTAATGATGACCATGAATCCATTGTCAATTGTTGGAAAACACAGCTGGGTCACTAATGTCCTTTAAGGAAAGAATCTTCTATCTTTACCTGGTTTGGCCTACATGTGATTCTAGGCCCACAGTGATGTGGTTGATTCTTAAGTGCCCTCTGGGCAATAAATGCAGGCTTGGCTAGCAACACTGTCATCCCGTGAATGAATTTTTAAAAACACCTTTGAAAAAAGGCTGTTATGTGATTCAGGGTTATCATGGAAAATTAACCAGGTTGTGAGCACATGACATTTGGGAATGATTCAAGAGCACTTCTATGTGAGTGAGAAAAAGAAGAGAGAGAGTTTGTGTGCGAAGGTGAGAGAGGAGAATGCATGTGAGAAAGGGAGAGGACAGGGAGTGAGATCGTGAGTGGATGAGTGACAGAAACAGAAAGGGGAGAGTGTTTGAGAGTGTGTGTGAGAGAAATAGAAGAGACTGAGTGAGTGAGCTGGGGAGACTGCATTAAAGAGATAAAAGAAAAGGACAAAATGTGTAAAAGTCAAAAAGAGAAGGTCACAGAAGAGAGAGATTTGAGACGATCTGGAGTATTGTTGCCCCAGCTGGCCGCTGATTAACATTATATTTGGTGTGATGCCGTTGGCTTTTAGATCAGGGCGACAGTTTTAATGAGAAGTTGTTGTTTATTACTTATAAGTAATAGCTAAAAAGATAATAAATTGTACATCATTGACAACAATCTGATCAGCATGTTGAAACTAATCCATAAGATAAATCCACTTTTTCCTCTGAAGAGGAGCAGGAAATGCCAGGAGCATGTAACTATTTCTATTTGCTTGGCACAGGGCACAACCTGATTCACTCTGTGTCAATTCAGTGGGTTATTCAGATATTCATCTGATGAAGGAATCCTTTGATCTCAATGTTTCAGATATTTTAAGGTCCAAAGGTCACATGTTATCTACCCTTCATGATGAAGGACCATCCCAAGATGCCTTTTCTGAAATTGTTCTGTTCCTATTGTTATCTTGTCCTCAGTCACTTTCTTTTTGTGATTAATATTTTATACATAATTATAAGCTGTCCTGGTGAGGTCTAGATGTTAACATTCAATCATTTGTCTTGTAAATTAAAGCAATGAGGAGAAGACCATTCAATCCCTCTAGTTTATTCCATCATTAGTTTAGAATAGCTTGATTTGCCTGTCATGGTTGCCTAGCTCTCAGACTCCCATAATTACCTGGACTACACCTCTTCCCACCCAATATCCTGCAAGAACTCCATCCCGTTTTCCCAATTCCTCTACCTCTGCTGCATCAGCTCAGATGAGGAGACATTCCAATCCCAAGCAACCCAGATGTACACCTATTTTGAATAATGTGCTCTTTTCCCCTCTGTCATCCAGACAGCCCTCTACTGCACCTCATCCTTTCCCTGCTCCACTTCTCCAAATGCTCCCCTCTAAACATAATAAAGATAAGGTCCCCCTTGTCCTCACCTACCACCCCACCAATCTCTGCAACCAACATATCATTCTTAACACTTAAAATTTTTTTGAGTCAGTACAAATCAGTAACCACTGACACTTAGAAGAGTTGTTTTTCAGACTGGAGGCCTGTGACCAGTGGAGTACACAAGGATCAGTGCTGGGCCCTCTACTTTTTGTCATTTACATAAATGATTTGGATGCCAGCATAAGAGGTACAGTTAGTAAGTTTGCAGATGACACCAAAATTGGAGGTGAGCGAAGAGGGTTACCTCAGATTACAACAGGATCTGGACCAGACGGATCAATGGGCTGAGAAGTGGTGGATGGAGTTTAATTCAGATAAATGAGAGGTGTAGCATTTTGGGGAAGCAAATCTTAGCAGGATTTATACACTTAACGGAAAGGTCCTAGGGAGTGTTGCTGAACAAAGAGACCTTGGAGTGCAGGCTCATAGCTTCTTGAAAGTGGAGTCGCAGGTAGATAGGATAGTGAAGGCAGCGTTTGGTATGCTTTCCTTTATTGGTCAGAGTATTGAGTACAGGAGTTGGGAGGTCATGTTGCGGCTGTACAGGACATTTGTTAGGCCATTGTTGGAATATTGCATGCAATTCTGGTTTCCTTCCTATCAGAAAGATGTTGTGAAACTTGAAAGGGTTCAGAAAAGATTTACAAGGATGTTGCCAGGGTTGGAGGATTTGAGCTACAGGGAGAGGCTGAACAGGCTGGAGCTGTTTTCCCTGGAGCATCGGAGGCTGAGGGGTGACCTTATAGAGGTTTACAAAATTATGAGGGGCATGGATACAGTAAATAGACAAAGTCTTTTCCCTGGGAGTGGGGAGACCAGAACTAGAGGGCATAGGGTTTAGGGTAAGAGAGGAAAGATATAAAAACGATCTAAGGGGCAACTTTTTCACGCAGAGGGTAGTACAAGTATGGAATGAGTTGCCAGAGGATGTGGTGGAGGCTAGTACAATTGCAACATTTAAAAGCCGTTTGGATGGGTATATGAATAGGAAGGGCTTGAAGGGATATGGGCCGGATGCTGGCAGGTGGGACTAGATTGGGTTGGGATATCTGGTCGGCATGGACAGGTTGGACTGAAGGGTCTGTTTCCATGCTGCACATCTCTATGACACTATGACACCAACTCCAATTAGACTCCACCACCAAGAACATCTTCTCCTCCTCATCCTTCTCTACCCTCTGCAAGGACTGTTACCTTCATCAACCCTCAGTTTGTGCCACTTGCCCCACCAAACCCCCCAAGTATCTTCCCCTGCAATAAGAAAAGATGCAAAACCTGCCAACACACCAATACCCTCACCTCTATCCAGATTCTCAAATAGTCCTTCCAGGTGAGAATAGGTTCACCAGCCTCTCCTCTGACCTGTATATGGTGCACCTGATGTGGTCTTCTCTGCATCTGAGAGACCAAATGTAAACTCAGGGCAAGTTTCATTGAGCATCTCAACCAGGCCCACAGGGGCTGACCAGACCTCCCAGTTACCTCTCATTTTAATTCCTCTTCCCATGCCCTTTCTGACATGACCATCCTTGGCCTCCTCCATTGCCACAGCGAACCAGACCGCAAACTGGAGGAACAACACCTCATCTTCCACCTGGGCAGCTGACAAGCCTGGAGGACTCCAACATTGAGTTCTCCAATTTCAAATGACTTCCCTTCCCATCCCGTGAGCCCCTTCCCTGCCCCTCGTCCTCATTTCCCATCCCTGACTCCCTTTCCAGCCTATCCCCCTCCCTTCCATTCCTCTATCTGACCCTTCCTTCCAGCTAGTATCCGATTCATTCCTCCCATCAACCAAACAGGCTGTACCTTCTACCTGTGTTCACCTATCCCTACCACACCAGCTCACCCCCCTCTGCACCCAAAATCCTCCCCCACCCTTCCCCTTTAACCTGCAGCTCCCCTTACACTCATCCCCAGTCCTGAAGTAGATTTTCCCCTGAAAACGTTGACTTCTCCACCTCCTGAAGCTGCCTGGCTTCCTGTGTTCTTCCAGTCTCCTGCTTGGTTAACTCTTGGTATTGAAGTCTAATAAAATCTCTCAATATCAGCTTGAAGATTTTCAGTTGATCTCAGCTGGAACAGCTTTTCTTGGGGAGACAGTTCCAGATTTCCACTCTTTTTTAAATGAGTAAGTACTTCCTGACAATACCCGGAAATATCGAGGCTGTAAATTTAAGGTTATTCCCCCTTGTTTTGGATACCTCGCCACCCTTCCCCCGACACCAAAAAGGATTTTTTTTCAGAGTTCATAAAATAATGCAAACAACTATATAAAAACAATAATTGAAAGTGTGGTTCAGTGAAAATTTGGTAAACACTATGAATATTCTGGAACAGCTATACAAACATTTTCACTTCCTCACTTTCTCTCACTATCAGTGAGAATCTCTCTCTCCAAAAACACACATTCTAGAATGGACGATTCGTGACTTGCTCCTTGCCACAGACCTGAGGTCGTGTGTGTCCAAACTACACTCAGGCAGAAAACGCAGCGTGAGACTGAAGAACAGCACAAATGAAACGGCCCCATAAGGATGTTTTCACACCTCTTGTCCAAGTGTGTCAAAGATGATTTAACCATGTCAACTGCCCGGATATTTTTAAATTGGTTCAAAACTGAGTCCCCTTTGGTATATATGCAAGCAGTGCATCAGTAAGAGTGTTATTATCATTGCGTTTCAGCTGGTTGGAGGGAGCTGTCCGCAGTGCTGAAAGCACAATTTTGCTGCAGCCATTATAGTGGAAGTAACATTCTCTCATAAAACCAAGTTAAAAATCACACACTATGTTATAGTCATCAAGCGGTGAAGGAGCAGCGCTCTGAAAGCTAGTGCTTCCAATTAAACTGTCAGACTATAACCTAGTGTTGCGTGATTTTTAACTTTGTACACCCCAGTCCAAAACCAGCATCTCCATATCATGACTAATAAAACCAATGCAAGAAATTCAAATTGCAATGAATAGAAAAAAAATTGATCATCGTGGCGTTGGTTAGTTCTCTCCCATGGGCCCTATTCACTTTCCAACAATCTGGAGGGACAGAACAGTATTCGATATTCATCACACTCTCTCTTCCCATGTTACTCTTTCTCCAACAATCTCCCTCTTTCCTCATCTAAAAGTGTGATGACGTTCACGATAGATAGTGTTAAGACTAACATATCAGTGGATAGCAAGCAGCTTTTCCCCTTAGTTGGGGGGTCAACAATGAGGGGGCATAATTTTAAGTGAAGGACCGATGGTCTAAAGGGGATTTGAGGAAAAACACTAACACCCAGAGGGTGGTGGGCATCTCAAATGCATTGCTGGGGAGACTGCAGACTGGGAAAGCATTTAAAATGTATGTAAATGGGTGGCTGAAATGTCATAACATTCTAGACTGTGTCCCACGTGCTGAAAAGTAAGACTAATGAGGTTGGCTCAGAAAGCCTGGACAAAAGGGACATTTCTGTTCCTTATGACTCTCTTACTATTCAAAACAGAAGAGCAAACAGAGAATTACAGTCTAGCTAGCCCGACATCAGTCATCAGGTACATGATGAAATCTATTATTATGTCTTAACATTTCTCTTAAAAAATTATTGTCGTACTATACAAACTCAGCATGGATTTTCAAAACGGAAGTTGCATTTAGCAAATTAATTGGTATTTTTGAGGATGTAATTAGTAGAGTAGATAAAGGGTAACCATTGGATGCAAACTTGAGATTTCCAAAAGGTATTTGATAAGGTGCTAAATTAAAGGATGATAGAAAAAAATGGGGTTCCTGAGGTTGGGAGTGATATAATGGCATGAATAGAAGATTGGAAACAAAGCATGGGTTTAATTGAAGCATGTTTAGGTTGGCAGGCTGCATCTACTGGAGTGTCACAAGTCTAAGTAACTTCCAATCAATATTAATGACTTAAATGAAGAGGTAGAGGTATTTTTCTTAATTCATTAATGGTTATAAATTTCACCACTTAGGCCAATATTTATTGTTCACCTTTAGTTGCCCTTGACCAGTGATGTTGATTGGCCTTCTTGAACCATGGCAGTCTATGTGGTGTTACCCACAGTGCTGTTAGGGAAGGAGTTCCAGGGTTTTGACTCATGACAGTAAAAGATCATTTATGTAGTTCCAAATTAGAATAATGTGTGGCTTGGTGGGGAACTTGCAGATTGTGGTGAACCAATGTGTCTCGAGCACTTGTCCTTCTAAATGATTAAGGCCATGGATTTGAAAGGTGCTGTCAGAGGATCAGTGGTGAGTTGTTGTAACGCATTTTCTAGAAGGTATCCCCTCCTGCCATTATGTGTTCATGGTGGAGGGAGTGAATCTTGAAGCTGATAGATAGAGTGCCAATCAAGCAAACTGGATGGTGTCATGCTTCTTGAATTTTATTGGACAAGCGCTCAAAATGATGAATGGAGATTATTCCATCCTGACTTTTGCCTTGTGTGTGGTGCACAGGCTTTGAAATGACAGGAGGTGAGTTTCTACCTCACATTTCAAACGTTGGACTTCCATTTGAAGTCACATGAGGATCTTGTGCTATCTCTGAGCAAGGAGGTCCAGGTTCAATGTCCTCCTCCAGAAGTGGGTCATGACATCTCTGAACAGGTTGAATTAAAAAAAACTACCCTGAGCATTTTTTTCTACTTTGCCTGACAGTGCAAAGTTGTGCAGAAACCACAAAAGGACAAGTAGGGGCAGGCAATAAATTCTGGCCTGCCAGCATCTCGTGAGTGAATAAAATGAAATAGATATAGATACGTTAAATGAGTGGAAACAAGGCAGAAGTTGAAGTATAATGTGGAGCAGTGTGAGGCTGTTCATTTTAAAGAATAGAAAAGCAGAATGAAATTTTAAAACCTTGAACTTAAAAATGCGTCAACATTGGTTTTCAGAGAGATTTGGATGCAAATCTTTATTAAAACTGAACTATCAATTTACATTTGGATTTCCTAAAAGTGCACATTCCATTTGTTGAAGTTCTAATAGTTTAATATCAATTTGAACAGTTTTGTGTTTCTTACGCTCTGTAGTGTTGTGTTGTATATGAACAGATAATGAATAATGAAGAGAAGAAAATTCTTCCCACAATATGGATTAAATATGCACCAGGACACTGGTGTTGCTGATAAACCCAAAAAATAGTTGATCAATCTCCCAGACTAGTGTCAATCTTAAGGAGATTTTAAAAATGCAGATATATATTCCCCTTCCATTGTGCTACTAACGTTTAGATAGATAGGTTGGCTCAGTGCTTTCTGCTAAATTTGCTGATCAGCAATGTCCTCTGGTAGGGTCTATTAATAGGTTTCTTTGTAAGTAAAATTGTCAGAATTGTTACTCCTAGAGAATAGATTATCAGAATAATTGCTGTACCAAGTTTCCTACCATAATCACAAATTTTGATTGTGTAAGTTATGCTTGGAAGTGCAAGATGGATAGCAAGTCAGTACAAAATTAAAGTTGTGACACTGGCCATACTTGAGAGCTACCGATGCTGCTTGTTCAATTCCGACTGACCCAGTGACCTTCTGGTCCACATGATTAGTACCAAAAAGGTTACAACTCACACTAATGAAAGATACGAACCAATTCATGTGAATATGGTGCCCCTTTGAGGAGAGCAAGTTGAATGATTTTCTGAAACATTCTTTGATTTGTTAAATTTCTCTTCACTCTAAGCCCAGCTTCACACAGACTCAGTCTCTCAAGCTCCAAACAAGCCAAATTGTGATATGACCTCAGCAGTCACATGACTCTAAACAGACGGCACTGGAAACAGGGTTGACGTCACTGCCCCCTGGAGATTATACCTTTCCCTGTTTCTGTCTTTCTGACAGCTGTCTCACCTTGACTTCTTGTGAGCTTTCTCATTTCTCCTGCTGTATTTATATTGATTGATACTGCAGTGTTACACTACCCTTGTAAATAAGATCTGGGTTTGAAAGGCATTTTATTTCCTCTCTCTGTGAAGCAGTGACTCAGATTGTAATATGTCAGAGTCAGGAAAGCTCCAAGTCCAGGAAAACGGAACCTCTGGAAATGTCTTCGGGATATGCAACCATGAAGTGCACCACAGTGAGCACACCCTTATCTACCCACAACTGTCTTAGAACTGAATTAACCATTTGCCAATCAGGAACAAGTATCCTGTCAGACATCCTCTCTGCTTTCTATGGTGTTACTTTGTGAATCTCATGTCAATCATAAATTATTGAGAGAAGTCATCTACGACCACAAACCAAATCTAAATCCTTCTGGTGACTTGTCTGCCAAATTGTCAGCACTCTCATCTTAATGACAATTAGCAAATGTTGTCAAATCTGCCAAAGATACTTGATCACAAGATTTAAATTGTCATCACATTGTCATACTGGGGAAGGACTGCATTGTCAAAGGGTCAGTATTGAGGCAATGATGCACTGTCAGATGTTAGTACGGTGGGAGCATTACAGCTGTCAGAGGGTCAATATTGAGGGAGCACTGCACTGTTGGAGGATCAGTGCTGCATGAGTGCTGCACTATCATAGGGTCGTTACACAGGTAGAACTGCACTATCAGTGGGTTAGTACCAAGAAAGTGCCACATTGTCAGAGGGTCAGTATTGAGAGAGTATCACAGGGTCAGTACTGAAAAAGTACTTTGCTCTTGGCGAATCAGTATGGAGGGTGCCAGGATTGAGGGAGAGCTGCAATATCTGAGGGTCAATATGAAGGGAATGCTGCAGTGTCCAAGGATTAGTTTTGATGGAATGCTGCAATGTCAAAAATGCATAGGTACATTTCCCTGTCAAACCTCACCCATGTAGCTCGCTCCATCATCACAGGACATGGAACAGAGAAAAGATGCATGTCAGACAATTGACAAATGATGAACATGACTTGCCTGTGAATTAGGTTGTAGACATGCAGTTATACATCATCAGGTTCATTCTCTTGCTATTACCTATTGTGTTCAGCCATGAGTCCAGACAACTGAAGATTTGACTAGATGCAATGGTCACCTGTATCTTGTTGAGTTATACACATTTCACAACATTGTGACTATACAGTGTTCAGACTGTGAGGCACACCCACTTGCTCTGCTAATATCAGTCTTGATGCAACAGAGTTGGAAAATTGCTAAAATGCCAAAGTAGAAGATTTGAAAACTTACCCAACCTGGTTGCCAAAGAAGGTATCAGGAATGTGGCCAATGTCACATGTAAATAGCTATTTGGAGCCACGGTTGGGAGTTGGGGATGATCAATACAGGATGAGCTGTTCCAAAGATTGCAGCAGTAATTAATGGGAGGTATGGCCCCTCCCTTACATCCCCGCCTGATCATTAGAAAACCATGAATGTCAACACTTTGATGAAAACTGTGTCCAAAATGTGAACTGGGCTTAATCTGGAGCATGAGAAAAACAAAGAACTGCAGATGTTGAAAATCTGAAACAAAAACTGAAATTGTTGCAGAAATGCAGCTGTTCTGGCAGCATCTGTAGAAGGAAAGGAGAGTTCTGAAGAACGGTCACTGAACCCAAACACTGACTTTGTATTCTCTCCGTTGCTGCCAAATCTACTGAGGTTTTCCAGAAATTTCCGATTTTGTTTCAATCTGTAACACACTGGACAATGTGTCAGTGCTTGTGAGTTGAGGTACAAGTGGTAATTCACTTTTTGAAGTGTGTCTTTCAGGTGGAATATTAATTCTATGAGTCAAAGGAGATTAAACCTATCATATCTCCTTCGGCTGAGGGAGGAATTCTCCAGTCACCTGCTCAAGATTCCTCCCCTAATTAATGTCCACTGAAATCGATCATTCTGTTGCGATTTATATTGTACTATTTTGAACATTTAATGATAACTTGCCTGAGGAAGTAGCTCACTCTATATGGTGGACTGAGCAGTGTTGTAAGATGACATGTGAACTTCTATTTTCTCATCTTTCAGACTGAGAAGGAAACCAAGAGGAGGGCGACTGAGTACAGAATATCACATCATCTATCTGCTTTCAGTAATAAGGCTGGTCCATCCAGAAACATTTCTGTTTTAGCAAGGGAAAGTGCAGACAGACCTGGGGCTCCAGGTGTGAAGTTCAATGAGATTCAGCAATTCAGATAGCAAGTTCCAAATTTAATTGTGATCCGATGGGAGGAAGTCAACCTACACACTGAGTAAGCTCATCTATACTGGGCTAGTCACCAATGCTGGGTTAGTGAGACCTCAGTGACGGGAATCTTTGTAATGGGCACTTCCAGCACCTGATTTTCCTGAAAGCATTTCCACTATCCTAAGGAAGTAGTGATGAATACTGATCATTCTTCTGGATGAATCTCAAACACTGCAGTTCACTGGATAAGTGCTCTTGGCACTGCACTTAGTGTCCAACTCTGTTGTTCTCTTTCCCCTACAGTCAATCAGTCCATCCTCCTCCCCCCATCCTGTTGGACACACAAGCAGGCAACAGAACCATTAGGCATCAGTACTCTTCATTTAATGAGATTCTCTTTCTCTCTTTTTATTGGTACTTAAAATTTTCTTTTATCTCCAGCAACATCCTCCCAATGAAAGTTAGGATTGTCTAATAAATGTTGGCCTTGTTAATGATGTTCATACTACACAAATGAAAGAAATGAAATTTCTCACCTCTTCCTCATATACTGGAAAATGATAACATACTCTTTCAATGCTTTGAGGATCACTGAACCCAAAATATTAACTGATTTCTCTCCGCAGATGCTGCCAGACCTGCTGAGCATTTCCAGCAATTTCTGTTTTTGTTTCTTTCAATGATTTACCCTGTCAGTCTTTTGTTGTAACTGGATGAACTCATTCAGAGTTCAGAGAACATAGATTGGATTTTAATCCCTCCTGGGGGTTGAGCTGCATTGCAACATTTTTACATCTGGAAGGAAGGTTGAACAGAGATACAAAGTGGCAGCATCTGACCGCTGCTGCTGAATTTCAGAAACCAAGAAGAGCTTTTAATCCTCATGGGTTAGATCACATGCTTGTATGATTTCACACAGTTCCATAGCAACAATCACTATGCAAACTGTATTTTTGGATCTGATTCTTACAAATGAGGAAAGCAACTGGGAGAAATTGCAGGATGCGCCAAGATTATACCAGACCTGAACAGGCAAGGGCTAATGGGATGCTGATTTATCATATCACCTACATTATCCAAATTCTTAATTTTTTCATTAAATAACTTTGTGACATGGTCACTCTAACAGATGAGAGACTTAACAAACAATCAAGGTATTTTTATATGTATACTTTCAGTTACATCACACTGTAAACCTTTGCTATAAGCTCTGTGCCTTACAATCTTATTCTCCACAACCACCTGGTGAAGGAACAGCGCTCTGAAAGCTAGTGCTTCCAATTAAACCTTTTGGACTATAACCTGATGCTGTGTGATTTTTAACTTTGTCCACTCCAGTCCAACAATAGCATCTCCAAATCATGTATCATTATGGTCAGACTGATCTAAAAAACAGATTTACAGTCTTTCATGGATTCTTGCAGTTTTTGAGCAACATAAAATATAATTCTGTAAGTACAAATTCACCTCACAAACTTACATGTGCATGTGGAAATGGGGGCAGTATGTGAGTGTCTGTGAGAGAGTGAATGTATATGAGTATGAAGGGATACAAGTCTGTGAGGGGTTTGTGTGGGAGTGTATGTGTGAGTGTATGAGAGAGGGTCTACATGTCTGTCTGTGTGTGTGTATGCATAGTGCAACGGGGTCACCTGTAATGTGACATGAACCTGTGTGTGTGCGTGCATGTGACCGCATTGCACTATACACACACACAGACACTGCTACACACGCACACACATACACACACTCTCCTTCAGACACACACACTCATGCAGACCCTCTCTGATACACTCACACATACACTTCCACACACACCCTCTCAGACTTACACGTCTTCACATTCACAAATACACACTCTCTCACAACCTCCCCTCACCTCACCCCCCAACCCCACAGACACAGGCCCACACACACACACACACACACACACACACACACGCATATAAGTTTGTGGGGTGAATTTGTATTTGCAGAATTACATTTTACTTTGCTCAAAAACTGCATTAATCCATGTAAGATTCTGTAAATCTGCTTTTTAGATTAGAATCAGTCTGAACATTTGGGCACAGACAGCCTCACACAGGGAAGCGTACACCTTCAATACATTATCTGGGCCGACATGACACTAATTGTTAAAGTTCACTTGAGAATGGAACTTAAGAAGAAAGGTTTTGTGATTTACATATGGAAGAACTGAAACCAACATGGTCATTCTAACAGATGAGAGACTTAACAAACAAGCCAGGTCTTTTTCAATATATAATTTCAGTTACATCACATTATAAACTTTTGCTATAAATTCTGTGTCTTACAATCTTATTCTCCACAGCCACCTGATGAAGGAGCAGTGCTCTGAAAGTTAGTGTTTCCAAATAAACCTGTTGGAATATAACCTGGTGTTGTGTGATTTTTAACTTTGTCCACCCCAGTCCAACACCGGCATCTGCAAATCATGAGTGCATTTAAACAGTTCAGTGCATTTCACACTCACAATTGACCAATAGGATTTGTAGAGGTTAATGAACTGAGCAAACTGAAAGACCGGCCCTTTCATTCTTGTTAAGCAATGGGAATCCAATGTCAGGACCTGAAACCAATTCCCTTCACATTCATTCTCCATTAATCAACTTATGAAAAACTGAAAGCAGAAAATCCCTGCTTTTATTTTTGTTTAAGAGATGAAGAGTAAAGGAGTTAAAAATCACACAACACCAGGTTATAGTCCAACAGGTTTATTTGAAAGCTTTCGGGGCACTGCTCCTTCTTCAGTTGGTTATGGAGAATAAGATTGTAAGACACAGAATTTATAACAAAAGTTTACAATGTGATGTAACTGAAATTATATATTGAAGGAGGCCCAGATTCTTTGTTAAGTCTCTCATCTTTTAGAATTCCCATGTTGGTTTCAGTTCTTTCATATGTAAATCGCAGAGACATTTTAGACAGACATGTGGACAGTAAGGGAATAGAGGAATACAGACCATGTGCTGGCAGATGGGATTAGTTTAGAATGATGTCATGGTCACCACAGACATGGTTAGCTGAAGGATTCCTGTGCTGGACTGTTCTATCTTTTATGTTCTAACTAATCAGATATGAGTACCCCTTCATGAAGCCATGCTCGCTCTGCTAGATTAGATTATGACTCTCCAAACTTGCTGCTTTTCTGCCCTTAATAATTGATTCCAATATTTTTCCAAAATAGGTGTTAGTCTCATCAGCCTATAGTCACTAGCTTTTTGCACCCTTCACTTTTGAACAGTGTACATCTCAATGGTGTATATTAGCAGTTTTCCAATCCTGTAATACTTCTCCAGAATCAAATGATTTTTGGCAAATTACAACCAATGCAGGCACAATTTCTGCAGCTACACCTTTTAGGATCCTAGGATGGAAGCCCCACAGACCAAGGGACACATCTGCCTTTAGCCCCATTTGTTTGTCTAATATTATTTCGCTAGTGATGGTGATGGTATTTAATTCCATCTCCATATTCTTTAGTATTAATAAGATGCTCGTATCAAATCCAAAATACCTGTTTAACCCACCTGCCAAAGCATTGTTCCCCAAAACTAATTTTTTCAGGGGTTCGTGTTCATTTTGACTTCTCTCTTCCTTTTTAAATTATTAAAGAACCTCTTAACACAGAACTTAGAACAGTGTAGCACAGTACAGGCCCTTTGGCCCTTGATGTTGTGCCAACCTTTTATCCTACTCTAAGATCAGACTAACCTAAATACCCTACATTTTACTAACTTCCATGTGCCTATCCAAGAGTCACTTAAATGTCCCTAATATATCTGACTATATGACCACAGCTGGCCCACCACTCTCTACATAAAGATCTTACCTCTGACACCTCCCCTAAACCTTCCTCCAATCACCTTAAAATTATGCCCCCTCGTGACAGCCATTTTCACCCAGGGAAAATGTCTCTGGCTATCCACTCTATCTAAGCTTCTCATCATCTTGTACACCTCTTATTGTCAGTTATCATCATTTTTGCTTTAATTTAAACAGTTAATTTTTTTTTGAACAGACCCTTCGAAACAACTTGTCCATGTTGATCAGATTTCCTAAACTGCACTTTTGCCTGAATGTGGCCAATATCCCTCTAAACCTTTCCTATTCATGTACTTGCCTAAATATCTTTTAAATGTTGTGATTGTACCCACTGGCAGCTCATTCCATAAATGCACCACCTTCTGTGGGAAAAAGTTGCCCTTCAGGTCCCCTCTCACCTTGAACCTATGTCCTCCAGTTTTGGACTCCCTACCTCAGAAAAAGTATAAGGCTGTTCATCTTATCTATGTCCCTCATGATTTTATAAATGTCCAAAAGGTGACCCCTCAGCCTCCTACATTCCAGGGAAAAAAAGTCCCAGCCTGTTCAGCCTCTCCTTATAACTGCTGTTGGGGATTGGAATGAAAATATTCACTCTGAGATTCACTCATATTCATCCAAATTAAGGAAAATGACTCGCGCCAAACAAGCCTTGAGTTATTGACTGTTTATTCATGAGCTCACAGGGAAAGACAAGTCGATCACGATGATCACAAGTCACTCCGACGAGATACAGAGAGTTGCATGGTTATATAGGTTACAATCATTTAATAATTAGCAATACTGTTAATTGAATCATAATGAGTAAGTTGGATATCGGCCCAGTCAGTAGCCCCAGTCACGTAGCTGTCTGGACAGTGTTGGTCCGTCGTTGATAAGCAATGTTAATATAACAATAGATTCTTGTTAAAGAAGAACATTCCCATGCTGGGAAATAGTTCACTATCAGGTGCTAATACAGTGACAAGGTCAGCCATCTCACTGAGCCTGGAAACGTACAAGCAGACACTAATATGAAAATTAAAATGGATTCTAGGCTTTTAATATGTGACAAAATGGCTGCTTGGTGGATAATAAATCTCCCACAAACGCAAATTCTCCAGTCTTGGTAAAACCTTGTAAATCTTTTCTGCACTCTTTCCAGTGTAATAACATTCTGGATCAGTGGTGCTGGAAGAGCACAGCAGTTCAGGCAGCATCCAACGAGCAGCAAAATCGACGTTTCGGGCAAAAGCCCTTCATCAGGAACCCTTCCTGATGAAGGGCTTTTGCCCGAAACGTCGATTTCGCTGCTCGTTGGATGCTGCCTGAACTGCTGTGGTCTTCCAGCACCACTGATCCAGAATCTGGTTTCCAGCATCTGCAGTCATTGTTTTTACCCCAGTGTAATAATATCCTTAGTACAGTGAGGCAACTAGCGGCCTTACCAAGTGTATGGCTGCAACATGACATCACAACTCAATGCTCTAACCAATGAAGGCAAGTGTGCCAAACACCTTCTTCACCAACCCTGTGATATTTCAAGGAAATATGCTTTTAAACCCAAAGTGTCTATACAACATCACTTCCCAGGGTAGAAGACATCTCCTCCTACCGCCCCCTCTACCACTACCTCACCTCCCATCACCAAACCATCATCACCCAGACCATACACAACTTCATCACCTCAGGGATCTTCTACCCACAGCTTCCAACCTCATAGTTCGGGAACCACACACTGTCCGATTCTACCTCCTTCCCAAGATCCACAAGCCTGACTACCCCAGTTGACCCATTGTCTCAGTCTGCTTGTGCCCCACTGAACTCATCTCCACGTACCTCAATACTGTCCTACTGGCACCCCCCACCATCCCCTCCCCAGTCTAGAAACTCCCCATATATGTTTGGGACACCACCCACACCCTCCATCTCCTCCAAGACTTCTGTTTCCCCGGGCCCCAATGCCTCACCTTCACCATGGACATTCAGTCCCTCTACACCTCCATCCACCATGACCAGGGCCTCCAAGCCCTCAGTTTCTTCCTCTCCCAATGTCCCCACCAGTATCCTTCCACTGACTCTCTCATTCATTTGGCTGAATTGGTCCTCATCCTCAACAATTTCTCCTTTGAATCCTCCCACTTCCTCCAGATGAAAGGGTTAGCGATAGGCACCCACAATGGCCCCAGCTATGCTTGTCTCTTTGTCAGCAACTTAGAACAGTCCATGTCCCAGAGTTACATTGGCACCACTCTCCACCTCTTCCTCTGCTACTCAATGACTGCATCAGCGCCACCTTGTACTCCCATGAGGAGGGGGAACAGTTCATCAACTTTACCAACACATTCCACCCCAACCTTAAATTCACCTGGACCACCTCTGACACCTCCCTCCTCTTCCTGGACCTCTCCACCTCCATCAACAGTGATCAACTCAACATTGACATTTTCTACAAACTCACCAACTCCCGCAACTAGCTGGATTACACCTCCTCCCACCCTACCTCTTGCAAAAATGCTATCCCGTATTCCCAATTCCTCCACCTCCGCTGCATCTGCTCCCAGGAGGACAGTTCCACCACAGATCACACCAGATGGCCTTCTTTAAACATCTCAATTTCCCTTCCTTCGTGGTTGATTATGACCTCCAGTGCATCTCATCCACTTCCTACACCACTGCCCTCAAACTCCACCTCTCCAACTGCAACAAGACAAAACCCCCCTGGTCCTCATCTTCCACTCCATCAACCTCTGTACATATCACATCATCCTCCGCCATTTCAGCCACCTACAAATGGGCCCAACCACTCCCCATCCCTATCCACTTTCCGTAAAGACCATTCCCTCCACAAATACCTCGTCAGGTCCACGCCCCCCAACAACCCACCCTCCCCTCCCAGCACCTTCCCCTGCCACAGCAGGAATTGCAAAACCTGCACCCACACCTCCTCCCTCACCTCCATCCATGGCCCCAAAGGAGCCTTCCACATCCATCAAAGGTTCACCTGCACTTCCACACTTGCCATTTACTGTATCCACTGCTCCTGATGCGGTCTCCTCTACACTGGGGAGACAGGATCCCCACTCGCAGAGCGCTTCAGAGAACATCTCGGGACATTCGCACCAACCAACCCCACTGCCTCGTGGCTGAATGTTTCAACTCCCCATCCCACTCCACCGAGGACACGTAAGTTGCGGGCCTCCTCCATTGCCATTCCCTCACCACCTGACACCTGGAGGAAAAATGCTCCATCTTCCACCTCAAGACTCTCCAACCCCAGGGCATCAATGTGGACTTCACCAGTTTCTTCATTTCCCCTCCCCCCACCTTATCCCAGTTCCAACCTTCCAGCTCAGTACTGCCCTTATGACCTGTCCCATCTGCCAATCTTCCTTCCCACCTGTCTGTTCCATCCTCCCCCGACCTATGACCTTTACCCCCACCTCCATCCACCTATTGCACTCTCAGATGCCTTCTCTCCAGCCCCAATCCTCTACCATTTATCTCTCCACCTCCAAGGCTCCCAGCCTCATTCCTGATGAAGGGCTTTTGCCTGAAACATAGATTTTCCTGCTCTTCAGATGCTGCTTGACCTGCTGTGCTTTTCCAGCAACACACTCTTGACTCTAATCTTCAGCATCTGCAGTCCTCACTTTCGCCTATCATTTCTCAGGGTCCAAAGATCAACTGTTTAAACCCTACCCTGGTTTGTCTTACCAAAATGCAAACACCTTTCATTTATTTGAATTAAACCCCATCTGCCATTCTTCAGCCCACTGGCCCAGCTGATCAAGATTGTGCTGTACTCCTTCATCACCTTCTTCAATTGCATTGAGAACTGGAGGCATAGTCTAAGAATTTGGGCCAAGCCATTCAGGCACTTTTACATACATACAGCAGTGGAGGTTTGGAACTCTCTTCCTCAAACAGCAATTGATGTTAATTCAACTTGTAAATTTAAATCTGAAACAGAGAAGTTTTCATTAAGCGTATCAAGGGAAATGGGCGAAGGTCGGCATATGGAGTTAGGCCAGAGTCATGAGCGTGTCAAATGGCGATGCAGACTTGAGAGGCTGAATAGCCTACTCCTGTTTATATGTTCTTCAGCTCACAAACAAAATTGGAGAAAGCGAAATACTCCAATACTCCAAACTCGTTCCTGTATACGATTGAGCGTCCATCAGGGCAGATTGAGCCAGGGCTGCATGGCAGGGTTGAACAATTGGTGTGTCAGCAACAGGATACTGAGCAAGAAATTGGACACTCCTAAATCTTATGAGGGAATGATTCTTGCCTCCCCTTATTTTTCAATGAAATCAAGTTGCATAAAATGAGTAAAAGTGAACCTGCAAAGAACTACATACTAAAGAAAATAGAACAAAGAACTGGACAGTACAGGCACAGGCTCTTAGGCCTCGATGTTGTGCCAAATTAAAATGAACCCTCAAAGTTGCCACCCAAGTTGATAGGGTTGTGAAATTAAATAGTGTGTTGACTTTCATTCACAGGGGAATTGAGGTTAAGAGTTGTGAGGTTATGCTGCAGCTCTAAAAACCCTGGTTAGACCACACTTGGAATATTGTGTTCGGTTCTGGTCGCCTCATTATAGGAAGGATGTGGAAACTTTCGAGAGGGTGCAGAGGAGATTTACTAGGATGCTGCTTGGACTGGAGGGCATGTCTTATGAGGAAAGGTTGAGGGAGTTGAGGCTTTTCTCATTGGAGAGAAGAAGGATGAGAGGTGACTTGATAGAGGTATACAAGATGATGTGAGTCATTGATAGAGTGGTTAGTGGCTATCATGAGGGGATATAATTTTAAGGTGATTGGAAGGTGGTTTAGGGGAGATATCAGAGAAATTATCTTTACACAGAGAATGGTGGGTGCATGGAATACACTGCCAGCAGTGATAGTAGAGTCAGATACAATAGGGACAGTTAAGCAACTCTTGGACAGGCACATGGATGATGGTAAAATGAAGGGGATGTGGGGTTAGTTTGATCTTAGTGCAGGAGAAAAGGTCAGCACAACATTGAGGGCCAAAGGGCCTGTATTGCTGTACTGTTCTATGTTCTATGTCCTATGATCTCTTCTGACTGTCCTTGGTCAATATCACTCCATTTTTTGCATATTCATTCACTTATCTAAAGGTTCCTTAAATGCCCCTATTGTATCTGCCTCCACCACTACCCCTGGCAGCATATTCCCCTCTCCTATCACTCTCTGTGTAAAAGAAAACCTGCCCCTCAGATCTCCTTTGAATTTTTCCTCTTCACCTTAAATTCAACTCTGGGAAAGAGATTTTGCCTGTCAACCCAAGCTCTGCATCCCTCAATTTTACAGACTGTTTTCAAATTTCCCCTCAGAACCCGCTGCACCAGAGAAAACCCAAGTTTCTTTTATTCTTTCATTATTGCTCATACCCTCTAATCTAGACAACATCATGGTAAACCTGTTTTGCATCCTGTCCAGAGCTTCAACACCATTCCTGTAATGTAGTGAACAGAATTGAACACAATACTCTTTAGTGTGGCTGGACCAAAGTATGTGAAGATTTCTTGTCACTCTCCCATCAGAATGGAAAACGAATCCAATTTGTAAGACATTAAATGGTAAAAAAAATTGAAGAACCTAGGTTAGGCGAAAAAGGACAGAATACAATTGGAACTGGAAATTGGTAAATGGAAACTTACAGTAGATAGGAATTTGGAATAAAATGTTACAGAAATGAATATTGGTCCAGTCTCCAATGCATTTTTAAATCTTAAATGTCCAACAATGTGGTCTGAATAACTTGTTAACATTCCTGGTCAATTTAACAAATATACAGATAAATGCAATCTGATTGTTTAAGTAGTTTTATTGACCTGTAGGTCTAGGGATTTAAACAGATTTGAGAAATTGAAATCACCATACAGTCAGGTAGTTGGTATCAGTGGTGTTCATGAGGAGAGCTGTGCAAGATATTTATAGCATGTGGATCAAAATGGCCTTTTCATGAGATTTATTTTTAGAGAGTAAATATCAGACAAAATAAGTTGCCATCTAAATCAGTACAGGATGATGCTGGCAATTGCAAGGTAAAATAGTCACATGACTTACCCTTGGAAGAAGGTGAAATTAAATCTTGTTCCTGTGATTTCAACTTTAATACCGTTAGTTCTGCAGCTAGTGTTTGAGACAGTGAGATTTCCCATCACAAAGCCGAAGTGTGAAACAAATAAAATACTACAGATGCTGGAAATGTGAAATAAAAATGGCAATTGCCATTGGGAGCTTAATTCTTTAATCTTTTTTAACATTCTTTTAGAAAATAAAAATATTTATCTGCCTAGCCTTTAGAAACAATTTAGATTCTGCTCCTTTAGTGTTTCTGATTAGACATCTGCGGGATGATTTTCATCAGATATTTCAGGCACTCAGGAATCTCTGACTTGACCAAGATGGGGTTGTAAGCTTCAAGTCTGGGAGGGCCTGTGGAGCAAGAAGAAGAATTATAATGGGCTGATTTTTAAAGCAAGTATGCACCTCACACTTCAGATGTGATATTACAGAGTCACAGAGACTAGGAAGCAATGAGTCCCAGGTTTTTGACTGAGGCATTCGAGAGGATATTGGATGATTATTTGGATAAACATAGTGTGCAAGAGTATGGGGACAAAGCAGTCCTCCTTTTGCATTGTAACACTTCTGTGATTGTGTGGAATAGCACAAACTGCTGAGAGGGAGGGTAGAAGTGTGAGGGGGACATCCTCTCCCTCATGGATGCCTGAGATGAAGCATTTTAGCTACAAAGAGAGCCTGATTAGGTTGGGTAGTTTTCTTTGGAGCAGAGAATGATGAGGGGGGTCTGGATGAAGTTTAAGGATTATGAGGGCATTGACGGAATGGATAGAGAGCAGCTGTTCCCCTTATTTGAAAGAGTCAGTAACAAGGAGCCACAGTTTTAAACTGGAGGATAAGAGGTTTAGAAGGATTTGAAGAAAATGTTTTTCACTCAGAGGGTGATGGGGGTCCTGAATGCTGGACACTGTATCTGGAAGCTGTGCATCTGAACAGGTGGGTAACCTCACAACCTTTAAAAAAGTATTTGGATGAGCACTTGAAATCATTAGTGAATCATTGACCTTCAGTGATGCTGCAGTTGCACACGCTTCAAGATTGCACTTCACTGTTTACAATCATCAACTAAATCCAATAGTTTAGTACATTCAGAAAATTATCCTTAGAGTTCTTGTAGCACAATAGTAGTATTCATCATCAGCAGCAACAATTTGGCTTCTCCCGGCAATCACCAAGACTTCAGGCTGTGGCTAGGCCAGAGTTCCTTTATCTTGGTTCCAAACATCTTTACGGAGATAAGACTTAGACTTTAAAAACCTGGATATTTTTGTTACCTTTTAGCTTTCTTTCATTTCTGTTTCTTTTAAAAAAAATTCTGATTTTGTAACCAAGATGGCACTAGAGAATGGCAACTAAAGAACAAAGAACAGTCCAGCACAGGAACAGGTCCTTCAGCCCTCCAAGCCTGCACTGACACATTTTGTTCTTCCATATTAAAACTGTCTTCACTTACAGGATCCGTATCCCTCTATCCCTTCCTGTTCCTGTATTTGTCCAGCTGCTGCTTGAATGTTGCTATTGTGTCGGTTTCCATAGCCGCCCTCTAGCAGCACGTTCCAAGCATTAACCAAACTTTGAAAAACATGCCTCACACATGTCTTTTAAATTTCCCCTGAACACCTTGAACCTGTGTCCTCAAGTAATTAACTCCTCTACCCTGAGAAAAAATAATTTCATACTTTCCACTCTATCCATGCCATTCACAATCTTATAAACTTCTACAACATAGCCCCTCAACCTCCTGCATTCCAGTGAAAATAAATCCAGTCTTTCTAATCTGACAATGCCGATCAAATTTCCCAAACTAAATTAGTTTCACCTGCCCGTGTTTGGCTCATATCATGAAAGTAGCATTGAGAGATGATGTTTTGTCCTGTTTTCTCATAGCATAAAGCACCAAGTACTCACAGCATCTTGGCTAAATCACCACTTGCACCATTTCAGTCCAGAAGTTGAGGATCGGAATGATATTTATTGAAGGCAACAGTGATATAAAGCTCGATTCTATCATGGCCATGTACAGCAGCAGCAACAGGTGACACACAGAGGGGAGAGTAAAATTGTCAAGTGTGTGGTGCTGGAAAGGCACAGTCGGTCAGGCAGCATCTGAGCAGCAGGAGAATTGATGTTTCAGGCATAAGCTCTTCATCAGAAATCCTGATGTTCTCCTGCTCCTCAGATGCTGGCTGACCTGCTGTGCTTTTCCAGCACTACACCCTCGGATCGGATCTCCAGCATCTGCAGTCCTCACTTTTTCCTGGGAGAGTAAAGATGTCCTACAACCTGCCCTGGCTAAGCTTAGGGCAGACTGGGCTGGAGCTCACATTATCTGGTCCAATCTGGCCTCAGTGATGCAGTTTTATACTTACCGCAACTCATTCCCATCACCAGAGGCCTAGTAAATCTGGTGTAGCACCGCAAACTATAGCAAGCTCCTGTTTACATAAACTAGCCAGGAAGGTGATCCATTTCACTGGAAATTCCTTCATCCCTAAATACTTCCAAATTATAGATGGTGATGAAAATTAGTTGGGGAGACAATTTTGCACATTTTGGTTTTGGACCAAATTGCACTTTTTAAACTGTTTACAGACACTAAAATGACAGTTTAATTGTTGGTAAATTGAAAGTATCTAGTGAGCTGTGTTGAACAAAACCTCTCTATAATGCAGCCGGTAACTCATTTCCAGTTTAGAGTGGTGCTGGAAAAGCACAGCAGGTCAGGCAGCATCTAAGGAGCAAGAAAATCAACATTTGGGCAGGAGGTCTTCATTCCTGATGAAGGGTTTATGCCCAAATCATCAATTTTCCTGCTCCTTGGATGCTGCCTGACCTACTGTGCTTTTCCAGCACCACTCTAATCTTGACTCTGATCTCCAGCATTTGCAGTACCCACTTCCACTTACTCACTTCCAGCTGGCATTCTTGTATATAAAACTATTAAAAATATATCCAACCCATACCTCATTCCCTTTAGACATCCGCATGGTTTCTGGTGTAGCATGCTGTTATGATATTGCTGCTGAACTAACTGCTTACTAACATTACCTTTCTCTCCATAGAAGTACAATACTGACTACAGGCTCTTAGCAACACAGGCTGATGACACATTTGCCTTTGTCTGTCTCATAGAAGTAACTGGTGAATGCTGCATCAAGTCACGGCACTAGGGGCCCTCCTTCTGCTTTATAATGACTGTGCTCCTATTTGTCTGGGATAGTCTGTGCTGAGTTTCAACTTCCTGCCTTTTCTTTGCTCAGACCTACATGTTTGGATTAACTCCAAAACTTGTGTATTGTTCAGAAAATCCTGGTATGGAGAGGTGATATCATTCCCACTGAACTATTTCCTCTCAAACTGCATTCACTCACACTTCTAGAGTGCCTTTGCCTGATCCATGGTGGATCACTGCAGACACGGCTTTATTTTTAGGCTGTTAGTTTGGCAGTAAGCTCTAGGTGGGTTATGTGGGATCTTGGTGCATGTGCAAAAGCTGTTTCTCTGAATAAGCCATCCCTTGTTCACCTCAGATAAAACGATCTATTCATTAGAAATGTTTTACAGTATCCACAATAAGCAAAATTCAAAAATATAGGTTCAAATCAATGAGACTACTCATACTATCTCAGGTCAATACGCAAAACATAAAATCAAACACAAAAATGGAAAATAGGAGCAGTAAGTCATTCAGCTTTTCGAGCCTATTTTGCCATTCATTATGATCACAGCTGGTCATTCAACTCATTAATCTGTTCCCGCTTTTCCCCATACCTGTTAACCCCAAGTGCTTATATCCAACTCCTTCCTGAGATCATTTAATTGTTATGAAGTTGGTGTGTACTGTATGTTTAAGAAAGAGTGAAAGTTGAAAAGCTGGCAAGCCTGTCATGGGACTGACTGCAGGCACAAGTGTGCTGAATAATTTGATAATGTAATATTTGAGTTGTAGCTCAGATACTGAGTTGTTTACACAACAATTCGAAGTCAACCAATCAGTTTAAATTATGCCCCAAGAAACTAAAACCCAATTGAATTTGAATTCTACAGTTTTGACAACATCAAACCAATGAGACGATCTGATGTTTTGGGGTATAAAAAACAGGTATTTTGAACAGTTAGCCAGAGAAACTGAGAGCACCTACTGCCCTACCGGCTGCCTGCTGACCATTTCACTAAAAGATAGCTTTTTCATACGAAACATCTTTGCAGCAGAAGACCAAAGATGATGCAGAGGAAATCTGCAGACAGAGCAAGTTCAACAGCCGAAGACAGCAACTAGTTTTGAAAATTGATTTGTCGCATATTTAATAGGGGCTTTATCTGATCAGAATATTATTATAGAGTGGGAGGTAGATAAATCTTTAAGACAAAGGAGGCTTACAGTGTAGATAATTGTTGTTTAATGTTCTCTTTTGGAGTTCAGGAATAAATTGTTATTTTTTTTAAATAGTGGAATTTGGGGTAGGTCTCTGTCACTTTAACAAGATTATGAGACAAGGTGAGCTGTTCAGTTTATTTGGTTTAAATTAGCAGAAGGGTTTACTCCGTGTCAATGGCACAATATTTTGGCTTTGACATCAGTCTGTGGAATTCATTTCCACAAGAAGCACACTTTCTGGGTGAAGAAAATTCTCATCTTAGTCCAAAATGGTTTACCCATATCCTTAGTCTGTCACCCTGATTCTGGATTTCCCAGTCATCTACTTTGTTTAGTCCACTTAGAGTTTTATAGATTTCTATGAGATTCCTTTCATTCTTCTAAACTGCACTGAATATAGTCATAAGCGACTCAATCTGTGCTCATTCATCAGTCCCACCATCTCAGGAATCAGTTTGGTAAATCGATGTTACATTCCCTCCATAGTCAGAATATTTTTCCTCAGATAAGGACCATACAATATTCCAGATGTGGTCATCTCAAGCCTTGTATAACTGCAGCAAGATCTCCCTGCTCCTGTACTTTATCTCCCTTACTATGAAGGACAGCATATGGTTTGCCTTCCTTACTACCTGCTGCTCACCTTCAGCAACGGGTAAACAAGGACATCCAGGTCTCATTGCACATTCTCCACTCCCAATTTATAGCCATTCAAGTAAGATCCAGCTTCCTGTTTTTGCTCCCAAAATGGGTAACCTCACATTTAACAACATTATACTACAGCTGTACATTGGAGCTACTATTCAGGTTCCCATCCCCCCTGCTGAATTAGTTTAAACTCTCCCGAAGAGCATTAACAAATTTCCCTCCCAGGATATTGATACCCCTCTGGTTCAGGTGCAGACCATCCTGTTTGTAGAGGCTCCACCTACCCCAGAATGAACCCCAATTATCCATATATCCGAATCCCTTCCTCCTGCACTTTGGAAGGAACAACAGGGATGCAGAGTACTAGGCTAACGATAAGATTCTTGGTAGTGTAGATGAATGGAGAAATCTCAGTGTCCATGTACATAGATGCCTGAAAGTTGCCACCCAGGTTGATAGGGCTATTAAGAAGGCATACGGTGTGTTATGTTTTATTGGCAGAGGGATTGTGTTTCGGAACCATGAGATCATGCTGTAGCTGTACAAACTCTGATGTAGCTACACTTGGGAGTATTGCATACAGTTCTGGACACTGCATTATAGGAAGGATGTGGAAATATTAGAAAGGGTTCAGAAAGGATTTACTAGAATGTTGCCTGGTATGGAGGGAAGGTCTTTTGAGGAAAGGCTGAGGGAATTGAAGCTGTTTTCATTTAAGAGGAGGAGGCTGGGAGGCGACTTAATAGAGACATAGAAGATAATCAGAGAGTTAGATTGGTTGGATAGTGAGGGCCTTTTCCCCTGGATGGTGATGGCTAGCACGCAGGGACATATCTTTAAATTGAGGGGTGATAGATATAGGACAGATGTCAGAGGTAGTTTCTTTACTCAGAGAGTAGTAGGGGCGTGGAACAGCCTGTCCGCAACAGTAGTAGACTTACTAACTTTAAGGGCATTTAAATGGTCATTGGATAAACATATGGATGAGAGTGGAATAGTGTAGGTGAGATAGGCTTCAGATTGTTTCCATAGGTGCAAGCGGGCTGAAGGGCTTGTACTGCGCTGTAATGTTTTATGTTATCAGTCACTTGAATACCAGCGACCTCAATACCATTCTGAGCTGTGCTCAAAATCATGATGTAGTAATCAAAGCTCATCTCACCAGGTTATAAGATTAAATAGAGGCAGGCTCCAGATGAAAGATTAGGGCAGCATCTACAGACAGGGGAGGCAAATAAGGCCAGGAATACCAGACACCAAATCTTATCAAAATCTGCAGTGGAGGTATTTTTGATTAATGTAAGCCTAAACAGATCATGTTGAATTTTATCTACTGCCTGTGTGCTTTTCAATATATAAATGTCTGATGACTTCTTGACTAAACAGAATTCTGCCTCAGAGAATTTTTAAGGTAAAGCTCTCCTAATGTATTGGTAAAATAACCAATCCTAATCTATATCTGAGATGGTTTTGTAAAATGTTCTACCACAACAGAAGCTAGCTGCAACATTTCTTTGAAAATATCTTTTTTTTTCAGGTTCCCTACAGTGTGGAAACAGGCCGTCCGGCCCAAGACCACACCGACTGTCTGAAGAGTAACCCACCCAGACCCATCTCCCTCTGACTAATGAACCTAACACTATGGGCAATTTAGCATGGCCAATTCACCTGACCTGCACATCTTTGTGACTGTGGGAGGAAACCAGAGCACCCGGAGGAAACCCATGCAGACACGGGGAGAATGTGCAAACTCCATCCAGTCACCCGAGGCTGGGATCAAACCTGGGACCTTGGTGCTGTGAGGCAGCAGTGCTAACCACTGAGCTCAACAGAGTGACAGAATTATTGCAACACAGGAGGTCACTTGACCTATAGTGCCAGCACTTGTTGTATTACCTATTGCCGACTCCTGTCTTTCCAGATATCCCCGTACACCATTTCTATCCAAATAATCATCCAAATCCCTCTGCCTGAACTGAACTTGCCAACACATTTCTCAACAATGCATTCCACAACCTAACTACTCTCTGTGCAAAACAGTTTTTGTCTCACATGATAATTGCTTGTTTTCACATCCCTTTAAATCAGCGTCCTCTTGTTCTTGCACCTTTTATGAGCAGGAACATCCCTACCTCCTACATCCCTACCTCCTCCATTCAGCCCACTCATGATCTTGGAAACCTCAATCAAATCTCCTCTCACCTTCCCCCCCCCAAAAATAGACCCAGCTTCTTCAATCTATATTCATGACTGAAGTTTCTCATTCCTGGAACCATTCTCTTAAATCAATTTTACATTTAAGGAGTACTCCATTGTTATAGATGAGCACATCCAGGTATACCCATTTCCTCCTCTCCCTGCCCCTCCTCCTCTTCATCTGCTCTCTGCCTCCCAATTTGCTTGGATGAGTGCAGTGACAAGACTCAAGGAGCTTGACACCATCCAGGACTAAACAGTTCCATTTGATTGGCAGCCCATCGTACAGGGTACAGGGCAGTCCGTTGTACCGGGTATGGAGCTGTCCGTTGTACTGGGCGGTGCATCAGCTGGAATTAAGGAAAGGAATTAATGTGTTACTGATGAGTAAAAACACAGACTTTCATTTCTTAGCATCTTTCACAAACTCAGGAAATCCCATATGTTTTGTAATGAACTACTACTGAAATATAGTTACTTTGGTCATGTGGGACTCAGCTGTCGGTTGACACACTATGGACTCTCTCAAATTGTAATAAAATAATGACCAAGGTCATCAGTCTTATTCAGGTTAATTGAACTTTAAATTCTCACCAGATGATAAGGGTCTCTCACTTGCTCTTCAATCACCGCCTGGGATCTTCAACACTAACTGGCGAGGTCAATTTGAGCCTTGTTTTGAGGTCTCAAAGGATTCAAAGTATCATTTCCGAGCTGTGAAGCAAATATTATGTTAATTTCAATGTGAATGGGAAAGTAATAAACCTGATGATAATGATACACTTTTAAATAATTGTTTTGCACTTCCATTCAAGTTGCTCTGTTGCCTTCCATACACTCTAATTGAATTGAATTGAATTGTCATGTGTACCAGGGCAGTGAAAAGCTTTGTCTTGCGAGCAATACATGCAGATCACAGCGTTAAGTAGCATGGATAAGTAAATAATAGGTAAACAGCGGCAAAAATAAAAACACAGGTACAGGCGAATGTTAAGAGTTTGAGAGTCCATTCAGTATTCTAACAGTAGGGTTGAAACTGTCTGTTGCGTGTGCTCAGGCTTCTGCACCTTCTCCCTTGTAGAAAAATATTGCCAGGGTGGGATGGATCTTTGAGAATGCTGGCGGCCTTTCCTTGACAGCGGGCCTGATAGATGGATTCTATAGACGGGAGGTTGGCCTTTGTGGCTGTCTGGGCTGAGTTCACCACTCTTTGTAACCATTTCCAATCTTGAATGGTACAATTGTATTACCAGGTAGTGATACATCCAAACAGAATGCTCTTGATGGCATACCTTTAAAAGTTGGCAAGGGGATTCCCCATCATGCCAAATTTCCTCAGCCGCCTGACGAAGAAGAGGTATTGTTGGGCCTTTGTAACCAGTGCGTCTACATGAAGAGTCCGAGAAAGCTTGTTGTGGAAGACCGCTCCCAGGACTTGACACTCACCGCTCCTTCCAACTCTGTGCTGTTAATGTGTAGGGGGGCATGACTATCATCCCGCTGAAAGTCAATACTGAGTTCCTTTGCTTTGCTGGCATTGAGAGCTAGGTTGTTCTCAGTGTGCCATTTTTCCAGGTCTTCCACCTCCCATCTGTAGTCTGTTTTGTCACCAGCTGAGATTTGATCGATATGGTGGTGCCATCAGTGAACGTGTAAATAGCACGGCCAATGTAAATGGATCTTCCATTCTCAACACTCCTAACGTCTTCCCTAACCAGTTACCTTCCACCACCCCCTCCTGCTACACACCCTTTCTTGCCCTCACCTCTTTACTATTATTCCTTTTCCACTATTTTCTCCCCTCCCTCTCTTCATCTGCTCTGTCTCCCCATTTGCTTGGATGAGTGCAGTGACAAAACCACTCAAGGAGCTTGACACCATCCAGGACCAAACAGTCCCATTTGATTGGCATCACATCTGCAAGCATCCACTCCTTCCAATACCAAAACTCAATAGCAGCATAGAACATTACAGTGCAGTATAGGTCCTTCAGCCCTTGCTGTTATGCTGACCTGTGGAACCAATCTGAAGCCTCTCTCTCCTACATTATTCAATTTTCATCCATACGTCTATCCAATGACCATTTAAATGCCCGTAAAATTGGCAAGTCTACTACAGTTGCAGGCAGTGTGTGCCATGCCCCTACTGCTGAGTAAAAACAACTACCCCTGACATCTGTCCTACATCTATCACCCGTCACTTTAAAGCTATGTCCCCTCGTGCTAGCCATCGCCATCTGAGGAAAAAGGCTCTCACTGTCCACCCTATCTAACCCTCTGAATACCTTATATGACTCTATTAGGTCACTTCTCAACCTGCTTCACTAACGAAAACAGTCTCAAGTCCCTCAGCCTTTCCTCATAAGACCTTCCCTTCATACTAGGCAACATCTTAGTAAATCTCCTCTGAACCCTTTCAAAGCTTCCACATCATTCCTATAATGCAGTGACCACATCTGTACGCAACACTCCAAGTGTGGCCACACCAGAGTTTTATACAGCTACATCACTGACTTCATGGTTCTGAAACTCAATCCCTCTACTCATAAAAGATAACACATCGTATGCTTTCTTAACAACCCTATCAGCCTGGATGGCAACTTTCAGGGATTTATGTACATGGACAGAGAGATCTCTGCTCATCTACAGTACCAAGATTTTTATCATTCACCCAGTAATCTTTATTCCTGTTACCCTTGAGAAACAAACTTGTAAGGAGATCTCAGCTATCTGTAAGAATAACAGGGTGCTTATGTTAGGGGATTTTACCTTTCCAAACATAGACTGGGGCTGCCATAATGTTAAGGGTATAGATGGAGAGGAATTTGTTAATTTTCTGATTCAATATGTGATGTACCTACTAGAGAAGGTACAAAACTTGACCTACTCTTGGGAAATAAGGCAGGGCAGGTGACTGAGATGTCAGTGGGGGAGCACTTTGGGGCTAGCGGCAATAATTCTATTAGATTTAAAATAATAATGGAAAAGAATAGACCGGATCTAAAAGTTGAAGTTCGAAATTGGAGAAAAGCCAGTTTTGACGGTATTAGGCAAGAACTTTCGAAAGCTGATTGGGGGCAGATGTTCGCAGGTAAAGGGACGGCTGGAAAATGGGAAGCCTTCAGAAATGAGATAACAAGAATCCACAGAAAGTATGGTCCTGTCAGGGTGAAAGGAAAAGCTGGTAGGTATAGGGAACGCTGGATGACTAAAGAAATTCAAGGTTTGGTTCAGAAAAAGAAGGAAGCAAAAGAAGACATAGACAGGATAGATCAAATGAATCCTTAGAAGAGTATAAACAAATTAGGAGTATACTTAAGAGGGAAATCAGGAGGGCAAAAACGGGACATGACATAGCTTTGGCAAATGGAATTAAGGAGAATCCAAAGAGTGTTTACAAATACAGTAAGGAAAAAAGGGTATCTAGGGAGAGAATAGGGCCCCTCAAAAATCAGCAAGGCAGCCTTTGTCTGGAGCTGCAGAAAATGGGGAGATACTAAATGAGTATTTTGCATTAGTATTTACTGTGGAATAGGATATGGAAGATATAGGCTGTAGGGAAATAGATGGTAACATCTTGCAAAATGTCCAGATTACAGAGGAGGAAGTGCTGGATGTCTTGAAACGGGTAAAGGTGGATAAACCCCAGGACCTGATCAAGTGTACCCGAGAACTTTGTGGGAAGCTAGAGGAGCGATTGCTGGGCCTGTTGCTGAGATATCTGTATCATCGATAGTCACAGGTGAGGTACCGGAAGATTGGAGGTTGGCAAACGTGGTGCCACTGTTTAAGAAGGGTGGTAAGGACAGGACAGGGAACTATGGACCAGTGAGCCTGACCTTGGTGGTGGGCAAGTTGTTGGAGGGAATTCTGAGGGACAGGATGTACTTGGAAAGGCAAGGACTGATTAGGGATAGTCAATATGGCTTTGAGCATGGGAAATCATGTCTCACAAATTTGATTAAGTTTTTTGAGCAAGTAACAAAGAGGATTGATGAGGGAAGAGCGGTAGATGTGATCTATATGGACTTCAGTACGGCATTCGACAAGGTTCCCATAAGAGACTGATTAGCAAGGTTAGATCTCACGGAATACAGGGAAAACTAGCCATTTGGATACAGAACTGGCTCAAAGGTAGAAGACAGAGGGTGGTGGCGGAGGGTTGTTTTTCAGACTGGAGGCCTGTGACCAGTGGACTGCCACAAGGATCGGTGCTGGGCCCTCTACTTTTTGTCATTTACATAAATGATTTGGATGTGAGCAGAAGAGGTACAGTTAGTAAGTTTGCAGATGACACCAAAATTAGAGGTGCAGTGGACAGTGAAGAGGGTTACCTCAGATTACAACAGGTTCTGGACCAGATGGGTCAATGAGCTGAGAAGTGGCAGATGGAGTTTAATTCAGATAAATGAGAGGTGCTGCATTTTGGGAAAGCAAATCTTAGCAGGACTTACACACTTAATGGTAAGGTCCTAGGGACTGTTGCTGAACAAAGAGACCTTGAAGTGCAGGTTCATAGCTCCTTGAAAGTGGAGTTGCAGGTAGATAAGATAGTGAAGGCAGTGTTTGGTATACTTTCCTTTATTGGTCAGAGTATTGAGTACAGGAGCTGGGAGGTCATGTTGCAGCTGTACAGGACATTGGTTAGGCCACTGTTGGAATATTACATGCAATTTTGGTCTCCTTCTTATCAGAAAGATGTTGTGAAACTTGACAGGGTTCAGAAAAGATTTACAAGGATGTTGCCAGCTACAGGGAGAGGCTGAACAGACTGGGGCTGTATTCCCTGGAGCTTCGGAGGCTGAAGGGTGACCTTTTAGAGGTTTACAAAATTATGAAGGGCATGGATAGATAAATAGGTAAAGTCTTTTCCCTGGGGTCGGGGAGTCCAGAACTGGAGGGCATAGGTTTAGGGTGAGTCGGGAAAGGTATAAGAGACCTACGGGGCAACATTTTCATGCAGAGCATGGTACGTGCATGGAATGAACTGTCAGAGGATGTGGTGGAGGCACAGTTAAGAGGCATTTGGGTGGGTATATGAATAGGAAGGGTTTGGAAGGATACAGGCCGGGTGCTGGCAGGTGGGACCACATTGGGTTGGAATATCTGGTTGACATGGACGGGTTGGACCAAAGGGTCTGTTTCCATGCTGTACATCTCTATGACTCCTTCCATAGTGAATAATGTTTCTTCATCTGCCACCTCTCAGCCCAGCTCTGCAGCTTATCTGCGTCCCTCTGCAACCTACAACATCCTTTGTCACTATCCAGAACTCTACTGAAGTTAGTGTCGTCAGCAAATTTACTAACCCATTCTCCTATGCCCCCATCCAGGTTATTTATAAAAATGACAAACAGCAGTGGACCCAAAACAGATCCTTGTGGTACACCAGTAGTAACTGAACTCCAAGATGAACATTTCCCATCAACCACCACCCTTTGCATTCTTTCAGCTCGCCAATATTGGATCCAAGCCACTAAATTGCTTTTAATCCCATGCCTTGGTATTTTGTGCAATAGCTACCATTGGGAACCTTATCAAACACCTTAATGAAATCCATATACACCACATCAACCGTTTTACCTTCATGCACCTGTTTGGTCACCTTCTCAAAGAACTCAATAAAGTTTATGAGACACAACCTACCTTTCATGAAACCGTGTTGACTATCCCTAATCAACTTATTTCTATTGAGATGATTATAAATCCTATCTCTTACAACTGAAGGAAAGCTCATTGGTCTATAATTACCAGGGTCGTCTCTATTCCACTTCTTGAACTAGGGAAAAGCATTTCCTAACTTCCAGTCTTCTGGTACTATTCCTGTTGACAACGACAACAAAGATCAAAGCCAAAGGCTGGTCAATCTCCTCCATGTTTTCCAAGAGAATTCTAGGATATATCCCAATTGGCCCAGGGATTTTTCTATTTTCACACTTTTCAGAATTGCTAACACCTCCTCCTTGTGAACCTCAATTGCATCTAGTCTAGTAGCCTGTTTCTCAGTATTCTCCATGGTTTTCCAATGTGAATACTGATGAAAAATATTTAGTGCTTCCCCAACTCCTCTGATTCCATGCACAACTTCCTACTACTGTCCTGGATTGGCCCTAATCTTACTCTAGTCATTCTTTTATCCCATATATATTGATAGAAAGCTTTAAGGTTTTTCCCAATCCTATCCACCAACAACTTCTCATGTCCCCTCTTCGCTCATCTTAAACTCTCTCTTTAGGTCTTTCCTTGTTACCCTGTAACTTTCAACTCTAACAGCCTTCACATCACATCCTAAGCCGCCTTCTTCCTCTTGACAAGAGATTCAACTTCCTTAGTAAACCACAGCTCCTGAGCTTGACAACTTCCTCCCTGCCTGACAGGTACATACTTATCAAGGACACACAGTAGCTGTTCCTTGAATATACTCCACACTTCTATTGCACTTAATACCCTGCAGTTTCCTTCCCCATCCTATGCATCCTAAATCTTGTCTATGAACATCATAATTGCCATTATCCCAGCTGTAGCTCTTGCCCTCTGGTGTATACCCATCCTTTTCCACCGCTAAAGTAAACATAACTGAATTGTGGTCATTATCACCAAAGGGCTCACCTACTTCCAAATCTAAAACCTGGCTAGGTTCATTACCCAGTAACAAATCCAATATGGCCTTGACTCTGGTTGGCCTGTCCAGCTACTGTGTCAAAAAGCCCTCCTGCAACACAATGGACAGAAATTGACCCATCTAAAGTACTTGAACTATAGTATTCCCAGTCAATATTTGGGAAGCTGAAGTCCCCATAACAACTACCCTGTCACTCTCGCTCCTGTCAAGAATCATCTTTGCTATCCTTTCCTCCACATCTCTGGAATTATTCGGAGGCCTATAGAAAACTCCTTTCCAGGTGACCTCTCCTTTCCAGTTTCTAATCTCAACCCATATTACCTCAGTGGAAGAGTCCTCAAATGTCCTTTCTGCAGCCGTAATACTGTCCTTGACTAACAATGTCATACCCCACCTCTTTTACCAACTTCCTTGTTCTTATTGAAGCATCTAAATCCCAGAACCCACAACAACCATTCCTGTCCCTATTCTACTATGTCCCTGAAATGGCCACATCAAAATCCCAGGTACCAACCCATGCTGCAAGTTCACCAACCTTTTCAGATGCTCCTGCCTTTGAAATAGACACACTTCAAACCAACCTTTCGTTTGTCGGTACTCTGAGACCCTGAAACTTTATTTTCAGACCTCCCTACTCTCAACCTCTTCTATACTCAAACTACAGTTTTGGTTCCCATCCCCCTGCTGAATTAGTTTAACCCTGAAGAACGTTAGCAAACTCCACCTCCCCCCCCCCCCCCCCCCCCCCCCCCCCCCCCAGGATATTGGTGCCCCTCTAGTTCAGGTGAAGACCATCCTGTTTGTAGAGGTCCCACCTACCCCAGAAAGAGGCCCAATTATCCAGGAATCCAAATTCCTCCCTCCTTCGCCATTCCTGTAGCCACATGCCCAACTCCTGTCTCTCCTTATTTTTCGCCTCGCTAGCACATGGCATGTGTAACAAACCAGAGATAACAACTCTACTTGTCCTAGCTCTAAGCTTCCATCCTAGCTCCCTGAATTTCTGCCTTAAATCCCTACCTTTCTTCCTACCTATGTTGTTGGTGCCTACGTGGACCATGACTTGGGGCTGCTCCCCCTCATCCGCAAGGATCCTGAAAACATGATCAAAGACATCATGAATCCTGGCACCTGGGAGAAAACACACCAATCATGAGTTTTTCTCGTACCAACAGAACCTCCTACGTGTCCCCCAATTATGGAGTCCTCAATGACTAATGCTCTGCTCCTCTTTCCCCTTCTCTTCTGAGCAACTGAGATACACTCTGTGCCAGAGACCTCGGCCCAATTGCTTACCTCTGGCAAGTTGTCCCCCCGCAACAGTATACTTGTTGCTGAGGGGAATGGCCACAGGGGATCCCTGCACTGCCTGCCGGCTCCCTTTCCATCACCGGGTAGTAACCCGTCTACCTTCTTCTTTTACCGGAGGTGTGACTACCTCTCTGTAACTCCTCTCAATAACCCAGTCTCTTGAATGATCCAAAGTTTATTCAGCTCCAGTTCCCTAAAGCGGTTTTTGAGGAGCTGGAGCAGATGACCTTCCTGCAGATGCAGTCAGCAGGGATACTAGTGGTGACTCTTATCTCCCACATTCTGCAGCAGGCACATTCAACTGCCGAACCTCCACTCCCACGATTCTAAATTCCCGAGATTACTGAAAACTAAAAGACAGGGGAAAAAAGACTAGTCACCTTATCAATCCCGTACACAGAGCCTTTTTTTAGTTAAGAGGATGTGTGGGAGACATGACCTAAGTAATGTTTCAGGTAATACAACTGCCCAAAAGCCTCACTTACCCAGCTGTCCCATGTCCGCTCCTGCTCAGCTTGCACTCTGCCTATACATGCGGTAAGTTTGTAAACTTTACTGCTACCTTCCTGTCGAGCTTCTGGTCCTTACTGTCGCTCCTCAAACTGCAACTGCTGAGAAAATGAATCCAGTCTTGTGCTGACAAGTGGCAAGTAGCATTCATGCACACAAATACCAGGCAATGACCATTATTAATGAGTGACCATTCAACCATTGCTCCTTGACATTCAATGGTTTTATCATCACTGAATTTACCCACCATCAATGTCCTGGGGGTTATCATTGACCAGAAAATCAACTGGACTCACCACATAAACACATGGTTTCAAGAGAAGGTCAGAGGCTAATACTGTAAAGACTCACCGGGGTAGCGCACTGGAAATTGAGCCCCACTGTTCCTAAAGTTGTCACAAAAGTTAAAAATGTTATCAAAATACGTAAAGTCGCCAGCTTACCTGTCGGATAGGACCAGGTTAAAACAAGACAGTTTCTGTACTGAGCAAGTAATACCATCTCTTAGATAAATTTTCTAATCACAGGTAGACAACTATAAACTCGACACAATACTCTACTGGTTAAAACCCTAACCTTGTCTAAAAACTGCCTCACATACATATGCACACAAGTTACTGGGAACACAATTCGATCGCACCAGCCCCCAGGATTTTATAGGATATTCCTTATGTTTCCCAAGTGCTTCAGTTCTCTCATCTTTCCCTCAGCTGCTCACATTTTCACAGAGGATTTGGTTCACAAATTATAAAGTCCCTGACTTACCTTTAGGCACAGGCAAGTTCCTTGAAGATTGGAGAATAGCCAATGTTGTTCCTTTGCCTAAGAAGGGCAACAGGGATAACCCAGGAAATTGTACTCCAGCGAGTCTTAACAATGCTTGAACAAACCAGCTGTGTCATTTTTTAAAAAGTTTTTTTTTGGGCATTTTAATATTCTGTTTGAGCAGTGAAAAATGTTTGCCCTTAACTAAAAGGAAAGGTTGTGGGTAAAACTGACACACATACTCTATTTTAACTCTAGGTGAGATCAGTTTTCTCCACTATATCTAAGCCTTTACTTCCTTGTTATTTCTACACATCTAATTATATTACTGGGCCTTGATTTTACCTGGTCCAAATGCAACCTATCTCATTAGTACAGATCCATCCTTGACTCTCTTTGACTTCCATCTTTAAAAGCTACACCCTCGGCAGCAGCATTTGCAAGTAACATGCAAGCTGATGTGGATGATTGGTGCTTATATTAAGTGTAATTCCTCCACTGTGACTGCATTATTAGGCTTCTCTTCTATTGTTTCTCATGAATAATTTGCAATTTCCTTTAAAAAAATGGGAACACAAACCAGACTATAAGTAATAAAGGGTTTGACATTTACATCCAGCAATTATAAAACTTGTATTATTCTCAAAATTGCAATATTCCACAAGACTTCATATCATGGAGAGGAAAAGGTACAACCTGTGAAATTCAGTCAACCAAAATTAATTTACAGAATTCAACAATTTACAACATACATAACTTAAAGCTTTGTGTTAAATTCGAAAAGAGAACACAGTGCATTGTGTTGATGGGAATGCTTTGGCAGAAAGGTCCTATGCGTCATGGGCTCTATTTTATAACTGTGATTGATCTGATTTAAAGTTCTCTTGCAAATGTGTCATTATGTGTGAGGAGCAACTGTTTTAACATCCACATTACACACAGGCATTCAAGAACCAATGTTACAGTTATCTCACAACAACATAAGAAATAGGAGTAGGCGTAGGCCATTTGGCCCCTTCAGCCTGCTCCGCTATTCAACAAGATCATGGCTGATCTTTTCATGGACTCAGAGCCACTTACCTATCCACTCATTATAACCCTAACTCCTTTACTGTTCAAAAATCTCTCGGTCTTAAAAACATTCAACTATTGCACAGGGCAGGAAATTCCACAGATTTACAACCCATTGGGTGAAGACGTTCCTACTCAACTCAGTTAAATCTACTCCCACTTATTTTAAGACTATGCCCCCAGTTTAAGTTTCACCCACCAGTGCAAACAAACCTGCTGCTTCTATCTTTTCTATTCTCTTCATAATTCTATATGTTTCTACGAATTCCCCTGAATCTTCTAAATTCTAATGAATATAGTCCTAGTCTACTCAAACTCTCCTCATAAACCAACCCTCTCAACTCTGGAATCAACCTAGAGAACATTGTCTGCACTCCCTTCAGTGTAAGTTTATCCTTTCTCAGTAAGGAGACCAAAACAATACAAAGAACTCCAGGTTTGGCCTCACCAGCACCCTATACGGCTGCAGCACAACCTCCCTGTTTTTTAAAACTCTATCCATCTAGCAATGAAGGACAATATTCTATTTACATTCTTAATTATCTGCTGCACCTGCAAATCAATGTCCCTCTGCACATCATGCTGCAATTTTTCACCATTTAAGTAATTTTCCATTTTGCTGTTATTCTTACCAAAATGGATCACCTCATATTTATCAACATTGTACTCAATCTATCAGACTCTTGCCCACTCAATTAACCTATCGAGATCTCTTTGCAGACTTTGCTCTACCATTCAACTTAGCGTCATCTGTGAACTTTAACACACTAGACTAGATTTATCCCCACTCTTTGGTTTGTTAGTTAACTAATCCTCTATCCATAATAATAACGCTGTGCATCTTTATATAATACATCAATCTTTTATGTACTACCTTGTCGAATGTCTTCTGGAAGTCCAAATTCACCACATCCACCAATTCCCTGTTGTCCATGATGCTCATAATGTCCTCAAACAATTCTACTAAATTAGTTAAACATCACTGCCTTTCATGAATCCATGCTGTATCTATCCAATGGGACAATTTCTATCCAGATGTCTTGATAGTTCTTCCTTAATGATAGATTCAAGCATTTTCTCAATTTGTGTAATAGCAGATAAGCTCAATAGTGCACATTTACTGGTTTGTGAAAGTAAAGATTTGTGAGAGTAAAATCAGTGTTTATTAAGCAGTAATCTAAATATATTCCAAGTCCACCAGCACATCTAAGTCAGGGAATTTGCTAAACTTATCCTGGCATTTGAATGCTAGAAATACAATTCATCTTAGCAAGTACCTTATTAAAATGCCAGGTTTAATTTTCATTTGCTGATTGATTTACCTTCTATTTGTAGTATTTTCATTCAGTTTTGTTCATCAGATAATTAGCAGTGAAGATGACTCTAGGCAATTTTGCACTGATTAATTCACACTTGTCGAAACTGATCCACAAAACTAAGATGGTAAAAGCAAAACATACCGGAAATACTCAGTTCAAACAATGCCTATGGACAGAAAAAATGTTAATGTTTCAAATTGAGGTTCTCTTCACAGATGCTCCCCGACCTGCTGGCTATTTTCAGCATTTTCTGGTTTTAATTCAGATTCCCATCATTTGTAGTTTAGTATTAGCTTTCACAAAACAAAACATTCTAATCAAATCGGGGAGACAAAGTATTGAAGAAATCACTTCGAGCAGTAATGTTGATAAAATGTTCTGAGTTAGTGTCTCAAAATCCTCAATTTGTTGACAACATATCAATAGATACCTAAGTAACTATACAACAGCAGTGGTTTGTTAAGATTTGAAATGCACTGCCTGAATTTGTGGTGCAGATAGTTATTTCTTTGTAACGAGGGTTCCGTTCCTCACAGCTCTGCGAATGATGAAATTCTCCAGTGCACAGCCTGTTAAAGATAGGTTAAAAAAATCACAGATACACAATTTTTGCTCATGGATATTGATTCTTGTTGCTACTTATAATTTTTAACCCAGACAGGCAAATTCACAATTTGTGATTTCACGGATACAGAACGTTTACTGTAGAGTCAACCAATGCCTTCAAAAGAAAACTTGATCATCATCTGGAGGAAAAACAATTACAAAGCTTTGGGGAGAGATGGGTGAGAGTGACTAGGGGAGTTGATCTTGCAAAGAATTGTCATTAGCACAACAAGCCAAATGTCCTTCTCTATGTTACAACCATTCTATGATCTTACGAACATTTCACTTGATTTGCTACTGTTAACATTGCAAAGAAGTTAATGGCAGAGTGTTTTTTGTTGGTTAAGGTTCCTCTCTCCAATAATGGAAGCAATTCACTTCTCTCATTTGCTTTTTAATCAACTCCAACTGTTTAACTTTGTGATTGAGCATTTTCACATCCAAAGTTTACAATTGTTCATGTCCCTTTCAACTATTTTTCATCATAATGGCCACTTTATGGCTCTAATCTAATCCTTTTGATTATAAGAATGGGCACAACTCTTATGTCCATTAGTAGCTTGATGAAAAAAGAAACACGCATATCTTTAGATCACTTCTGATTAAATAATGCATTCACAAAGTTGATGAAACAAAAAGCAAATAAAAATACATTTTTAAAAAAGTTCTGAACACCAGTAGGGTGATGGTTCTCCATGTGTTTGACACTGCAAAAATAACACAAAGAATTTATGTGGGTTTACGGATAACAAATATGCAATCATTTCCTATTTAGATCAGAAATTGCATGTCAGTGGAATGAATGGAAAGGGATCAAGTTCATTAGGATTTGATACGATCGGAATGGTTGGAATTAATAGAAAGAGTTCAATTCTCTACATTCTCCAAAAATTCTGTTGGAGTTCTGGGAAGTGGGACTGAATTGATTCTTTGGAATATTGGTCTTAAAATAGGTGTTTGACTTTTGCAACTCGACTGAACATTGTGAAGATGCAACATGAAGTCTCAGAATTAAGATGCTCAGTGGTATTATGGCACGAAGGAAGCCATTCATCCTATCTTGTTGACACCAGTTCCTCAAATGAGCATCATTATCCAATGGCACTCTCTTGCTTTTCTCCCCCATACCCTTACATACTATTCCTTTCCAAATAATCATTCAGTGCCCTCTGAATGCCTCAATTGAACCGGTTTCCATCACA
Source organism: Hemiscyllium ocellatum (assembly GCF_020745735.1). Lineage (NCBI taxonomy): Eukaryota > Metazoa > Chordata > Chondrichthyes > Orectolobiformes > Hemiscylliidae > Hemiscyllium > Hemiscyllium ocellatum. Next base: position 257,713 of record NC_083426.1, on the reverse strand, counting down.
TTTTCAATCACTGCCTTCCATAAACCTAACTATTCACTAAGTGAAAAAGCTTTTTCACACATCACTTTAAAACAATTAAGGTTCCACTTAACAAGATATTTGTACTAGGGCCAGAAAATCTTGCATTATATATTTAACAATTAAAAGGAACAATACAAATATATATATATAAAACCTAGAATTCTATGAGAGGTGGTACAAAATATGAAATTCTTGGTTAATGTTAGCAATAAGTAGACACAAACATAAAACAACATTTTACGGCTTTACCTTTTCACCATAGTTAATGATCAGTCAATTAACTCCCTGTGGCTTGAAATGTTCCTCAACTACTACTACTTTCAATTCTTTCATCTCCTTTCCCACAGACCGTAGCTTTTGGAGTTATGGTTGTCCTCTGATACCTCAACCAAGTGTTCATTCATGTGTGAAGCTAAATACGTTATTTAACAATATGAGTCATGACAGGCCCAAAGATATCCCACGTAATTACCACATAAAACTTTCCAACAGATACTAGTGACTTGGCATTCAGTTTAGTGTCAAATACAATAGTTGGGAAGAAAATCTGCTTTGATTCCCATCATCAATATGTCGATAAATAAAATCATTAGATCTCCCAGCTTACAAAATGCAGTTCACGAAGACAGTGATTAATTTATTACACAGTTACAGAATGATTGACTATGATACAGAATGGCGTTGGAAATTACTGAAGAAGCTCCTCCCAGCTGATTGGCTTTGAGAATACTTCCCTCTCAAGCCACAGGTCATAGTTCATTTGGAATTCCTCTGGCAGTACCAGCTGCTGTCCTAGTACACTCTGCAAACAGTTATCCACTGGAGCAAAATCAGGATTACTTGGATTTTTATCATATCTGCGACTATTAAAACGTTCAATGTTGGCTCTCAAAGCACATTCCTCAGCCTGAAAATCCCACGGACGGGCATCAAGATCTAAAAATAACATTTTTGAAATTAGAATACTAAATTAAAAACTATCATTTAAAATGGACTTTAAAATATAACATTTAATTCAATGTCAATGATTTAGCTTTTTATAGGATAACAGATCTCAACTATTCAAGTTTAGAAGATGATAGCCCTTTGACCTCACCATTCCAGAATGTGGCTGCCATGAATTTCTGATTAAGCTTACAGATCCAAATGAAACTTCCACACAAACATGTAACTGCACTTGAAGTTCTATTGTAAAGAATGCAAGAATGAAAAATACAGCACTACCTCCATACTTCACTGGGAGGTCAGCCTAGAGTATATATTTAAGCATGATTAAACTGAAAGTTCAGACAGTTCCTAGATTTCAGTCTGCCTTGTGACATTATCAATTCCACTGTGTATCTCCACTGTGAAAATTTCCACATGAAAACGCACGACATGAGCATCTTCACCAAACAGACTGCAGTGATTAAAGGCAGAAGTTTACGAACTTCTCAAAGGGAAAACTGAAGATGACCAATAACTCCTAGTATTGAGAGCAAAGGCCATATTACCCAGAAAGAATGCTAAAACAAAATACTAGGGGTACAAATAATAATGACGACCAATGAAGTACTTCAATGGAGAAGGGTCACTTTTAGGTGTTTCCAGGAAAATGCAGCATTAAGACATTATCTTTTTATGTTTGTGTATTTTGAATTATGGACTGAAATGGAAAAAGGGCTGTTTTAAAAATCATAGCGTGTACAACAGATTGCGGCACTTTTAAAAATTGAGTTACAAAAAATCATTGTAAATGGATTCACTCTGTTGCTTTGTTCAAGCCGCGGAGGAGTTTGATGCAAATGGGATGTTACCAAGGTCTGAACTCAAAGGATACGTACAAAGTATTTTTCAGCCAGAACAAGTAGCTGACTGGTTTGTGAAGTGGTGACCAGTTGTCAGTTTCAAAAGTTATCAGTCTGCCAACGACAATGTGATTGACATCTGGGTTATGAATGATACTTCCGGAAGCCTTCAGACCTCGAGAAGGGGAAGTAGTAACTTTCTCTGCAGTAGAAAAATTACAAAGCCTACAGAAAACCACTTTATTTTCCCTCAACAGTAGCCATAAGCTGCAGCTTCCAACCAGAAACCAAGAGACTTTACTATTAAGGTACAAGTTTACCTGTGCCTCCTGTGAAGAAGTGAAAAAGAACCTAGAGAAAAGTGATTAAAGAACTTGAATAAAAAAAAAAGTAATCACTTTGATGGGATTATACTATTGTCCACCCCAACAGCTACTGAGACATTGAGGAAAACAATGTAGGCAGATTACGGAAGATTTGACAGGGTTGTCATAGTGGGTGACTTTAACTTCCCCAACATTGACTGGGAATTCTTAGTGCAGAAGGCTTTGTTAGGTGCATCCAAGACAGTTTCTTGAAACAGTATGTGGATAGTCCAACCAGAACAGACGTTATACTGGACCTTGTACTCGCGACTGAGCTAGATCAGGTGACTGACTTTTAAGTGGCAGAGCAGTTTGGACACAGTGATCACAACTCCTTAAGTTTTAAGATTGCTATGAATAAGGATAAGTCAGAACTTGTGGGTACGTACTAAATTGGGGGAGGGCAAATTACAACAGTATTAGGCAGGAGCTTGGGAGAGTTAACTTAGAGCAGCTGTTATCAGACAAGTCCTAATTTGACCTGTGGGAATTGTTTAAAGACCTGCTGAGAATTCAAGGCCGGCATGATCCAGTAAGGAGGAAGGACAAGGATGCAAAGGTAAGGAACCATTGATAATGAGGGAGGTTGTGAATTTGTCAAAATTAAAAAAAAATGTAAGTAAGGTTTAGGAACCTAAAATTGGACTGGGTCCATAAGGAAAGTAAAGAAAGCAGGAAAGCACTCAAATAGGGAATTAGAAAAGCAAGGGCCATGAAATGATCTTGACAAATAGGGTTAAAGAGAATCCAAGGCATTCTATACTGACATTATAAACAAGAGGATAACTAGGGAGAGGGTAGGACCACTCAAGGATAAAAGAGGGAACTTGTGCTTGAAAGCAGAGGATGTGGGTGAGATCATTGCATCAGTATTCACCCATGGAGAATAGGGAGATTAGTGTGGAGCATGCTAATATGTTCTGAGATCAAGAAAGAAGTGGTGTTGGGTCTCTTGAAAAGCATTAATGTTGTTAAGTTCCCAGGGTCTGATGGTATTTAGCCCAGGTTATTTGGAGGCAAAAGAGGAGATTGCTGGGTCCTTGTCCAAGATCTTTGTATCCACACTAGCCACTGGAGAGATCCTGGAGGACTGGCAAGTAGCAAATGTTGTTTATCTATTCAAAGAGGGAAACAGGGATAATCTAGGAAACTACAAACCAGTGAGTCTCACATCAGTGGTTGGGAAGCTAATGGAGAGAATTCTTAGGGATATGATTTACAAGCATTTGGAAAAAAGTGTGGACTAATTAGGGACAAACTTCATTGAATTTTTTGATGCGGTAACAAAGGTGAACGTGGAAGGTAAAACAGTGGATGTTCTCTTAATGGATTTTAGTATGGCTTTTGACAAGGTCCCTTGTGTAGGCTCAACCAGAAGATTAAGATGCATGAGATCCAGGTGACTTGGATATTTGTATTCAAAATTGGCTTGACCAAAGAAGTCAAAGGGTAGTGGGGGAAGGGTCTTTTTCTAGCTGGAAGTCTGTGACTATTGGTATTCTGCGGGGATCCATACTGGGACCTCTGCTGTTTGTGATGTATATAAATGACTGGAATAAAAATATAGATGTGTGGGTTAGTAAATTTGCAGACTGACGCAAAGATCAGTGGAGTTGTGGATTGTGGAGAAGGTTGTCAAATGGTACAGCAAGATATCAGTCAGTTGCAGATTTGGGCAGAGAAACAGCAGATAGACTTTAATCCAAACAAGTAACCAGAAGAAGAGGACTCTGTAAGGTAAGGATTTTTCTTTTCTTTTATATATTCAAGTGCATTGTTTGGTATTAGTTAGTTGAGTTAAAGCTAAGGTGTACAATGGCAGGGGACCTCAGACCTGTAGTATGTGCCTCTTGCTTGATGTGGGAGCTCAGGGAAGTGGCTGATGTCCCTGACTCTTACACTTGCAAGAGGTTTGTCCAGCTGCAGCTGTTACTTGACTGCATAATGGTTCTTGAGCTGCGGATGGACTCACTGTGGAGCACCACGATGCTGAGGAGCTCGTGGAGAGCACGTTTAGTGAACTGGTCACGCCGCAGGTTAGAGTTGCTGAGGGAGACAATGAATGGGTGACCAAAAGTCAGAGAAAGCATAAGAAGGCAGCGCAAGTGTCTCTTATGGTCATTTCCCTCCAAAACAGGTATACCATTTTGGATACTGTTGGGGGAGATGGGTCACCAGGGGAGGGAAGCAGTTGCCAGGATCATGGCACTGCGGCAGGCACTGGTGTTCAGAAGGGTGGGAAAAGATTTGTAGGAACATAGTCATAGGGGATTCTATTGTAAGTGGAGTAGATAGGTGGTTCTGTGGCCGAAAACAAGACTCCCGGATGGTATGTTGCCTCTCAGGTGCTCGGGTCAGGGATGTCAACAATCGACTGCAGAGCATTCTGAAATGGGAGGGTAAATAGCCAGTTGTTGTGGTGCATATAGGCACCAATGATGTAAAGAAAAAATGAGATGAGTTCCTGAAAACAGACTTCAGGGAGCTAGGAGAGAAGTCAAAGAGGAGGACCTCAAAGATAGTGATCTCGGGATTACTACCGGTGATGAAGGAAGGGCTGTAGATGTCATATACATTGATTTCAGTAAGGCATTTGATAAGGTCCCCATGGTAAACTAAGGGAGAAAGTGCAGTCACATGGTGTGCAAGGTGTTCTAGCTAGGTGGATAAAGAACTGGTTGAGCAGAGACAGAGTAGTAGTCGAAGGGAGTTTCTTGAGAAATGGAGAAAGGTGACCAGTGGTGTTCCACAGGGATCAGTGTTGGGGCCACTGGTGTTTGTAATTTACATAAATTACCTGGAAGAGGGCACAGCAGGTATAATCAACAAGTTTGCAGATGACATGAAGATTGGTGGATTAGCAGAAAGCATAGGGAACTTTCAAAGAATATAGATAGACTGGAGAGTTGAGTGGAGAAGTGGCAGATGGAGTTCAATCTGGGCAAATGTGAAGTGAAGCATTTTGGGAAGTCAAATTCTAGAGTGAGCCATATTTTAAACGGAAGAGCTTTGGAAAAAGTTGATGAGCAGAGAGATCTGGGAATTCAGGTCCATTGTATGCTGAAGGTGGCTGCACAGGTACACAGTGGTCAAGGAGGCATACGGTATGCTTGCCTTCATCAGACGGGGTATTGAGTATAAGAGCTGGTAGGTAATGTTAAAATTGTGCAAGACTTTCGGTCGGCTGCATTTGGAATACTGTGTACAGTTCTGGTCGCCACATTACCAAAAGGATGTGGATGCTTTGGTGAGGGTGTAGAGAAGATTTGAGGATGTTGCCTGGTATGGAAGGTGCTAGCTATGAAGAGAGGTTGAGTAGTTAGCTTTGTTTTCATTACAAAAAAGGAGATTAAGGGGGGGCCTGAAGGGAGGCCTACAAAATCATGAAGGGTATAGACAGGGTGGATAGAGATAAGCTTTTTCCCCAGGGTGAGGGATTTAATAACAAGAGGTCACGCGTCCAAGGAGAGAGGAGAAACACTTAAGGGGGATACATGCGGCAAGTACTTGACACAGAGGGTGACAGGTGCCTGGAATGCGTTGCCAGCAGAGGTAGGAGAGGCAGACATTGTAGATTCATTTAAGGTGCATCTGGACAGATGAGTAGGTGGGGAGTACAGGGATACAGATCCTTAGGAACTGGGCGATAGGTTTAGACAGTAGATTTGGAATGGCACAGGCCTGGAGGGCCGAAGGGCCTGTTCATGGGCTACAAACTTTCACTGCACTTTGTTCTTTGAAAAAGGATGAGATGCTGCTCTTTGGGAGATCAAATGTTAAGGAAAAGTATACAGTTAATGGCAGGACCCTGAACAGCACTGACGTATAGAGGGATTTTGAGACAATTGCTCCCTGAAAGTGGCCACTCTAGTAGACAGGGTGGTAAAGAAGGCATATGGCACACTTGCCTTTACTAGTCAGGGCACTGAGTACAAGAGCCAGGTAGGCATGATGCCGCTTTGAGACTTTGATTTGGATGTACAGAGTATTGTATTTAATTTTGATTGCCACATAACAGCTTTGAAGGGGGTGTAGGAGAGGTTTCCCAGGATGCTGCCTGGATTAGAAAGTATGAGCTATAAGGAGAGCTAGAAAAACTCTGGTTATTTTCTCTGAAGTGGCAGAGGCTGAGGGGAAACTCGATTGAACGTTATAAAACTGAGATGTATCGATAAGGTTGACGGTCAGAATCTTACTTCCTGAACTGAAATATCTGATACTAGGGGGAAGGCTCAAAGGAAATGTGAGGAGCAACAGTTTTTTTTAAAACACAAACAGTGGCAGCAGTCTGAATGTGTTGCCAGTCATGGTGGTTGAGGCAGATACAATAGGGGCGTTTAAGGGACTTTTAGATAAGCACATGAAAATGCAAAGAATGGAGGGATATGGACTAAGGACAGGCAGATGGGATTAATTTAGTTTGGCATCCTGTTCGGCACAACATTGTGGGGCGAAGGGCCCATTTGTTTCCTATACTGTTCTATCTTCTATGAAGAACAGCAAGTCCTGGCAACCAAAAAGATAATCTCAGCAAACAATGTGGACTGAGGATACTGAACTTCATTCTATCTTTTCCAAATCTGCTGGTATTCTGAGGATGTAACTAGTAGCACCATCGGGGGAGCCAGCACACGTGGTTTATTTGGATTTCCAGAAGGCTTTCGACATAGTCTTACTTAAGAGGTTAACATGTAAGATTAAAATGCATGGGACTGGAGTAGTGTATTGAAATGGATTTTAAAAATTGGTTAATAGACAGTACAAATGGCTCCTTTTCTGAAGGGCAGGCAGAGATTAGTGGGATTGGTACTCGGACCCTAGCTATTCACAATATATGTTAATGATTTAGATGAGGAAACTAAAATTAATGTCTCAAAAGTCACAGATGACACAAAGCTGTGGAAGGGTGAGCTGTGAGGATGCAGTGTGATTTGGACTGGCTGAGTGAGTGGGCAAATGCATGGTAGGTACAATATAATGTGGATTAATGTAAGATTATCCACTTTGGTAGCAAGGTTTTCAGTTTTGGCTTTCTGCAGTTGCTGGGATCTTGAAGCTAGGCTGGAAACACTTATTCCTCTCTCTATTATAGCTAAAAGCTGGAGTTCTCTTCCTGCTGCTACAATTGCATGTGAGACCATCCATTTTATTGAATTTGCCTTTGCCAAGGGTGTGTTTATGGGATGTTACTATATTGCAACAGTTACTGTTCAGTAGTTAAATAATCTAGTATTCTATAAAGTTTTCCAGTTGTTATTATAAGTTTGGGAGAAGATTTGTAACTTGGGTGCTCGTTGTTGTGGTTCTGTTCGCCAAGCAGGGAATTTGTGTTGCAAACGTTTCGTCGCCTGTCTAGGTGACATCCTCAGTGCTTGGCAGCCTCCAGTGAAGCACTTCTGTGATGTTTCCGCTGGCATTAACAGTGGTTTGTCTCTGCCGCTTCTGGTTGTCGGTTCCAGCTGTCCGCTGCAGTGGCCGGTATATTGGGTCCAGGTCGATGTGCTTGTTGATAGAATCTGTGGATGAGTGCCATGCCTCTAGGAATTCCCTGGCTGTTCTCGGTTTGGCTTGCGCTAAATAGTAGTGTTGTCCCAGTCGAATAGGACTGCACAAAACACTACATAGGACAAACAGGAAGACAGCTAACGATCCACATCCATGAACACCAACTAACCACGAAACGACACGACCAGCTATCCTTAGTAGCCACACACGCAGATGACAAGCAACATGAATTCGACTGGGCCAACACTACTAATGCTCGGCGAATAGAACCACAAAAATAGTTATTAGCTGTAGCGTATGAATAAAGTGAGTTTTGCTTCAAGACTGGTAGTTTGACTAATCAGATTGCATACTGAATGACACATCTGCACTTGCCCTTTAAAATAAGAAAACATTAGTGGGTAGACTATCTTCTTCATACTTTGGGTTTTGGTCTGGTCCATGACAAAAGAAACCTGGACTGTATTTTTCATTCCCCAGGATCTAAGATGACAGATGAATTGGGGAACTTCTGCATTGTTTGATAAATCTTTAACTTTTGTGACAACTCCAGGAACAATAGAGTTTGATATCCAATTTATCCCAACAATTTAAGGATGTCTTTCCAGGAAGGAAATCATTTACAGGACAAAGTTAACAAAGATTAGAGCAAAATTAACCACAGCATCAATCTTTTGATTTCTACTGCAAAAGAATGAAAGAAAGTAAGGTTTATATTTCTAATACTTTTAAGTACAAACATTAGGCACATACCATTCCCATAAGCCCAGTCATCATTCAGTCGATGGCGCACCTTCTGATAGATTGCAGACATTGTCTTCATGTTGCTCTTCCGCCATTGCCGACCTAAGTATTTGGTCTGTACCTTCAGCAACTTCAGAACATATAACTGCATCATGGCTTGTTTCACTTTGAGTGCTCGTTTCAGGATTGGAGCTGACTTAAATACTACCAGCATCTATATAATGAAGAATAAATATTCACTGAAGGCAATGAATGAGAGTCAGTTTTTAAAAACTCATTGTAGAGTAGCATTTAACACAATTTTACACAATTTCTTAAACCACAATTTGGTAAGCACTTAAAATTCCCAAATGTGTTGACATGATAGGTTACTGAACTTATTTTATATTTTTTGGGTTTACAGCTGTTACTTAGTGTTGAATAAATATTACGGTCCATAGTGGGTCCTCATATCTGGAAATTGTTGAAAAGCCACTAATATGATTCACTGACAAACATTCAAGTATCCACTGTATTCATCAATTCTCTTTTTAAAGACTGAATGCAATATTTTGCTCGTCTAAATACTTAACATAGCATTGTAGAGTACAGAGTGGAATAACAGACCTCTTATCAAATGAGAGTACAAGCAGGCACAATAAATTTCAGGTTCTCAAGAGGGTCATTCTCCTTTTATTTTCAAGGTTTCACCCTTCACTTTCCCCTGAACTGGGGCTTTTAAAATCTAACAACAATGGTAATGTAAAACAATGAGCATCTGCTTATGTAGGTGCATCAGAAACAGCACACCGAGCGAACTGCTAGTCTCATCATTGCTTTTACAATTTGAAAGGAGTTGTATTTAAATGTACAGTTGACATGCTCAAACATACCATTGTCCTTGAATGTTTCCATTTGGTCAGCTTATTGAGGATTCTAAGGAGGTTTATGCATGAAAAGAGATTCCTCCAGCAGAACTGGTTGTTATCACCTGTTTCCTACATGGGACGAACAAATGTTTGAACATTCACTCAATGAAACCAAACACGTTAAATTGCCAACAATAGCTATTATGAAAAAAACAAGTTATTGAAACTCATTGTATGTCATGTTTACTCTGTTGCTTTAAGTAATGAGAGAGGTGTAAAAGTAGATGGCCCGTCTCTGGGGTGTGTATACAAGACGAGATGCAGCTAACAAAACGCTGCTGATTGGTTTGTGGAGTTGTGGATGCCAAAGGTGAATACCCTGATAATAGCTACGTGTTTGAACAGTTTGTCGGTACGAACAGTATTGACAGAAGCCTTTGGTTGCTGAAAGGGCAGGTGTTATCTCTCTCCTTCCATTAAAATACTAAAGCTACCAGTTTTTATAAAGTTTTGCCATTAACCAGCAAGTTAGAGACTTTATAATTTGCTCTGTGTCATCTGTGAAGAGGCAAGAAAACCTGAAGAAAAAGATCAGGGTTCTGAAGGACTTTGATTTCCTTTTAACTCCAATCAAATCTTGAGAACTGGTGTTATTGAATTGTTTCTCCAGTATTTCACTTCCCTTCTATTTTTAGCACCAGTGATCTTTTTCTTGTCTGTATGTAGGAGGGTTTTAGAAAGATGTCAGAGTCAAACCTACATGTAAACAGCTCATAGTTGTTCAGCTATACTTTATTTATTTGTATTAAATAGTAACTCTTGTGAAGTACAGAAACCTGGTCTATGTTTTCTGTTAACCTGAGTCCACCAGACAGGTAAATTGGAGTATTGCACACTTTGACAAAATCTTTACTTTTTGTGATGGCCCTGGGAATAGAGGGGTTTGATTTCCAATGTACTACTCCATCGAGGCATACCAATAAATTTTTCTTTGTACAAATTTTAAAATTAGTCTTCAGAAAAATGTAAAACTGCCTTTTGACAATTTCTTTTAAATGGAATGTGATTGTCCTCGGCAAGGCTGGAATTTGCTTATCCCTAATTGCCCTTGAACCAAGTGGCTTGCTCAGGTTTTCAGAGCGTAGTGAAGAGTTAGCCACATTGCTGTTACATCTGCACATAGGCTGGACCAGGGTAAGGATGACATTTTCTTTTTCAAAGGACAATAAATGAACCTTATGGGTTTTACAACAATCGATAATGGATATATAATTCCAATTAGACTAGCTATTTTACATTCTAGGTTGTACTGAATAAAGATTTTCCAGTTAGTGGTTAGATTCTAATCCAAGTTTCAAGAATGTTAGGTTAGAGCTCTAGATTAGCAGTGAGACTTCACCAGTTTCCTCATTTCCCCTCCTCCCCCATTCCCCCCCCATCTTACCTCAGTTCCAACCTTCCAGCTCAGCAACATCCTCATGACCTGTCCTACCTGCCAATCTCCCTTCCCACCTATCCGCTCCACCCTCCTCTCCGACCTATCACCTCCATCCCCAACCCCATTCACCTACTGTGCTCTTTGTTACCTTCTCCCCAGCACACCGTCCCCCCCCATCCCCCATTTATCTCTCCACCCTGGATGCTTCCTGCCTCTATTCCTGATGAAGGGCTTTTGCCCGAAATGTCGATTTTCCTGATCCTCAGATGCTGCCTGACCTGCTGTGCTTTTCCAGCATTACCCGGATCTAAATTCTAGATTAGCAGTCCAGTAACTTCTAAATTACTGTTCTCATAGACCGTCCAAGATGTCCTCATTCAGTACCATCAGCTAAAGAATGGGGGAATGTTGTGTGGAAGTTAATTGAAGTGTGGAAAAACAATTAACATTATAGGGTGAATCCTTCAAAATGAGTTGCAGCTGCAAAAAACATTTTGAGCTGTGCAAAACTAGATCAAGGGTTGACAGTTACCGCAATTTAACTGGTAACGATATATTTGAAGAAATAAATTTGAGTTATATACAGACTTTTCACAAAATCTTGATGCACTGATTTCGATGTGGCAACAGGAGTTGAAGCATTGCTCTAAAAGGTAAAACCGCCACAGTCCTTGAGGATGATAGAGTTGCTCTCTTGTTAGTGAGAGAGCTGATTGTGGTGATTTAACCTGAGAGTCACCACACCTCAATGAGGAGAGAGGTTGAGACTGCGGGAACATCATGACAATTTCAGCTAGTGTGGGAATTGAATATGTTGGTATGACTCTGTATTACAAACTAGTGTTCATTATATTTTTCAGCATATTGTCAGTAATTGTAAAAATAAACCAGAATGACAGATGTGCAATTTGAATGTACATACCAATCTTGGGATTTAGAATCATAGAATCCCTACAGTGCAGATATAGGCCATCCAGCACATTGAGTCTGCACAAACCCTCTGAAGAGTATGCCACACAGATATCCCATATCTCCCCTCACCATGTCCCCCCTTCCCCACACACCACCCAACCCCCATCCCTGCAACCCCAAATTTGACATGGCTAATCCACCCAACTTGCTTTCCTGGAAGCTATGGAGCAATTTAGCATGGCCAATTCACCTAACCTGCACATTTTTGCACTGTGGAGGAAACCGGAGCACCCGGTGGAAACCCATACAGACACAGAACTTGCAAACTCCTAAACAGGTTATTACCAAAGGAATGTGCAAATGAGATGTGTACAGATGGGATAAAACGTAGCTTGGAAACTCAAAGTTGGAATCTATTATTTGTGGAAATTCCTTGCATTTGAAATATGATAAGTTCAAGGAAAGGAAAACTGTAGGATATTTTAAGTTCATTTGATTTGGTAGTTAAAGCATTATGCCTAAATGACTGGTCAGATACTGAAGCAGTGGATGATAAAATGCAGCAAGATGGGGACAATATCCAGGATAGGTGAAAACTGGCAAGCAACATTCACATTAAACAAATGCCAGGCAATGTTCATCTCCATTAAGATATAATCTAACAATGCAATGGCAATACCATCACTGAATATCCCACTATCAGCATCTTTATCATTGAACTAGACAAGCCAGACTGTAAATATAGTGATTGCTAAAGCAGGTCAGAGGCTAGGAATTTTGCAGCAAGAAACTTACTTCCTCACTCCACAAAGCTTTTCACCATCTTCAAGGATTCCTGATGAAGGGCTTGTGCCCGAAACGTTGAATTTCCTGTTCCTTGGATGCTGCCTGACCTGCTGCGCTTTAACCAGCAACACATTTTCAGCTCTGATCTCCAGCATCTGCAGACCTCACTTTTTACTCACCATCTTCAAGGCACAAGTCAGAGTGTGCTAGAATACTCCCCACCTTCCTGGATCAATGCAGCTCCAATAAAACTCAGGAAAATTGACACCATCCACAAGAAGCTTTCTCCATCAGCCTACCATGGGGAACCTTATCAAACATCTTACTGAAGTCAGTGTATATGATACCTACAGCCCTTCCCTCATCAATCAACATTGTCACTTCCTCAAATAATTTTATTAAGTTGGTAAGACATGACCTTCCCTGCACAAAACCATGCTGCTGAGGTTTGTGCAGCCTCAATGTGCTGGATGGCCTATATCTGCACTGCAGGGATTCTATGATTCTAAATCCCAAAATTGGTATGTACATTCAAATTGCACATCTGTCATTCTGGTTTACTTTTACAATTACTGACATTATGCCGAAAAATGTAATGAACACTAGTTTGTTATACAGAGACACACACCAACAGCGCATATTCAATTCCCACACTAGCTGAAAGCCCATATTCTTCCAAATGTAAATAGATCCAATCCCTCAGTATCTTCTTGATCAGCTTTCCTACCACTGATGTTAGGCTCGCAGGTCTATAATTATCTGGAATATCCTTGCAACCCTTAAACAAGGGGACAATATTAGCAATTCTCCAGTCCTCTGGGACCTCACCAGTGTTCAAGGATGTTGCAAAGATATCTGTTAAAACCCCAGCTACCTCCTCTCTTACTTCCCTCAGTAACCTGGGATAGATCCCATCTGGACCTGGAGACTTGTCCACCTTAATGCCTTTTAGAATACCCAACACTTCCTCCCTCCTTATGCTGACTTGACCTATAGTAATTAAACATTTAACCTCAACATGTCCCTCTCCTCGATGGATACTGATGCAAAGTACTCATTAAGAATCTCACCCATTTTCTTTGACCCCATGCATAATTTCTCTTTGTCCTCGAGTGGACCAACCCATTCTCTAGTTACTCTCTTGCTCCTTGTATACAAAAGGCTTTGGGAATTTCCTTAACCCTGTTTGCTGAAGATATTTCATGACCCCTTTCAGCCCTCTTAATTCCTTGTTTTAGATTGATTCTACTTTCCTGATATTCTTCCAAAGCTTTGTCTAGACCTTATGCACGCTTCCTTTTTCCTCTTAGCTAATCTCTCAATTTCACCTGTCATCCATAGTTCCCTAATCTTGTCATTTCTATCCCTCATTTTCAGAGACATGTCTGTCCCGTGCTCGCATCAACCTCCTCTTTAAACACCTTCCACACATCAAATACAGATTTACCATCAAACAGCTGCTCCAAAATCCACATTCTCCAACTCCTGCCAAAGTTTGCTTTAGTTGGTCTTCCCCAATTTAGCATTCTTCCTTTAGGAATACTTTCAGCTTAGTCCATGAATATTCTGAAACTTGAGGAATTGTGTTGAATATTCCCGAAGTAATCCCCTACTGAAACTTGAACCACCTGGCCATAAGTCTGGAGTCACATGTAGACCAGACCATGTAAAGAATGCATTTTCCTTCCCTAAAAGATATTAGTGAAGCAGATGGGTTTTTCTGACATGGTTTCATGGTCATTATTAGAACCTTATTCTAAGATTTTTAGTGAATTCAATTCAAATGAATTCCATCATCTGCTTGATTTGAACCTGGGTCCCCCCCAGACATTACAAGTCTCAGGATTTACAGTCCTGCGATAACACCACTAAGCCGATACTTACCCATATACTGTCATTGATTTGATTCGTTCAGTCTATATGGAGATTAGTCACGAAGTTACACCTGTATCTTCATTTATTGCATCTCTAATTCTCTGTTTAATGCCTTCCCCAACATTACCACTACCGTGCAGGGGTCTACATCCAGACATTGATCTGTGGACTAATGACTAGTTATTGAAATCACAGGAAGCTGAACAGCTTGAGGCTATGAACAAGATTGGCCAATGCCTTCAGATTTCAAACAGCTCAGGAAACCTTTAGCAGGAAAGGACTTTAACAAAACAGTAGTAGGGCTGAAAGAGGCCATGAAATGCCTTGGCAAACAAGACTGAGGAAAATCCCAACATGTCCTATACATATATGAGGAGGAACAATGTAAGAATTAGGAGCAGTAGACAATTCAGTTGTTCAATCATGACTGATCTTACACTGGTCTCAATTCTATTTTCCTGCCTTCTCCCCATTGCCCTTTATCCTGCTTTATCATCAAAAACATATCTGTCTTTTTTGAATCTGTTGATTGATTCTCCCTCCACTGCCTCTGGGGCAGTGAGTTCCATACATTCACAACCCTGACAGAAGTAGTTTCTCCTCATCTTAACCTACTTCTTCTCACTGTATATGTATTGAGATGGATGAAAAAATTGATAACACATAGCAAACAAAGAGCAGGAATAAAGAGGCTTTTTTTCTGAATGGTAGGTAGTGACTAGTGGAATACCAGAAGTATTGGTATTAGGACTCTAACTATTCACAATATGTATGAATGATTTAGAAGGGACATGGGGAGACCATAGATGGAATATTGTGTGCAGTTGATTCCCTATCTGAGGAAGGATGTTCTCATTAAAGAGAGAGAGCAGTGAAGGTTTTTTCCCAAATGGATTCTTGGGAATGGTAGGATTGACAGCTGAGGAGAAATTGAATTGGTTAACATTGTAACTACTCTTGTTTGAAAGAACAAGGGGGATCTTGTAGAAACCTATAAAATTCTAACAGGGCTGGATAAGTTAGTTGGAGTCAGGATGTTCACGATGGTGGGGGAGTCCGGAACAAGGGACCATAGTTTAAGGTAAAGGATTGTGATGTGAATAAACTCACAGAGGTGAGTCTGTGGAATTCACTACCACACGATGTGGTTGCAAAGGAGGTAGACACAGTTGGTAACTAAAGGACTTGGGGGTACAGGTGCATAAAACACAAAGCTAGCACACAGGTGGTGCAGCTAACCAGGAAGGCTAATAAAATGTTAGCCCTCATTCAAGGTGGTTGGCATATAACAGTAGGGATATATTACTGCAATTTCACAAGATAGTGGTGAGACCACATCAGAAGTTTTCTTCCCCTTATTTAAGGAAAGATATCATTTCATTGGAAACAATTCAGGGAAGGTTCACTCAGATGACCCCTGGTCTGGAGAGATTGCCTTATGAATAAAAGCTAAACAGGTTGGGACTCTCTCATTGGAGTGTAGATGAAGGAGAAAAAATCTCATTGAAATATATCAAATTCTTAAGACTTGACAGGGTAAATGCTGACAGGAAATTTCCCCTCACTGGAGAATCTACGACCAGGGACATACTCTGGGAATAAAGGGGTACCAATTTAAAACCAAGATGAAATGGAATTTCAGAGAGTTGTTTCTTTGCAATTCCTTGCCACAGAGAGCTGTGGGTTCATTGTTCTTTATAAGGTTGGGATAAATAGATTCTCGATCAATAGAGAATTAAGGATAAAGTGGAAAGTGCAGGAAAATGGACGTGAGGCATATTGGAAAAAGTGAGGACTGCAGATGCTGGAGTACCAGAATTGAAAAATGTGGTGCTGGAAAAACACAGCAGGCCAGGCAGTATCCGAGGAACAGGAGAATCAACGTTTCGGGCATAAGCCCTTCTTCAGGAATCCTGAAGAAGGGCTTATGCCCGAAACGTCAATTCTCCTGCTCCTCGGATGCTGCCTGGCCTACTGTGTTTTTCCAACGTGAGGCATATTGAATCAACCATGATCCTGTTTAATGGCAGAGCCTACTCCTGTTCAACTTTTATGTTTTTGCATGTAAATTTATCACTAAAGTAGATATCATCTTCCAATTGAGGGACAGCTGATGACATTGAGGAAGTGGTGTTCCAAATCACAAACAACTTGCTCTAGCAAATAAGTTGTCATGTTTTTTCTGGTTCTTTTGATTACTATTCTATCACTGGAAAGATTTTCTCATTTATTCTCATAACTGTAAATGCTTCTATTAAATCTCCCCTGAACATCCCTATCTGCGACCTTTCCTAGGTCTTAACAGAGAGTGTCTATTTTTAAGTCAGTTTTATCAATCGATTCTACCACCTTCACTTATGTACCTGTATACATCAAGAAGTTTATTTATTCCTGCACATCTTCAAAATAGTACAATCTAATTTGTCATTTTAGTACTGTATTATTCGTTCCTCCAAAATAATGAATTAACTTGTTCTAAGTTATTTTACTGATTAGAGGCTCTGAAATATTTTACTTTGTTTGCTGCAAAATTTCATTTATTACCCATGAATTACATAAATAAAATAATTTAATGCTGCAGACAATTGAAGTGTTTTTAAAAATACAAAGACATCAAGGTACTCATTTATTTTCCACATGGGAGTAATTACATTTAACATTGGACAAGTCTTTAAAGAATTGACAATAGTGAGCAGAGTGGGTTTTTTTGGTTATATGTATTATTGATTAAAATTGAAAAGTATAAGACCATAAGACATAGGAGTGGAAGTAAGACCATTCGGCCCATCGAGTCCACTCTGCCATTCAATCATGGCTGATGGGCATTTCAACTCCACTTACCAGCATTCTCCCCGTAGCCCTTAATTCCTCGAGACAACAAGAATCTATCAATCTCTACCTTGAAGACATTTAGCGTCCCGGCCTCCACTGCACTCCGTGGCAATGAATTCCACAGGTCCACCACCCTCTGGCTGAAGAAATGTCTCCGCATTTCTATTCTGAATTGACCCCCTCTAATCCTAAGGCTTTGT
Organism: Hemiscyllium ocellatum; assembly: GCF_020745735.1. NCBI lineage: Eukaryota > Metazoa > Chordata > Chondrichthyes > Orectolobiformes > Hemiscylliidae > Hemiscyllium > Hemiscyllium ocellatum. The sequence continues at coordinate 240,400 of NC_083426.1, read as the reverse complement.
CCACAGGTCCTAGTCTCCTCGCCTAATGGAAACAATTTCCTAGTGTTCACCCTTTCCAAGCCATGTATTATCTTGTACGTCTCTATTAAGTCTCCCCTTAATCTTCTAAACTCCAATGAATACAATAAAACAAAGGTACTAACTTAGCCTGGAACAGCGTTTATTAGAGCAGTAAGACTGGGCTATTTTCTGATCTGTAGATTTTTTTTATATAGTATATTTTTAAAAATCTATTTTTTCTTCATAAATATCACAACAAATACAAAACAATGCAATTCAAAACAGTACAAAAATAAACCCAAATAATAAAAAAATTCCCCAACCCACCCTCCTATACGAATGTATAAACATATATAGAAAAGTATAAAATTAATAAAAAACCTAAACTAGCTATTTAACTAAATAAATAAATACCTAACAACAAATAGTTATAACTCAGCCCAGCTAAACAAAACACTCATACATTCACAGTTCCTCCTCCCTGGATATTGGACTCATGAAACACAATCATTACGGTTATAAAAGCCCTTATTAGTGTGGCAGATAATCTGTGTCCAGGTATTTCAAAAAGGGTTGCCGTGTCTTGTAAAAATTCTCAGTTTTGTGGTGTACCATATTTGTGAGAAAATCCCAGGGGAATATGCTCCATAACAATCTTCCGCCAACCTGACAGGCCTGGGGGGTTTTCGGATATATAGCAAGATATTCTTCCTCGCACAGAATGTAAGAATATTGAAAAGTTTTGCCTTATGCAAGTCTGCGGGAAATACAATGGCTAGGCCCAAAAGGAGAGAAATAGGGTCCTTCTCTATCCCTACACCTAAAATCCTCTCCATTGCACCCACCACAGCACTTTGTATGTTTGGAGCCTGTCACAAGACCAAAGACAATGGGTAAGAGTGCCCGTGCAGACCTTGCACTTGGGACACGTTGAAGATAGCCCCAGACCGTTTGTCAGAATTTAAACCGGGGATAAGTGGACCCCGTGGAGAATCTTCAACTTGTAAAGCATGGGTCCTATTGCAAATTGATATCTTCCTTGCAATCTCCCAAATATCCTCCCATTCCTCTGAAGAAACTTCAACACCCAGCTCTCTTTCCCACATCTTGCAGAGTCAATCAGACTCCTGAGGTGGCACCCCCCAATTGGTGACATAAAATACTGACAGAGAGTGTACTCTTAGCATTTAGTACCCTTCTTTCTATATCAGATTTGTAGGGATCAATCAAAAGTGTGGTCTTTTTTGAATAAAATCCCTAACTTGATTAAAAACAAAAGAGGTCTCTATTAGGTAACTCGTACTTCCGTACTAACTGATCGAAGGACATCATTACATCTCCCTCAAATAAATCACCCATGCAAGATATACCCCTAGCTGCCCAACATTTAAATCCTGAATCTATCATACCCACTAAAGGTGTAAACAAAGATGTTTTGCCAATATTACCTTCCCTCTGCCGAACTGCCCACCATGCTTTAACAGTACTGATGACTATTGGGTTATGGCAATATTCCCTAACGGTCCTCACCTTGTCCAAAAACAGCAAACTGGTAAGGGGGCACCTTGCCTGGGAGGCTTCAATATCTAGCCATATTGAAAGAGAGTCCCCACAAACCCAATCACTCACGTAGGTCAAAAGTGATCTTAAGTGGTAATTTTTAATGTCTGGAAGGTCTACTGGATCTGTAGATTATTAAGGTGCAAAAATGGCTTTGAGTAGAGTGATGTGGTCCTCCTATCGTATGTAGGAGATTAGGGAGAGTTTCCATGTTACTGATGATTATATCTGCAGTAAGTATGTTTGGTTGCGAATCCTATCAGATTGCATGGATTGGTTGCAGCACAATTAGAGGCAATAAGGAAATTACAAGAGCTAGAGTGTGTGGTGGATGGCAGTTACAGGAAGGGAGAAAAAATAATTGTACACTCAGGTCAATGGGTTGGAGTGGGAGGCAGGTAGTACAAGAGTCTCCTGTGGCTATCTCCATCTCAAACAAGTATGCTATTTTGGAAAATGTGGAAACTGATGAACTCTCAGGAGAATGTAGCACGAACAGCCAAGTTTCTGGTACTGAGACTAGCTCTAATGTAACGAGGGATACGTCAGGTTCCAAGCAATTAACTGTTACAGGGACTCTCTCTAGTCAGAGGCACAGACAATCATTTCTACGACTGACAGCGAGAGATCAGAAAGGTGTGTTCCTCCCTGGTGCTAGGATCAAGGATATCTCAGAGTGTGTAGAATATTCTCAAAGGGAGTGGGACCAGCAGGTCATTGTCCACATTGGAACTAACAACATAAGAGGGCAAAAGGATAAGATTCTGCAGGGAGAATATAGCAAGTTAGGCAGGAACTTAAAAAGGAGGTCCTAGAGGATAGTAACATCTCGATTATTCCTGGTGCCAGGCGCTAGTGAGGGTAGGAATAGGAGGATAGATCTGATGAACACATGCCTGATGAGCTAGTGCAGGGTGAATGGTTCACGTTCTTGGATCATTGGAATCTCTTCTGGGGTAGAAGTGATATGTACAAGAAGGACGGTTTGCACCTGAATTGGAAGGGGACTAAGCAGGGAGATTTGCTAGCGCGGCTTAGGGTTTTTGGGGGGCGGGGGGTTGATTTTAAACTAGTAAGGTGGTGAGGAGAGGAATTCAAGGAGATAATGAGGAAAGTGACCAATCTGAGACTGGTACAATTAGGAAAAGAGCAAGTCAAACATTCAGGGCAGGCAGGAACAAAGCAGAGAACAAGGTCGGGCTCATAAATTAAACTGCATTTATTTCAATGCAAGAGATCTAACAGGGAAGACAGATGAACTCAGGACATGGTTAGGTCTCTATTATTGCAATTATAGAGACGTGACTCAGGGATGGACAGGATTAGCAGCTTAATGTTCCAGGATACAAATGCTATAGGGGGATAGTAAGGGGGGGCAAGAGAGGGGAGGGTGTGGTGTTTTTGATAAGGGATAACATTAAGGCTGCACTTAGGGTGGATATACCTGGGAATACATCCAAGGAAGTTATTTGGGTGGAACTGTGAAGTAGGAAAGGGATGATCACCTTATTGGGATTGTACCATGGATTCTCCCAATAGTCAGGAGGATATTGAGAAACAAATTCGTAAGGAGATCTCAGCTATCTGTAAGAATAATAGGATAGTTATGGTAGGGGATTTTGACTTTCCAAACACAGACTGGGACTGCCACAGTGTCAAGGATTTACTTGGTGAGGAATTTGTTAACTGTGTTCAAGAAAACTTTCTGATTCAGTATGTAGGTGTACCTATTAGAGAAGGTGCAAAACTTGACCTACTCTCGGGAAATATGGCAGGGCAAGTGACTGAGGTGTCAGTGGGGGAGCATTTTGGGGCCAGCAACTACAATTCTATTAGTTTTAAAGTAGTGATGGAAAAGGATAGACTGGATCTAAAAGTTAAAGTTCTAAATTGGAGGAAAGCCAAAAGTTGATTGGGGGTGGATGCTCGCATGTAGAGGGAAGCCTTCAAAACTGAGATTATTAGAATCCAGAGACAATATGTTCCTGTTAGGGTGAAAGGCAGGTAGATGGAGGAAATGCTTGATGACTGGAGAAACTGAGTTTTTGATTAAGAAAAAGATGGAAGCTTATGTCAGACATAGACAGCAGAGATACAGCGTATCCTTTGAACAGTATAATAGCAATAGGAGTATACATAGAAGGAAATCAGGAGGGCAAAATGGGGACATGAGATAGCTTTGGCAAAACGACAAAGGGATTTTATAAATACATTAAGGACAATAGGGTAACCAGGGAGAGAGTAGGACCCCTTAAAAGATCAGCTAGGCAACCTATGTGTGGAACCGCAGGAGATGGGGAGATACTAAATGAATATTCTGCCTTAGTGTTTACTGTGGAGAAGGACATTAAGATACAGAATTTGGGAAAATAGATGGTGACATCTTGAGAAAGATCTATATTACTGAGGTGGTGGTGCTGGTTTTAAAGTGCATAAAGGTGGATAAATCCGAGGATCTGATCAGGTGTACCCAAGAACTCTGTGGGAAGTGATTGTTGGGCCCCTTGCTGAGATATTTCTATCACTGATAGTCACAGGTAAAGTGCCAGAAGACTGGAGGTTGGCTTACACGGTGCCACTATTTAAGAAAGTTGGTGAGCCCATCAGTGATAGACAAGTTGCTCGAAGGGATCCTAAGGGACAGGATTTACATGGTAAGATTTATATTCTTCACGGTAGACTGGACTGGCTCGCAAGGTTAGAGCACACAGACTATAGGGACAACGAGAACGGTCTCGAAGGCAGAGGGTGGTGGTAGAGGCCTACGACCAGCGGTGCACCGCAAGGATTGATGTGCCTCAAGCATCAGTGCTGGGTCCATTGCTTTTCATCATTTATATAAATTATTTGCATATGAACATAGGAGGTATAGTTATTAAGTTTGGAGATGACACCAAGATTGGAGGCTTAGTGAACAGCGAAGAAGGTTACCTCAGAGTATAATGGGGTTTTGATCAGATGGGCCAATCGGCTGAGGAGTGGCAGATGGAGTTTAGTTTCGGTAAATGTGAGGTGCTGTGTTTTGAAAGGGCAAGAATTGTACACTTAATGGTAAGGTCCTAGGGACTGTTGCTGAACAAAGAAGCCTTGGAGTGCAGGTTCATAGTTCCTTGGATGTAGAGTTGCAGGTAGATAGGATAGTAAGGAAGGCGTTTGGTATTCTTTCTTTTATTGGTCAGAGCATTGAGAATAGGAGGTGGGAGGTCATGTTGCAGTTGTACAAGACATTGGTTGGGCCACTATTGGGATATTGTGTGCAATTCTGGTCTCCCTCCTATAGGAGGGGTGTTGGAAAACTTGAAAGGATTCAGAAAAGATTTACGAGGATGTTGCCAGGGTTGGAGGACTTGAGCTATAGGGAGAGGCAGAATAGGTTGGCTCTATAAGGGGTGACCTTATAGATGTTTATAAAATCATGGTGGCATGAATACGGTGAATAGACAAGGTCTTTGAGGTGAGGGAGTCCAGAACTAGACAGCACAGGTTTATGGTTGGGAGGGGGGGGGATTTAAAAGGGACCAAAGGAGCAACTTTTTTATGCAAAGGGCAACTCATGTATGGAATGAGCCGGCAGAGGAAGTGGTAGAGGCTTGTACAATCACCAACATTTAAAAGGCATCTGGATGGGTGTACGAATAGGAAGGGCTTGGAGAGATATGCGCCAAGTGCTGGCAAATCGGACTAGATTAGTTTAGCATATCTGTTCAGCATGGACAAGTTGAACTGAAGGGTCTGTTTCCGTGTATCTCTCTAACTATAATAGTACCACATGTATTCTATCCACATACAATAATGTTTTTATATTTTTCACTTACAAAATATTTCAATTGTACATCAAGGAAGTTTGCATCTTTTGAAATCTCGTGTGTTATGCAAAAACACCCAATCCTTGTCATCCTTCTTGGAAGGTCAAACAGAAAGCACTTCAGATTACATGTATGCTTACTTACCAAGCTCTCTGCCGTCAGTTCAGGGAGTTCATGTACAACACAGTATGGGAAATCCAGAACCGAAATACTGCAGAGATTTGGAAATGAATGAAGAAATTAATAAATTCGTGAGTTTGAAATCTAACTTTAATGAATCCCCATAACATTGTTTTTTTTCCTGGAAGTATGCTGTTTGCCATTTTTCAGTGGCAACACTTTGAACTGAAGTAGAAGATCATGAGTTCCAGGGCCCACTGCTGAGATTCAGAATATAATCAAGAGTGATGCTTTAGTGCAAATAGAATAGCACTGCACTGCTGTACAATAGTGTGTGACAGAGAAGTGAACCTGCCTCCTTCCTTCATCCTAGCTGGTTGAGATGAAGGGATTTTGAAAGCATTTTCAAAAAGGGTACAGATAATTGAAGTGCATTGTGTAGATGGCATACATTGCGACCATTCGCACTGGTGGCAGTACAAACTCACACATCAAGTGGCTGATGAGATAGTGGAAAGACTGTCTCTATTTATCTGTGTATTATTGTGGAGTGAAACAGAAAAATAACTGCTTTAAAAACCAAGGACTACTGAGGGATTGCTGCCTGTTTTGAAAACAAGCAATCTGACACTCATTATAACTGCCAATTACACAGTGCCAGTTCAAGCAACGGTATAAGGTGTCGACGAGCTGTAGCCACAGTGTGTACAAATGGTGATTCAGCCAACAACAAAAAGCTGATTGGTCACCAAATCACAGATCAATCATTGATTACAAAGGTTTTTTTGCCTGCCAACAAATATGAAATTGGCTCTCAGGTAGCTGAACAACTTGGAGCTGAATGGGTTAGCGAGAAGTTATCAGATTCTGTGTAACTTCAAGAACTGTTTCTATGGTAAAAATCATTCTTCCTAGCCTGGAGAAAACAGTATACTTTTGCAATGGCTGTAAGCAGTAATTTTAATCAGTAAGTCAGAAACCTTTATAAGTGTGAACCAGTCACCCTGTGCCTTCACTTGTTTGCAGGAGGCAAAGTAGAAGGTAGTTTAAGAGGCAGATGTCTAATCAGCACAAGGTTCATAATAGAACTATGAACAAGGATCACTGAACTGCTTTCCCAGTTTGTCCCCCTGCCCCATAAAATACTTTTTTTTCCCATTTGTCTGTTTCCACGTGTGTGTTATTGGTGGGGATGAGGGGAATTCGGAGTTTAAAGGGAATTAGACTTCTATCCATTTGACCTATGTGCAGACAGATCATAGTTGCTTACCTGTAGCTAGAGTTCATTTATTTATAATAAACAGTAAACCTTATTAAGTACAGACACCTAGTCTGTGCTTTCTGACAACCTGGGTCTGACAGTCCCATTTTAAATGGGGGAATTCTATGCACTTATAAAATTCTTTTACCTTTATGCCAATTCCAAGAATAGAAGATTTCCAGCATGTTACCCCAGTCAAGCATAACAATGGACAACTTTGATCAGACAGTATTGCAGTGTCTTCATCCTGGCAGCTCTGACTTGTGCTTGATGGATGGTGGAAAGTCTTTGGGGAGGTAGGAAGGGTATTTCTCACCATAAGAAATAGGAACAGCAGTAGGATAATCAGCCTCATGAGTTTGCTCTACTGTCCAATAGGATCATGGTTGAACTGACATGCTTCACATCCACTTTCTTGCATTTTGCCTTAATTCAAAACTTTATATTTCCTTATTTCTCTAACTTATTCCCAAGATTTTGTACTTTTGTACCTAAGATGGTGCAAAGGTCTGTAACGTTGGAATTTTTATTTCTTTATTTTTCTATTTTTTTTCCTGTACATAGGTACCTTTGTAACTAAGATAGCACTATAAGTGGCGACTTGTAGACTTCTCACTGCACTCATGTGAATACATGCGACAATAAAGCCAATTATTATTCCCCTAGCGATCAAGAATCTATCTCAACCATAAATACAGACAAAGACTCCATCAACTCTTTGATGGCAAGGAGTTCCAAAGACTTTCAACTGTCTCAGAAGAAATTTCTCCTCATCTCAGTCTTCAATTGGTAGCCCTTATTCTGAGAGTCTCCCTTAAGGGGAAACATCTCCTCACGATTTATCCTGCCAAGCCCCTTAATAGGAGAAAGTGAAGACAGCCTCTTCAAGGACCTGCTGCGCTTTTCCAGCGAAACATTTTAAGCCCTTTAATAATCTTATATCCTATTACGATCATCTCTCATTCTTCTAAATTCCAATGAGTAGAGTTCCAACCTACTTCGCCTTTGCTCATAAGACAATAGCTCCCTATCATGGATCATCCTAATGAACCTTCTATGAACTGCCTCCAATAAAATTATATGTACTAGTGATATTACCACTGGACTTATTTAGAGGAGCTGGTATTGGACTGGGGTGGACAAAATTAAAAATCACACAACACCAGATTATAGTCCAACAGGTTTATTTGGAAGCACTAAGTTTCAAAGTGCTGTTCCTTCATTAGATGGTTGTGAAGCTGTACCACTGGACTGTTTATCAAGAGATCCACGTAATGTTCTGGGAACCCAGGTTCAAATCTGGTCATGGCAGATGTGGACTTTTCACTGAATTTTAAAAAACTAGAATTAAGAGTCTACTAACAGCTATAAATCCATTGTTGAATGTTGGAAAAACCCATCTGGTTCACTAATGTCCTTTTCGGAAGGAAATGCCATCCTTACTTGGTCTGGCTTACATGTGACTCCAGATCCACAGCAACATGGTTGACTCTTCACTGCCCTGTGGGCAATTAGGGATGGGCGATAAATGCTGGCCTGACCAATATCACCCACATCCCATGAACTGATTAAAAAAGGGATCAAAACTACTCATCAGTAATCCAGATATGATCTCACCACCTTGCATAGTTGCTGTAAGACTTACCTATTTTTACACTACAATGCCCTTGAAGTAAGGGCCAACATTCCGTTAACCTTTCTGATTATCTGCTGCTTCTACATTTTAGCTTTGTTTCATGTACAAGTACTATTAACTCCCTTTATGTTAAATCTTTCTGCAGTTTTTCTCGATTTTAAATAACTGTTCTTTTATCTGCTGTCTCAGATGAATAATTTTGCATTTTACCACATTACACTCCATTTACCAACATTTTGCCCACTTACCTATCCTATCAATTATCTCTTTGTAAACGGTTTTCAGTCCTCTCACAACCTGCCTTCCCATCTATTTTTGTGTTGTCTGCAAATTTGACTACAGTACATTCATTTTCTTCCTCCAAGTCATTAATATATACAACAAATAATTGTGGTCCCAGGACTGAACCTTGTGGAACCCCACTGGTCACAAGTCGTAAGTCTGGAAAAGAATCCTATTAGCCAATTCTCTATCCATCCTAATATACAACCTCCAACACCGTTGGCTTTTATCTTATGATATAACCTTTTGTGTGGTACCTTGTCAATAGCCAGAAGGACAACACATCTATTGGTCCTGCTCTGTCCACTCCGGTTGAGACTTCCTTGAAAAACTCTAAGAAATTAGTCAGGCATGAGTTCACTTTCATGAAGCCATGCTGAAATGGATTGCTTTTCCAAATGTGCAGATATTATTTTCTTAATAATAGATTCCAATAGATTTTCCAACCAGAGACGTTAGGCCAATTTCTGATATTTACCTATTTTTGCTTCCATCTGCTTTTGACTAGAGATGTCACACTGACAGTTTTCTAGAATCCAACAATTTTCAGAAAATAATCTTCAATGAATCCATTAACTAAGCCATCAGGGCCAATGGACACATTTGCCTTTAGCCTCATAAGTTGTCTAGCATAACTTCTCCAGCAATAATTACAGTACTTAATTCCTCCCCCATTATCCTTACAATTAATGGGCTGTTTTAAAGATGGATGCAAAATATCTGTTTAACTCTGCTGCCATGTCCTTGTCCCCCAAAATGACCTCCCCAGGTTTATTTTATAAGGGGCTCTTCCTTTTTATACATTTAAAGAAGCTCTTGTCAATTTTCATGTTCCTTGGTAACTTGCTCTTGTAGTTCATTTTCTCTCTCTTCATCATCTTTTTAGTCCTTCTTGGTTGGAATCAGAATTTATCCCAATCTTCGGGGCTATCACTGACTTTGGTCTCATATGCTTTTTCTTTCAACTTCATAGGTTCTTCCTTGGTTAGCCATAGTTGATTTCTCTCTCAGAATCTTTCGTCAATGCTGGGATGTATTTTGCTGAGAGTCTTGAATTACCACCTTGAATATCTGCTGACACTTGTCCGCTATTGTTACAAAGTAAACGATGACCCCCTCTCTTAAGAACTAAAATAGTATCACCCAAAAACGAGTGCCTTGCCCATTGATCTATTAAAAGGAGTATGAGAAAGGCTGTAATCCATTTTTATCTGTAACTCCTAGTATTTAGGAGAAATAAATTTGTGATGCTCACTTTACAATCCACAAGTAACAATTTGTATGTAATGCTAAGTGAACAAATTAACTATTAATTGACTGAACAATTTCCCTGTAACTGCTAACTATTTCTGATTAACGCAAAGTTCTAATGGTATGCTGTTCCAATAAATATAAGTCCTACTTGTATAACAAAACAATAGAATTTAGTTTCCTGATGAAGGGCTCTGGCCCAAAACGTCGAATTTCCTGTTCCTTGGATGCTGCCTAACCTGCTGTGCAACACATTTTCAGCTCTGATCTCCAGCATCTGCAGACCTCACTTTTTAATAGAATTTAGTCTCAAAGTTACAGCCAGGTTACATGTCTTCCAGAATATTCTGCATCTTCTCCGCTGATCCTTCTGCCAGGAATGAATTCTCTTTAGATTTAATAAGCTTTTGGTAGCTAAGGGCCTGATTCAAACTGATTGGCTAAATTCAAAGAATGCTGCTTGGCCTGCTAACTGTATGGCCTTTTGATACAAATTTTTCAATTTGAGTGCTCTCTGTGCATCTGCAAATCCCCAAGCTGCTCACAGGCATTTATTTTTAAATCTCTAAGCACAGAAAATAAAACATTTTTAAATGGACCACGCAATGCTTTCACCATTTTACAACTTGACAATCACCAGCCTTGCAACACTATGATTCTGCTAATTTATCCATCCAGTTCACATTAGATAACACAAGCCTCATTTTACTGTAATTCCCTTTATTGAAGTTAAACATAGTTGTTTCTGATCCAATTTTATCACTTCCAAATTGAATATTAAATGCTATCTTGTTATGATCTTTACATCCAACAGGAATCAACAACATATAAATACCCATAATAATTGCTCTATTCTTTTTAGATGCTCCTATTGTTCCATGCTCCACAGGGTGGTTGTTTAGGGGTTTACTCATTACTCCCTCCATCACCAATGCTTGACAAGAGCCACTACACAAATGGCTAAAAAGGATTGTAGAAGAATTACCCAAATTGTTTTACAAGATATGGACTACCCACAGACATACAATCAGATCAGGGCCAAATGTTACATCAAAGTTATTCAAGGAGGTTATGGATAGCTTAGGAATAAAAAATTCAAATCCACTGCATGCTACCCTTCTAGATGGATTTGGTCCAAGGATCTTTCATGAATTTGTGTTGTGGCTCTTGTCGATAGTACACACTGCTGCTTCTGAGCATTGGACGGAGTAATGAGCAAACCCCTAAACAACCACCCTGTGGAGCATGGAACAATAGGTCCATTTAAAAATGTTTTATTTTCTGTGCTTAGAGATTTAAAAATGAATGTCTGTGAGCAGCTTGGGGATTTGCAGATGCACAGAGAGCACTCAAATTGAAAAAATTATATCAAAAGGCCATACAGTTAGCAGGCCAAGCAGCATTCTTTGAATTTAGCCAATCAGTTTGAATCAGGCCCTTAGCTACCAAAAGCTTATTAAATTTAAATCTGATGGTTTTGACAAAAGACCAATCTATTGTAAGAAATTGATAGGTCATCATAGTATAAAAGAAGGGGGCAGTTGGACAGATCTCCAGAACTAATTGCCATCTGCTATGAGAGAACAGCTCTCGGCTCTTGGAGAAAGCACCGTCTATTTACCATGGTAACGCGACACACCATCTAAATTTCTGACAGAAGAATCTACAAAGGAGCTTCTTGACAAAAGAATCTAAAGAAATCATTCCTGGCAGAAGGATCAGCAGAGAAGATGCAGAATATTCTGGAAGACATGTAAACTGGCTGTAATTTTGAGACTAAATTCTATTGTGGGGTTATTTGAAATTGAGATCTCCAATGTTGAGTCCTTCGGACTGTAGGCTGCCCAGGCAGAAGATGAGATGTTGTTCCTCTAATGTGCGGCGTGGTTCATTGTGGCAATGGAGGAGGCCAAGAATGGTCATGTTGGAAAGGCAGTGGGAAGGGGAATTAAAATGGGCAGTGACTGGGAAGTCCAGATGACCCCTGCAGAGCCGGCTGCAATGCTCAGCAAACCGTTCCCTCAGTTTACATTTGGTCTCCCCGATGTAAAGAAGACCACATTGTGAGCTCCTGATGCAATAAGCTAGGTTGGAAGAGAGGCAGGTGAACCTGTCTCTCACCTGGAAGGATTGTGTTGGGGTCCTGGATGGAGTTGGGGGGGGGGGGGGGGGGGTGTGTGTACCAGCAGATTTTGCATCTTTTCAATTTGCAGGGGAAAGTACCTGGGAGTTTCTCTGTTTGGGGTGGGGGGCTGCGGAGTGCGGAAGGGGGCTTGAGGAAGTCAGAGGGGTGGGGACAGGAAGTTGTTCTTGGTGGTGGGGTCTAGTCGGAGTTGGCGGAAGTGTTTAAGGACGATGCATTGGACGTGGAGACTGGTATGGTGGTAGGCAAGGACAAGGGGGACTCTATCTTTATTGCGTTAGGTGGGTGGTTTAGAGCAGTGGCATGGGGAATGGAGGTGGTGTGGCGGTGGGCTGTCTGGATGACAAAGGGAGGAAAAGCACGTTGTTTGAAATAGATGGACATCTGGGATGCTCGTTAGTGGAATGTCTCCTTGTCTGAGCAGATGCGACAGAGGTGGAGGCATTGTGAATATGGAATGGATTCCTTGAATGATACTGGGTGCAAGGAGATGCAGTCCAGGTAGTTATGGGGGTTGTTCGTTTGTAGCAAACGTCTGTCTGGAGACTGTCGCTGGAGATGGAAATGCGAGGTCAAGGAAGGGGTGGGAGGTATCCGAGCTGGACCACGTGAACTTGAGGGACGGGTGGAAGTTGTGGGCGAAGTCGATGAACTGCTCCAGTTCAGCCTGGATGCAGGACACTGCACCAATGCAGTCATTGATGTAACGGTGGAAGAGTTGGAGCACAGTGCCTGTGTAGGGACTGTTTGATATAGCCAACAAACAGCAGGTGTACCTGGGGCCCACCCGGGTGCCCATGGCCGCCCCCTTGATTTGGAGGAAATGGGAGGAGTTAAGGGAAACGTAATTGAGGGTGAAGACCAGTTTGGCGAGGCAAAGGAAGGTATTGGTGGAGGAGAACTGGATGAGTCTGTTGGAGAGGAAGCAGTGGAAGGCCTGGAGGCAATCCTTGTAGGGTTTGGACATGTATAAGGACTGCATGTCCATAGTGAAGATAAAGCACTGGGGGCTGGGGAACTGGTAGTTGCTGAAGGGATGGAGGGCATAGTAGGTGTTGCAAAAGTAGGTGGGAAGTGCCTGAACCAATGGGCAGAGGATGGAGTTGAGGTGGGGGGAAATGAAGTTCGGTGGGGCAGGAGCATGCTGAAACGGTGGGTCAGTCGGGCTTGTGGATCTTGGGAAGAAGGTAGAACCAGGCAATGCGGGGCCTGAGGGCTTTGAGTTTGGAGGCAGTGGAGTGGAGATCACCAGAAGCAATGATGGCACGGATAGTGTGGGCGATTTTCGTCTGGGTTGCGGTGGGGTCATGGGCAAGGGGGAAGTAGGACGTGGTGTCAGAGTTGGTGTTCGGCCTCTGCGACACAGAGGTCCATTCTCCAGACTATATGTCAGCTGGTTTGATGGTGAATTAAGGGGTGGTGCAGAGTAAGTGGCGCACTGCATGTTTGGCCTCCTCAATTTTTCCACCCCCTCAGCCACGCCAACCTCAGCCCCTCCAATGTCACATTGGCAGTCTGCAATGAAGAGATCTAGGGTGGGTACAAGGCTGGTGGGTGGTAACCAAGTGGAGGAGGAAGGTTGCAGGCTGGAAAAGGGGTCCTCAGAGGGAGACTGGAAGTCTTTGTTAAAGAAGGAGGCACAGCAGCAGCGGAAAAAGATCTCCAAGTAATGTGTCCAAGACAACTGAATATACTGATCGTAACTCCCTAATGATTTTGGAAAAAAACGAAGGATAACAATTCCAAACTGTTAAGATGGAGCTCATTATTGCACCCATTTAATTTGAAAATTATACATGTGGCAGAGTGAGAGAATATAATTGTTGGCATATTGTCGTGACTTTGATGATACAAGTTGGGAGGCATTCAATGGTGGGAAAAAATAGATTGAAATGCACTGCTGTAATGAATGTTTGCATGCTTTGAATCAGTGCAATGTATACATATTGTCATATACTAATAGCGTACGGCTCAGTTTTCAAAAACGAAGCCAGCGCTTTGTGTACTAATGGTTCTTTTAAGGGAGATTGTATATGGTTTTAAGAGGTATATTTTGTCCTGTGCTGCTTCGGGAGAGGTTTTAAGACAGACGCCTAGTTGAATTCAACAAAGTCAACAGCTTGAGCCTTGTTTTTTTTAATGTTGAAACAATAGAAGCAGTGGACGTAATCGATCTGGACTTCATTAAGGCATTCGACAAGGTTACCCATGGGAGACTGGCTACCAAGGCTAGATCTCATGGAATACAGGGAAAACTAACCATTTTAGATATCGAATTTGCTTGAAGGTAGAAGACAGAGGGTGGTGGTGGAGGGTTGCTTTTTCAGACTGGAAGCCTGTGACCAGTGGTGTGCCACAAGGATCGGTGTTGGGTCTACTACTTTCTTCATTTTATATAAACGATCGTGATAGCAACACAGGAGCAAGTTTGCAGATGACACCAAAATTGGAGGTGTGGTGGTCAGTGAAGGAGGTTACCTCAGATAACAATGGGATCTTGATCTGATGGGCTAATGGGCTTAGGAGTGGCAGATGGAGTTTAATTTAGATAAATCCAAGGTGTTGCATTTTGGGAAAGCAAATCAGAGCAGGACTTATATCCTTAATGATAAGGTCCTAGGGAGTGCTGCTGAACAAAGAGACCTTGGAGTGTAGATTCATAGGTCCTTGAAAGCAGAGTCACAGGTAGATAGGATAATGAAGGTGTTTGGTATGCTTTCCTTTATTGGTCAGAGCACTGAGTATAAGAGTTGGGAGGTCATGTTGCAGCTGTACAGGACACTGGTTCGGCCATTTTTGGAATACCTTGTGTGCAAATCTGGTGTCCCTTCTATCAGAAGGATGTTGTGAAACTTGAAAGGGTTCAAAAAAGATCTACAAGGACGTTAACAGGGTTGGAGGATTTGAACTATAGGGAGAGTCTGAATAGGCTGATTGTTTTCCTTGAAGCGTCAGAGGCTGAGGGGTGACCTCATAGAGGTTTATAAAATCATGAGGGGCATGGACAGGATAAATGTTCCCTGGGGTGGGCGAGTGCTGAACTAGAGGGCACAGGCTTAGGATGGGGGGGGTAAGATGTAAAAGAGACCTAAGGGGCAACTTTGTCATGCAAAGGGTGGTGATCATATGGAATGAGCTGCCAGAGGAAGTGGTGGAGGATGGTATAATTGCAACACTTAAAAGGCATCTGGATGGGTCTTTGAATAGGAAGGGTTTAGAAGGATATGGGCCAAGTGCTGGCAATTGGGACTAGATTAGGTTGGGATATTTGGTCGGCATGGACTAGTTGGACCGAAGGGTCTGTTTCTGTGCTGTACTTTTCCATGACTCTAACAGAAGTAGCATGAAGGAGTGTGGTCAATTTCCCCCAAAGCTTAGACATTTAGTTTTAGTTTTTCCAATAGTAGTTGTTGCTAGGCTCTCGAATCTGGGTTTTGGAAGCTGCAGTACATCTCTCCTGCTAATCTACCGGAGTTTTCTAGTCAGGACAATTGCCTGTGCAGCAATCCAATTTGCTGAATTTGCTTTTGCCAGTGTGTTTAATCTCTGGTTACTATCAATGCCATGACTAATCTGCAATCCTATCTTTTCCATTGTCTTTGTTCTAATTTTCCATGCACCCAACTACTTAGTTTAAAGTCCTACCTACAGGCCTGGTTATGCGATTTGCCAGATCTCTAGTCCCAGCATGATTCAGGTGGGGCCCATTCCATTACAACGCTCCTTCCTTCTTCAGTACTGGTGCCAACAACCCATAAATTTGAACTCATTTTTCCCACTTCAATCTTAAACCACTGGTTTATCTGTTTAATCATGCTGACCTTGTCGTATTTAGCTTATGGCTCAGGTAGTAATCTGGAGATTTCCACCTTTTTAAATTCTGCTCTTTAATTTAGCCCCGGCTCCCTCAGCAGAAGCTCTTTCCTCTTTCTACCTGCATGGACTGTAACAACTGGATCTTTCCCCTAACAATTCAAGTTTCTTTTAAAGCCCTGATGAGATATCTTGAACCTGTCAGCAGGCAGGCAAGCAAACAGCTTTCAGGACACTTGGTCCTGGCCATACAGAATAGTGTCTATTCCTGACTATACTATCCCCAATGACAACTATATTTCTCTTTTTTATCTTCCTATACATTGGTACCATAGTCAGTTTGCTATCCTCCCTATAGCTGTCATCCACACAGGGAACATGAATTTCAAACTTGTTAAAACAAGCTAAATGGCTGAGATCTTTTCATTACTACTTCCTGGTTCTGTCTACCTGCTTTACTCATTGTTACATTCTCTTGTTTTGGACCATTGACCGAATTTGAAATAGTTTACCTATTGAGTGGGTGCATCCTGAAACACAGCATCTAGCTAACTGTCCCGTTCCCTGGTGTGCCGCAAGGTTCAAAACTCAGACTTCAGCTCAGCAAATTTGAGCCAGAACTCCTCAAACAACACTTGCTGGAAATATGGTCACTCTGAACTAAAAATGTATCCATCTGCTCCCATCATGCAGGCACAACACATCACCCTAACTGCATTTTTATTTAATTTTCTTAGCTCTTAATGTATTTGTTTAAAACTTTCTTGCTGGAGTAGCCTCAGAAGTGCCCTTGTAACCAGTTTTTAAGCAAATCATGCTATTTAATGACGTCAGTAATGACCTCCAGGATATTGATGGTGGAAGATTTGATGATAGTAATACTACTGAATGCTAGATTCTCTGTTTGAGCTGTTGTAAAGATAGTTTATTTCTATTTTTCTGTATTTTAGATTGTGTACTTAAATAGGAAAAGGACTATTTCTTACACCAACGAGTATAGAAAGGATAACAGCACTTTGGAAAAACAACTTAGCTGACACTTGCATTAAGTGGTGTTTACACTGCTGTTTGGTCAAGTGGTCAACCATGAATTTGCGTATGTATTAAGGGAAATGAAAAAAAACTCTACAAAGGCCAGTATGACACTGACCCAGCTAGCTCAGAGCCAGCTCAGACAGTAAACAGAACTCTGTTTATGTGTCAGCCAGGACTCCTTGATTGGATTAGGTTAACAGCCATAATCACAGAACTCATTCTATAACATTCACCTGCTGACCTTGGTTCCAATCACTGCTTCCCTCCCCAAGGCCTGGGACGTAGGCTCATTCCTTTTTGAACAAGGTCCTGTTCCTCAAAATCTGCCTTGGGTACTGGCAGCACGGAACATACCGTAGCCCGCCACTTGTGCCGGGAGCATCTCAGCCAAAACTTATCGTCACCTTCAGGCGGTAACAGCATGAAAGCTGCGACATCTGCCATGCCTGTTTCATTCTCAGAGGCGATCCCGATGCAAGAAAGATAGAAAGAACCCACTGTTCTGAGGGTCCAGCTATGCTTTGTTCCTGCTTTATTTGAGATTGCAAGTATTATGTGGTCCATGAACTTATTTAGGACCCTAACTCCAAGCCAAACTCTGTATATCATGGGACCTGACCTCACATCAACCATGCCTCTTGTCCATAGAAAACCATTTCCATGGTTTTGACAGTAAACTTCATTCCCTGAAGTAAAGTGCCTCTCTTGCTTAGAGGTGTCGAGTGTCCAGTATTGGTGTTCCTTTTATTCACCCCCCCTTTCCTCCCCACCCCCCACCCCGCGCACACCAAGATCCGGGAAGATCCAGTTTAACCTGGTGTGGAGTCTTCGCTCCGTTAGCAGCTCTGCTGGAGCTATTCCTGCAGATGCTTGAGGTGTAGTCCTATAATCGAACAGAAACTGGGCCAGTTTGGTATTGAGTGAAGCTGTAGACTTTATTTTAGCCCTGCCTTCAAAGTTTGGACTGCTCGTTGGGCTTGCTGGTCAGGCAACATCCGAGGAGCAGGAAAATCGACATTTCGGGCAGGAGCTCTTCATCAGGAATGGCGATGAGGAATTGGGGATTCCTAATGAAGGGCTCCTGCCCGAAATGTTGATTTTCCTGCCCATTGGTCACTGCCTGACCTGTTGTGTTTTTCCAGCACCATGCTAATCTAGACTCTAATCTGCAGTATATCCAGTCCTCATTTTCGCCTGCTTTTTGGGCTTGACCACTGGATGATGGATGGCATGGATCTATCCTTACATGCCAAATGTCCTTTGACTTTAGGAAATACTTAAATCTCCTGTTGGTAAATGATGGCCCATTGTCTGAGACCAGCACATCCAGGAGTGTGTATATTTCAAAAGATGCTTGCTACTTTTCAATCACTGCCTGTGTTTGAATGAACTCTATGCATGTCCAACTACTTTGAATGGGTGTCCACAATTACTAAAAACAGAGAGCCCATGAAAGGACCAGTGTAGTCAATATGAACAGAGTCCAGGTTTATCTGGGCATTCCCACAAATGTTGGGGAGCTGCTGGCAGTAATTTTTGTTCCTGCTGGCATGCTGAGAACAGGGCCACCAACACAGCTATGTCGGTATCCAATCCCGGTTACCAATCTTCCTTTTGGAAACCCCTGGATGACCCTGGTGAAGTTCAGCCAATGTCTGGTGGCAACCTTTGCTTGGGAAAATCACTCTTGCTCCCAACAATAATATACTGTCCTCTGTGGTGATCTGGTCTCACTGGGTCCAGAAAGGTTTCAATTCAGATTGGATGATGGCCCTTTGATTTCCCCCATCAACACCAACTGTTTTAGTTTTGCCATGATGGGATATTTGTGTGTCCACAGTCTGGCATTGTCAGCAGTGACTGGAAAGGTATTTTAAAACCAGAACTGATTCGTCTTGTGGTGACATCACCAGTGGTGTACCTGCCAGTAGGAAGCAGCTCAAAGAATCTGAATTTTCCACTTGACCTACCAGACAGTATTCCAACTTGTAATTATACACATTGAGAATAAGAGTCCACTGCTGAATTGGATGCTAAGGGTGGCATGGCCCTGTCCTCTTTAAGGAGCCCAGCAAGGGTTTACATCCATAAACTTCCTCACAACAAAGATGACCCCAAAACCTTCCTTCTCTAACTGGGCGTATCTTCATCTGGTATCAGCCAAAGTCCAGGGAAGTATATGCTTTTGGGCATTCCTTTTCACTTGGCCAACAATAAGTCAACACTACCCTACCATATATGGAGGCACTGCATGTCAGTACCACATTTCATTTGGGATCGTAATGTGCCAACACGTTTTAGATGACAATAGCTGCTTCATCACTTCCCTAAAGGCTAGCATATGGGGACATAGCTGTAAATTGAAGGATGATGGATACAAGACAAATGTCAGAGGTAGTTTCTTTACCCAGAGAGTAGTAGGGGCATGGAATACTCTGCCTGCAACAGTAGTAGACTCGTCAACTTTAATGGCATTCAATTGGTCTTTGGATAAATATGTGGATGAAATTGAATAGCATAGGTTAGATAGGCTTCAGATTGGTTTCACAGGTCGGCGTAACATCGGCCAAAGGACCTGTACTGAGCTGTAATGTTCAATGTTCTATCTTGCCAACGAGACCATTTTTAAGACAGACCTCTTTTCAGTAGATGTAAGAGTGCCAGGATGATGGCCAGGTTAAATATGAATGTTTGGGCAGCACGGTGGCACAGTGGTTAGCACTGCTGCCTCACAGTGCCAGAGATCTGGGTTCAAGACCCACCTCAGCCACCTGTCTGTGTGAAGTTTGCACGTTTTCCCTGTGTCTGCGTGGGTTTCCTCCCACAGTCCAAAGGTGTGCAGGTTAGGTGAATTGGCCATGCTAAATTGTCTGTAGTGTCAAGTGAAGGGGTAAATGCAGGGGAATGGGTCTGGGTGGGTTGCTCTTCGGAGGGACGATGTGGACTTGTTGGACCGAGGGGCCTGTTTCCATACGTAAGTAATCTAATATTCTAATATCTAACATAATTCACCAATTGAGGAGGAGGAGAGTCAACATTTCGAGCATAAGGAATATTCCTGATGAAGAGCTAATGCTCAAAATGTCGACTCTCATGCTCCTCGGATGCTGCCTGACCAGTTGTGCTTTTCCAACACCACACTTTTTGACTCTGACCTCCAGCATCTGCAGTCCTCACTTACTCCTATAATAATTCACCAACTCAAGGAAAGACTTAAAATCTGATACAGACATAGGATCCGGGACACTTTGATTGCCCTCACTTTACCTTCCTATGGGAAACCAGGTCGAGTTGATTCTGTAATCAAGTACGTCACTTGAGGTGCCTGGAACACATGATTTCATCCTAAGGGATACACCCGTCCTGGATAAAATTTTTAAGCACTAAGCCAAGCTCTCAAAATGCTCTTTATTGGTCTTCTCTGTTACTAGCATGTCATTCAGATAAGTGGTAATCTGGGGTAGACCTTATAAACTCTTTTCCATCATCCCCTGGAAAATGGCTGCTGATAAATAACAGTCTGTTTTATTGGAACAAACCCTTGTGGGTATTAATTATAGCATACTTCTCAGAATCCTCATCTAATTGCAATTTCAGGTATGTTTGGTCATGTCGACGTGAAGGCATCCACCCTGCCAGTCTTCTATGTGAGGGATTGGGTATTTATCCAGTTGCGAAAAATGGTCGCCATTTGTTTAAAATGCTCACAAAGGCAAACCAACCTGTCGGGTTTTACAATAGGGTTAACCAGTGCCCATTCCGCAAACTGGACTGGTTAGATGGCTCTTTGCTTTCCAGTCTTCTGACATCTGCTTCTACTTTTGCCCGTAAAGTAAATGGCACTGGCATGCCTCAGAGACTCATGGAATTGTTTCTTGATCAACATGTAATCTGGCCTTAGCTCTTCTGATAGTGCCTAGACCTTTCTGAAAAAATTTCCAGGTATTTAATTAGGATTTCATACAGGCAGCCATTTTCTCATCAAAAAATATTAAGCCAATCAAGTTGAATCTTTCTCAACCAATTTTGCTCCATGAAGCTTGGGACCAAACTGGATTCAAAGTTGTATTCTTAATTTGTAGCACCTCCCAGGTATAGGTTCTCAGCCTGGCCAAAGTTGAATGCAAACTTAGGGGTTGGAGTCCGCAGTGAATCTTGGAAAAGACTGGTTCTGCAATCACTGATACAGCCGTCCTGGCATCGACCTCCGTTAGAACTGGGTGACATTTAACCAGACTCTTTTTATGATTAGTTCTGATTTGGATGTTGATAAGGAATTTAACCGTTCCAAGCCAACTGTAGACGGACTTCCCAGACTGTATTCTCCTAGATAATGGCCTGAATTCTCTTTTTCAATTCAGGCCTAGTGGGTGTCTTTTGACGTCTTGAGTCTGTATATCAGCAGCAACTACAATGGCTTGTCAGCCCAGATCCTGAAGAAAATTTGGTGTTTCGCTATGGGGCTGACCTAGAGTCCCTCTGTTCAGGATATTTCTTGACTGAAGCTCTGCAATTATCTTTTCTCTGGTGGTGTTCCCCAAGTACAGCCGACCTGACAAGGGTATCCACTTGCATCAGTATACTCTGTAACTCATAAGCTCCACTTGCCACATTTTCTAATGTCAAAGCCAATTGCAGTACCTGTTTGAAGTCCAGCTGGGCTTCAGCCTATCGGTACTCGTGCAGGGTAACATCATTAATCCCACATACCAAATGGTCTCTCAGCATCTCACTTAAGGCTAAACTAAAATCACATGCCTCTATCAGTCATCTTAAACTTGTCAAAAATCCCTATGTAGATTCTCCTGGTTCTCGAACTGCCAAGTAAAACCAATAGCTTTTTACAATTAGAGGCAGCTTGGGGTCGTAATATTCCTTGGCTAAATCCATCAATTATTAAATGGTTTCAGCATCTGGGGCCTCAGGAAAAGTTAGGTTTCTAATAGTCAAAAATGTTGCAGGTCCACAAGCTGTCAGGAACATTATTCATTACTTTTCATCTGCCCCAGAAAAAATAATACATTTTTTCCACGTATTGACAGTCTTCAATGGAAGGATTGAACGAGTCAAGCTTCCCAAATGGCAACATGATGCCAGCAACGCTTGCTCCAAGTCAAAGATGACTGTTGTGAGCAAATCTCTTCAGATTTTCTCTCATTGCCACCGAAATAACTCCAGGAAGGACGCTATCCTATCACCAAGTCACCCTTTATTTACCCGTGTGTAGTACATAACACTGACCCAGCTAGCTCAAAGTGGTTCCTAGAATGAACAGAATCCCCGACACTCCTGTTTATATCTGTTAGCCAGGACTCCCTGATTGGACCAGGTTAACAGTCCCAATCAGACAACTCATTCTATAACCTGCACCTGGCTAACACCATTCAAATCACTACAGGAAATATGGCTAGCAATATGTAGCTACTCTGTCTAGAGAATGATGATTGGGGTCAATGACACAGGCCTTCTGCCTGCCAACAAAAATGTGACAGATTCCCAGGTAGCTAAACATGAATGTTTGGTCAGAGGCCATCAGACTTCTTTTCTCTGCAGTAAAAGTACATTTCAAGCCTGAAGTCAGCCAGCTTATTTCCCTTTATAGTTGCTGTTAGCTGGTGCTTTTAACTAATAAGTCAGGACACTACAAGCCTGAGCCAGTTGCTATGTACTTCTTTCAAGCAAGGAGGAAAACTAAGGAGCAGCAAGTGTGGGGACGGGGAGGTTTATAAGTGAGTTAAGAGTTTGGAAATTGGGAAAATATGCACATTTAATAAAAAACATAACTTTGTCCAAATTCCAGGAATAAACAACAGGGCTTGATTTCTAGTGAGACATTACAAGGTCATCTTTTGGCAATTGTGCAGGATGAATGTTCCTACCCACTTGTCAACCTATTCAATGTTGTCCAGGTCTTGCTGAATGTATACACTGGCTCCTTCAGTATAGGAGAAACTACTCAAATTGAACATCATCTCATTCCTTTTGCTGCCTCATATAACATCAAGAATTATATTATGATTTTCTCTCTAGAGACTATCTCATTTGTGTTTTGCTGACCACAACTTAATTCAAAGTCAAGGGATGATTTAATTCATGACAACTTTATCATTCTACACTTGTGCTATGATAAAAATATTTTTCTTAAAATAAAACCCAATTCAAGCAATCAACACTGAAAAAGTGGTATGCATTTTCCAATCTGCTGAATCTGAACATTTCAAAGTAGGTTAGCAATCCAGATCCAGTTACAAAATGTAGAAGACATTTTATTGAAAATTCATATTTGGAAGCTTTGAGGATCCTGGGATTGTATTCATTGGAGTTTAGAAGATTTAGGGGAGGCTTAATAGAGACGTACAAGATAATATATGGCTTGGAAAGGGTGGACGCTAGGAAATTGTTTCCATTAGGCGAGGAGACTAGGACCCATGGACACAGCCTTAGAATTAGAGGGGGTCAATTCAGAAATGCGGAGACATTTCTTCAGCCAGAGGGTGGTGGGCCTGTGGAATTCATTGCCACGGAGTGCAGTGGAGGCCGTGATGCTAAATGTCTTCAAGGCAGAGATTGATAGATTCTTGTTGTCTCGAGGAATCAAGGGCTACGGGGAGAACGCTGGTAAGTGGAGTAGAAATGCCCATCAGCCACGATTGAATGGCGCAGTGGACTCGATGGGCCGAATGGCCTTTCTTCCACTCCCATGTCTTATGGTCTTAATAGCATGGATAGGATAGCAGGGCCTTAAAATCAAATTTATAATTATAGTAACTTTGCATATCCAAAAATCCTACAGGCACATACTTGAGATTTGAGATTCTTCAAAATGAATGATCAATTCACAGCCTACATGCACACAATTTCACAAAATGCACATGCTGAGTTGCTGCTCAAATACCAGGTAATGGAATCCCCACAGATTAGCGAGTGGTCTTTTTAACTGTGCTACTTATAGTAAGGGTGACAAAGAAACATCAAGGATGTCTGTAGATTTTATTCAGAGAAAGTGTAGCTAACAGTAGTTTGATAAAAATAAGCAAGAATATATTACATTAATTTTTCTTCTCGGGTTTGATTCCACTGTACTAACAGTATAATTAATGTTTTCTATATGGCAATTTTCATGTTAGGATTGTTCTATTATATTAAAGTATTCTTTTGTGCAAAGTATTTTAGCTTAGTTTGGCACTTCTATCTTGATTGCTAACATAATTATTTCCAACCAGGATAATGAATAAAATTTGATAGCCTCCCCTCCCTATCCTCAGGATGATAGAGAGGGTGGCGGTGTCATGATAATGCTACTAAACTAATAATTCAAAGGCCTAAGTCAATGGTTGGGGACTATGGGCTCAAATCCTACAATACAGCTGGAGAAGTTTATAACTCAATTAATAAATCTGGAAATTAAAGCTGTTCTCAGTGATAACTGACGTTGTGAACTATCATTGACTGTTGTAAATACGCATCTGGTTTACCAGTGACTTTTAGGGATGGAAATTTGTCATCCTTACCTGGTCTGGCCTGCATGTGACTTTAGAACCACAGCAACGTGGTTGACTCTCAGCTGCCTGCTGAAATGCCCTAATAAGCCAGTGAATTCAACAGCAATTGACAATAAATTTGGCTTTGCAAGTGATACCAAAATGTCCATGAATAAAGGGGAAAATAAATAAAATGCAGAGCCCCAAATTACACTTTGGCAATGAGTAGTTCAAATGGATTATGTTTATGTGCTGCTTAATCCTACTGCTTCAGACAGGAAAGCATTGGTTCTTAATATTTAAAATTTGTTTTCAAAAACAAAAAAGACATTTATGGTAAAAGGAGGTTCAGTGCATTCACATACCGTTACATGAAATAGTAGGACACGTTTTCACTCATTAATTCGACACAAATTACCAACCTTAACCCAGTGGTCAAGGAACCTGTGGATGTGGTGTACTTGGATTTCCAAAAGTCATTTGATAATGTGCCGTAACAGAAGTTATGAAACAAAATATGAGTTAATGGTGTAAGGGTTAGCATATTGGAATGAATAGATGTATAGGTAGCTAACAGAAAACACTTGGGGTAAATGGTTCCCTCTCTGGTCAGCAAACTTTAGCTAGATGGTGCTACAGGGATCAGTGTTGGGGCCTTAACTATTAGCAATTTATATCAATGACTTGGATGTGAGAATCAAATGTAAAGTATCTAAATTTGCTGATGATACCAAGCCAGGAAAGTAAATGAACACAGACTGCAGAATTTAGAGGTGCAGACAGATCTGAATGCCATGGTATCGTAAAAGTTAGTTTGAAGGTAAAACATTTGATTATGAAGGCAAATGGAATAGGTGAAGGAACAGGTATTGTTGAGGTAGTGGGGAGGCTGCAGAAGAACTTGGACAGATTGGGAGAGTGGGCAAAAAAGTGTCAGAAGGTGAACAATGCGTGAAATTGAGAGGTTATGCACTTTGGTAGGAAGATTAGAGGAGTAGACTATCTACCTTCTAAATGGGGCAAGACTTCCAACTTGGGAGTCCTACTTCAGGAGTGTCTCAAGATTGCAGGTTCAATTGCAATTTAGGAAGGCAAATGCAACACTAGCATTCATTTCAAGAGGGCTAAAATACAAGTGCAGAAATGTACAACTAAAGCTAGGATCAGTGATAGTGACCACAGAATTAAGACTCTGGTCAGACTGCATTTGGAATAGTGAGAGCAGTTTTGGGCCTTGTATCTAATGAAGGATGTGCTGGTGTTAGAGGGGGTCCACAGAAGGTTTATAAGAAAAATCTCAGATGAAGGACTTGTCATTTAAGGAACAGGTGAGGATTCTAGGTCTAGACATGATGGAGTTTAAAAGGCTGGGGTGATGGTGGTGGTGGAGGGGTGGGAAATCAGACTGAAAATTGCAAACGTTGAGAGGCCTGGTTAGAATGGACATGGAGAAGATGTTTCCATTAGTAGCAGAGACTGAAGCCAGAGGGTGCAACCTCACAGTGAAGAGACGACCCTTGAGAACATACATGAGGTGAAATTTCTTAGCCAGAGAGTGGTGCCTATGGAGGCAAAGTCTTTGTGTGTATTTAAGACAGAGGTAGATATAAGTTCTTGATTGGTAAGGGGATCAAAGATTTCCAGGAGAAGACAGGAAAATGAGACCAAGAAACAGAACAGTCATGATCAAATGGTGAAGCAGACTCGTGGGCTAAACGGCTTAATTTTGCTCACATAGCAAGGGGGAATGGAATATGAGAGTATGGAAATTTTACTACAGCTTAACAGGACCTTGATGAGAATGCATCTGGAATAGTGTGCACAAATTTGAAAAAGGACATAACTGCATTAGAAGCAGCTCAAAGATGATTTGCTTGACACATTTCTGAAAGGGCTTATTTAATGAAGGAAATTTGAACAGGTTGGCCTTTATTCAATGGAGATTAGGAGAATGAAACATGAACTTATTAAAACATTACTATCCTGAGGGTGCATCACAAGATAGATTCCTAACAAATGTTTCCCCTTGCACAACAGATTAGAACTAGGGCACCCAATTAATGAAAAGGAGATCTAATTTTTAAGACAGATTAGGAAAATAAATGCTGTCTCAGGGGGCAGCTAGCCTATGGAATTTTCTTTGCTGCCTGACCTGCTGTATTTTTCTAGAGCCACCCTTTTTCGACTCTGTTAGAGAGATGTGCTTTTGTTTCATCACTCCCATGTAGACAACTGAAAAAGCATCGTAGCCAAGCACTTGGACATAAACACTTGATCCCAGTGCAATTTATTCATTATGCAACTAGTTTAAAAAAAAATTCCCCTTTCAGAAGGATTGAATACAATACATCATGCAAATACAGAACAGATTCAGGAGCCTTACCTGTTCTTTGCTGTAATGTAGGACATGATGTTCTGATTGAAAAACTTTAAAATGAGTGGAATGCAATTGGCAAAAACCAGGTGCTGTGCCATGTATTCAAACTGCAGGGTGACAAAAGAGAATAAAGTTCAACATCTTATCAGTTCTGTTAAGGAAAACAAAACCTTAAGTGAACTAATTTTCATTGCTTTCACCTCAATAATGATTCCAATAATTTACCCAGCACTGATGTCAGATTAGCTGGTACATAATCATTTAGCCTATCCCTAATTAATCTGTGCTTTTTAAGTAACAGTTGATCCTATTTCTCAATATCTGTCCACGACTAAGGGTGGACTATGGCCCACACGAATGACCTCTTTCCACACTGTAGGGATTCTGTGATTCTATTATTCCTCTCCTTTATGACGATAAAGGTAAAACATTCATTAAGAATCTTGCCCATATCATCTACAACCCATGCACAAGTTACCATATATATCTGATAGGCCCACCCTTTCCCTTAGTCACCCACTTGCTCTTGATGCACTGATAAACATCTTTGAGTTTTCTTTAATTTTACCAGTTAACATATAAGCATACATATAAGCAAGTGATAGTGACCACAGAATTAAATGTGTATAGAGATCCATATAACTCACTAATACCTTTTAGTGCTGGAAATATGTGATTTTGACATACAAAAATACAATTGGTTCTTATTTGCCAGACAGGTAAAAACAATGACTGCAGATGCTGGAAACCAGATTCTGGATTAGTGGTGCTGGAAAAGCGCAGCAGTTCAGGCAGTATCCGAGGAGCAGTAAAATCGACATTTCGGACAAAAGCCCTTCATCAGGAATACAGGCAGAGTGCCTGAAGGGTGGAGAGAGAAATGAGAGAAGGGTGGGGGTGGGGAGAAAGTAGCATAGAGTACAATAGGTGAGTGGGGGAGGGGATGAAGGTGATAGGTCAGAGAGGAGGGTGGAGTGGATAGGCGGAAAGGAAGATAGGCAGGTAAGACAAGTCATGGGGACAGTGCTGAGCTGGAAGTTTGCAGCTGGGGTGAGGTGGAGGAAGAGGAAATGAGGAAACTGGTGAAGTCCACATTGATGCCCTGGGGTTGAAGTGTTCCAAGGCGGAAGATGAGGCATTCTTCCTCCAGGCGTTGGGTGATGACGGAGCGGCGGTGGCATCAGCGATGATGTGAGGGGCGGAAGTAATGTCACATGTGGTGCATGAGGGATTGTGAGGGCCGGAAGTGGCTGTGGAAGCGGCCATGATGGGGGCAGAAGTGACGTCATCCATCAGCGTGGGGATGGTGGTTGCACCAACCGCATGGCTAATGACGTCCGAGCAGTTCCAGAGGCCGGGGGAATCTACTGGAATGTTTGAGGAGCGCTGGTTATGGAGGTGGGTAGATAAAAGTTTGTTGTACTTACAGTTTTTGATGTTTGAGATGGAGTCGAAATACTGTTTGTTGAGAGTATGAATTCTTCTGAGGATGTAGTATAGAAGGGGTCTTTTGCAGTTCTGAGACAGTGTGGCCCTCAGCTGAGGCAGGGCTGATTTACATCAGCGATGAAGTGAGGGGCAGAAGTGATGTCACGTGTGGTGCATGAGGAATTGTGAGGGGCGGAAGTGGCTGTAGAAGCGGCCATGATTATTTGCTCTTGAAAAGACCTAACCAAGTTGTGACAATTGAATTAAAGCTTCATGCTCTGACAAAAGGTCACAATATTTTTGGGAGATATGGAATGCTCCTGAAGCTCAGCCAGAAGTCTAAGAGATCTTCAGAGTATTCTAAAGAAAAGCTTGCTTTTCCACTGATCTGTGCCCAAAACACCTTAGTCCCTCCAGTTTGCATATGAGGCTGTTTTCAAACAATTTGTTAATTCTGATATGTAATTGTTGTCAGGCAGTGATCAATTTAATAACTGATTATCCTATTTATGCAATAAATATTAGTCAAAAGTTAGTGGAGTCATAAATATTGGTCAGGACAAGGAATCTCTAGTTATTTTCCATATAGAGCAACCGGATTGTTTACATTCACCTAACAGGACAGACAGGATTTCAATTTAATAATTGGCAAGTCTGACAGTGCAGCACTCCCACAATACTGCAATGAAATTCAGTCCAGATTATATTACCTAATCTGGCCTCTGGAGTGGTACTTCAAGCCAGGAATCTCCAACTCAGGAGTCATGGGTACCACTCTCAGTTTCAGGAAATAAGGGTTCAGACATCTGGATTAGTTACAAAGAATTACAGAATACAGGACAACCGCGATCATCCAAATTTCAGATTATCTGAACAAGATCTCAAGGTCCCGAAGCTTGGGTAAACTGTATTGTCCGAACAAAATACACCCCACCCGTGTCTTTTGGATAATTGAGGTTGCCCTGTAAATAGCACAGGAATAAACCATTCAGCCCAACCTTTACATGGATGGAAAACTATGCTCCACTATATCCTTCTCCAGTCTTTCTCATCTAGTTATTATCTTAATCATCTATTTCATTTCCCCCATCTGTTTATGTAATGTCCCTTTGAATGCCTTCAAATTAAAAGCCTGGGCTACTTGTCAGTTCCACATTCTCAGCACTCTGGGTATGGAAACATATTAATTTGGCAACTTTATTTCTCAATCTGCCAAACATTTGCTCTCTTACTTAGACTATATCCCTTTGCATAATCGTTACATCCTCTTCATAACGTTGTTTGTTGTATCATCTTTGTATTGTCTTCAAGTATGTTGAAAATAAGCAGGAAAGTTAATCTGTGTCTTGACAACTATTTATTTAATATTATTTAGAAATATATTAGGTGGTTACTTTCACCATGTTATGGGTTCTTGCCGTGAGCAAATTGGTTGCTACAATTCGTATTGCTCATCCCAGTTAAGTTGTCAGCATTCAGTAAGTTAAAGGAAAGTAGTGGTATTAAGTGATAATGTCATTGACTCTATGACTAATTCAGAATGCCAAGTTAGTGTTCAGGGGACATGTGTTCAAATCTCACAATAGCAAATGATAAAATTTGAACGTAATAAAAAAATCTTGGACAAGCTAGTCTAATGCTAACCATGAAATCATTGTCAATTGCTATAAAAAGCCATCTAATTCATTAATATTACTTGGAGAAAGAGTTCTGTTGTCCTTCCCTGGTCTGGCCTACATGTGACTCTAAATCTACAGCA
The DNA here is from genome assembly GCF_020745735.1 of Hemiscyllium ocellatum. Classification (NCBI taxonomy): domain Eukaryota; kingdom Metazoa; phylum Chordata; class Chondrichthyes; order Orectolobiformes; family Hemiscylliidae; genus Hemiscyllium; species Hemiscyllium ocellatum. Next base: position 210,448 of record NC_083426.1, on the reverse strand, counting down.
CTGTGGATGAATCTTAAGTGCCCTCTTGACAATTGGGGAAGGGCAATAAATTATGACCCAGTCCAGTAAAAATTGTGTGAAACTAGTTGTAGCAGGGTCTCTTCCTGAAGGGCTCAAGATGCATTTTTGCAATTCACCAATTTTCATGGCTATTTTTCTGGTCAGATTTCGACAGTTTAACTTCACAATGTGCAATAGTGGAATCTGAACTGATGGCTCTGGATATCCGTTCATTCATGCAGCCAAGCAGTTTTATAAACTGGGTATGGAGTTTAAAAGTGGAGAGATAATATTAAGACTTATAAAATCATTAGTAAGGTTTCAGTTAAGTAGAGTTTTGGACATCCAAGTTGAAGAAAAATATCAGGAGTATGTGGAAGAAATTCACTGAGCCCAGAGATATGGAGTTGTAGTTAAGAGGAGACACCAGACATACTGAGATTAATTTCTTTGCAGTAAAGAAAGCAAAACAAAGCTTGCTAGAAGTGTTCAAAATTGCGATAGGGAGAGGATGGAAAAGGGTAGGAGGGAAAAAGTTGGGGAAGAGGGTCTTCAGGGGAGGCACTAGAGGATGGGTGGTGCTGCAAGAGAACAGTGGGATTGCAAAGCGGAAAAAAAGTATGTTTTCAACGCAGACAGGTGGTCTTCAAAGGAGGTGGGAGAGAGAGAGAGATTTCAAACCAAGTAAAACAGTTTTAAGTCTTTTAACAAATGAATAGTGGATACTATTGTAATGAACACAAAATGAATTTGATAATTTAAGACTGAACAGTTTTATTTCCCAAATATTTGCGTGTATTATTTCGAAATGCTTCACATACCGTGAATTACCCGAGATGCAGTGACATCATTAGAAATAAACATAACAACTTTGTTGTGAATTTACCAATCTGTGACTAGTCTAAAGCTGATGGCTTTCTATGTTGAAGTGCATGCCAGTTATTTAAAACATCTTTTGTTGTTCACTTATGCCTGTTTTCTTGTGGCAGTTTAACTAGTATGGCATCCACTAAATTAATGCTATCTAGTGGCTTAGGATGTTGTGATGATTGAGGATATAAACTATTCTTAATATTTGGAAAAATATTCCAAGGACAAAATTAGTCTCCACTCGGAGAGACAAGGATTAATCAAGGACAGTCAGTATGGCTTTGTAAGGGGGAGACCACAGTAATAAATTTCATTCAATATTTCAAGGTAAGTGACTAGATGAGGGTAGTGCAGTTGATACAGTCCACGTGGACTTCAGTAAGACATGTGACAAGGGCTCTCATGGCAGACTGGTTAAGAATCTATACTTCGGATCTGTCTTTACTAAAGAGGACACAATTAGCCTTCCTGAAATCCCAGGGTCAGAGGGTTAAACATGAAGGAGTAACTGAAGGAAATCCTGATTAGTCAGGAAATAGTATTGGGGAAATCGAGGGATCAAAACCCAATTCCCAAGGCCTGATGTTCTGCATTGCGGAGTACTTAATGGCCCTAAAAAATAGTGGATGCATTGGTGATCATATTCTAGCATTCTATGGACTCTAAGAGATCCAGTGGACTGGAGGGTAGTTGACGTAATCCCACTTTTTAAAAGAGGGAGGAGAGAGAAAACGGGGAATTATAAGCCAGTCAGCCTGACAGCGATGATGAGGAAAATGCTGGAGTCTATTATTAAGGATGTACTAACTGAACACTTGGATGTAATTGGTCCAAATCACTATAGATTCACTAAAGGGAAATCAAGCTTGACATTTCTTCTGGAATTTTTTGAGGATGTGACCAGTAGAGTGGACAAGGGTAAATTGGCAGATGTTGTGTACCTGGATCTCAAGGAAACATACAAAATCCTGATAGGACTGGTCAGGCTAAATGTCGGAAGAATGTTCCCAATATTGGAAAAGTCCAGAGCTAGGGATCACAGTCCAAGACTGAGGGGTAAGCCATTCAAGACTGAGATGAAGAATTTCTTGACTTGGGGGAGGCAATGGCCTAGTGGATTTATTAGTGGACCTTTAATCCAGAGAGCCAGGAAATGTTCTGGGGACCTGGGTTCAAATTTCACCATTGTAGCTTCTAGAACTTGAATAAAAATCTAGTATTAAGAGTCTAACAATGACCATGAGTCCATTATCAATTGTTGGAAAAACCTATTTGGTTCAGTAATGTCCTGTAGGGACGGAAACTGCCATCCTTACCTAATCCGGCCTACATATGACTTCAGATCCACAGCAATATGGTTGACGCTTAACTGCCCTCAGGGCAATAAGAGATGGGCAACAAATGCTGGCCTAGCCAGCAATGCCTCATTCCACGAATGAATAAAATAAAACTTAAGAGTCATAAACCTGTGGAATTCTCTACCACAAAAAGCTGTTGGGGCTAGTTTGTTAGACATAGGGGCAGCACGAAGGCTCAGTGGTTAGCACTGCTGTCTCACAGCACAAGGGACCCAGGTTCGATTCCAGCCTCTGGCTACTGTCTACTTAGAGATTGCACATTCTCTCCCCGTGTCTGCATGGTTTCTTCCAGGTGCTCCGGTTTCCTTCCACAATCCAAAGATGTGCAAGTCAGGTGGATTGGCCATGCTAAATTGCCCATAGTGTTCAGGAATGTGTAAATGTAGGATAATATGGGAGGGGAATAGGTCTGGCTGGGTTACTCTCTTTGGAGGTTCAGTGTGGACTTATTGGGCCAAAGAGCCTGTTTCCACACTGTAGGAATCCTATAGTTCTATGATATTCAAGAAGGAACTGGATGTAGCCCTTGTGCCTAAAGGGATCAAAGGGCATAGAGGAAAAAATGGGGGTGGGATACTGAAATTGTATGATCAGCCAAGATCATATTGAATGCTAGTGCAGGCTCAAAGGGATGTTGCTTTGAACTTTGAGATTAGTGGGATGGAATGTGAGGACCAGAGGGACTATATTCTTGTTGTTTGGGTGAAGGGGGATAATTGTTTGAGGGCAGAGGTGCAGTAAATGGAGGAGATGCGGTTGAGGGCATTATTGATCATGGAGAAGGAAAAGTTACGGGCCTTGAAGTAGGACATCTAGGATGTCCTGAAGTGGAATTGCTCATCCTGGGAAAAGATATGGGCGGAGGCAGAGGAATTGGGAGTATGGGATCATGTTTACGTGGGGTCTGGTCGGGTCTGCGGGAGAGGAATAGATGGGGGACTTTGAGAGTGGAAAGTCTGGTGAAGATGAGGTGTTGGGGACCAGGGAACTGAAAGTTGTAGAGGTGGAGGATGACGTGGGTGGTATCCCGAACGTAGGTAGGGAGCTTCTGGACCAAATGGGACAGGACGGAATCCAGATAAGCTGAGACGAGTTCAGTGGGGCAGGAGCAGGCAGAGATGATTGGTTGACCAGGGCAGTCAGGTTTATGAATTTTTGTGGGGGGGATGATACAAAGGGTCGGTGTGAGGGTTGGGGAACCATGAGGTTGGAGGGTGTGGATGGCAGATCTCCCAAGGTTGTGGATGGTCTTGGAGATGATGGTTGGTGATGAAAGGCCAGGTTGTGATCAAGGGGGCAGTAGGAGGAAGGGGTCAGCAAGTTGGCGGGTGGCTTTGGCAAGGTAGAGGGTGGTGTGCCAAATTACCACCACACCTCCCTTGTCAGCTGGTTAGATGGTCTTGGAGACAATCGTTTGGTGTTCGGAGGTCGGGTCATGATTGAGAGGGTGGTAGGAGATGGTGTCAGCGGGTTGGCATGTGGCTTCATTAAGGGAGATGGGATCCAGTAGAATTTGGTAAGTTAGCTCCCAAATTAATTTAGTGGTAGGAAGCAGGGGGGCATGGTTGAAGAGTCTTTTTGTGCCTAGATGCCTGCATCCAGCGGCAAGAGATGTGTATATTCAAGTTCCCAAAATAATCATGATCAGTTATTTGCAGATACAAAAATTGATAGTGTGGCAAGTAGCGAGGAGGTAAGCTCTATATTACAGGACAATAAACCGAGCAGATGGGCTGAAATTAATCAAATGGAACTTAATCATGAAAAGTGAGACGTCATTGATTTTGGGAGGCCTAACAAAGCAAAAAGTACATGTTGAATGTAAGAAACTTAGGAATACAGAGGATCATAGACCTCGATATGCATATCCATGAAGCCTTGAAAGTGGCAGGTAGATAGGGTTAAGGCAGCATTTGGGATACCTGCAAGACGATTATGATGGATCTGTATACAGCATTAGACAAGTCATGGCTGAAGCACTGACTGGCACACAAAAAGAACAATGTGATTACACTAGAGTAGGCACAGAACGAGATTCACTGGGATGCTGTCTGACCTGGAGCAATTAGGGTATTAAGGGAGACAAGCACGATAGGGTTGTTTTCCATTGAGTAGACAAGGTAAAGGGTGAATCTTAATGAAGTGTAGAAAGTTCTGAGTAACAGACAGGAAAGATGGGGAGAAGCATTGACCCTTCTAAGGGGAAATGACCAGGAGGCCAAGTTTAAAGATAAGGAGCAGGACATTATAGGGGATTTCAGGAAAACATTAGAACACTGTGGGAAGCTAGAGAAGTGACTGCTGGGCCTCTAACTAAGATATTTGTATCCCAATAGTCATGGGCAAGGTGCCGGAAGATTGGAGGTTGGCAAACGTGGTGCCACTGTTTGAGAAGGGTGGTAAGGACAAGCCAGGTAACTATGGACCAGTGAGCCTGACATTGGTGGTGGGCAAGTTGTTGGAGGGAATCTTGAGGGACAGGATGTACATGTATTTGGAAAGGCAAGGACTCATTAGGGATAGTCAACATGGCTATGCGTGGGAAATCATGTCTCACAAACTTGATTCAGTTTTTTGAGGAAGTAACAAAGAGGAAAGAGTGGTAGATGTGATCTATATGGATTTCAGTACGGCATTCGAGGTTCCCCATGGGAGACTGATTAGCAAGGTTAGATCTCATGGAATACAGGAAGAACTACCCATTTGGATACAGAACTGGCTCAAAGGCAGAAGACAGAGGGTGGTGGTGGAGGGTTGTTTTTCAGACTGGAGGCCTGTGACCAGTGGAGTGCCACAAGGATCGGTGCTGGGTCCTTGACTTTTTGTCATTTACATAAATGATTTGGATGTCAGCATAAGAGGTACAGTTAATAAGTTTGTAGATGACACCAAAATTGGAGGTGTAGTGGACAGTGCTGAAAGTGTGTTGCTGGAAAAGCACAGCAGATCAGGCGGCATCCAAGGAGCAGGAGAACTGACGTTTCGGGCATGAGCCCTTCTTCAGGAATGAGGAAAGTATGTCCAGCAAGCTAAGATAAAAGGTAGGGAAGAGGGTCTTGGGGGAGCGGCGTTGGAAATGCTATAGGTGGAAGAAGGTCAAGGTGAGGGTGATAGGCTGGGGTGGGAGCGTAGAGGTCAGGAAGAAGATTGCAGGTTAGGAAGGCAGTGCTGAGTTCAAGGGATTTGACTGAGACAAGGTGTGGGGAGGGGAAATGAGGAATCTAGAGAAATCTGAGTTCATCCCTTGTGGTTGGAGGGTTCCTAGGCGGAAGACGAGGCGCTCTTCCTCCAGCCGTTGTGTTGCTATGGTCTGGCGATGGAGGAGTCAAAGGACCTGCATGTCCTTGGTGGAGTGGGAGGGGGAGTCGAAGTGTTGAGCCACGGGGTGGTTGGATTGGTTGGTCCGTGTCCCAGAGGTGTTCTCTGAAACGTTCCGCAAGGAGGCAGCCTGTCTCCCCAATATAGAGGAGACCACATCGGGTGCAGCGGATGCAGTAAATGATGTGTGTGGAGGTGCAGGTGAATTTGTGGCGGATATGGAAGGATCCCTTGGGGCCTTGGAGGGAAGTAAAGGGGGAGGTGTGGACGCAAGTTTTGCATTTCTTGCGGTTGCTGGGGAACGTGCCAAGAGTGGAGGTTGGGTTGGTGGGGGGTGTGGACCTGACGAGGGAGTGGTCTCTCCTGAATGCTGATAGGGGAGAGAATTATATCTCTGGTGGTGGGGTCCGTTTGGAGGTGGCGGAAATGACGAAAGATGATACGATGTATATGGAGGTTGGTGGGGTGGTAGGTGAGAACCAGTGGGGTTCTGTCCTGGTGGCGATTGGAGAGGCGGGGCTCAAGGGCGGAGGAGCGGCATTGTCGATCACGTCTGGGGGGAAATTGCGGTCTTTGAAGAAGGAGGCCATCTGGGTTGTACGGTATTGGAACTGGTCCTCCTGGGAGCAGATGCGGCGGAGAAGAAGGAATTGGGAGTGTGGAATGGCGTTTTTACAGGGGGGCAGGGTGGGAGGAGGTGTAGTCTAAGTAGCTGTGGGAGTCGGTCGGTTTATAGTAAATGTCCGTGTTGATTCAGTCGCCCGAGACAGAAATGGAAAAGGTCTAAGAAGGGGAGGGAGGAGTCTGAGACAGTCCAAGTAAATTTGAGGTCAGGGTGGAAGGTGTTGGTGAAGTGGATGAACTGTTCAACCTCCTCGTGGAGAACCTTTAGGGTGAACAACTTCTCTTTCCAATCCTCCCTCTTCCTCCAAACCAAAGAAGTAGCCATGGGCACCCGCATGGGCCCCAGCTATGCCTGCCTCTTCGTAGGATATGTGGAACAGTCCATCTTCCACAGCTACACTGGCACCACCCCACACCTTTTCCTCCGCTAAATCAATGACTGTATCGGTGCTGCCTCAATCTCCCACGAGGAGGTTGAACAGTTCATCCATTTTACCAACACCTTCCACCCCGACCTCAAATTTACCTGGACCGTCTCAGACTCCTCCCTCCCCTTCTTAGACCTTTTCCATTTCTATCTCGGGCGACTGAATCAACACGGACATTTACTATAAACCGACCGACTCCCACAGCTACCTAGACTACACCCCCTCCCACCCTGCCTCCTGTAAAAATGCCATCCCATACCCCCAATTCCTTCGTCTCTGCCGCATTTGCTCCCAGGAGGACTAGTTCCAGTACCATACAACCCAGATGGCCTCCTTTTTCAAAGACCGCAACTTCCCCCCAGACGTGATCAACGATGCCCTCCACCGCATCTCCTCCACTTCCCGCTCCTCCAATCGCCACCAGGACAGAACCCCACTGGTCCTCACCTACCACCCCACCAAGCTCCACATACATTGTAGCATCCGTCGTCATTTCCGCCACCTCCAAATGGACCCTACCACCAGAGATATATTTCCCTCCCCTCCCCTATCAGCATTCAGGAGAGACCACTCCCTCCGTGACTCCCTCGTCAGGTCCCCACCCCCCACCAACCCAACCTCCACTCCCGGCACCTTCCCCTGTAACCGCAAGAAATGCAAAACTTGCGCCCACACCTCCCCCCCACTCCCCTCCAAGGCCCCAAGGGATCCTTCCACATCCGCCACAAATTCACCTGCACCTCCACACACATCATTTACTGCATCCGCTGCACCCGATGTGGCCTCCTCTATATTGGGGAGACGGGCCGCTTACTTGCGGAAGGTTTCAGAGAACACGTCTGGGACACCCAGACCAACCAACCCAACCACCCCGTGGCTCAACACTTCAACTCCCCCTCCCACTCCACCAAGGATATGCAGATCCTTGGACTGCTCCATCGCCAGCCCACAGCAACACGACGGCTGGAGGGAGAGCGCCTCATCTTCCGCCTAGGAACCCTCCAACCACAAGGGATGAACTCAGATTTCTCCAGTTTCCTCGTTTCCCCTCCCCACACCTTGTCTCAGTCAAATTCCTCAAACTCAGCACCGCCCTCCTAACCTGCAATCTGCTTCCTGACCTCTCCGCCCCCACCCCGGCCCATCACCCTCACCTTGACCTCCTTCCACCTATCGCATTTCCAACGCCCTCTCCCCCAAGTCCCTCATCCTTACCTTTAATCTTAGCCTGCTGGACACACTTTTCTCATTCCTGAAGAAGGGCTCATGTCTGAAACGTCGGTTCTCCTGCTCCTTGGATGCTACCTGATCTGCTGTGCTTTTCCAGCAACACATTTTCAGCTCTGATCTCCAGCATCTGTAGTCCTCACTTTCTCCGTGTAGTGGACAGTGAAGAGGGTTACCTCAGATTACAACAGGATCTGGACCAGAAGGGCCAATGGGCTAAGAAGTGACAGATGGAGTTTAATTCAGATAAATGCGAGGTGCTGCATTTTGAGAAAGCAAATCTTAGCAGGACTTATACACTTAATGATAAGGTCCTAGGAAGTGTTGCTGAACAAAGAGACTTCAGAGTGCAGGTTCATAGCTCCTTGAAAGTGGAATCACAAGTAGATAAAATCGTGAAGGCGGCGTTTGGTATGCTTTCCTTTATTGGTCTGAGTATAGGAGTTGGGAGGTCATGCTGCAGCTGTACAGGACATTGGTTAGGCCATTGTTGGAATATTGCATGCAATTCTGGTCTCCTTCCTATTGGAAAGATGTTGTGAAACTTGAAAGGGTTCAGAAAAGATTTACAAGGATGTTGCCAGAGTTGGAGGATTTGAGCTATAGGGAGAGGCTGAACAGGCTAGGGCTGTTTCCCCTGGAGTGTCGGAGGCTGAGGGGTGACCTTATAGAGGTTTACAAAATTATGAGGGGCATGGATAGGGTAAATAGGCTGGGGTCGGGGAGTCAAGAACTGGAGGGCATAGGTTTAAGGTGAGAGGGGAAAGATACAAAAGAGACCTAAGAGGCAACTTTTTCATGCAGAGAGTGCTACGTATATGCAATGAGCTGCCAGAGGAAGTGGGGGAGGCTGGTACAATTGCAACATTTAAGAGGCATTTGGATGGGAATATGAATAGGAAGGGTTTAAGGGATATGGGCCAGGTGGGACTAGATTGAGTTGGGATATCTGGTCGGCATGGACGGGTTGGACCGAAGGATCTGTTTCCATGCTATATTTCTCTATGACTCTATCTAGAGGGTTGTGTGTTTTTGGAACTCATTGTCTCAATCTGTGATGGAGATGGGAGCCCTCAAAACACTTAATTATTTAGATGAATACTTTAAATGCCTCGGATGCAATGCTACAGGCCAAATGCTGGAAAATCAAATTAAAATAAAGCCACAAAGGCCAAATGGATTATTTCCATATCGTACAAACTCCAGGACTCCATTAAACAATTCTAAGTTTACTGCTGTTTGAAACAATCACCCTACACATCAACAAAAATACAGATGGGAACATTACCATGTGACTGCATCATCTAATAATGAAGTTAATGAAAATGAAAAAGGAACCTCAAAAACTAAAAGGAACTCCTGATAAAGAAAAAAATCACAAAAGAAGCCCTTGAGTAAAGAACATTTTTGACTTGTGGTATCATGGTTACAAGTGGTTTTGAACCCTCTAGGCTGGAAGCAAAAATAAAATCTACACAGTCCCTACTCTTCTACTCTTAGTACTGGCTCACTGTCAAATATTCATATGTAGCCAAAGATGAGAAAATGCCTGAATTGGGCTTTGATCCGATACTCTCAACTCAGACTCACTCATGAGCATTACAATTCATAATATATAACAAGGATAAGGCCAGCAGACGTATGGGAACACAGCGACCTGCAAGTTTCCACCCAAGCCACTCCGTTTCCTGATTTGGAAATATATGGCCATTCCTTCACAGTTACTGAGTCAAAAGCCTTGAACTTCCTAACAGTATTCTGGACATTCCTACACCAGATGGACTGCAGCAGTTCACAAAGAAGTTAATTGCATCTTCTCGAGGAAAACTAGACATGGACAGTAAATACTGGGTTAACCAATGAAGCTCATGTCCCTGAATGAATACTTCAGAAAGAGATCAACGACGAGGACTCTTATCAATGATATGATGCCTTTGGGACAGAAACAGAAGCAAAACATTGGAAAAAATATTGTACACCAAACAATACTTACCACTCATAATTATTAACAAATTACTTGGGTAACATGACAGCATTACTTACTTGATAGATGTGGTTGAGTTTGAAATGCTTAAGTAACAATAACAAGACAGCAGAAATTGCTTTTACGATGATCTCTTTGTGCCTGTTGACATCAACTCCCAGTTTCATACTCTGTAGCACGGTGGTACTATTGGGATAAAGAGCACATCACCATATTAATGCAGAAACATAGAAAACAGGTAGGTGCAGGAGCATGCCATTTGGCTCACCAAGCCTGCTCTGCCATTCACTATCATGATTGATCATCCAACTCAATAGCCTATACCTGCTTTCCTCCATATCCTTTTACCTGTTCAGCACCAAATGTGAAATCCAGGACCTTCTTAAAATCATACAATGCTTTGGCATTGACTATTTTCCGTGACAGTGGATTTCACAAGCTCACCACTCTTTGAATCTTAGAATATCTTAGAATCCCTAGTGTGGAAACAGGCCCTTCGGCCCAACAAGTCCACACCAACCCTCCGAAGAGAATCCCAACCAAAGCCATTCCCTATTACTCTACACTTACCCTTGTCGAATGCACCTAAAATTCAGCTAACCTGCATATCTTTGGATTGTGGTTTTTGGTTGAAAAAATTCTCCTCGTCTCAGTCCTAAATGGTTTATTCCAAATCCTTTGACTGTGAACCCTGGACTCTCAGAGAAGCAGAAGCATCCTTCTTGCATTGAACCTCTGTCCGGTCATTAAAGTTTTATAGATCACCCCTCATTTTTCTGTAATCCAGTGAGTGTAACCTTAACTGATTTGAAGTCTCCTCAAATATCAGTGCCACCACCCCAGGAATCAGACAAACTGTTGCTTCACTCTCTCTTACAAACACAGCATCCTTCCTCAGACAGTAGACCATGTGAGATCTCACAAAAACCTTGTTTAATTCCAGCAAGACATTCCTGCTTCTATGCAAGGGGTAATTACTTAAGATGTGTGACAGAAGATGAAGATACAAGAAAAGCCTCTCAGATAAGGGACTATGACAGAGCTATCTGACAGGACCAGGATTCAAGGACAACAAAAACTGAAAATATTGCAGTGCTCTGCAGGGGAGGCAATAACTACGGACAGAAAGAGAGTTAACATCTCGGATTTATAAAAAAAATCATTGATCTAAAACATGGCACCTTAACAACTATTCCCAGTCATTTCTTTCCATATTCCAGATTTCCAGGGTCATCAGCTACTTGCTTTTGATCAAGTCCAGCTTGTCAAAATAATGAGATCTCCCATATCCTGAACACAAGTATATCTTACCAAAATAGCATCAATCAGTAGAATAATTAGATGAAAATAAATTTTCATTAAGTTACTTCCACTTAAGTTCCCAATCTTTACACTCTATGCAAATTAAGTTCAATAATTTACTGAAAGGAGTGAATTAGTCCAATGTGTGGGAGATTAAAGTTCCTAATATCAAAGAGAAAGGAATATTTACGGCATTTCTTCTGGTAAGACATCCGCAAGAATATTGATTGAGTCAGTCTTTGCTTTTGAGGTTGGGGCTGCAGCCAGAAGGATCTTTAGTAAAGCAATCTGTGGGGGGGAAAAATTGATGGCAGAGATTGAGGAAGAAAATAATGTTAAAATGTCTTCCTCTAACAAGTTTTGTCTTAAATATAAAATTGCTAGACAAAGTCTGCAGGTCTTGCAGCATCTGTGGAGAGGAGGGGGGGGGGGGTTCGCTCTGAAGGGGGATCACTGGACCCAAAGTGTTGACTTTGTTTTCTCTCCAGAGAGGCTGCAAGATCTGCAGAGTTTCTGTTTTTGATCAACTCTACCATGCTAGACGCTTTACTCATCTGCCATTGGGAAACCAAGGACTTAGAAAACATACTTTTCACTGCTGAATTACAGCCTATATTTAACCTCTCCTCAGCAGGTAGAGCTATAGCAATGTAAAACCAACATCATTACAGACTAGATGTGCTGATGGTGCAGGTTAGGTAAAATAGCAGCTGGCCAATGTGACTGCATTGTGCTGTTAAAGCATTGCATGTAAATGTCTACTCCTTTCAAGTACTGAAAGGTGTAAGCATTTATCTTCATAAAGTCAAAAATATCAGTTTCTTTTGTTTCAAACTGGTCCACCTGTCCATTAAATCTTTGCTTTGCAAAACATCAGAAAAATATTTGAATATTTAGCATATTAATACTCAAATTCTTTTATCTGTTGCACCCCACATTTCAATCTCTCTGAATAAAATAGAACATAGAAAGATACAGCGCAGTACAGGCCCTTCGGCCCTCGATGTTGCGCCGACCGAATCCTACCTAATCTACACTAGCCCAATAACTTCCAAATGCCTATCCAATGCCCGCTTAAATGACCATAAAGAAGGAGAGTTCACCACTGCTACTGGCAGGGCATTCCATGAACTCACAACCCGCTGTGTAAAGAATCTACCCCTAACATCTGTCCTATACCTACCACCCCTTAATTTAAAGCTGTGTCCCCTAGTAACACCTGACTCCATTAGCGGTAAAAGGTTCTCAGTGTCGATCCTATCTAAACCCCTAATCATCTTATACACCTCTATCAAATCTCCCCTAAACCTTCTCTTCTCCAATGAGAACAGCCCCAAGTGCCTCAGCCTTTCCTCATAAGATTTTCCTACCATTCCAGGCAACATCCTGGTAAACCTCCTCTGCACTCGTTCCAATGCCTCCACATCCTTCCTATAGTATGGCGACCAAAACTGCACACAATATTCCAGATGAGGCCGCACCAGAGTCTTATACAGTTGCACATGACCTCAGGACTCCGGAACTCAATTCCTCTACCAATAAAGCCCAGTACACCATATGCCTTCCACACAGCACTATTTACCTGGGTGGCAACTTTCAGAGGTCTGTGCACATGGACACCAAGATCCCTCTGCTCATCCACACTACCAAGTAGCCTACCATTAGCCCAGTAATCCATCTTCTTGTTACTCCTACCAAAGTGAATGACTTCACACTTAGCTACATTGAATTCCATTTGCCACATTTCTGCCCAGCTCTGCAACTTATCTATATCCCGCTGTAACCTACCACTTCCTTCCTCACTATCCACAACTCCACCGACTTTTGTGTCATCCGCAAACTTGCTTACCCAGCTTTCAAGCCCTTCCTCTAGATCATTTATAAAGATAACAAAAAGCAATGGTCCCAAAACAGATCCTTGTGGTGCACCGCTAGTAACTGCACTCCAAGATGAACATAGTCCATCAACTACTACCCTCTGTCTCCTTCCAGCCAGCCAATTCCTAATCCAAACCTCTAATGTATCCTCAATGCCATACCTCCGTAGTTTTAGCATTAGCCTACCATGGGGAACCTTATCGAACGCCCTACTAAAATCCATATACACAACATCTACTGCTTTACCCTCGTCCACTTCCTTAGTCACCTTCTCAAAGAACTCAATAAGGTTTGTGAGGCACGACCTGCCCTTCACAAAACCATGCTGGCTATCCTTGATCACGTTATTCCTATCCAGATGTTCATAAATCTTATCCCTTACCATTCTCTCTAAGACTTTGCCCACCACTGAAGTCAGACTCACTGGCCTATAGTTACTAGGGCTATCCCCTACTCCCTTTCTTGAACAAGGGGACCACATTCGCTATCCTCCAGTCCTCTGGTACTATTCCCGTTGACAATGACGACATAAAAATCCAGGCCAATGGCTCTGCTATCTCCTCCCTAGCTTCCCATAGGATCCTAGGGTAAATGCCATCAGGCCCAGGAGACTTATCTATTTTCATCCTCTCCAATATTCCCAGAACCTCTTCCCTGCATATTTCCAGGCCATCCATCCTAATCATTTGTGACTCCATATTCACATCAGCAACAGTGTCCTGTTCCTGAGTGAATACTGATGAAAAGTATTGATTTAGTGTCTCTCCAATCTCCTCCGCCTCCACACACAACTTCCCACTACTATCCTTGACTGGACCGATACCTACCCTAGTCATCCTTTTATTCCTGACATACCTATAGAAAGCCTTTGGGTTTTCCCTAATCCTACCAGCTAAAGACTTTTCATGTCCCCTTCTCGCTTCTCTTAGCTCTCTCTTTAGATCCTTCCTGGCTACCTTATAACTCTCTATCGCCCCAACTGAACCTTCACGCCTCATCTTTACATATGCCGCCTTCTTCCCTTTCACAAGGGATTCCAATTCCTTACTAAACCACAGCTGCCTCACAAGGCCCTTTACACCATGCCTGACTGGTACATACTTATCAAGGACACTCAGTAGCTGCTCCTTGAACAATCCCCACATCTCATTAGTGTTCTTCTCTTGAAGCCTGTTTTTCCAATCCACACATCCTAAGTCATGCCTCACTGCATCATAATTTCCCTGCCCCCAGCTATAACTCTTGCCCTGCGGCGCACACTTATCCCTCTCCATCACTAAAGTAAAAGTCACCGAGTTGTGGTCACTGTCCCCGAAGTGCTCACCTACCTCCAAATCTAACACCTGGCCTGGTTCATTACCTAGAACCAAATCCAGTATAGCCTCACCTCTTGTTGGCCTGTCTACATAGTGTGTCAGGAAACCCTCCTGCACACATTGGACAAACACCGACCCATCTAATGAACTCGAGCTATAGCTCTCCCAGTCAATATCTGGGAAGTTAAAGTCCCCCATAACAACCACCCTGCTACCTTCACTCTTTTCCTGAATCATCCTCACAATATTATCCTCTACTTCTCTAGGACTATTAGGAGGCCTGTAGAAAACACCTAACAGGGTGACCTCACCTTTCCTATTTCTAACCTCAGCCCAAACTACCTCAGATGGCAAGTCCTCTTCCATCGTCCATTCCACTGCTGTAATACTATCTTTGACAAGTAATGCCACACCTCCCCCTTTTTTACCCCCATGTCTGATCCTACTAAAACATTTAAACCCTGGAACCTGCAACAGCCATTCTTGTCCCTGTTCTACCCACGTCTCTGTAATGGCCACAACATCGAAGTCCCAAGTACCAACCCATGCTGCAAGTTCACCTACCTTATTTCTTATACTTCTGGCATTGAAGTATACACACTTCAATCCACCCTTCTGTTTACAGGCACCCTCCTTCGAGATCGCTGCATTATTCATAACCTCCCTACACTCAAGGTCCTGTACCCTAAAGCTACAGTCCAGGTTCCCTATTCATTGCTTTAAATTTTTTAATTCACTTATAGGATGTCGACATTGCTGTCTGGGTCAGCATTTAGACAATTATAGCATTACAAAAAAAACTGCAAAGAGAAATAAAGTAATTAAATTATTTATTTTTAGGATAAAACTAAATAATATGTTCTACAATTGTATAAGTAATTATAGGTGTTCAATTTTGAATTGGGCCCAAATAACAGGTGAGAGAGAAAATTTACAGGTTACAATTGAAAATGGTAAAATTAAACAATTATTTTGATTCTTTATTTATCAGAGAGATACATCAGATGGACATGACATTGGAAAATGAGATTAGGAATGATATGTATGTAGTCAAAGTATGACTAAGAAAAAGCAATGTTTTACTATCATTCAAAGTTAATGGTGAGTTTAAAAAGGTTTCACGAGACAAGTAACAGAAAAATCAATTATATTTAGGGAGATGGCACGTGTCTAGAGAACAGTAGATCAGTCGAGCTAAACTATCAATCAATCAGTGGTAAAGAATCTATATTAAAGGACAAAATACTAGATAATAAAAATTATCACTACCAATATTCAGCATCAACTTCAAAAGTGGAAGTTTTACTTGACCGGGCTCATTGAATTCTTCGAGACAGTAACAGAAATATAGAAAGGGTAATGTAGGAGGTATATTATATCTAAATTAGACAAAAGAATGATTTTGCTAAAATACCATATGAACTACAAATCAATAAGGCTAAAGGCTGTAGAATCACAGGCCCAGCAGCAGAATAGATAGCAAGCTGGCAGCAAGGTACAAAGGAGTGTAAAGTCATCAGATAATTAAGATAATTTGCAGATTAGAAACTGGGGCCCACAAAGAGCAGTGTGGGGACAACAGCTATTAATAATTTATATGAACAATTTGAGTTTAGACATTTCCAAACTGGCAAATTAAACAAAATCACGGTGGTGGTGGTTTTGCCGGGGGGGGGGGGAGAAGGAGGCTGGTGTCGATCTTAAGAAATACTGCAGTACATTATAACCAGCATCAGAAAACTTACAGAATGAAAATAAAAATTGGAAATGAATTTCAGGAAAGTACAGTGCAAGTTTTTACATTTTAGTAAGAGTAAAACAAGGAGGCCATACATTCCTTGGAAAATAATCATCTAAACCAGTTAAAGGAGTGAAGGGATGTAGGAATATGTAGTAAAGTAGGCCAATAGGAGAATATAAAAGCAAATTAAGGACTAGGCTTTATTTTCAGATAAATAAAAGACAACAACTGAGTTGAACAGTACAAATGCACTGAAGGGGAAGCTAGATACGATTCAAGTTAATTAAGGAAGAATGGGAGAAAGCTCCAGTGATACATGAGTGCGAGAAAGCTTGTTAAACTCACCACCAGTCATTTCTCTCTAATGAGAGAACAGCTCTCTGGTCCACTGAGACTTTGGTGACTTTGTCTTGTTATCGCGATTGGCCTATTGCTGTCTTATATTTTTCTATATAATTCTGTGTAAAAGGATACTGGCTCACCATGTATTGAGGCAGACTGGGTAGTATACCCTGGTATAGAATTTCGGCAGGTGTCAGGTCAAACTCTTCATCTCCCTGAAAACAAGAAAAAGAATCCTAAAAATAGTTTTCTAGTTCCTTCTTGAATTTCAGTCAGATATCTGATGTGGATCATACCATTTATAATCTCCACTAGTCAAGCATTTTCAATAGAATGCAAGTCACACTATACAGTACATTACACACAGACAGTCTGAAGGTAATCAGGGTTTCAACTAAATTGACGCAGGGTAGGATCCTCAACAGCACGGAGGCAAATGAAAGGCTGGAAGAAGATACAGTAACCAGAAAAAGTAAGTTGAAGAGACCTGTCAGGCTGGAACATGTCAGGGTGCAAGGAATGCCTATTGGATTAAGTTACATCTATTTCAATGCAAGAGGGCTGACAAGACAGATGAACTCAGGGTGTGGCTAGGAGATTATGATATGCCAGGGTACAGGTGCTTTAGGCAGATCAAAGGTGGTGGAAAGAGGGGAGGGAGAGTTGCATTGTTGATTAAGAACATAGAACAATACAGCACAGAACAGGCCCTTCAGCTCACGATGTTGTGCTGACCATTGATCCTCATGTAAGGTAAACCTAATGTACGAACCCTCAAATTTTTGTGACCATATGCATGCCCAGCAGTCTGTTAAATATCCCCAGTGACCTCACTTCCACAATTGCTGCTGGCAACGCATTCCATGCTCTCACAACTCTGTGTAAAGAACCCGCCTCTGACATCCCCTCTATACTTTCCGCCAAACAGCTTAAAACTATGACCCCTCGTGTTAATAATTTCTGCCCTGGGAAAAAGTCTCTGGCTATCAACTCTATCTATGCCTCTCATTATCTTGTACACCTCAATTAGGTCCCCTCTCTTCCTTTTTTCCAATGAAAAAGTCCGAGCTCAGTCAACCTCTCTTCGTAAGATAAGCCCTCCATTCCAGGCAGCATCCTGGTAAACCTCCTCTGAACCATCTCCAAAGCATCCACATCTTTCCTATAATAGGGCGACCAGAACCAGTATTCTAAGTGCGGTCTAACCAAAGTTTTATAGAGCTGCAACAAGATCTCATGGCTCTTAAACTCAATCCCCCTGTTAATGAAAGCCAAAACACCAGATGCTTTCTTAACAACCCTGTCCACTTGGGTGGCCATTTTAAGGGATCTATGTACCTGCACACCAAGATCCCTCTGTTCCTCCACACTGCCAAGAATCCTTTCCTTAATCCTGTACTCAACTTTCAAGTTCGATCTTCCAAAATGCATCACTTTGCAATCATCCAGGTTGAACTCTATCTGCCACTTCTTAGCCCATCTCTGCATCCTGTCAATGTCCAAGCTGCAGCCTACAACAATCCTCTATACTGTCAACGACCCCTCCAAGGCGATTAAGGCGAGTATCCCAGAGGTAATCAGAGATGAAATAACTTAAGGATCATCCAGTGAGGCCAGACCAGAAGATATAGGAGCATAAATTATGCCATTCAGCCCATCAAGTTTGCTACACCATTCAATCATGGTTGATAAGTTTCTCAACCCCATTCTCCTACTTTCTGCCCATTAACCTCGATTCCCTTGGCAATCAAGAACCTAACTATCTCTGTCTTAAATATACTCAATGACCTGGCCTCCACAGCCTTCCATGGATTCACCACTCTTTCATTGCAGATGTTTCTCCTTATCTCCATTCTAAAAAGTCTTCCTTTCCCTTAAACGCTATGCCCTCAGGTCTAAACTCTCCTATCAATGGAAACATCTTCCCAACATCCACTCTGTCCAAACCATTCAGTATTCTGTATGTTTCAATTAGATCCCCCCTCATCCTTCTAAATTCCATTGAGTATAGTCCTAGAGTCCTGAAATGTTCCTCATATGTTAAGCTTTTCATTGCTGGGACCACTCTCATGAACCTCCTCTGAACATGCTCCAAGCCAGTACATCTTTCCTGAGATATGGGGCACAAAACTACACACAATACTCCAAATATGATCTGACTAGAGCCTGTAAGTACATCCTTGCTCTTACATTCAACTCGTCTCCAATTAAAATTGCCTTCCTAACTACTGACTCAACCTGTAAGTTTACCTTGAGGGAATCATGAACGAGAACTTCGAAGTTCTCTTTGCATTTCAGGCTTCTGAATTTTCTTCCCATTAAGAAAACAGTCCGAGCTTCTACTCTTCTTAGCAAACTGCTTGACCTCACACTTTCCCATGTTGTATTCCATCTGCCACTTCTTTGCCCACTCTCCTAACCTGTCTAAATCCTTCTGCAGCCTCCCCACCTACTCAATACTACCTGTCTCTTCACCTATCTTTGTATTGTCTGCAAACTTAGCTAGAATGCCCTCAGTTCCTTCATCTAGATCGTTAATGTATAAAGTGAAAAGTTGTGGTCTCAACACTAACCCTTGCCGAATACCATGAATCACCGGCTGCCATCCTGAGAAAAACCCTTTGTATCCTCACTCTCTGCTTTCTATCAGGCAACCAATCTATCCACGCTAGTACCTTACCTCTAACACCATGGGCCCTTATCTTACTCAGCAGCCTCCTGTGTAGCATCTTGTCAAAAGCTTTCTTGAAATCCAGATAGATAACATCCATTGGTTCTCCTTGGTCTAACCTGCTCATTACTTCCTCAAAGAATTCAGGAAGATTTGTCAGGCGTGACCTCCCCTTGATGAAACCATCCTGACTTTGCCCTATTTTACCATACACTTCCAAGTATTCAGAAATCTCATCCTTCACAATAGAATCCAAACTCTTACCCACGAGCAAGCTTAGGCTAATTGGTCGGTAATGTTCCATCTTTTGCCTTATTCCCTTTTTAAACAGGGGTGTCACGCTAGTGCTTTCCAGTCCTCTGGGATCCTCTCTGACTCTAGTGATTCCTGAAAGATCACCAAGTACGTCTCCACCATCTCTTCAGCTATCTCTCTTAGAATTCTGGGGTGTAGTCCATCTGGTCCAGGTGATTTATCCACCTTCAGGCCATTCAGTCTTTCTAGTAGTTACTGGACCTATGCCTCACAACACACTTCACATTCAACAACCAGATACATCAACAAATCAACGGAACACCCATGGGCTCACCGATCTCTGGAGTCATAGCAGAAGCAGTAATGCAAAGGTTAGAAAAAACAGTTCTAACGCAATTACAACCCAAACT
Organism: Hemiscyllium ocellatum; assembly: GCF_020745735.1. NCBI lineage: Eukaryota > Metazoa > Chordata > Chondrichthyes > Orectolobiformes > Hemiscylliidae > Hemiscyllium > Hemiscyllium ocellatum. The sequence goes on along the minus strand of NC_083426.1, from coordinate 190,724 downwards.
CTGGGTCAGATACGTGGACGACACCTTTGTAATCATTAAAAACACAGAAATAGAGAACACACACCGGATCATCAACGCCACACTCACAGGAATCCGATTCACGAGAGAGGAAGAAAAGGACAACCAGCTCCCATTCCTAGACGTGATGGTACAAAGAACACCGAACAGAGAATTCACAACAAAGGTATACAGGAAAGCCACACACACAGACCAAGTCCTGAACTATGAAAGCAACCACCCCAACACACACAAACGAAGTTGCATCAGGACATTATTCAAAAGGGCCACAACACACTGCAGCACACCTGAACTACAAAAAGAGGAAGAAGAGCACCTATACAAGGTATTCACCAAGAACGGATACCCGCGCAATTTCATCAACAGATGCCTTAAGGAAAGACAACGAAATGAGGACATGCCACAACCCAAAGGACTGGCCACACTCCCATACATCAGGAGCATTTCTGAACTGACAGCCAGACTGCTGCGACCACTAGGACTCATAACAGCACACAAACCAACAGCCACCCTCAGACAACAACTCACCAGGACAAAGGACACGATACCCAGCATGAGCAAAACTAACGTAGTGTACAAAATCCCATGCAAGGACTGCACAAAACACTATATAGGACAAACAGGAAGACAGCTAACAACCCGCATCCATGAACACCAACTAGCCACGAAACGACACGACCAGCTATCCCTAGCAGCCATACACTCAGATGACAAACAACACGAATTCGATTGGGACAACACCACTATTATAGGGCAGGCCAAACCGAGAACAGCCAGGGAATTCCTAGAGGCATGGCACTCATCCACAAATTCTATCAACAGACACATCGACCTAGACCCTATATACCGGCCACTGCAGCGGACAGCAACTGACAACTGGAAGCGGCAGAGTCAAACCAGTGTAAATGCCGGAGGAATCAGCACAGAAGCGCTTCACAGGAGGCTCCCAAGCACTGAAGATGTCACCTAGAAAGGGGACGAAACGTTTGCAACAAAAACTCCCAGCTCGGCGAACAAAACCACAACAACGAACACCCGAGTTACAAATCTTCTCTCAAACTTTGAGTATCTTAACATGCTGTAAAGACAGAGCAACATATCCATTCACACTGTATTCCACTTTCAGTGTGGATGTTGGAAAGAAATTCCCATTGTAGGAGAGGCTAGAACCTGAGGACACATCTTTACAATAAAGGAAAAACCTTTTTAAATGGAGATAAGAAGAAACTTCTTCAGCTAGAGTGGAGAATCTATGGAATTCACTGCCACAGAAAGCTATGGAGGCCAGGTCATTGAGTTTATTTAAGACTGAGATAGAACATAGAAAAGTACAGCACAGCACAGTACAAGCCCTTCAGCACTTGATGTTGTGCTGGCATTTTATCCTACTCTAAGATCAGACTACCTACATACACTTCTTTGTACTAACATCCATTTGCCTATCAAGAATCGCTTAAATGTCCCTAGTGTATCTGACTCTACTGCCACTTGCAGTGCATTCACGCACCCCACCACTGTATAGAAACCACCTCTGGCATCGCCCCTAAACCTTCCTCCAATCATTTAAAATTATGTCCCTTTGTGATAGACATTTCCGCCATGGGAAAAAGTCTCTGGCTATCCACTATCTATGCCCCTCATCATCTTGTACACCTTTATCAAGTCACCTCTCATCCTTCTTCACTCCGATGGGAAAAGCCCCAACTTTCCTCAACCATTCTCCGGGGAGAACGCTGGTAAGTGGAGTTGAAATGCCCATCAGCCATGATTGAATGGCGGAGTGGACTCGATGGACCGAATGGCCTTACTTCCACTCATATGTCTTATGGTCTTATAAGATATGTCCTCCAGTCCAGGCAGCATCCTATTAAATCTCCTCTACACCCTCTCTAAAGCTTCCACATCTCCCCTATAATGAGGTGACCAGAACTGAACACCAAATTCCAAGTATGGCCTAATCAGGACTCTTTTGGAGCTGCAGCATAACCTCACGGCTCTTAAACTCAATCCCCCTGCTAATGAAAGCCAACAAACATAGAACAATACAGCGCAGTACAGGCCCTTTGGCCCTCGATGTTGCGCTGATCCAAGCCCACCTACCTACACTAGCCCACTATCCTCCATATGTCTATCCAATGCCCGTTTAAATGCCCAGAAAGAGGGAGAGTCCACCACTGCTACAGGCAGGCATTCCATGAACTCACGACTCGCTGAGTAAAGAATCTACCCCTAACATCTGTCCTATACCTACCACCCCCCTTAATTTAAAGCTATGCCCCCTCGTAATATCTGACTCCATACATGGAAAAAGGTTCTCATGTTCAACCCTATCTAAACCCCTAATCATCTTGTACACCTCTATCAAGTCACCCTAAAACCTTCTTTCTCCAATGAAAACAGCCCCAAGTGCCTCAGCCTTTCCTCATATGATCTTCCTACCATACCAGGCAACATCCTGGTAAACCTCCTCTGCACCCGTTCCAGTGCCTCCACATCCTTCCTATAGTATGGCAACCAAACTGCACACAATACTCCAGATGCAGCCGCACCAGAGTCTTATATAACTGCAACATGACCTCAGGACTCCGGAACTCAATTCCTCTACCAATAAAAGCCAGTACGCCATATGCCTTCTTCACAGCACTATTTACCTGGGTGACAACTTTTCAGAGATCTGTGTACATGGATACCAAGATCCCTCTGCTCATCCACACTACCAAGTATCCGACCATTAGCCCAGTACTCCATCTTCCTGTTACTCTTACCAAAGTGAATCACTTCACACTTAGCGACATTGAACTCCATTTGCCACCTTTCTGCCCAGCTCTGCAGCTTATCTATATCCCGCTGTAACCTGCCACATCCTTCCTCACTGTCAACAACTCCACGGACTTTCGTATCATCCGCAAACTTGCTCACCCAACCTTCTAGCCCCACCTCCAGGTCATTTATAAAAATGACAACCAGCAATGGTCCCAAAACAGATCCTTACGGAATATCGCTAGTAACTGCACTCCAAGATGAACCTTTACCATCAACTACTACCCTCTGTCTTCTTCCAGCCAGCCAATTCCTAATCCAAACCTCCAATGCACCCTCAATGCCATACCTCTGTATTTTTTGCACTAGCCTACCATGGGGAACCTTATCAAATGCCTTACTAAAATCCATATACTCCACATCTACCGCTTTACCCTCGTCCACCTCCTTAGTCACCTTCTCAAAGAATTCGATAAGGTTTGTGGGGTACGACCTGCCCTTCACAAACCCATGCTGACTATCCCTGATCACATTATTCCTATCCAGATGTTCATTAATCCTATCCCTTACAATTCTCTCTAAGACGTTGCCCACAACAGAAGTGAGACTCACCGGCCTATAGTTACTAGGGTTATCCCTACTCCCCTTCTTGAACAAGGGAACCACATTTGCTATCCCCCAGTCTTCTGGCACTATTCCTGTAGACAACGAGGACATAAAAATCAAGGTCAATGGCTCTGCAATCTCCTCCCTTGCTTCCCAGAGAATCCTAGGATAAATTCCATCAGGCCCAGGGGACTTATCGATTTTCACCCTTTCCAGAATATCCAACACCTCTTCCCGACATACCTCAAGCCATCCATTCTAATTAATTGTGACTCAATATTCACATCGGCAACAATAAACTGTTCCTAAGTGAACACTGACGAAAAGTATTCATTCAGTGTCTCCCCAATCTCTTCAGCCTCCACACGCAACTTCCCACTACTATCCTTGAGTGGACGTATTCCTACCCTAGTCATTCTTTTATTCCTGACATACCTATAGAAAGCCTTTGGGTTTTCCCTAATCCTACCAACCAAGGACTTTTCATGTCCCCTCCTTGCTGCTCTTAGCTCTCTCTTTAGATCCTTCCTGGCTACCTTATAACTCTCAATCACCCCAATTACATAGGCCGCCCTCTTCCCTTTAACAAAGGATTCCAATTCCTTATTAAACCATGGCTCCCTCACATGACCCTTTCCTTCCTGCCTGACAGGTACATACTTATCAAGGACATTCAATAGTTGCTCCTTGAACAAGCTCCAAATATCGATTGTGCCCTTCCCTTGAAGCCTACTTTTCCAAGACACGTATCCTAAGTTATGCCACACCGCATCATAATTTCCCTGACCCCAGCAGTAACTCTCGCCCTGCAGTGCACACTTATCCCTCTCCATCACTAGAGTAAAACTCACCGAATTGTGGTCACTGTCCCCAAAGTGCTCACCTACCTCCAATTCTAACACCTGGCCTGGTTCGTTACCCAGAACCAAATCCGGTATGGCCTCGCCTCTTGTTGGCCTGTCTACATATTGTGTCAGGAAACCCTCCTGCACACATTGGACAAACACCGACCCATGAAACGTACTCGAGCTATAGCTTTCCCAGTCAATATATGGAAAGTTAAAGACCCCATAACAATCACCTTATTACTCTCACTCTTCTCCTGAATCATCCTCGCAATCCTTTCCTCTACGTCGATAGGACTATTAGGAGGCCCGTAGAAAACTCCTAACAGGGTAACCTTACCTTTCCTATTTCTAACCTCAGCCCAAACCACCTCAGATGGCGAGTCTTCATCCATCATCCTTTCCACCGTTGTAATACTATCCTTGACAAGCAATGCCACACCTCTCTCTCTTTTACCCCCACCTCTGACCCTACTAAAACATTTAAACCCTGGAACCTGCAACAGCCATTCCTGTACCTGTTCTACCCATGTCTCCGTAACAGCCACAACATTGAAATCCCAGGTACCAACCTACGCTGCAAGGTCACCTACCTTATTTCGTATACTTCTCGCATTGAAGTATACACACTTCAAGCCACCTTCCTGTTTACAGGCACCCTCCTTCGGGATTGATGCCTAACTTCCCTACACTCAAGGTCCTGCACCCTAAAGCTACAGTCTAGGTTCCCATGCCCCTGCAGAGTTGGTTTAAACCTCCCCCCCAAAAGAGCACTAGCAAACCTCCCCCCAAGGATATTTGTGCCCCTCAGGTTCAGGTGTAGACCATCCTGTTTATAGAGGTCCCACCTTCCCCAGAAAGAACCCCAGTTATCCAGATACCAGAATCCCTCCCTCCTGCACCATCCCTGTAGCCATGCATTTAATTGTTCTCTCTCCCTACTCCTCGACTCTCTATCATGTGGCACGGGTAACAAACCAGAGACAACAACTCTGTTTGTTCTAAGTCTGAGCTTCCAACCTAGATCCCTGAAAGTCTGCCTAACATCCTCATCCCTCTTCCTACCTATGTCGTCGGTGCCAATGTGGACCACAACTTCGGGCTGCTCCCCCTCCCCCTTAAGGACCCGGAAAACACGATCAGAGACGTCACGTACCCTTACACCTGGGAGGTAACATACCAATCATGAGTCTCTCCCCTTGACAAACCTAGCAACCTGGATGGCAACTTTCAGGGATCTATGGACATGAACCCCAAAATCCACACCGCCAGAATCTTGCCTTTAACCCTGTATTCTGCAAGCAAATTTGACCTTCCAAAGTGAATGACTACACACAATTCCAGGTTAAACTTCATCTGCCACTTATCAGCCCTTTTTTGCATCCTGTCAATGTCCTGTTGTAAACTATAACAGCCCTCCACACCATCGATAATTCCACCAATCTTTTGTGATATTAAAGGTATGATACATTCTGGATTGTCACGGGGAGCAGGAGGGAAAATGAGGATGAGAAACTTACCAGCTATGATTGAATGGTATAGCAGACACGGTGGGCTGAATGGCCTAACTTCTGCTCCCATGTTTCATGGTCTAATGAACATAAAGATCAATGCTCCATTCACTATCTTGATTGTACTTTTGTATTTTATGCTAACTATAAGGGATGAATGTTCCTAGAAACCTAGGTGCTTGCTCTTTCATACTCCTTAATTTCTTAACACAAGAATACGCTTGTATGCCTTCAGAGTATCCGAAGAGGACTGCCCCGTACCTTTCATTTTAAATGAATTTTCCTGCTCCAACCTGCATAGAGATTTAGAGTCCTCCAGCACAGAGGCAGGTTCATGCCAACCAAAACGTCCATCCACATTCACTCCATTTCCGTGCGGTTGGCACTTAACCTTCTAAACCTTTCCTATCCATGTATTCATCCAAATGCCTTTTAAATGTTGTTATTGTCCCAGCCTCAACCACTTCTGCTGGCAGCTAATTCTACCCTCTGTGTAATAAAGTTGCCCCTCAGGATCCCTTTTATTCTTTCCCCTTTAACCTTAAACTGATGCCCTCCAGTGCTTGAGTCTCCAACCCTGGGAACAGACAAAGTGCACTCACCTATCCATATCTCTAATTATATTCCACATTTCTATAAGATTCCCTCCCTCAGTCTCCTACACTCTGAAGAAAAAAAGTCCTAGCTGATTCAACTTCTCGCTATAACTCAGTCCTTTTGAGTCCTGGCAACATCCTTCTAAATTTCTTCTTCATTCTTTCCAGTTTAATAACAGTTTTATATTAATAGAAGCAGGAGTGGGCCATTTGGCCCATCAAGCCTCTTCTGCCATTAAGATCATGGCTGATCTACCCATCATCTCAGCTCCTCCTACCTGCATTATACCCATAACTCTTAATTACCCTACCACGCAAAATCCTATCCAGCTGTGTCTTGAATATACTTAATGAAGCTGCCTCTACTACTTTTTGGGCAAACAATTCTATAGATACTACTCCGAGAAAAGCAGTTCCTCCTCATCTCTGTCTGAAATCTATTCCCCCAATCTTGAGCGTCCCCGAGTCCTAGGCTCACCCACCAGCGGAAACGACTTGCCTGCTTCTGTCTTACTATCCTTTTCATAATTTTATATGTTTCTATAAAATCCCCTTTCATTCTTCTAAATTGTAGCGAGTACAGTCTCAGGCGGCTTAACCTCTCCTCCTAAGGTAACCCCCTCATCTCCAGAATTAACCTGGTGAACCTTTTCTGCCCTGCCTCCAAAGCCAGTTTTCTCCTTCAAGGAAGGAGACCAGAACTGCGCACAATATTCCAGGTGTGGCCTCACCAACAGCTTCTACAATTGCAGCAGAATTTTCCAGCTCTTAAATTCAGTCCCTCCAGCAATGAAAGCCAATATTCCTGTAGCATCTGCAAATCAACTTTTGGCGATTCATGGACGAGCACTCCGAAGTCCCTCTTCACAACAGCATGTTGCAATATTTCACCATTTAAATAATACTGACCTACTATTTTGACTTCCAAAGTGGATAACCTCACATTTACCAACATTGTACTTTATCTGCCAAACTCTTGCCCGCTCACTTAACCTATCTAAATCTCTCTGCAGACCCTCCACATCATCTGTATAGTTTGCCTTTCCATTCAATTTAGTGTCATCAGCAAAATTGGATATGTTACATCGCACTCTGCTCACACTGATCTCCAACCAGAGAAACACCAATTTATTCCAATTCTCCGCTTTCTACTGGTTAACAAGTCCTCTATCCATGCTGGTACATTCCTTGCAACTCCATTCATTCTTATCTTATAGATGAATCTTCTATGTGGCACCTTATCACTGTCTTCTGGAAATCCAAGTATATAACATCCACCTATTCTCCTCCATCCACCATGTTTGTTACATATTCAAAGAACCCCAGTAAGTTTGTCAAACAACCTTCTCTTGCTGAATCCATGTTGCGTCTGCCTGAGTGAACCCTTTCCATTCAAATGTCTTACCACTTCTTTAATGACTGCCTCCAGCATTTTCCTGACCACAGATGTTAAGCTAACTGGCCTATAGTTACCTGTCTTTTGCCTCCACCCTTTTTTAAACAGCGACATGACATTCGCTATCTTCCAGTCCGCCAGGACTGACCGGAGTCCAGTGAACTTTGGTAAATTAACACTAACACATCTAGCATAACTTCTATCATTTCTGTTAGCAACCTGGGAGGCATTCCATCAGGACCAGGGAGCCCATCTCCCTTTAGACACCCCGAGTTTGCTCAACATTTATTCCTTTAGCGATAACAATTAAATTGAAGTCTTCACCTCCCATTGTATCCTTAACATCATTCTTTGGCATGTTAGACACACCTTTCACTACGAAGACTGACAGAAAGTAATTATTCAAGTCCTCGGCTGTTTCAGCATTACCCAATATTAATTCCCCTTTCTCATCCTGCAAGGAACCTACGCCCAATTCAGCCACCTTTTTCCATTTTGTATATTTATAAAACCTTCTCTGACCTGGTTTGATATTCTGTGCTAGTTTGCATTCATAATCTGTCTTTCCTTTCTTTATTGCTTGATTCATGGTTCTTTGTTGCTTTTTAAGGTTTTTACAATCTTCCTGTCTCCCACTACTCTTGACTAGTTTGTAGGTCTGAGCTTTTAATTGGATGCCTTCCTTTATTTCCTTAGTTATCCAAGGCTGGCTCTTCCTACCCTTGCTATCCTTGTTTTTGAGCAGAAAATGCTTTCCTTGAGCACTGTGAAAAGTCTCTTTGCAAGTCCTCCACTGTACCTTAACTATTCCATCATATACCTTGGCTAACTTAGCCAACTCCTTCCTCCTCTTCTTCCAGTCTCCCTTGTTTAAGCATAACACCCTGGTTTTAGATGATACTATTTCACCCTCCAAAATTTGATCATATTGTGATCACTCTTTCAAATAGGATCCTTAACTATGAGATCATTAATTTTACCTGTCTCATTACACAGGACTAGATGGAAGTTCGGTAACATGCTGTTCAAAAAAAAGTTATCACGGATGAGTTCTTCACTTCAAGTCTGCCTCTCCTGACTTGATTCAGCCAATCAATGTGCATGTTAAAGTCTATGACGTCCGTCGTTCTATTCTTACAATCATCAGATATTTCCCGATTGATCACCTGTGCCACTGTACCATTATTATTGGGTGGCCTATAGACTACTTCCACCAATGACTTCTTCCCCTGACTATTCCTGATCTTCACCCAAATGGATTCAACATTTTACTCCTCAGATCCTATATTGTCTCTCCCAATCGCCCTAATATCATCCTTAACCAAGTGTGCTACCCCACCTCCCATACCTTCCTGCTTATCCTTCGTAATTACCTGGCACTCTTGGGTAGTTAATTCCCAGTCATCACCATCCTGCATCCAAATTTCTGTAATATTAACTAAATCATATCCTATTGTACTGATCTGCACATCAAGTTCACAGAATTTGTTTCTAATACTGCGGACATTCAGATAAAGTGTCCTTACACTCATTGCTCGATTTTAAAGGGACAATGTCCCTGTCTTTTGCATCTGATTCGGTCATCCAATTTTACATTTTTTCCAAACGTTTGCTCTTGTCTCTGCATTGCTTCCTTCTGCCTGGACTCCCATCCTCTTGCCATTTTAGTCTACTCGTCCTCAGTGTCTCTGCTCATTGTATCTACTTTTGCACCAGCTACTGCATCTTTTGACCTGACGCCCTGGTACCCATTCTTCCGAAGGCAAGGTGACCAAAACTGAACACAATACTCTAAGCGTGGCCTCACTACTGTCCTGTGCAAGTGCAATGCAACTTCCCACCTTCTATACCCAATGCCCTGACTGATGAAAGCCAGTGTGCCAAAAGCCTTCTTCACTGCCCTGTCTACCTGTGACTCCACTTTCAGAGAACTGAGAACTTGAACTCCAAGATCCCTCAGTTCAACTACACCCCTTAAGGCCTACCATTCACCATGAAACTCTGATCTTGATTTGACTTTCCAAAACACAAGACCTCACACTTGTCTATATTAAACTCCAATGGCCATTTCTCAGCCCGCTTCCCCAGCTGATTAAGATCTTGCTGCAATTTCTGACAACCTTCCTCACTGTCCAGGATACTACCCATTTTAATGTCATTTGCAAACTTACTAATCATCCCTCGTACATTCTCATTGAAATCATAGCTATAGATACCTACCACAGATGTTATGCTTATTGGTTTATAGTTCCCAGGCTTTTCTTTGCAGCCCTTCTTGAATAATGGCACAATATTTGCTACCTTCTAATCTTCTACGGTCACATGGCTACGATGATTCAAATGTATCAGCCAGGGCCACTGCAATGTCTTCGTTAGCCTCTTGCAGGGTTCTTGGATATATCGGCTCAGGACCAGGCAATCTATCCACCTTCATACATTCTAATACATCCAACACTTGTTCTGCTGTGATATGGACTGTCCCCAGATATCACCATTAATTTCCCCAAGTTCCTCTGCCATTTCTTTGTTTTCCATTACTACTTCTCCAGCCTCATTTCAGCTGTCCAATGTCCACTCTTGCATCCTTCACTTTTGGCTTTAGAAATACAAGCTCTTGCAATCTTCTTTTATATCACTGCTTAGCTTACCCTCATATTTAATAATCTCCCCGCTTTGTGTTTTGTTTTAAAAAAGTTGGCCTCTGTGATTTTCAAAAGCTTTCCAACCTTCTGCTTCCTACTAATTTTCATGAAGTTGTCTGCTTTTTCTTTTGTGCTCTACTTGCCTTCCGTCACCAGCCACGGTTGCCTTATCTGCCCCGTAGCATGCTTAGTCTTCTGTGGGATGAATTTCTGCTGTGTCTCCTGAATTACCTCCACAAATTCCTGCCATTACTGCTCCACTATCCTCCCTGCTAGGCTCCCCTTCCAATCAATTCCCTCATGTCAACTGTAATACTGTTACATCTGATTCCAGTTTCTCCCTCTCAAACTGCAGGGTGAATTCTATCATATTATGGTCACTGCCCCCTAGATATTCCTTCATCTAAGCTCCCTAATCAAGTTGGCCTAGTTACACATCGCCTAATCTAGAACTGCCTGTTCCCTATTTGGCTCTACCGCAAACTGCTCCATAAAACAATCTTGTAGCTATTCCATGAAAGCCTTTTCTTGGGATCTGTTACCGATCTGAATTTCCCAATCTCCTTGCACATCGAAATCCTCCATGATTACTGTAATAGTATCTTTCTTACAGATCTTTTCTATTTCCTGATTTATTTTCTCACCCACATCTTGACTTACTACTAGAAGGGCCTTTTCCTCTATGCTTTTATTGTTTCCTCAACTCAACCCACACAGATTGTATACCTTCTGCCCCTATATTATGTTTTGCTATCAATGGGGAGGCGATGGTCCAGTGGTGACAAAAAAAAATTGCTGGAAAAGTTCAGCAGGTCTGTGGAGAGAAATCAGAATTAACATTTTGGCTCAAGTGACCCCTCCACAGATGCTGCCAGACCTGCTGAGTTTTTCGAGCAATTTTTGTTTTTGGGCTTGATTTACAGCATCTGCAGTTTTTTTTGGATCGCCAAGTGCTATTGGTTCTGAAGACCTGGGTTCAAGAAAGAAATCTGGAATTAAGAATCTACTGATGACCATAAAACTATTGCCGATTGTCAAGAACACTCCATCTGGCTCACTAAAATCCTTCATGGAAGGAAATTTACTTTCCTTTCCTTGGTGTGGCCAACATGTGACTCCACACACAGTTATGTGGTTGACTCTCAAATGCCCTCTCAAATGGGTCAGCAAGCCACTCAGTTGTATCAGTTGCTCAATCTACAGCACTTGGACTGCAGTGGTTCAAGAAGTCAATTTAATACCAACTTCTCATGGGCAACTAGAATTGGGCAATAAATGATAGTCAGTAAGCAATACCCATATCCCATGACTGAATAAAAAGATATATTTAATTTAATATCTTACTAACAATGCAACCCTGCCCCCTCTGCCTCTCCTTTTAAATAGGTTGCATATCTTGGTTACCTAGTTTCCCATCCATCATCCTAACATGATGCCCATATCATACCCATCAATTTCAATCTGTACTGCAAGCTTCTTTACCTTGGTTCGCATACTGCCCACATTTAAAAACAACAACTTCAAGTCCTGTGTTGACTGCCCCCTTCTCAGCTGTGCCTGAAGTTAGATTCATATTCCTTTCCATATTCTGTGCTGCTCTGGAAACTTCAAAAACGTCTCCTGAGCCCTCCTATTCCCTTTGCCCTTTAATTATGTCACTGTGGTTATGAATATTTCCTAATGTCTCAGCAATTAAAAAAGTAATTTACTCTTTTCTTTATCATACAAAATAGGTGACTTCATGCTTTGGCACACTGTATTCCATCTGTCACGTTGTTGTCCACACCAAACCTGACTGTTTCCTTTATTCCTAATACTGCATACATTCAGATATAACACCTTCAGTCCGGAATTACCAACCCTCTTCTCAATGTCTTTCATTTGAAGTTTGATTGCTAACCCTTTTCATACACACTATCCTATTTGTGTCTGTGCTGGAGGTTTAAATAACCTCTCCTGAGTTCTGAACTCTTACCTCCTCCTTTAATTCGGTTTTCTAATTTCCCAATAACTTAACCCTCCACCTCCCCCACCCTATTTAGTTTAAAGTTCTATCTACAGGCCTAATGATGTGATTCGCTTGGATCTGGTCCCAGCATGGTTCTGATGAAGACTATCCCATTGGAACAAATCCTTTCTTCCCCTCTACTGGTGCCAATGTTCCATGAATCCAAACTAATTTCTCCCAATTAATCTCTGATGCATTTACCAGCTTAATCTTACTGATGCTGTTGCAAATGTGTTGCTGGTCAAAGCACAGCAGGTTAGGCAGCATCTCAGGAATAGAGAATTCGACGTTTCGAGCATAAGCCCTTCATCAGGAATAAGAGAGAGAGCCAAGCAGGCTGAGATAAAAGGTAGGGAGGAGGGACTAGGGGGAGGGGCGATGGAGGTGGGATAGGTGGAAGGAGGTCAAGGTGAGGGTGTAGAGGGAGGAAGAGAGCTTCTTCAAGGAAGGCATCCTTGTAAGAGGATTCGCAGTAGGTTAAAATCTTCGAGTAAAAAATGAGGTCTGCAGATGCTGGAGATCACAGCTGCAAATGTGTTGCTGGTCAAAGCTTACTTACTGACGCTGTGCCAATTAGCTCATGGCTCAGGTAGTAATCCAGAGATTATGACCTTTTTGGTTCCACTTTGTAATGTGGCTCTTAGCTGTTCGTACTTGCTTAGCAGAACCTCTGTCCTACTTTTAATCAATGTTGTTGGTACCTACATGGACCATGACCACTAGATCTTTACCCTCCCATTCCAGGTTCCTCTACAGCCCAGATGAGATATCCCGAACCTGAGCACCAGAACCTTCACGACTATTGATTCTGGTCACAGAGAAATGTCTATGCCTCTAACTATACTGTCTAGGAGAAAGTTAGGACTGCAGATGCTGGAGATCAATATGGAAGAGTGTGGTGTTGGAAAAGCACAGCAGGTCAGGCAGCATCTGAGGAGTGGGAGAATTGACAGTTTGGGCATAAGCCTTTCATCAGGAATGGGGCTTGTGGGCCAAGGGGGCTGAGGAATGAATGGGAGGGGGGTGCGGCGGAAGGCAGTTGGGAACGTGATTGGTAGATGAAGGTGCAGATCCTGCGCCACCTCCATCGCAAACCCTAACCACCCAACGCCTGGAAGAAGAACACCTCACCTTCCACCTTGGTACCCTTCAATCTCACAGGATCAATGTGGATTTTACCAGTTTTCCCATTTCCCCTCCCCCCACCTTATCCCAGTTCCAACCTTCCAACTCGGCACTGCCCTCTTGAACAGTCCTACCTGCCCATCTTCCTTCCCACCTATCCACTCCATCCTCCTCTCTGACCTATCACTTTCACCACCACCTTCATCTATCAATCGCAATCCCAGCTACCTTCCCCCCCCAGCCTCACCCCCTCCCATTTATCTATCAGCCCCCTTGGCTCACAAGCCTCATTCCTGATGGCGGGCTTATGCCTGAAATGTAGATTCTCCTACTCCTTGGATGCTGCCTGACCAGCTGTGTTTTTCCAGCACCACACTCTTCAACTTTAACCATACTATCCCTGAATGCAACATTTCTCATTTCTCCCCCCACTTGAATGGCTCACTGCACCATGGTGCTGTGGTCAGTTGTCTCATCCTCCCTTCAGACCCATTCCTGCCCACACAGGGAGCAAAACCTTTGAACCGGTTGGACAAAGAAAGGGCTGACGCTCCTGCAACTCTACCTCCTGGATCTCTCTATCTGCCTCACTCACAACCATACCCTCCTGTCCCTGACCACTGGCTGAATTCAGGTTTGTGCATCTAAGAGGCATGACTATCTCCTAAAATACAACAGCCAGGTAACTTTCCCCTTCCTCGATGTGTCGCGATGTTTGAAGCTCAGACTCCAGTTCATGGACTCTAAGCCACAATTCTTCCAGTAACCAACACTACTACAGACACTGCGAACCACAATAGAGTCCACCAGCTCCCATATCATGCAGAAACAAAACATCACCTGATCCTTCATCCTTATTTTATTTAATTAATTTTAATTTAGAAAAAGATTAACTATTTTTGTGTCTTTATCATTTTCAATTGTTTTTGTATCTCTGCTTATGGAAACAAATAACTTAATAAAATCTTCCTTACTGTCCTGTTTTGAAACCACTACCTTGATAAATTGTTATGATCTCTCTACTTTAATTGGTCATACAATTTTGGATTACTTGTTACTTTGGTTAGACCCTCAGCATATAACTATCACGTTATCCCATCCATGTGCCTTGTCTCCAGCACTACCTTGTTTTAATTTTTTTGTAATTATCTCTCTGCCTGAATTAACCAGATTGTAGGTTATCCCTTCACTTGCTACTCAGTTGTTGACACTTTACTCACACCAAGACAAAGTAAGGACTGCAGATGCTGGAGATCTGAATAGAGTGTGTGTTGCTGGAAAAGCACAGCACGTCAGGCAGCATCTGAGGAGCAGGAGAATCAACGTTTAGGGCATAAGCCCTTCATCATTACTCACACCGTCCCACACTTTGGAGAGACTTATTATTCAGCTTGTCAACATTCCACTGACACCATTTGTATGATTTTTTTTGATCTCTGCTTATCAATTCTGAGCCTGTGCACTTCTCTTCACTTTACCTGACGAAGGGGCAATGCTCAGAAAACCTGAGATTTCAAATAAACCTATTCGATCCTAACCTGGTGTCATGTGACTTCTGACCTTGTCCACTCAATTCAATACCAGCACTTCCACATCACACAGTGTATCAGTGGTAGTGGTTGTGAATATTCTATGTAAAGTTAGATATTTTTTATAGGTAGACTAGGTTCATAAGAATCAAATTTATTTTAAAAATCCTGCGAACTGACATGAGCTGAATTCAAAATTTTAAATAGCATTATCAATACCGCTGAGAGTGGCTTTTTCAAATATTCCTCTTCCTTCTTTATCTGAATCTCAGATATTGAAATGTACTTGTGCTGTAAAGTAAACAAAATAATTAATTTATTCATTGTTATATTTCTGTGTTCATCTATTTTAAAAACAAAGAATACAGAATATATATTTCTCAATGACATTTATTGTTATTTAGAACATTGGATTTGGGGAACTGAACACATTCCAATTCAAGCAGACAGCCTCAAATATTACAACTGTTGAGAAAAGCAGTACTTCAATGTTAGTGCTCTCAAATCCCCTGCTGTGTACAAGTGATATTTTTCATGTCAGCTGCCTCATGGGCTTTGATACTTCATCCATTAAATCCCAGGAAAGGGATGTCACTGGAAAGGTTAACAATTATTGCCCATCCTTCATGTCCTTGAGAAGGAAGGTATAGGTAAGATTACTTCTTGAACTACTGCAGTTCATATGGTGGATGAGCTTCCAAATTAACTGCTTGGTTAGCAGCTTCTCAATTTTGATCAGACAAAACTGGAAGGTCAGTGGGTACGTAGCCATGATAGGACGATATGCAGCTTTGATGGGTTGTTGTAGATTAGTTCATCTGAACCCTGTTCCTTTGGTCCTACTGATGATACTGGTCACATGTTTAGGAGATGTTGTTGAAAATGCCTTCATAAATTGCTGCAGTGCATTCTAGAAATGGTATACACTACAGCCATGTTATGCCAGTAATATATTGAACTCCAAACGAGCAGGCTGCTTTGTCCTGGGTTGTGTCAAACTTCACATTACATTTTTGCCATTTCACCTCTCCAGGGAAGTGCAGAATATTCCACTAGCATCCTGATATATGGCTGATTGACTTTGGAGACAATTTGAGGAGTTAGTCAATACAGAATAGGTGACTTCTGATCTTCAGTAATAGTCTATACGCTTATGTGGCTAGCCCAGTTGAAATTCTGGTCAAGGGTAATGCAATTATGAATTAATGGGCCCTGGATGCTTGGTTAAAGAGTCTCCTGTAGTGACGTTCTGGTTGAATATCATAACAATGGCAACCATCTTACTTTGTGCTAGGTATGAACAGTTGGAGCCTTCAGTTCCTTGGAGCTAATTTAGTCAAACACTGTCTTGATATCAAAAGCATTCATTCTTAACTCTAGAATTTAGCTCATGCCTACATTTGAATCAAGGTTGCAACAAGTACACAAGCAAGCAATCCTGGCAAAACCCAAAGGGAATATTTATAAACCTTGGTGAATTAGTAATAATATAAATGACTCTTCCTTTCACTTTGCTGATGACTGGCTGATCCATCACCCTATCAGCACAATAACTGTGAAGTTGGTTGTGAATCTTATAGCCTTGTCCTTTGATGGAACCCTGCCTTCATTTGAAGATGGAAATCTTAATGGAATCTGTTGCACCCCTATCCTCACCTTAGATGCTTTATTGTGAATAATATTTACAATGAGATGAGGCAGATTTTCAAAGCTTCCTTCAAGGCTATGGTAAATGTGAGGCAGTTGTGATCATTGTCACCAAAGTGTTCTCCCACCGCGAGATCTGACACCTGTCCTGGCTCGTTCCGGAGCACCAAATCCAAAATGGCCTCTCCCTCATCGGTCTGTCTACATACTGAATAAAGAAACCCTTCTGCACACACCTGACAAAAATGGCTCCATCCAAACCATCTGCACTAAGGAGCTTCCAGTCGGCATTGAGAAAGTTGAAATCACCCATAACAACAACCCTGCTACTTCTGCATTTTTCCATAATCTGCCCATCTATGAGTTCTTCAATCACTCTATTGCTATTAGGGGGCCTGTAGAAAACCCCCAGTGAGGTGACTGTTCCCTTGCTGTTCCTAACTTCCACCCATATGGACTCAGTAGACAAATGCTCCTCAACAACCTTCTTTTCTGTAGCTGTGATGCACTCTCTGATTAGCAAATGATGTGAAACTTGAAACAGTTGGGAAAAGATTTACATGGATGTTGCCATGGTTGGAGGGCTTGAGCTATAGTGAGGGGCTGAACAGGCTGGGGCTGTTTTCCCTGGAGCATCAAGAGGCTCAGGGGTGTCCTTATAGAGGTTTATAAAATCATGAGGGGCATGGAATAGGGTAAGTAAACTGGATCTTTTCCATGGGTAAGAGAGTCCAAAACTAGAGGGCATAGATTTAAGGTGAGATGGGAAAGATTTAAAAGGGACCTTTTCACTCTGAGGGTGGTGCGTGTATGGAATGAGCTGCCAGAGGAAGTGGTGGAGGGTGGTGCAATTACAACATTTAAAAGACATATGGATGGATAAACAAATAGGAAAAGTTTAGAGGGAAATGGGCCAAATGCTGGCAACTGGGGCTAGATTTGAGGCTAGGACCCGAGGGCATAGCCTTGGAGTAAAGGGAAGATCTTTAAGAGTGGAGATAGGGAGAAACTACTTCAGCCAGAGAGTGGTGAATCTATGGAATTCGTTGCCACAGAAGACTGTGGAGGCCAGGTCATTGAGTATATTTAAGACGGAGATAGGTTCTTGAGTATCAAGGGATACGGGGAGAAAGTGGGAGAATGGGGTTAAGAAACTTAACAGCCATGATTGAAATGCGAAATGGCCTCGATGGGCTGAATGGCCTAATTTCTGTTCCTATGTCTTATGGTCTTATTTATATCTGGTTGGCATTGATGACTTGGACCAAAGTATCTGTTTCTGTGCTATGTTTCTCAATGCCTCCAAATTCTCCTTAAGGAAGTCATTTAGAGATGGTCAATCCATTGATGGTCATCTTTCAAGATTCTTTAGACTCTGAAACAATTCTGATAGATTGGAGGATTTCGAATGTAAGGAGGCAGAGGGAAAACAGTGAATTATAGACCAGTGAGTCTGACATTGGTCATGAGGAAGATGCTGGGAGTTCATTCTCAAGGATTTTATACCAGAACATTTAGAAAAGAGTGGTAGACTGTGTAACAATTTCTTCCCCCAAGCCATCAGGCTCCTTAACACTATGATCAGACTGTTTAGAAAACATTCCATGCCTGTATTCTTTTTTCCAAAGTCCAAGACCTTGCATTTGCTCACGTTGAATTTCATCAGCCATTTCCTGCATCACTCTCCAAAGCTGTCTAAATCATTCTGCAGCCTCCCCACCACCGCAGTACTACCAGCCTGTCCACCTCACAACGTATCATTGGCGAACTTTGCAGAATGCCCCCAGTCCCTTCATCCAGATCATTATTATTTAAAAGTGAACAGTTGCGACCCAACACTGAACACTGCAGGACACCACTTGTCAACAGCTGCCATTCTGAAAAAGAACCTTTTATCCCAACTCTCTGCCTTGTCAGACAGTCAATCCTCAATCCATGCCAGTAACTCACCTCAAACACCCTGGGCCCTAAACTTACTCAGCAGCCTCCCATGAGACACCTTATCAAAGGCCTTTTGGAAGGCTAGCATACATCCATTGGGTTTCCCTAGTCTAACTTGCTTGTTACAGCTTCAAAGAATTCTAACAGGTTTGTCAGTAATGACCTCCCCTTACTGAATCCATGCTGACTTGTTCTATTCCTACGCTGCACTTCCAAGAATTTAGAAATTGGATCCTTAACAATGGATTCTAGCATTTTACCAACAACTGAGGTTAGACTAACCGGCCTATAATTTCTCATCTTTTGTCTTCAGCCTTTCTTGAACAAGGGGGTTACAACAGCAATTTTCCAATCATCTGGGACTTTCCCCGACTCCGATGACTTTTGAAAGGTCACAACCAAAGCCTCCGCTATTTCCTCAGTCACTTCCCTCAGAACTCTAGGATGTAGCCCATCAGGGCAGGAGATATATCAATTTTAGACCTTATAGCTTTTCTAGCACTTTTTCTTTTGTAATAGCTACCACACTCAACTCTGCCCCCTGACTCTCCTTAATTTTTGGACATTACTCATGTCTTCCACTGTGAAAACTGACACAAAGTTCTTCAGCTATGTTCTTATCTCCCAGCACTAGCCATGCTGCATTAACTTGGAGCAGCCCAACGTCTACTTTTGCCTCTCATTTGTTTCTTATGTGTTAAAAGAAGTTTTTACTATCATTTCTAATATTATTGACTAGCCTACCTTCATATTTCATCCTCTCCTTATTTCTCTCTTTACTGTCCTCTGTTTGTTTTTGTAATCTTCCCAATCTTCTGATTTCCCAGTGCTCTTGGCCACTTTATAGGCTCTCTCTTTTCCTTTGACACATTTCCTGACTTCCTTTGTCAGCCATGGCTGCTTAATTCCCACCTAATCCCCATCCCAGATAATCTTTCTTTTCTTTGGGATGAACTCTGTACTGTGTCCTCAATTACTCCCAGAAACTCCTGCCATTGTTGCTCTATCTTCCCCACTAGGCTTTCCTTCCAGTCAATTTTTGTCAGTTCCTCTCTCCTGCCCCTCTAAATACCTTTATTTAATGGTAACACCATTACATCCGATTTTGCCTTCTCTCTTTCCAGCTGCAGACTAAACTCTACCATATTATGATTGCTAGCTTCTAAGTATTCCCTTACTTTAAAATCTTTTATAAAGTCTGGCTCATTACCTAGCATTAAGTCCAGAAGAGCCTGCTCCCTTGTGGGCTCCATCACAAGCTGTTCAATCTTGTAGGCATTCCATGAATTCCATTTCTCTGGATCCACCGGCAACGTTATTCACTTAGTCCATCTGCATACTGAAGTCCCCCATGATCACCGTGACCTTCCCTTTCTGACATGCTCTATTTATTTCCCGGTACATCTTGCACCCCTGGTCCTGACCACTATTGGGAGGTCTGTACATAACTCCCATTATGGTTTTTTTTGCCTTTGTGGTTCCTCAACGCCACCCACAGTCTCCACATCATCTGACCCTATGTCATTCAGTGCCATAGATTCAATTTCATTCTTAAGGCAAGTTGTACACCCAACTCCCTGTCTTTTCGATAAGTCGTAAATAATTGGATGTTTAACCGTCAGTCCTGAACCCCCCGCAACCACATCTGTGAAGCCTACCACATCATAATCATTCACAATGATTTGTGATGTTAATTCATCTACTTTGTTACGAATACTACAAACATTCAGGTAAAGCATCTTAATGCTAATTTTCTTATCCTCACGATACCCAACATCTCTAGTAATATATCCTAAGTTATCCTTCCTTTTTGCTTCATTCCTAGTCTGCCTTGAACTTAAACCCTACACACATGCTAACCTGCTGCTTATCTTTCTATCTGACTTCATACTCCCTGTCGTTTTCCCTTTCTCTTCCCCCCGACTCACAAGTTTAAAGTCCTAGTGACCACCCTATTTATCCCTTTCGCTAGAACACTGTCCTTTGGGTGGTAGATTTCAATGCTCAGCACCAAGATTGGCTCAGACAGCAGCACTACTAATTGAGCTGATCAGGTCCTAAAGGACATTGCTGCCAGACTGGGTCTGTGGCAGGTGGTGAGGGAACGAACACGAGGAGAAAAACATATTTCACCTCATCCTTACCAATTTTCCAGCTGTACATATACCTAGTCATGATAGTATTAGTAAGAGTTACCATCGCACTGTCCTTATAGAAACAAACTCCTGCCTTAGTATTGATAACACCCCACATTATGTTGTGTGGCAATATCACCGTGCTAAGTGGGACAGATCGAGCAATTCAACACCGGGTATCCATGAAGTGCTTTGGGTCAACAGGAGAAGAATTGTGGCACACAAATGCCAAGCAATCTAACATCCGCCCCTTGAAATTCAATAGTGTTACCGTCACTGATCCCACCACTATCAACATCATGGGGTTGTCTTTGACCAGAAATTCAACTAGACTTGCCATATAAATGCACTGCCAACAGGAGGCGTCAGAGGCTATGAAACGCTGCCGTGAATAACACTTCCTGACTCCCCAAAGCTTGTCCCCCATCGACAAGGCACAAGTCAGGAGTGTGATGGAAAACTCCCTACTTGCCTGGATGGGTGTAGCTCCAACAACACGCAAGCAGCTTGACACCATCCAAGACAAAGCAGCAAATTACTGGAGTGTTGGTGCATGTGAAAGTATTTCCTGATACACAGATAATGGAAAAATATGGAGAAAATAAAGCAAAACATCTGGAGATTGTATACTTTTTGCATCAAGACAGAGACAGAAGAAACCAAGTTTGACAATGACATTTATAGTTTTTCAGAGGAACAGTTACTGTAGTCAATTAAAAGCTGCATTTGCTCACATACCTGCTTAAGAGTTTTTATACTTTCATGAATGGGCCGTGGTAATCCAACAATGGTATCCGTATCACTGTTAAAAAAAGTATATTCCAAAACACAATTACAACTGCAACCTTCTCCAAGAATGTTTTGAGTCCACACCAATTTTGATCATATTCATAGACTACATTCTGTATCCAAGAAGTTAAATACTGGTTTTATACAAATGCAACTGCTGTGTTTTTCAAGATTTCACAATGGGAACAAAAACAGTTTTGCAATATGTTTCAATCTGTTTATTGCATCCAAGTTTGATTTTCAATTGTTGACCAAATTCCTAATTTGCTGGCTTCTCAGTGACTCCTGAGACTGAGAATTTAGAGAAATGGCAGATGAAGTTCAATCCGGGCAAATACGAGGTGATGCATTTTGGAAGATCCAATTCAAGAGTGAATTATACTGTAAATGGAAAAGTCCTGGGGAAAATTGAGGTACAGAGAGATCTGGGTGTTCAGGTCCATTGTTCCCTGAAGGTGACAACGCAGGTCAGTAAAGTGGTCAAGAAAGCATATGGCATGCTTTCCTTTCTCAGACAGAGTATTGAGTATAAGAGTTGGCAGGTCATGTTACAATTGTATAGGATTTGGTTTGGCCGCATTTGGAATATTACATAAAGTTCTGGTTGCCACGTTACCAAAAGGATGTTGATGCTTTGGAAAAGATGCAGAGGAGCAAAGGGATACAGACCTTTAGAAAATAGGCAGGAGGTTTAGATAGAGGAGCTGGATTAGCGCAGGCTTGGAGGGCCGAAAGGCCCGTTCCTGTGTTGCAATTTTCTTTGTTCTTTCTTCTAAACTGGGGCAAGGACAATTCTGATGATCTCAGACAGGCCGAATGGCCTTACTTCCACTCCTATGTCTTATGGTCTTATGATGTCCTTGAATGCCTCAACTACTTTCCCAGACAGTGCATTCCAGACTCTAACAACTGACTGTGGAATAAGTTCTCTACTGGTACATTTGTTTATTTTACAAACTACTTAAAATGTAGTCCATTTCCATCCTCCTACAACAGGAAACAGTTTCTACCAACCAAGCCTAACCAAATCCCCCTCACATTTTTGGGGCTTCTATCATATCTCCTCTTTGTCTTCTCTTCATGGTAATGCGGCTTTATTTTGTCTGGGTTTGTTTGACACAGAGATTGAGCAAGCGGTGTCAAGCTAACTAGTGAAGAGCACATGAGCAAACAGTTTGGAAGGCCTTGGGTTTTTTTTAATTAAATAGCCTGAATGGGTGTGGCCAGCTCTCTCAGATCAAGATTTCTGGATTTTAGGTTTTGATGCTTCTGAAAACCCAATTGGGGTCTCAACAGAATTGAAAACTTTAGTAAACGTCTCCTGGCTGCTATTCTCTCTAAATTTTTTCGAATAATTTTCGATTAATTGTGGGCAGCACGGTGGCACAGTGATTAGCACTGCTGCCTCAGAGCGCCTGAGACCCGGGTTCAATTCCCGACTCAGGCAACTGACTGTGTGGAGTTTGCACGTTCTCCCCGTGTCTGCGTGGGTTTCCTCGGGTGCTCCGGTTTCCTCCCACAGTCCAAAGATGAGAGGGCCAGGTGAATTGGCCAAGCTAAATTGCCCGTAGTGTTAAGTAAGGGGTAAATGTAAGGGTATAGGTGGGTTGCACTTCGGCGGGTGGGTGTGGACTTGTTGGACCGAAGGGCCCGTTTCCACACTGTAAGTAATCTAATCTAATCTCCTACATGTGAGAGACTGTCTGAATTTTCCTTATTGCCAAGGGGTGTGTGTATGAGTTGTTACTTTGTTAGAATAGCTAATTAGTAATAGTTACTGCACCTATTGCCCTGAAGTTTTCAATAGTGTTATTATTTTAAGTTCCTCTTTCTTTGGTTGTATTTTAACTGGTGTTTAAAAAATTCTGTTTTTGCATAACATCAAATAATTTTACCAGTCACATTGTCTCTTGGGCGGCACAGTGGCTCAGTGGTTAGCACTGCTGCC
This sequence comes from Hemiscyllium ocellatum, assembly GCF_020745735.1. Lineage (NCBI taxonomy): Eukaryota > Metazoa > Chordata > Chondrichthyes > Orectolobiformes > Hemiscylliidae > Hemiscyllium > Hemiscyllium ocellatum. The sequence goes on along the minus strand of NC_083426.1, from coordinate 167,228 downwards.
TCAGTGCCATGGACTCGGGTTCGATTCCAGCCTCAAGCGACTGTCTGTGTGGAGTTTGCACATTCTCCCCGTGTCTGCGTGGGTTTCTTCCGGGTGCTTCGGTTCCCTCCCACAATCCAAAAGATGTGCAGGTTTTGTGAATTGGCCATGCTAAATTGCCAAGTCAGGGGTAAATATAGGGTAGGGGATTTGGTCTGGGTGGGTTACTCTTCGGAGGGTCGGTGTGGACTTGTTGTGCCAAAGGGCCTGTTTCCATACTGTAGGGAATCTAATATGATAGTAATTTTTTAGGGTCAAACCTACCTTCTTAAGATATTTTGAGGTGTGTCTGGTCTGGTCCATAAAGCAAACAGTCTTAAATTCTCCAAAATAACCACATAACAGAAATTTCTATCCCTGGAATCAAGTTATTACATACTCAACAAAATCTAATAAATTTCTGTTACAATGATGATGGGAGGAATGAGCTGAGAATCATGCCCCACTACTTCACCAGTCACATCATTAATATAAATGTGTTATTTCAGTTACAAAATGGCTAGCTGCATCTCATTAGTATTACAATTAAAAATAAGTGTCCTCCAGCTTTCTCTAATGAACTAAAATGATCTGCTTATTATGAACAAAATTTTAGGAGTACATCTCACAGCATCTGAAATGTCTTCTTTACTGACTCTTGGGTCTGTAAAACAGAATTCGAAGTCCAGAAGGAAATGCTAGTAAATAAATAATAAAGGAGCCTCTATTTCTCTCACAGCTAGGTGTTTTTTTCTCAGTAATTAAGGCAGCAAACAATATCTTCCTGTTTCCTTGGAAGATCTGCTTAACTGTTTATTTCAAAATTAGTTGAGTTCCAATAAAAAAAACTAAGCTGACCACAGCATATTTGAAACAACTGGCTTCATTTCCAAATCACTTAGGAAAACCATTTCAATCCATTGAATACCTAAATAGCTAAAACAAAACTTATGGCTTTATAGCAATAGTCCTTAAATATAAATATGTATTCCCAATATTTGTCAAACATAACTTCGCATTTTAAAAAAAAGTGGAAATTCATTATATGATCAATGTCAAATGATTTTAAGATTCCCTTAAAAATGGATTCTAGCATTTTCCTGATGAACTGTATCTGTGAAGATGGCTTATGTCTCTGCTAAATTCTCATTCTCTAAGATAATTTCTCCTGTCGCAGTCCCTAAGGAACAGACATACTCATTAAAGTTAATTGACCCAAAACATTTTTCTCAGAGATAGTGAAAGATGTACAAATTACATCCAGGACTTTTGTTTTTGTTTTACACTGCCAACAATAAATAGCATTTTGCCTTTGGGTTAAATATTGGACAGCTGGCAAATTGCATCAGACATTATTTGTTCAGAAATAAATACAGAAAATGCTGGGGAAATAAACTCAACAGATTAGGCAGCATCTGTGTAGAAAGGGAAATGAGTTAGTATCTCAGGTCTGTGATCTTCCATCCCACTTTGTAACGTTTGTGCTGATGATGTAACCACCACAAAAAATGTAGTTCTGGAATGTGGTGTACATGGATTTCAGTAAAGTGTTTGATAAGGTTCTCCACAGTAGGCTTTTGTAGAATATGTGGAAGCATGGATTGAGGGTGATTTAGCAGGTTGGATCAGAAATTGGTTAGCTGAAAGATAGAAGGTGGTGGTTGATGAGAAATCTTCATCCTGGAGTTCAGTTACTAGTGGTGTACCACAAGGATCTATTTTGGGGCCAATGTTTACCAATTTAATAAATGACTTTGATGAGGGAGCCATGAAGTCATGTTGCAGCTGTACATAAATTTGGCGCTGCCGCACTTGCAGTACTGCGTATAGTTCTGGTCGCCGTACTATAGGAAGGATGTGGAAGCACTGGAAAGGGTGCAGAGGAGATTTACCAGAATGGTCCCTGGTATGGAGGGAAGGTCTTCCAAGGAAAAGCTGAGGGACTTGGGGCTGTTTTCGTTAGACAGAAGGTTGAGAGGTGACTTAATAGAGACATACAAGATGATCAGCAGCGAGAGTCTATTTCCTCAGATGGTGATGGCTAGCACGAAGAAACACAGTTTCAAACTGAGGAATGATAGGCATCGGACAGATGTCAGAGGTAGGTTCTTTCCTCAGAGTAGTAAGCGTGTGGAACGCCCTGCAACAGTGGTAGACTTGCCAACTTTAAGGACATTTAAATGGTAATTGGCTAATCATATGGATGACAATGGAGTTGTGTAGGGTGCAATATCAAGGGCTGAAGGGCCTGTACTACACTGTAACACTATGTTCTATATATTTTTTTCCCCTTCAACAGAGGATTCCTCCATCAGCATGATGGCCAGGACTCTCGATCTGTCTGCCACATATCCTGCATTTCTGCTCTCATCCCTTCCCCTCCCACTTAGAACCACAATCGGTTTCCTCTTGTACCCCACCAGCTTCCATAATCAACTTTGAATTTTCCATCATTTCTACTATTTCCAATGTAATGTCACCAAAGATAACTTGCCCTCCCCTTTCGGCATTCCGAAGGCTGTGTTTCCTCCATGATACTGTGGACCACTTCTTCATCAGCTCTAACACTCCATTCCCTTCACGTGGCACCTTTCCAGGCAAACATCTGCCTTTTTACCTTCTCACCATCTCATGCCTCAAATACTCACTTCACATCAAATAGTGATTTTAAGTGGAATTCACTCTATCTAGTCTACTGAATTCACTACACACAAAATGGCCTCCTCTGCAAAAGAGGCAAAATGCAGATTGCATGACCACTGCTGAACTTGTGATCTGTATTAAGATCAGAGTTCTTACTGAGCAAATCTGATCTCAAACTGCAATCTGCCTTGATAGACTTTTTGTTTTACTGGAGACACAAACATGCAACGCTACAAATTTGGTTTTACTGATGGAATGTTATTGTACAAAAGAAATGATGATAAAATGTATCAAAGCAAACCAAACTACTTACATATAACAAAGTTTAAAAGATCCCAGTAAAACTACAATCACAATCCCAATAACATCTCATTCTCATACTCAAACACCAGAGAGAAATCCCTTCTCCATCCCTTTTAGGGTTTAACTTAGTGATGGCTTCAGTTCCTGGCTCAGAGATTTTGATAGCCTCTTCCTTAATTTGTTGTGCACCTGAGCTCAGACTTCTCTCTGCTTCACATAATTACTTCATTGTTTTAAACAAACACTTTTGGTCTGGACATAGGTAAAAATCACACAACACCAGGTTATAGTCCAACAGGTTTGACTGGAGGCACTAGCTTTCAGAGCGCTGCTCCTTCATCAGGTGGTTGTGGAGGACACAACTGTAAGACACAGAATTTATAGCAAACGTTTACAGTGTGATGTAACTAAAATTATACATTGAATATACCTTGATTGTTTGTTGAGTCTTTCATCTGTTCGAATACCATGATAGTTTCACTTTTTTCATATGATGTCTTACAACTGCGTCCTCCACAACCACCTGATGAAGGAGCAGCACTCTGGAAGTTAGTGCTTCCAATTAAACCTGTTGGACTATAACCTGGTGTTGTGTGATTTGTAGCTTTGTACACCCCAGTCCAACACCAGCATCACCAAATCATGACTTTTGGTCTGGAATTTTTAAACTTAACTGAGGTAAGCTCTTTCTTAACAGCACTAAAATGATCTTCCTTTCTCATGAGTAATGGTTTTCCAGATGCAGTTTAAGCCAAGACTTCTGAAAACAGCCAAAACTGCAAGTACAAAATTAATTTTTTCCAAGCTATGAATGTTTTCCCAAATCAAAAGAACAATTGCAGAATCTTCTGAAAGTCTAGTACTCTACCTGTTTACTTTGTTCACTCAGACATACTCCCAATGTAAGAAGTCCCATTACACTCCAGAAGATCTCTCTATAATAGTTTTTTAAAAAATCATCATTACAGAAATGCTGCTAGTTAATGATTAAACCTCTTAAGATATGGAGGAAACCCATACGCCATTATTTACAAAATTCAAAGATTTAAAATAAATGATGTTTAATAAATATAAATCACACCCAACATTACATCTATCCTATGACCTGTCCTCTTGGTGCTTGGTTTACTGCACTGCACCAGTATGGACAGTGAAAAATGGAAAGTTATTGTTAACGATGTAGTTCATATTGAACACAGCTAGAAATGAGAGATTTCGGGACTTGTGCCTAATACTGCAGTGTGATCACAGCAATTTAGTTCCATTAACTGTCAGGTGAAAATAATTTCTTATCCAATAAAAAAATTACACACTGAAAATCAAAGGAATGACTAGCAATGGGCCAACAAATTGGATACTCACTTGCCTAAAGTATAACCGATGAACTTACTCCTGCTGGATTCCAAAAACGTTTCAATGTCTTTTTCTCTGTGGAGGAAAAAAACTCATCATAATCATGAGGGCAAGAAAACACCAAAAAATTCAAGTGACTCAGGTTTCCATTTGAAACATCAGTTAGCAAAAGTAAAACAGTCACTGTTTCCATTTTGGTAAGGAACCACAATTATATCGCTATCATTTGGTCAACATATTCCAGTGACCCCTGTAAACTGCATGAACAAATCAATTCAGTCCACATGATATTAAGAAACTATTTTTGCAGAATTTCATTGCTATGGGCTCAGGAATACTGATAAAATCTTGTAATCAAAACTACCAGTGCTCTGAGATAACTTGTTCCAATATAATTACAAAACTGGCATCCAGCGAACGATACGAGACATTACTTTGGTATGCACGATCCACAAAAAGGGAAAACCTAACATGGCCAAACACCACCCCATCAGTATACTTACGGTCAACAATAAAGCAATGGAAATATCACAATCAATGCTATCAAGTGGAATTTATTCAACAATAATGGATCCATTGACATGAAGTTTGGATTCAACCTGAACTGTTAAACCCATAACACGATCGAGATGTGGACAAAGGGGCTGAATTCCAGAGGTGAGGTGAGAGTGACTACCCTTGACATCAAGGCTGCATTTTAACAATGTGGTATCATGGAGCTCCAGCAAAACTGTAGTCAACAGGAATCAGGGAAGAAAACCCTTCACTAGTTGTAGTAATGCCTAGCACACAGGAAGATGGCTGTGGTTGTTGAAGGTCAATCATTTCAGACATAGGATATAACTGTCAGAGTTCTCCAGGGTGGTGTTCTCGGCCCAACCACGCTCAGCTGCTTCAGCAAGGACCTCAATTTCATCATAAGGTCAAGAGGGGGGTGTTAGCTGATGACTGCACCGTTCATGATACTGAAGCAGTGCATGTCCAAATGTAGCAAAATCTGGGCAACATTCAGGATTGGAATGTTTAGTAGCAAGTCATATTTGACGACTCCAAAAAACAAATCCAACCATCATCTCTTGACATTCAATGGCATTGCTAAACTTGAGTCCTCCACCCTGGAGGTTAGCATTAACCAGAGAGTGAACTGGATCAACCATATAGAACATAAAACATATCGGCGCAGTACAGGCCCATTGCCCTCAATATTGTGCTGACCTGTGGAATCAATTTGAAGCCCATCTAACATACACTATTCCATTCTCATCCATATGCCTATTCAATGACATGTAAATGCCCTTGATGTACGCTAGTCTACTACCGTTGCAGGCAGTGCATTCAATACCCCTAGCACTGAGTAACAAAGAAACTACCTCTGACATCTGTCCTATATTTATCACCCCTCAATTTAAAGCTATGGCCCATCGTGCTGGCCATCGCCTTCTGAGGAACATGGTTCTCATTGTCCAGTGATGCTGGAAGAACACAGCAGTTCAGGCAGCATCCGATTCTCATTGGATGCTGCCTGAACTGCTGTGCTCTTCCAGCACCACTGATCCAGAATCTGGTTTCCAGCATCTGCAGTCATTGTTTTTACCTTGTTCTCATTGTCCAACCTATCTACTCCATTTGATTATCTTATGTGCCTCAAGGCACCTTCAACCTCCTCCTCCTCTAATAAAATCAAACAAACAGTCTCAAGCCACTCAACCTTTCCTCATAAAGACCTTCCCTCCATACCAGGCAACATCCTAGTAAATCTCCCCTGAACTCTTTCCATAGCTTCCACATCCTTCCTATAATGCGGTGACCAGAACTGTATGCAATACTCCAAATGTGGCCACACCAGAGTTTTGTACAGTTGCAGCATGATCTCATGACTCAAACTCAATCCATCTACCAATAAATGCCCGTATTACACAGGAGGAAGTGCTGGATGTCTTGAAACGCCTAAAGGTGGATAAATCCCCAGAACCTGATCAGGTGTACCCTTGAACTCTGTGGAAAGGTGAAGAAGTGATTGCTGGGCGTCTAGCTGAGATATTTGTATCATCGATAGTCACAGGTGAGGTGCCAGAAGACTTGAGGTTGGCTAACGTAGTGCCACTGTTTAAGAGGTTTGGTAAGGTCAAGTCAGGGAATTATAGACCAGTAAGCCTGACCTCGGTGGTGGGCAAATTGTTGGAGGGAATCTGAGGGACAGGATGTACATGTATTTGGAAAGGCAAGGATTGATTAAGGATAGTCAACATGGCTTTGTGCATGGGAGATTATGTCTCACAAACTTGATTGAGTTTTTTCAAGAAGTAACAAAGAGGATTGATGAGGGCAGAGCGGTAGATGTGATCTTTATGGACTTCAGTAAGGCACTCAACAAGATTCCCCATGGGAGACTGATTAGCAAGGTTAGATCTCACGGAATGCAGGGAGAACTAGCTATTTGGATACAGAACTAGCTCAAAGGTAGAAGACAGAGGGTGGTAGTGGAGGGTTGTTTTTCAGACTGGAGGTCTGTGACCAGTGGAGTGCCACAAAGATTGGTGCCGAGTCCTCTACTTTTTGTCATTTACATAATTGATTTGGGGGCCAGCTTAAAAGATACAGTTAGTAAGTTTGCAGACGACACCAAAATTGGAGGTGTACTGGACAACAAAGAGGGTTACCTCAGATTACAACAGGATCTGGACCAGATAGGCCAATGGGATGAGAAGTGGCAGATAGAGTTTAATTCAGATAAATGAGAGGTGCTGCATTTTGGGAAAGCAAATCAGAGCAGGCCTTATACACTTAATGGTAAGGTCCTAGGGAGTGTTGCTGAACAAAGAGAGCTTGGAGTGCAGGTTCATAGCTCCTCGACAGTGGAGTCGCAGGTAGATAGGATAGTGAAGAAGGCGTTTGGTATGCTTTCCTTTATTGGTCAGAGTATTGAGTACAACAGTTGGGAGGTCATGTTGCGGCTGTACAGGACATTGGTTAGCCACTGTTGGAATATTGTGTGCAATTCTGGTCTCCTTCCTGTCGGAAAGATGTTGTGACACTTGAAAGGGTTCAGAAAAGATTTACAAGGATGTTGCCAGGGTTGGAGGATTTGAGCTACAGGGAGAGGCTGATCAGGCTGGGGCTGTTTTCTCTCAAGCGTCGGAGGCTGAGGGGTGACCTTCTAAAAATTTACAAAATTATGAGGGGCATGGATAGGATAAATAGGCAAAGTCTTTTCCCTGGGGTCAGGGAGTCCAGAACTAGAGGGCATAGGTTTAGGGGGAAGAGGGGAAAGATATAAAAAAAGACCTACGGGGCAACTTTTCACACAGAGGGTGGTACATGTATGGAATGAGCTGCCAGAGGAAGTGGTGGAGGCTGGTAAAATTGCAACATTTAAGGGGGATTTGGATGGGTATACGAATAGGAAGGGTTTGGAGGGATATAGGCCGGGTGCTGGCAGGTGGGACTAGATTGGGTTGGGATACCTGGTCGGCATGGACGGGTTGGACCGAAGGGTTTGTTTCCATACTGTACATTTCTATGACTCTATAACACATCATATGCCTTCTTAACAACCCTGCCAACGGGGTGGCAACTTTCAAGGATCTATGTACCTGGCCACAAATCTTTCTGCTTATCTACATTACAAAGAGTCTTACTATTAGCCCACTACTCTTTGTTACCGTTACTTCTTCCAAAGTGAATCACCTCACACTTATCTGCATTAAACTCCATTTGCCACCTCTCAGCCCAGCTCTGCAGCTTATTTATGTTTCTCTATAACCTACATCCTTCATCACTATCCACAACTGTACCAACTTTAGTGTCATCTGCAAATTTACCAATCCATCCTTCTATTCCCTCATCCAGGTCATTTATGAAATTGACAAACGGCAGTGGCCCCAAAACAGGTCCTTGCAGTACCCCACTAGTAACTGAACTCCAGGATGAATATTTCTCATCAACCACCACCCTATGTCTTCTTTCAGCTAGCCAATTTCTGTTCCAAACTGCTAAATCACCCTCAATCCCTTGCCCCTCTATTTTCTGCAATAGCCTACCGTGGGGGACCTTATCAAATGCCTTACTGAAACCCATATACACCACATCAACTGCTTTACCTTCATCCACCTGTTTTGTCACCTTCTCAAAGAACTCAATAAGTTTGTGAGGCACCACCTCACTGTGTTGACTATCCCTAATCAGCTTATTCCGTTCTAAACAATTATAAATCCTATCTCTTGTAACCACTTCCAACACTTTATCCACAACCAAAGTAAGGCTCGTAAGTCTATAATTTCCAGGGTTGTTTCTACTCCCCTTCTTGAACAAGGGAACAACATTTGCTATTGTGGAGTCTTCTGGCACTATTCTTGTGGACAATGACAACAAAGATCAAAGCCAAAGGCTCGGCAATCTCCTCCCTGGCTTCCCAGAAAATCAGAGGATAAATCCCATCCGGCCCAGGGGACTTACCTATTTTTACACTTGCCAGAATTGCTAACACCTCCATCTTATGCACCTCATCCCATCTAGTCTTATAACCTGTATCTCAATATTCTCCTCGAACACATTGTCTTTTTCCAGTGTGAATACTGACAGAAAGTATTCATTTAACACTTCTCCATTTTCTCTGACTCCATGCACAACTTCCCACTACAATGCTTGATTGGCCCTAATCTTAACCAGTCACACTTTTATTCTTGATATACTGATAAAAAGCTTTAGGGTTTTCCTTGATCCTATCCGCCAACGACTTCGCACGTATCCTTCTGGCTCTTCTGAGTCCTCTCTTTCGGTGTTTCTCAGCTAACTGGTAACCCTCAAGCGTCCTAAGTCTTCTCATCTCATCCTAACATAAGCCTTCTTCTTTCTCTTGACAAGAGATTCAACTTGCTTAGTAAACCACAGCTCCCACGCATGACAACTTCTCCCCCACCTGACCGGTACATACTTATCACAGACCCGAGCAGCTGGTCCTTGAATAAACTCCACATTTCCTTGCAGCTTCCTTTCCCATCCTATGCATCTTAAATCTTGCCTAATTACATCGTAATTGCCTTTTCCCCAGCTATAACTCTTGTCCTGCGGTATATATAACTATCTCTTTCAACATATCCGAATTGTGGTCATTATCACCAAAGTATTCACCTTAAAATCTAACACTTGGCCAAGTTCATTACCCAGTAGCAAATCACCCTTTGTTGGCCTGTTTACATACTGTGTCAGGAAACCCTCCTGCACACACTGAACAAAAACTGACCCATCTAAAGTACTTAAAATATAGTATTCCCAGTCAATATTAGGAAAGTTGAAGACCCCATAACAACTACCCTGTCACTCTTGCTCCTATCAAGGATCATCTTTGCTATCCTATCCTCTACATCTCTTGAACAATTTGGAGGCCGATAGAAAACTCAAAACGGTAACCTCTCATTTCCTGTTTGTAATCTCAGCCCATACCACCTTAGTTGATGAGTCCTCAAACACCCTTTCAGCACCTGTCATACTGTCCTTGACTAACAGCGTCACACCCCCCTCCCCACCTCCCCCTCCCCCCCCCCCTCCCTCCCTCCTCCCCCTCCCTAGGACAATGGTACGTAAGTATTCTCACTGCAAGAGCAGGTCAGCAGCTGGGAACTCTGAATTAGGCAATTTGCCTCTTGATGTCATTAAAGCCAGTCTACAAAGTACAAGTCAGGAATGTTTGTTCACCACCACCCAGGACAAAGCAGCCTGCTTGACTGCCACACACCTAACACATTCAACATTCACTCCCTCAATCGCCAATACATCCAGCAGCACTAAGTACCATCTATAGAAACATTCAACTCATCGAGGCTCTTTTGACAGCATTTCAGAAACCCATGACTTTTACTGTGAAGAACAAGGACAGCAGACACATGGGAGCATTGCTCTCCATATCACACACCATTGTGACATGGAACAATACTGGCCATTCCTTCAATGTCACTCACTCAAAATCTTGAAACTCTCCTCCCAAAAAGCACTATGGGCATCCTTGTACAAAATATAACCCCTACAGTGCAGATAAGGGACACTTGGCCCAATGAGTCTGCAGTGATTCTTCAAACAGCATTATTACCAGAACTCCGCATTTATCACAGCTAACCTACACATTCCTAGACACTACAGGGTAACTTACTGTGGCCATCCCTCCATCTTTGGACTTTGGAGGAAACCAGAGTACCTGGCAGTAATCCACACTGACACGGACGGTTACCAAGGCTGAAATCAAACTCAAGTCCCTGACACTGTGAGGCAACAGTCCTAACCACTGAGCTACTGTACCGCTGGTTGACATGGACTGCAACAGTTCAGCAAGGTGTGTACCAGCACCTTCTCAAGGCAATAAGGGATGGGGAATAAATGCTCGTCTAGCCAGCAACACCCACATCCTGTAACTCATCATTTTTTTTGAAAAGGTGCCATACAGATTGCTCATAAATTGTCCCCTTTACAATATCACTTCTTTTGGGCCACCTAAAGAGAACCATGGAAATAACTGCAAATTGAATTAAAAGCTCACTTGCAAAGAAACAACAGAAAAGAAAAAATTGCTGGATCCTCTGTCACCTTCACCCTTCAATGTTTTAAGCAGTTTTGTGCTGCACTGCTGTCAGGAGTGGCAATGACAACATTTCTGCCCTGGTCCTCTCCATAAAATTCACTTGATATCAATGACAGTATGATCAAGGTCGGAGCTCTCTTTCTTCACAGTTGAACGTGTTGATAATCAGGCTGACATTTACTTATTCATTAGTAGTCTTGTCTCTCAATTCTAAATGGAATGAAAATCAAAGGCTAGCCAGTGCAGAAGTGGAAAATCCTTGCCTTGGTGTGCAGTTTCACCCATTGAGCACGCATTGTACAAATGTAAAGGACAACTCCTAATTTACGTCTACCAATGGCACTAATGTTTGTATTGGAATATATATTGTCAAGAAACCAAAGTGAAGAATACACATCTAGTCTAGTTAGTCTCACTGAATAGACAATGAGGAAAAACTGTTTACCTCACTTTTGGAGCCCAAGGCAGTCCCTTTGGGAGTGATATTCGTTCAACAGTAGCATGTGGGAGCGCTGGTGGCAAAACCTCTTCCCTTTCTAAAGAAAATGTTTCAGCCTCAATTGAGTTATCATTATCATCGTTCTCATCATCATCCTCACGAGGATCATCTGTTTTGTATGGGTCTTTCTCATTATAAGCATCTAAATTATCCTGCTTCATCAGTGCCTGCATTGGAAATAAGAACAAAATGATTTAATGGATAGAAAACTGTCAGGGTACAAAAGCTATTTAACACTTAAAGTGATCAAGTTGTATTCCAAGTAATTTCATCTAATTTACGGGAAGGCCGTTGAACCCTCAAGATTATTCTACAATTCAATAGGATAATGGTTGATCTGATGTTCCTTATGTCCACTTCCCTACCCTCTTCCTGTAATTCTTGATTCCCCATCTGGTCAAGAAACAGAGATAGGAGGAGTAGGCCATTCAACCCTTCAAGCCTACTCAGCCAGCGAATATGATCATGGCTGACTGTTGAGCTCAATACCCTAACCTGTCCTCCCCATATCCCTTGATCCCTTTAGCCACAAGAACTATATCTATCTCTTCTTGAAGCACAATGTTTTAGCCTCACTTTTTGAAGCTCAGCACTCTCTGTGTGAAGAAGTTGCTCTTCATCTCAGTCCTAAAAAGTTTACTCCTTACCCTTAATCTACAACACCTAGTTCAGGCCTCCCCCCACCATTGTGAATATCCTTCCTGCATCTAACCTATTTAGTTCTGTTACAGTTACAGAGGTTTCTATGAAAGTCTCCCTCACTTCTCTAAATTTTCAGTGAATACAATCCTAACAAAGTCAATCTTTTCTCATACGTCAGTCTTGCCACACAAGGAATCAACTTGGTAAACCTTCGTGCACCCCCTCTGCAGCAAGAAAATCTTTCGTCAATAAAGGATAGCTGCTTATCTATCTCAGCCTTAAATACAGGCAAGAGCTCTGCTCCCACAGTTCTTTGGTCTCTTAGCAGCTTTTGACGGGCTCCGGCCTGGTCTGTTGGTGGCTCGTGGTGGGCCTGGGCCTGGTCGTTTGGTGGTATGTTAGCTGGTGTCTCAATGGCTCATGTTGGTGTTTTGGCTAGGCTAGCTTTTTAACACTCATTTCTCTACTTTGTACCTAAATCTTTTTTGTACCTAGGTACCTACGATAGCACTATGACATTATACACTTTTCACTGTTTTTCTGTACTTCTGTACTTGAATACGTGACAATAAAATCTAAAATCTAAATCTAATTTCCCACTTCGTTGGACAAGGCGGCCGGGTTGGCATTGGACGAGGGGGACCGGTGTTGGACAGGGCGGGGGTGGGGGGTGGGAGCAGACGGAGGCGGGGTTGGACGGGGACAGTGTTGGGCGGGGCGGGTGTACGGGGGCGGTGTGGGGGCGGGGGCTGTTTTGGACTGGCTTGGGGAGCAGGGGCGGTTTTGGGGACAGGGTAGTGTTGGACAGGGTTGGGGGTGGGGGGTGGTTTTGAGGGCGGGGTGGTGTTGGACGGGGTTGGGAGTGGGGCAGTGTCTGGGCGTTGTTGGACGGGTTGGGGGCGGGGGCGGTAGCAGGGGCGGAGGGCAGTGGGTTGGTGTTGGACGGGGTTGAGGGCGGGGCGGTGTCGGGGACGGGGCGGTGTCAGGGGGCAGAGCGGTGTTGGACACAGGCGGAGGGGGGCAGGGTTTGGGGCGGTGTATTGCGTGCTGTTGCAGTCTCCTGAACGGGGAGCAGAGTTTAAAAACTCAAAGCCCCAGAGGAAAGGCATTTAATCGATTAACCAAATAATCAATTATCCAAACAAAATAGCGCCCATTCATCTTGTTCGGATAATCAAAGTTCCCCTGTAGTTTGCATTAGCCTTTATGATGCAGGACACTATAAACAATCTCAAAGCTATCAAAAGGAAGGTGTTAATGAAAGGAAAGATCTTGTAACAGCCTCTATCAAGATTGCCAAAGTATTTAGCAAACTAATTGCAAGTCAGACAAGTCACCAGGACCCAATGGCCTGCATCCAAGTTAAAAGGACGAGACTGCAGAGATTGAGGCAGCATTTATTGAAACATTCTGGACTTCACAGGACTCAGTGTTTCAGCAAATTGGAAAACTACTCATGCTACACCCTGAATGGAGAGGGACAGAAAGTGGGAAACTATTGGCCAGTTAGCCTAACATCTGATGTTAAAAAAATGCTAAAGTACATTATTAAGGGGGAAAAAAAAACAAGGCATTTAGAAGAGCTTAAGGTAACTAAAGAGTCAACATGGATTTGTGAAAGGAAAATCATGTTTGTCAAATTTGGTAGCATTCTTTGAGGATATTACAAGCAGAAATGACGAAAAGTCAACTGGTCAATATAGTGTATTTGGATTTGCCATAAAACGGTTATCGCACAAGATGGGAGCTCATAGCACTGCAAGTAATATATTAATGTGGATTGAGTATTGGCTAATACAGAGAAAACAAGGTTGGGATTAATGGGGTTTTTTTCGGGTTGAAAGACATAATTAGTCATAAATGTCATTCCTAACCTCTCGTTTGCTTATTAGTGCCAGAATCCCTAAGCGTGGAAGCTGGCCATTCAGCCCACTGAGTCCACACTGACCCTTCCAAAGATCATAAGCCTGAATAAATCATAGCTGATTCACCTAACCTACATGTCCCTGGACACTGTGGCTAATTTAGCATGGCCAATCCAACTAACCTGCCCATCTTTGAACATCTTACTATCACTATAAATGACTTGGTAGCAGGGTAGGGCATAATGTATCCAAACTCGCTAGCAATAGAAAAATAGGTGGAAGAGTCTACTGTGATAAGGAAAAGGGATCTGCAACTGGACAACAGATAGGTTGAGTGAGTAGGCGAAACCTTGGTAGATGGCATTTAATACAGGAAGTGAAAGGTCATGAATTTTGGTCAGAATAATCAAAAGACAGATGATTGATTAGAGACTCCCAAAAAACAGAGAAGCTCAGTAGTTTTTTTTTGAGGAGGGCGGATTCTTCTGTATGAAACATAATATGTGCAGGGGTAATAAACAATTAAGAATAAAAATGGAATTATGGCCTTCAGTTCTAGTGGCTGATGCATAGAAAAAGTGGAGTAGGCCCTTCTGCCTTTCGGGCCTACTATGTCATTCACCATGTTGACGGCTGATCATTCAAATCAAACAGCCTATTCCTACTTTCTTCCCATACTCTTTGATCCCTTTAGTTCCTAGTGCTATATCTAACTCCTCTTGAAATCACACAATATCTTGGCTTAGACTGCTTCTGTGATAGCAAATTCAACAGGCCAACTAACTCAGGAAATTTCTCATCTCAGCTCTAAAAGGCCTACCTCATATCGCCCAGTCATCGAGAATACTTCCTGTGTTCACCCTGTCTAGTCCAGTTAGAATTTCATAGGTGTCTATGAGAACTCCCCTCATTCTTCTGAACTCCAGCGAACGTAATCCTAATCGATTCAACCTTGTCTCATGTCAGTCCGGTAAACCTTTGTTGCATTCCCTCTAAAGCAAGAATATCCTTCCTCAGATAAGGGAAACCAAAATTGCACATAATATTTCAGATGCGGCCTCTCCAAGGCTCTGCATAGGTACAGTAAGACATCGCTGCTTCTTTGCTGGAATCCTCTTCTCAGAAAGGCCTACATACCGATTGTCTCACACAACAAAATGGCATTTACTCCTTTCTCATCGCCTAATACCCAGTCTAGGATGGCCTGTTCTCTAGATAGTTCCTCAATGTCTTGGTTCAGAAAACCATCTTGTAAACAAGCCAGGTTTATACTTAATATTACAACTGTATAAAGGGTTGGTGCAGCTGCAACTGGAGTACTGTGCTCAGTTTTGAACCCTGCATTAAAGTTAAACAGACATTGAAGGCAGTTCAAAAGAGATTAATCAGGTTGATTCCTGAGATGAAGGCGGTGGCATATCAAGAGCAGCTAAATAGGTTAAGCCTTTACTTAAGACAGTTCAGAAGAATGAGGAGTGATCTTATTGAAACATACAGGATTCTGAGAGACTTAAGAGTAGATATTGAAAAGATGCTTCCACTGGTGGTGCAAATTGAGATCTAGGCGGGAAAGTAGTTACAGAATAAGAGGACACTCATTTAAGCGGATGAAGTCCTGCAGAGTAAATAAAGAGTTAGACAGGAGTTTAAAAAGCAGCACCTCAAAAGTAGTAATCTCTGGATTACCACATGGTTCAACATGTTCATGAGAATAAGATTAGAAGGGTATGGCAGATAAACATGTGGCTGAAGAGCTGGTGTAGAGGTAGAAGGAGTAGGGATTCAGAATTTTGAATTATTGGGACCTTTTCTGGGGCACAGGTGACCTATCCAAGATGGACAGGTTTCACCTAAACTGGAGGGGGATCAACATCCTGGTGGGGAGATTTGCTTGAGCTACTCATACAAGGGTGGGATCCCAAATAGTAGTGAGATGAAAGTGAAAGTTGAGGCTAGTACTGAAGTTAGGTGAATACTTTAAATAGACAAGGCAGACAAGAGCACAGCAGGGAATGAGGTGTTGGGGAGAATCTGCTATCGGGGTACCTACATTGGGGCTAGGGAGGGGAGCACCATTATTAAAGCAGACACTGTCAGGTACCAGCTAAAACACAGCCATGTAAAGTAAACCCAGCCACTGCAGGACTGACTGCCTGAGGCCACATTCCTTGGGGATTAGAACATGTCCGTCAGTTTCAGATCATCCTGTTACAATCTCATTGTTAATAAAGGAAACCGGTAACTATCGGATAGTGTAAATCGCACCGATACTACACTTGATTGATAAAGTACTTGCTAATGCCTCCGCTGACGTCAAACTCATTCAGGTCCTGTGTTAAATGATAATACCTGTATATTCAACTATGGAGAACTATTGTGAACGCCCAGACAGCCAGGCGCATAGCAATGAGGAAACCCTTCCAAACAATAAACTTTTAAATTACAAGATCGGAAACTGCTAAACCCAGGATGTCTACCCATTGTTCAGCACAGCAGGAGCTGGACAGGTATCTCGGGGCAGCCAATAGAGACACTAATCCCTTCACAGACAGGTAAACTGACCAATGAGAGAACCGAACGAGGGGAACCTGACCGGGAACTCGAGGAAGCGCGAAGTATAACTGCACCAGATCCGAAGAGAAAGACAGAACGCCTTCTCCAACGAATTTGCATGCTTTTGAATTCGTTGTATAGTTTGCCAGTCTTGATTCTGTAATAAACGGTGTTTTTGCTCCAAACTCTAGCCGGTTTGATCTCTCCTTCCAATGAACACGTGGAGACGAGACCATTCGGTTTCCGTCCCAACAGAGGGAAGATTGATGAATGAAACAGTATTTATTTCAATGCAAGAGACCAGCCAGGTAAGACAGGTGAATTCATGGTAAGGATGGGAACATGGGTCTGGGATATCCTAACTATTACAAAAGCATGGTTGAGGGAGGGACAGGACTGTCAGCTCCATGTTCTGAGTTACAGATGCCATTTGGAGGTTAGAAGAGGAGAAAAAAAGTGGGGGGTGGGTGGGGGGAGCTGGTACTTTAATTAAGGAAAACATTACAGCAGTACTTAGAGTATATTTCTGAGGTATTCTCCATTGGGGCTGTATGGGTGGAACTGTGGATTAAGAGTGATCACTTTGATAGGATTGTACTATAGCCCCCCCCCCCCCCTCCCCTATAGTCAGTGGGAAATTGAGGAGCAAATATGGAGGGAGATTGTAGATAGCTGTTGAATAATAGGGTTGTAATAGTACAGGATTTTAACTTTCTAAACATAGACTGGAACAGCCATACTGCTAAGGGCTTGGACAGGGAGAATTTGTTAAGTTTTCTGGAAACAAATCTTAATCAATATGTAAATGATCTACGAGTGAAAAAGCAAAACTTGATCTCCTCTTGGGAAATAAAGCAAGACAGGTGATGGAAGAATTAATAGGGGAGAACTTTGGGACCAGAGACCATAATTCTAATAGTTTTAAGATAGTCATAGAAAACTAAGTCTGGTTTACAAGTTAAATTTCTAAATTGGAGCAAGGCTAATTTTGATGGCATTAGACAGAAGCTTTCAAAAGTTGATTGGGGGAGGTTGTTCGTAGGTAAAGGGACATCTGACAAGTATTAGGTTTTCAAAAGCGAGATTACGGGTTCAGAGCCAGCATGTTCCAGCTAGTGAGAAAGGCAAGGCTGGCAGGAATAGGGGACACTGGATGACTACAGATTTTGAGGCTATTAAGAAAAGGAATTCCTGATTAAGGGCTTTTGCCAGAAACGTCAATTTTCCTGCTCCTCGCATGCTGTTTGACCGGTTGTACTTTTCCAGCACCACTCTAACCTTGACTCTAATCTCCAGCATCTGCAGTACCACTTTTGCCTAGTTGTCTAATGTACTTCAGCAAAGTATTCAACAAGATACCACATGGCAGAGTGGTTAGTAAGGTTAGGTGGTTAGTAAGTGGAATCCAGGAAGAGCAAACCAACTGGATATTAAAATTGGCTTGACGGTAGAAGACTATCAGGTAATTAGAACATAAAACAATAGAGCGCAGAACAGGTCCTTCCACCCTCAATGTTGCGCCGACCTGTGAATTATTCTCAGCTCGTCCCCCTACGCTATCCCATCATCATCCAAGGATTGTTTAAATCTCCCTAATGTGGCTGAGTTAACTACATTAGCAGGCAGGGCATTCCACGCCCTTACCGCTCTCTGAGTAAAGAACCTGCCTCTGACATCAGTCTTAAATCTATCACCCCTCAATTTATAGTTATGTCCCCTCGTACAAGCTGACGTCATCATCCTAGGAAAAAGTATTTCACTGTCTACCCTATCTAATCCTCTGATCATCTTGTATGTCTCTATAAAATTCCCTCTTAGCTTTCTTCTTTCCAATGAGATCAGACCCAAGTCTCTCAGCATTTCCTCATAAGACCTTCCCTCCAGACCAGGCTGGCACAAGGTGCGGGGCCCGGCATATAGTTAGACTGGGACAAGGTGCGGGGCCCGGTATAGTTAGACTGGGATAAGGTGTGGGGCGCAGTATATAGTTAGACTGGGACAAAGTGCAGGGCCCGGTATAGTTAGACTGGGATAAGGTGTGTGGCGTGGTATACAGTCAGACTGGGACAAGGCGCGGGCTAACTAAATCAACAGGGACATTTACTATAAACTGACCGACTCCCTCAGCTGGTAAATCTCCTCTGCACCTTTTCCAACGCTTCCACACCCTTCCTGAAATATGGGGACCAGAACTGTACACAATATTCCAAGTGTAGCCATACTAGCGTTTTGTATATTTCCAACATGATATTGCGGCTCTGAAACTCAATCCCTCTACCAATTAAACTTAACACACCGTATGCCTTCTTAAAAGCACTTTCAACCCGAGTGGCAACTTTCAGGGATCTATGTACATGAACTCCAAGATCTCTCTGCACATCCACACTATCAAGAATCTTTCCATTGAGCCAGTACTCTGCCACCCTGTTATTCTTTCCAAAGTGCATCACCTCACATTTAGCTGCATTGAATTCCATTTGCCACCCCTCAGTCCAATTCTGCAGTTTATCCAAGTCCCCCTGTAACCTGTAACATTCTTCCAAACTGTCCACTACTCCACCGACTTTAGTGTCATCTGCAAATTTACTAATCCATCCACATATGCCTGCGTCTAAGTCATTTATAAAAACGACAAACAGCAGTGGTCCCAAAACACATCATTGTGGCACATCACTAGTAACCGGACTCCAGGTTGAATATTTTCCATCAGATATCACTCGCTGCCTTCCTTCAGAAAGCCAGTTTCTAAAACAAACTATTAAATCATCCTCAATCCCATGCCTCTGCATTTTCTACAACAGCCTACCACGTGGAACCTTATCAAAGGCTTTACTGAAGTCCATGTACACCACGTCTTCTGCCCTACCCTCATCTATATAGACCATAGAACATAGAAAAGTACAGTACAGAATAGGCCCTCTGGCCCATGATTTTGTGCTGAGGTTTAATCCTAATGTAAAATATAGTAACAACCTACGCAAACTTCAACTTACTGCTATCCATGTGCATGTCCAGCAGTCGCTTAAATGTCCCCAATGACTCTGCTTCCACCACCACAACTGGCAACACATTTCACACATTCACAAATCTCTGCATAAAGAACCTACCTCTGATGTCTCCTTTATACCTTCCTCTTAATATCTTCAAACTATGACTCCTCGTACCAGTCAATCCTGCCCTGGGGAAAAGTCTCTCTCTATTCCACGTATTATTTTGTACATCTCGATCAGGCCTCCTCTCTTCCTCCTTCTCTCCAGAGAGAAGAGTCCGAGCTTAGTCAACCTTTCTTCATAAGGCAAGCCCTCCTGTCCGGGCAGCATCCTGGTAAATCTTCTTTGCACTCTCTCCAAAGCCTCTGTATCCTTCCTATAGTAGAGCGACCAGAACTGGACACAATATTCCAAGTGTGGCCTCACCAGGGACTTGTAGAGCTGCAGCAAAACCTCGTGGCTCTCAAACTCGATGAGCCAAAACACTATATTGCTTTCTTAACATCCCTATCCACTTGGGTGGCAACTTTGAGGAATCTATGTACTTGCACACCAAGATCCCTCTGTTCCTCCACACTGCCAATAATCCTATCTTTAATCCTATAGTCAGCATTAGAGTTTGACCTTCCAAAATGCATTACTTCGCATTTATCCAGGTTGAACTCCAACTGCCATTTCTCAGCCCAGCTCTACATCCTGTCTATGTGCGCTGCAGCCTGCGGTAGCCCTCTATATTATCGACGACACCTCCAAACTTTGTGTCATCTGTAAATTTACTAACCCACCCTCTACCTCGTCATTCAAGTATTTATAAAAACTACAAAGAACAGAGCCCTGCGGGATTCCACTCAACACTGACCTCCAGGCAGAATACTTTCCATCTGTAACCACTCTCTGCCTTCTATCAGCCAGCCAATTCTGAATCCGACAGCCAAAACTCAATGTATCCCATACTTCCTGACTTTATGAATGAGCCTACCAGAGGAACCTTATCGAATGCCTTGGTGAAGTCCATATACACCACATCCACTTAGGATTTCCCTACTACCCTTCTTGAAAAGAGAAACAACATTCGCCTCCTTCCAATCCTCCAGTACGACTCCAGTGGAAAATGAGGAGGCAAAGATCTTCATCAGCGGCTTAGCAACCTCCTTTCTCACTTCCTGGAGCAGCCTAGGATAAATCTAGTCTGGCCCTGGGAACTTATCAATCTTAATGTTTTCCAAAATTTCTAGCACATCAACTTCATCAATCTTGATCTGGTCAAGGCTGTGTCCCAGCTTCTCTAAGTTCTCATTCACAACAAGATCCCTTTCCTTGGTGAAAACTGAAGCAAAAAACTCATTTAGGGCTTCCCCTATCTGCTCAGAATCCACACAGAGGTTCCCTCCGCTATCCCTGATCGGCCTTACCTTCTCCCTGATCATTCTTTTATTCCTCACAGGAGTAAAATGCCTTTGGGTTCTCCCTAATCCTTCTTGCCAAGCCTTTTTCATGCCCCCTCCAGATTCTCCTCAATCCATTTCTGAGCTCCTTTCTAGTAAGCTTGTAATCTTCTAAAGCTGTGCTAGATCCTCACTTCCTCCACCTTATGTAAGCTGCCTTCTTCCTTTTGACAAGAAGCTCTTCTGTTCTCGTCATCCAAGGTTCCTTAATCCTATCCCTTCTCACCTTTCTCAGAGGAACAAATATATGCATCACTCGCAACAAGTGCTCCTTAAATAGTCTCCACATGTCTGCTGTGCCCTTTCTGTGGGACAATTGCTTCCAGTCTGTACTTCCCAACTCCTGTCTGATAGCATCATAATTTCCTTTTCCCCAATTAAATATCTTCCCTTGGTGACTGCTCCTTTCTCTCTCCAAGGTTATGGTAAATGTGAGGCAGTTGTGATCACTTTCACCAAAGTGTTCTCCCACCACAAAATCTGACACCTGCCCTGGCTCGTTGCCGAGCACAAAATCCAAAATGGCCTCTCCCCTCATTGGTCTGTCTACATACTGAATAAGGAAACCCTCCTGAACACACCTGACAAAAACGGCTCCATCCAACCATCTGCACTAAGGAGTTCCAGTCAATATTGGGAAAGTTGAAATCACCCATAACAACTACCCTGCTACTTCTGCATTTTTCCAGAATCTGCCCTCCTAGGAGATCTTCAATCTCTCTCCTGCTTTTAGGTGGTCTGTAGAAAACCCCCAATGCGGTGGCTGTTCTCCTGCTGTTCCTAACTTCCACCCATACTGACTCAGTAGACAAACCTTCCTCAACAATCTTCATTTCTGTAGCTGTGATGCACTCTCTGATTAGCAATGCTACACCCCCTCCTCTTTTTCCATCCTCACTGTTCTTTTTAAACTTCTAAACTCTGGCACATCAAGCAACCATTCCTGTCCTTGTGGAACCCACATCTCCATTATGGCCACAAAATCGTAGCTCCAAGTAGTGATCCATGCTCTAATTTAGTCACTCTTATTCTGGACACTCCTTATATTAAAGCAGACACACTTTAACCGATCCCTTTGTTTCATCGTATGAGAAAACTTCCTGATGGATTCAATACATCCTGTCACTGTCCCATATGCAGCTAACCCCATATCAGACATGTGGTTCTGATTCCCACCCCCCTGCCAAACTAGTTTAAAACCTCCCAAATCACACGAGCAAATCTCCCACCCAGGACATTTGTACTCCTCCAGTTCAGGTGCAACCCGTCTTTCATGCTTGGTCACTTTCTCAAAAATCTCAGCGAGGTTTGTGGGACACTGCCTGCCCTTGACAAATCCATGTTGACTATCTGAAATCAAATTGTTGCTTGCTAGATGATAATAAACCTTATCTCTTATAATCCTTTCCTACAACAGAAGTAAGGCTCACTGGTCTATAATTACCTGGGTCATCTCTACTGCCCTTCTTGAACAAGGGCACAACATTTGCAATCCTCCAGTCCTCTGGTACTAAACCTATAGACAATGACGACTCAAAGATCAAAGCCAAAGGCTCTGCTATCTCCTCTCTAGCTTCCCAATGAATCCTCGGACAAATCCCATCTGGCCCAGGTGACTTGTCTACTTTCACTTCTTCTAGAATTGACAACACCTCTTCGTGGCTAACCTCGATCCTTTCTAGTCTAATGTCTCTTATCTCATTCTTCTCCTCTACAATATTCTCCTTTTCCTGAGTGAAAACCGATGAGAACTGTTCGTTTAGCACCTCTCCGATCTCCACAGTGACCACACTCAACCTCCCACTTCTGTCTTTGACTGGCCCTATTCCTCCCCTAGTCATCCTTTTATTCTTCATATACCTATAGAAAGCTTTAGGGTTCTCCTTTATTCTATTTGCTAAAGACTGCTCGTGTCCTCTCTTTGCTCTTAACTCTCTCTTTAAATCCTTCCTAGCTGATCTGTAACTCTCCATCGTCTCACCTGAACCATCTTGTCTCATCAACACATAAGCTTCCTTCTTCCGCTTAACAAAAGATGCAGTTTCTGTAGTAAACCACGGATCTCTTACCTTATCACCTCCTCCCTGCCTGACAGGGACATACCTATCAAGGACATGCAATACCTGTTCCTTAAACCAGCTCCACATTTCCATTGCCTGCATCCCCTGCATTTTGCTACCCCATTCTATGCGTCCTAATTCTTGCCTAATCGCATTATAATTGCCCTTGCCCCATCGATAACTCTTGACCTGTGGCATGTACCTATCCCCTTCTATCACGAAACTAAACGTAACTGAATTATGGTCACTCTCTCCAAAGTGCTCACCTACAACTAAATCAAACACCTGACCTGGTTCATTATTAAGCACCAGACCCAATGTGGCCTCCCATCTTGTCGGACCTTTGGCAAACTGTATCAGGAAACCCTCCTGTACACATTGGACAAAAACTGATCCATCCGACGTACTAGAGTTATAGGATTTCTAGTTAATGTTGGGGGAGTTAAAGTCCCCATAATGACCAGCCTGTTTCTTTCACTCCTACCCAGAATAATTTTGCTAATCCTCTCTTCCACCATCCTATTGATTAGATTAGACTTACAGTGTGGAAACAGGCCCTTCGGCCCAACAAGTCCACACCGACCCGCCGAAGCGCAACCCACCCATACCCCTACATTTACCCCTTACCGAACACTACGGGCAATTTAGCTTGGCCAATTCACCTGACCCGCACATCTTTGGACTGTGGGAGGAAACCGGAGCACCCGGAGGAAACCCACGCAGACACGGGGAGAACGTGCAAACTCCACACAGTCAGTCGCCTGAGTCGGGAATTGAACCCGGGTCTACAGGCGCTGTGAGGCAGCAGTGCTAACCACTGTGCCACCGTGCCGCCCTGGAGCTCTGCAGAGGCCTATAAAAAACTCCGAACAATGTGACTTCTCCTCTCCTGTTTTTAACCTCAACCCACACTACCGCAGTAGACGAGTCCTCATCAAAAGTTCTTTCAGCTACCGTTTTACTATCCTAGACGAACAAGGCCATACCTCCCCCTCTTTTACCATCTTGCCTGTCCTTAACGAAAGACCTAAACCCTGGAACCTGCAACATCTATTCCTCACCCTGCTCTATCCATGTCTCCGAAATGGCCACAACATCAAAGTCCCAGGCACCTATCCATGCTGCAAGCTTACCGACCTTATTTTGGATACTTCTAGCGTTGAAGTTGACAGGTTTCTGACACTGAGGCTCAGATGGGAAGGGGAGAAAATAGAAAAGTGCTAGTGGTAGGGGACTCAACAGTAAGACCGATTGACAGAAGATTTTGTGGTCAGGAATGGGACCCCTGGAAGGTATGTTGCCTCCCCGGTGCTAGGATCCGGGATGTCACCAATTGGGTATACAGGATTTTGAAGGGGGGAGGGTGAGCAGCCAGCAATCATGTTACATATTGGCACCAATGATATAGCCAGGAAAGGGATTAAGGATCTGAAAAATGACTACAGAGCGCTAGGTTGAAAGCTGAAGAGCAGGACGAGTAGAATAGTGATCTCAGGATTGCTACCGGTGCCACGAGACAGTGAGGTAAGGAACAGTCAGCAAGTGCAGCTTAACACTGTACTGGGATTGTATTCATTGTGGAGTTTAGAAGATTAAGGGGAGTTTTAATCGAAACGTACAAGATAATACATGGCTTGGAAATGGTGGACGCTAGGAAATTGTTTCTGTTAGGCGAGGAGACTAGGACCCGTGGGCACAGCCTTAGAATTAGAGGGGGTCAATTCAGAACAGTAATGCGGAGACATTTCTTCAGCCAGAGAGTGGTGGGCCTGTGGAATTCATTGCCGCAGAGTGCAGTGGAGGCCAGGACGCTAAATGTCTTCAAGTCAGGGATTGATAAATTCTTGATGTCACAAGGAATTAAGGGCTACAGGGAGAATGCTGGTAAGTGGAGTTGAAATGCCCATCAGCCATGATTGAATGGCAGAGTGGACTCGATGGGCTGAATAGCCTTACTTCCATTCCTATGTCTTATGGTCTTATGGTAACACGTGGCTGCGAGGCTGATGCAGGAGGGAGGGCTTCAGATACTTAGATCAGATGAAAGACTCGACAAACAATCTAGGTCTTTTTCAATATATAATTTCAGTTACACCACACCATAAACTTTTGCTATAAATTCTGTGTCTTACAGTTGTGTCCTCCACAACCACCTGATGAAGGAGCGGCGCTCCAAAAGCTAGTGCTTCCAATTAAACCTGTTGGACGATAACCTGGTGCTGTGTGATTTTTAACTATGGTGTTTTGGCTTTCATTAATGGGGGAACAAGTTTAAGAGCCGTGAGGTTTTGCTGCAGCTCTACAAGACCTTGATGAGACCACACTTGGAATATTGTGTCCAGTTCTGGTCATCCTAATACAGGAAAGACACAGAGGCTTTGGAGAGGGTGCAAAGAAGGTTTACTAGGACGTTGCCTGGACTGGAGGACTTGTCTTGCAAAGAGAGGTTGACTAAGCTCGGACTTTTTTCACTGGAGAAGGAGGAAGAGAGGTGACTTGATTGAAATATACAAGATAATGAGAGGCATAAATAGAGTCGATAGCCACAGACCTTTCCCCAGGGCAAGATTGACTGGCACGAGGGGTCATAGTTTTAAGGCATTAGGAGAAAGGTATAGAGGAGACCTCAGAGGTATGTTCTTTATGCAGAGAGTTGTGAATGCGCGGAATGCATTGCCGGCTGTGATGGTGGAAGCAAAGTCATTAGGAACATTAGCGACTGCTGGACATGCACATTGATAGCAGTGAATTGAGGGGTGCATAGGTTAGGTTTTTTTATTTTAGATTACAAATACAGAGGATCCTCGATTATCTGAATACCAATTATCCGAAAATCAGATTATCTAAAGGAGATCTCGAGGTCCCGAGGCAACATTACATCAAAGACATGTTCCCAACAGTGATCGCGGGGTGCAGTGTTGGACCAGGTTGGGGCTGGGGAGTGGGGAGATGTTGGGGGCAGGGGGTGGTGTTTCACGGGAGGCAGGAGCGGTGTTGCACAGAGTTGGGGGCGGGGGGCGGTTTTGGACAAGGTTGGGGGTGGGGGAAACACTGTTGGACAGGGGTTTGGGGGCATGGATCAGTGTTGGGGGCAGGGGGTGCGGTGTTGGACAAAGTTGGGGGCAGTATTGGGGGCAATTTTTTCATAGAGGATGATACATGTATAAAACGAACTACCAGAGGAGATGGTAAAGGTGGGTATAATTGCAACATTTTAAAAGACATTTGGACAGGAATAGATTAGATTAGATTACCTACAGTTTGGAAGCAGGTCCTTCTGTCCAACAAGTCCACACCGACCCTACAAAGAGTAACCTACCCAGATCCATTTCCCTCTAACTAACGCACCTAGCACAACGGGCAATTTAGCATGGTCAATTCACCTGACCTGGATATTTTTGGATTATGGGAGGAAACCGGAGCACCCAGAGGAAACCCCCACAGACACAGGGAGAATGTGCAAACTCAACACAGACAGTTGCCTGAGGTGGGAATCAAACCCAGGTCTGTGGCGCTGTGAGACAGCAGTGCTAACCACTGAGCCACCATGCTACCCCTCTTCAACTCTGATCTCCAGCATCTGCAGTCCTCACTTTCTCCCAGTTGAAATGGAGCCAGGCACACTTAAAGATGGATCCTGCAGGAGCTGTAGCCAGGGCTCTGTCAGCAGAGGACCAAGTACAGACAGAGAGGCATGAAACACTCAGCAGCTCCTCCCTGACAGACAATAGCCCCAGCAACTAGTACGTGCTTCAGTCACAGCAAACATCCAGGCCTCCAGAGCCACAGCCAATTTCCAGTTTCCTTCCTTAACTATACCGACTACCTCAAAGTGCAAGGGTCACAATGGAGAGTGTGTCAAGACTGTAGCCCTAACAAACCTGCTGGCCACTGAGATACTGGAGCTGCTTGGCAACGTGACCTGGGACAAGAATATCATCAGTATTATTCCCTGCCATCTAGATGTTGGCAACTGCAATGGATAAGGAGCCCAAAAAGCTATTGGGAGGTTTCAGCATAGCCCAAAGCGATAACCTGCCTAACACCCAGACCATGTGCTACCCAAGAAAACCAATTATGCCAACAAGGAGACTGGATGAGCTGGAACAGCAATACAGTACAGACACCTGAAATTAAAGGTGCAGCTCCTTACAGATTCTGTTTCCTGTCCCTATTGCGCATCCAAACAAAATACAAGAGGCAGATCTTCCTTGAATTATTTTTGCCTCTGGCATTAAGTTTTCAGGTTCTGGATTAGTGGTGCTGCACAGCAGTTCAGGCAGCATCCGAGGAGCAGTAAAGTCAATGTTTTGGGCAAAAGCCCTTCATCAGGAATACAGGCAGAGAGCCTGAAGGGTGGAGAGATATCTCTGCCTGAATTTCTGATGAAGGGCTTTTGCCCAAAATGTCGATTTTACTGCTCCTCGGATGCTGCCTGAACTGCTGTGCTCTTCCAGCACCACTAATCCAGAATCTGGTTTCCAGCATCTGCAGTCATTGTTTTTACCTTTATTAAGTTTTCAGGGGCTACTTCTAATGTTTCCATGGTAAATTTGTATCTGTTCCCATACATTTTAAATCCTGCAAGACAAGCACACAAGGAGAAGGGAATAAATGGTTGTGATGGTTGAGAAAGAAGAGAAGTGGCTCAAGTAGAGTATGAACGTTGATATGGTCTGGTTAGGCCAAACAGCCCGTTTCTGTGCCAGTAGTCATATGTGACCCTTTATAATCTACTCCATCAACCTCCATCATCCATTCATGCTCAAAGGAGCCAAGGCACAATGGAGAACACTCTTCATGCAAGGAAAGACACATC
Organism: Hemiscyllium ocellatum; assembly: GCF_020745735.1. Taxonomy (NCBI): domain Eukaryota; kingdom Metazoa; phylum Chordata; class Chondrichthyes; order Orectolobiformes; family Hemiscylliidae; genus Hemiscyllium; species Hemiscyllium ocellatum. The sequence continues at coordinate 139,467 of NC_083426.1, read as the reverse complement.
AGAACATTTTCTAAATGCCAAGAGATGAGAAACCATGGAGGAGAAATAAAATTGAGTGCCCAAAGATTTTCTTTCTGATAGTCACATTGAAAATAAATGAAAATACAAGAATTTTGCTTGTGCAAATATTTGTGCAAGCAAATCATCAGTATTAATGGCACCCGATTTGGTCAATGCATGTCCCTCTCACCTTGTGCTCTCGGCGAGCCCGTTTCTGCTGCTGCTCTATTAGGTCAGAGGCAGATGCTGGTGGTGAGGCAGCTCTCATGTTACGGATCACTTTGATGCTGTCTTCAGGGAGTGGTGGCAGACCAAGTGCCTCACGTTTCTTCACTTTAAGAACCTGCAAGTCTTCAAAGCCTCCTAGCGATAGCTATTAAGGAGCCAAGTAACAACACTGAATTAAGGATCTAAGAAGGATGAACTACTACCGTAACACTAAAATGCTAATATAAACTTGTGTTCATACTCACTGATTTTGGAATTTTGATATGGAGCCGCTGGTGTTTGACTGGGGTGGATAAAGTCTGAAGTCACACAACACCAGCTTATAGTTCAACAGGTTTATTTGAAATCACAACCATCTTACCATTATCTCTCTGCCTATGCATTCTGTGCCTGTGCTTCCCTCCACTTGACCTGAAGGAGCAGTGCTCCGAAAGTTTGTGATTTCAAATAAATCTATCGGTCTATAGCCTGGTGTCATGTAACTTCTGACTTTGGAATTTCAAACATGCACAAAGGGAACATTTCACACACAAATGAGATGGTTTGGTACATTTTCTAATCTATGAATGTGAACCCAAGCATTCATTCAATAATCACTGGCAACTGACATCTTACTCAAGTGCATTTGCCAAAACAGGATGCTCAACTTTCCAGAATAATACAAATGCCTCTAATTCAACACCCACTTGCCTGACATGTCAACGAGAGTTCATAGATAATAAAACAGTAACAAGGATCACAATATCATTGCATTGCAGCTCAGAGTCTGTGACCAATTTTAATGCTCTTGTTGGTTGATGAAACTAATTCAAAGCAAATATGGATTAAAATAAGGACATGTTTCTGACTTTATGCAATAGACTTTCCACCTAAACCAGTGCTAAAATTGCCGGTTTTTTTATTTACAAATGTAAAGCACAAACAAACCTCTTTAAATCACAAATACTAGTGATGAAAACAAATCGCCTATTTTACTAAAACTCACCAATACAGTTTTCCAAAGCAACAAGAGAACTTTCTTCATAGGGAAATGGGGAGCATGACCACTGCAGAATTTGGTCACCATCCCAAATAGCATAACTGAAAATGGTTCATTGTTGTACAGGGATACACCTTGGAAAAAGAAAAAGGCAATGTTATGTATTTGTACAAAGACAAATCTGAAACCAGCACAATAATGTAGGAACTCAATTGGTCTGGTAGCATCTATGGAAATAGCAACAGAATTAACATTGAGTCCAGTATGACGCTTTATCAGAACTTTGGAGATTTTGAGGTCAGTTTTCACATGAGCCAGGATTAATGCACACCTATCTTTAGGCTGCTTTCCAGAAATCCAGACTTCAATGAGCTATAAATTCCTCCAACTAAACACTGGTTGCACGTTATTTTCTATGACTGACTTTTGACTTTCAATTTGCATATATTTGACACTTTTCCATTCTCAACCGAGCCTCAGAAAAGATTTACAAGGATGTTGCCAGGGTTGGAGGATCTGAGCTACAGGGAGAGGCTGAACAGGCTGTTTTCCCTGGAGGGTCGGAGGCTGAGGGGTGACCTTATAGAGGTTTACAAAATTATGAGGGGCATGGATAGGATAAATAGACGAGGCCTTTTCCCTGGGGTGAGGGAGTCTAGAACTAGAGGGCACAGGTTTAGAGTGAGAGGGGAAAGATATAAGAGAGACTTAAGGGGCAACTTTTTCCACAAGAGGGTGGTACGTGTATGGAATGAGCTGCCAGAGGATGTGATGGAGGCTGGTACAATTGCAACATTTAAGAGACACTTGGATAGGTATATGAATAGGAAGGGTTTCGAGGGATATGGGCCGGGTGCTGGTAGGTGGAACTAGATTGGGTTGGGATATCTGGTCGGCATGGACGTGTTGGACCGAAGGGTCTGTTTCCATGCTGTACATCTCTATGACTCAGGCAGAACCCAGATATTTGGCAATTTTGACTTTCTGTTCACGAGAGAAACATCTGATCAAATCTACGTATATTGTCGCCAATGTAAACGTCGGCTTCAAAACACTAGCCTCACAACATCCTCGTGTCTTGAACCATTTGGGCCCCAACAGTTTCCCTATGCGACTTCACCTCCCTGTTGATCTACGGTACTCCTTAAAACACATGTTTAATTAGGCTGCACTCGTTGACTCCAAGCAGCATTTGCATTAACAGTGATATCGCTCATGCAGTAACTCTGAGCAACAAATGCAAACAAATGACAGTTTTTTTTGGAAAGTACATTGGGTAAGAGAAATAAAGTATAAAAACAAAAGTAAACTTTTTATAATTTTTAATATCTGCTTAAATAGTGCACACACATTCTAATGCATGGTTGGCAATCATGGTAGGTGTGTTGGTTTTACTTAACCTTTTAATCTTTCATGATATCTCCTTATTTGACTTAGCAGCTTATTTATTTTCTAACCATGTCACAGAAATACTGAAGACTTTTTTAACGCCTAAAACACTGGATAAATACATTAATCCAGTAATGGGGGAAACTAGAATACTTGATTTTACATTGAGTAATTAAGTCATAACGTACAAATTAACCAAGTTTAGAGACAACTGTTACTATCTATGGTCATCTGAATATGAACCAAAGCAATTTACGTATTCAGGTTGGGCCTTGTCTCACACAGTGTTTATTTAACCTGGAGAGAGTGATAGCATATTTGTATAAAATACATGAAAGCTCAATCCTGATCTAAAACAGGATTCTGTTGTTTCGTCCATTAGTCATGCTGTTTACCAAATCAATAGAGGACAGTCTAACCAAATGGTCAATGCAAAATACTCGGGACTTAGTGGACTAAATATTTCACTGTACTCAATGTAGCTACATGGATTCCAATTCATAACGCTACATAAATGCTAGCATTTTCAATTTTTCCTGCACATTTTTGGACATTTGCAAATAATTTTCTTGAAATTAGATAAACTGAACCTTGTACTTAATAAGCATTCACAAGAATTTCTGCAAATCTAAAACTAGGACCATAATAAATGTAGTCACAAATAAATGAAATGAAAGATTCAGTAGAATTTTGTTTACCCAGAGTGATGAGAACACAGAACTCACCAGCACAAGGAATAACTGAAGCAAATTCAGTGTATTCATTCAAGGGAAGCTGAAATATAAGGTACACTGATTGCATTAGGTGAAGTATGATGGGAAAACCTTCATATAAAAAAAGATGCAGGTAATAAGCAGCTGGGATAATTGACCTACTTCTGTACAGTAAGTTCTGTGACAATTATGAATTATTCAGTCTTGATAACAGTAGCACAAGTTAAGCCCCATAAGGGGTTGATTTACGGAGCGGAGGGATAGAAAAGCAGAGTGAGGATAAATGTTAAATATTTCTCTCCCTTCTTAACTTTGAATATTCTGTTGTCTTATGAAATATCATGCATAAAAAAACAATTCACTTGTGGTTCCTTTTATTATCAATAAATCTGACAGAACATATCGTCACACCTAGGTCTGTTCTGAAGGTCTCCCTCATTGCCCTCCATTCCAGATTATCCTCTTCTGTTTCCTGACGGATTGTCTCCACCATTAGGTACATTATGTTCAGTAGCACTCTGAGAAACAGGAATTTATAGTTAACAAAGAAATGCCATGAATATATTAGACATGAGTTGACTAATGCAGGACTCATGATGCAGAGCAGGATAAATACACTGACATAACATCACCAAATAGCAAGCAAGCAATTATCAGACATTTATGACACAGCAAAAAGCCCTTTGGCCCATTGTTTGTCAGTCAAGACCCCTAAACAAGCCTCTAAATGAGATTTTTCTAATCCCATTTTCCAGCACAAGGCCCATATAGCCTTGTATGCCTTTGCACTGAAATTGTACATCTAAATGCTAATTGCCGAAAATAATTGTGAAAAGATCAGTCGGTTTTCATCTTAAACTGTAACAGCTTTGCCGTATAATTGAGCTCCTCACTCTTGAAACTATATTCCACAAATACAGAACTACAGATGTCTCACATGAAGGATGAGACTATTTGGCCAATTATGCGTGCACCAGCTCTTTAAAATCAGCATAATTAGCTTGTGCCAATCACTTGCTTTTTTCTCATACCCTTGAACATTATTTTTATCCGTCTAATTGTCCAATATCCCTTGACTGCCTCCAGTAAACTTGCCTTCATACTTCTAGGCAGTGCATTCTAAATCCAACATACTCGATGAGTAAAAAAGGTTTCTCATATCACACATTGCTTCTTTTACAAATCACTTTAAACCTATGCCCGCTCACTCTCGTTCCTTTTACAAATGAGAACCATTTCTCGTATCCACTCTATCCAGCCTGCTCATATTTGAATATTTGTATCAGATTTTCTCTGAGCCACTTTCTCTCCAAGGAGAACAGTCCTATCTTCTCTAATCTATACACATCACAGAAGTTTCTCATCCCAAAATCATTCTCGTCAATCACAACTGTAATAATGAGGATTATTTTCCAATCTTCACTATACATCATTGAGGTGGCAGAGAAGCGGAAGAATGTAAATATAGTTCCATTGTTTAAAAAGGCTACAAAGGAAATTCCAAATACCTATATGCCAATTATTCTCACTTTGTGGTGGCCAACTATTTAAACTGATTGGGATAAAATGTTACTTAAAAAGGCATGGACTAGTCAAGAATAGTTAGCATGGTTTGTTTTGGAGATTTTGGTAAGGCATTTGACAAGATCCCAAATGGCAGACTGGTCGAGAGTACAAGCCCACAGCATACAGGGTAATATGTTGAATTGGACCTAAAGTTGGAAACAAAAGGTAATGGTCAATAACTCCCCTTTCAAATCGGAAGTTAGTTCATGTCATGTTCCACAGGTCTCTGTGCTGAGACTCCTTTGTTTGATTTGTACAGTAATAATTTGGACTTGAATGTGGGGGGACAATTGGGAAATTTGCAGATGACGCAAACAGCAGCCATGTATTGGATACTGTAGAGGATAGTTGTAAGCTCAGAAACAGCATAAATGGTTTGGAGGAGTGGACAGCAAAATAACTACATGAAAGCTGGTATCCCTCCATCAAGTCACCCTTTATTTATGTGTCCATATATAATGATGCTGACCCAGTTAGCTCAGAGACGAGACCCTTAACAGTGAACAGAATACCTGACATTCCTGTTTATAGCTGTCAGCCAGCACTCCTTATGTGGACCATGTTAACGGCCCTAATCGGGTCATTCATTCTTTAAGATCAACCTGACTGATTTCGTTCCAATCACGACATCCCTTCCCCTGTAAATCCTCGACATCGGCCCATTCTTCTCGCAGCTTCTCCAGGTGTGTTTGCACACCAAGTTTCTCTGATTCTGCCTTGGATACCGGCAACATGTAGCTAACCATAGCTCACGTCTTGGAAGAAATTCCCCTTCTTCTTTGGACAGTAATATCAGAGGCTGCAACATCTGCCATGTCCATCTCATCCTCAGAGGTTTTTGTGACACTCAACAAAGGGGGAGAACTAACATGTTCTGATAGCTTTACTGGATGTTCTGAGGGACAGGTGTGTATCACTCCTGCCCAGTTTGTAAGATTACAGCTTTCAGGTGGTCCACATGCTTGGTCAGGACCATCTCTCCTACCCGACTGTTTTACATCATGGAACCTGGCCTCACATCAACCATGCCTCTTACCTGTGCAGGGCCAGTCGAGTGGTTTCAATATCAAACTTCGCCTCTTCAAGAAAACGGTCTCTGTCACTTAGAGGAGTAATGTATTCACCCTTGGCATTCCTGAGGCTATGTCACCCTCTCCTTGCCAGGTCTAGGAAGATCAAGTTCAACCTGGTGCAGAGTCTTCTCCCCATAAGCAATTTGTTGGAGGTGTAGTCCTAAAATTAACAGGAACTGGGACAGCTTGGTATCAAGCGAAGATGTGGGCTGTTTCTTTAAGCCTGCCTTCAAAGTCTGGACTGTTCTTTTGGCCAGACTACTGGATGACGAATAGCATGGAGCTGTCCTTAGATGCCATTCCACTTTAGGAAATACTCAAAGCCCCTGCTGATAAGTGATCGCCCGCTGTGACCAGTACCTCCAGGAGTCCATGTCCTGCAAAAGATATTCCACTCCAGTTGTCCATCGGTGAGCCAACACTATCCAGATACTGTATGGGGAAGCGTCAGATGTCAGCACCACACCTCGCTTGGGACCATAATGTGTCAACACCTTAGACTATGATAGCTGCTTCTTCAGTTCTCTCACCAGCTTGGAATAAATGGTGATTGCAAAATGTTGTCTATTGTCTGCTGGAAATTGGCACAGCTAATAATACCCCAACAGGCAGTCTTGTATATTGTTACAAAGCCTTATGGGTATTAGTTGCAGCATATCACTGGGAATCCTCATCTATGGGCGGCATGGTGGCACAGTTAGCATTGCTGCCTCACAGAGCCAGAGACCCGGGTTCAATTTCCACCTCAGGCGACTGTGTGTGGAGTTTGTACATTCTCCCACTGTCTGCGTGGGTTTCCTCCCACAGTCCAAAAATGTGCAGGTTAGGTGAATTGGCCTTGTTAAATTGCCCATAGTGTTAGGGGAAGTGGTAAATGTAGGGGAATGGGTCTGGGTGGGTTACTCTTTGGAGGGTCGGTGTGGACTTGTTGGGCCGAAGGGCCTGTTTCTATACTGTAAATAATCTAATCTAATCTAATTGCAATTACAATTACATTTGCCTCATGTCCAGCTTCATGAAGGACAGCACCCCGCCAGCTTTGCATGCAAATGCTCTATGTGAGAAATTGGGTATTTACCCAGCTGCAAAACGTGGTTTACCATTTATTTAAAATCCCCACAAACATAAACTGACCCGTTGAACTTCAAAATTAATATGGCCGATGCCACCCATTCTACACAGGTTTGATAATTTCTTCGCTTTCCAGCTCTTTTGATAGCTCACAGACTTTCCTGAAACCCCCAGATTTTTAATCATGGTTTCACTCAGACAGCAATTTTCTAACTGACAAATGTTGAGCCAATCTGGTTGAATCTTTCTCAACCAATTTCACCCCATCAAGCTTTGACCCGAGCCTTATAACTGAACCAGTTGCTTCTCTCCAAGACTGGAACTGAAGTTATACCTTTCCTCTGTAGGGATTCTCCAGTATGGGTTTTCAACCTGGCCGGGGTCTAACACAAACTTAAGGACTGGAGTCCAGAGTGAATTTTGGTTAAGACTAGTTCTGCAATCACTGATACAGCAGCATTGGATCAACCTCGAAAGAGAACTCGCGATCATTTAAGCAGACATTTATTTTGATTGGTTCTGATTCGGATTTTGCTGAGCAATTTAACTTCCAAACCAGCTATAGGCAGACCTTCCAGGGTGTGCACTCTCCTAGATACTGGCCAATGGATTCTCTTACTCAATTCAGGCCTAATAGGACTCTTTTGCTGTCTTGAATCTGCATACCAGCAGCAACTACAACGACCTGCTCATCCAGATCTTCAAATGAATTTTAACCCTTTGGCTGAAGCTTGGTTTCATTTTGGGGATTTGTTGTGAGCTGACCTAGAGTCCCTCTGTTCAGGATATGTCCTGAGTGAGGCTATGCAATTGCCTTCGCTTAAGTGATGTTCCCTAAGCTCAGTCAGTCTGGCGAGGGTGTCCACTTTCATTAGAATACCCTGCAATTCATAAGCTCCAGGTGCCACATTTTCTAATGACAAAGCTGCTTGGAGTCCACTAAGGCTTCAGCTAGTAAGCGCATGGTCACATCATTAATCACACTTACCAAATGGTCTCTCAGTACCTCACTTCAGGTTAAACCAAAATTACATGCCTCTGCCAGTCAGCTTAACCTCGTCAAAAATCTCAATATAGATTCCCCTGGTTCTCAAACTGCCAAGTAAAATTGATAAAGTCTCATAATTAGAGTAAGGGGGTTATGGTATTCCTTAGATAAATCGGTCAACTGTTGAAAGGTTTTAGTATCTAATGTCTCTGAGAAAGTTAGGCTCCTAATAATCGAAAAAGATGCAGGTTCACAAATTGTCAGAATTACTTGTTTCTTTTCTTCTGCCCCAATGCCATTTGTCCAGAAAAAGTGTACACGTTCTTTCTGCATACTGGAATAATGCCAGAAATGCTTACCCTAACCCAGCTAGTTCAGAGCCTGTTACGAGAGTGAACAGAATCCCTTACGCTCCCATATAGATCTGTTAGTTAGAATTCCCTGATTGGACCAGGTTATCGTATACTATGAGGGCCCTCTGGCTGACCTCATTCCAATCACTACAGGCAGGAAAGTGGCAGATGGAGAGTTCAACTCTGATAAGTATGAGCTAATGCATTTAGGGAGGTCAAACAGTAAAAGGGAATACACAATAAATGGGAATATACTGAGAGGAGCAGATAAAGTAAGAGACTCCTATCTTGTGCGCAGATCTCTAAAGATAGCAGTATAGGTGGATAAGGTTGTAAATACGGCAAATGGAATGCTCTGCTTAATTGGCAGAGGCGTAAAATACGAATATAATGATGAAACTGTAAAAGACACTAGCGAGACCACAACTGGAGCACTGTATGAAGTTCTGGTCACCCCATTACAGGAAACACATAATTGCTCTGGACTGCAAAGCTGATTGACGAGAATGTTGCCAGAGCTGGAGAACTGTAGCTGTAAGAGGCTACTACTGAGGGTGTTTTCCTGCAATTAGAGAAGGTTGAGGGGCGTCGTGACTGAGGGTATACAAAACTGTGGTGGGTAGAGACAGAGCAGACAGAAGAAATCAGATTCCCTTACACAGAATACAAAAATCAGGGTCAGACTTTCAAGATAAGTTTAGATTAGATAAGATTGCTTACAGTGTGGAAACAGGCCCTTCGGCCCAACAAGTCCACACCAACCCACCAAAGCGCAACCCATCCAGACCCATTCCCCTACATTTACCTTTTCATCTAACACTACGGGCAATTTAATATGGCCAATTCACCTAGCCTGCACATTTTTGGATTGTGGGAGGAAACCCGAGCACCCGGAGGAAACCCACGCAGACACAAGGAGAATGTGCAAACTCCACACAGAGAGTCGCCTGAGGTAGGAATTGAACCCGGGTCTCTGGCGCGGTGAGGCAGCAGTGCTAACTGCTGAGTCACTGTGCCGCCCACAAAGTTGCAGAAGGATCAGAGGGGATGTGAGGAAATATGTTTTTATACAGAGGGTGGCAAGTGTCTGGAATTTGCTGCCTGGAGTTGGTAGAGGAGTTAGAGACCCGAATGTTTTTAAAAGCATCCGGATCTGCACTTTAAGTGTTCTAAGCTGCATTGTTGTGGATCGTGCGCAGGAGGATGGGACTAGAAAGGGCACCTGGGTGATTTTAGGTCAGCATGGACATGATGGGCCAAATTGTCCCTTCTGTATTGTATAATTTCTATGGTTCTATTGGTCCAATTAGGTGCATAATACAACAGCTAAGATTTAATAAGTGTCTTATACAAGCTCAACATCCTTCCTTGCACTCGTACTCTGTACCCTAATTAATAAAACCAGGAAACTGAATGCTTTACTTACTGTAACTGGTGCTCTCTCCATCTGCCCTGTTACCTTCAATGGTCTGTGTGCATATACATACAGGTTCCTATGCTCCTGATAGATATCTATTGCATCTCCATCGCCCCTCCCCCAAGTCCCTCCTCCCTACCTTTTATCTTAGCTTGCTGGACACACTTTCCTCATTCCCGAAGAAGGGCTTAGGCTCGAAACGTCAAATCTCTTGCTCCTTGGATGCTGCCTGACCTGCTGCGCTTTTCCAGAAACACATTTTCAGCTCTGATCTCCAGCATCTGCAGAACTCACTTTCTCCTCCTATGGTCCTGAACCCTTTTAGAATTGTACCTATTTTATAGAGGAACATCAATTATCCAAAGGACACAGGCGGGGAGTATTTTGTTCAGGTAATTGACTGTTTGCATAATCGAATGCCGGATAATCGAGGTTCCTCTGTATATTGTCTTTCAATGTTCTTCTGATCAAAGTATATCATCTCATAAGTTTCTACACTGAAGCTCACCTATGATTTATTATTATGAATTTCCCCAAATCGTTAAAAATCATCCTTTTTAAGTTCAATAGAACATAGAACATTACAGCGCAGTACAGGCCCTTCGGCCCTCGATGTTGCGCCGTCCTGTCATACCAATCTGAAGGCCATCCCACCTACACTATTCCATGTACGCCCATTTGTCTGTCCAATGACGACTTAAATGCACTTAAACTTGGCGAATCTACTACCAATGCAGGCAAAGCATTCCATACCCTTACTACTCTCTGGGTAAAGAAACTACCTCTGACATCTGTCTTATACCTATCTCTCCTCACTTTAAAGTTGTGTCCCCTTGTGTTTGCCGTCCCCATACTTGGAAAAAGGCTCTCCCTGTCCACCCTATCTAACCTTCTGATTATCTTGTATCTCTCTATTAAGTCACCTCTCAACCTTCTCCTCTCTACCGAGAACAGCCTCAAGTCCCTCAGCCTTTCCTCGAAAGACATTCCTTCCATACCAGGCAACATCCTAGTTGCATAAATCAGTTAGAATGTTTAGCTTCTGTGACGACTCTGGGAATAGTGAGGTTTGATTTCCAGCACAATACCCCAATGTGTTGTGGCACTAATAGCTTCCTCATCACTGAAGTTAAAATTGACTGGTCTGATATTGTTGGTCTTATCTACATGAACTTTCTTGAACAAAGCAGTTGTTTGGAATTCTCCATTGGAATTCTGGCACTTCCGTCCAAGTCTAGGGAAGAGAAAGGTTATAGCCAGCAGCCCTGCCATTTCTACTGCCAATTTCTTCAAAATCCTTGGATTCATCATATCCAGTCCCAGTGCTTTAAAAACATCAAGTACCAACAGCCTTATCCAATAATTCCTATCAATTGTGAACCCCTCTTGTGACGATTTCCTCCTATACCATCATGGCTGAGGTAACATCTCATTCTTTGGTAAAGACAAATACCAATTATTCATTTAACATCTCAACTATGCTCCCTGCCTCCAACTATGAACTCTCTTTTTGATCTCAATCAGCCTTGTCCTCCTTTTACCACTCTTCTATTTATACGCCTATTGAAGACTTTATGTTAGCTGTCAGTACTTTCTCATAGTTCATCTTTGGTCCGATATTTGCATCTCCATCTGAACCTTCAGTATTTCTTGGTTCACAAGGTTTATTTTCTACCTGATAGCCGTCATATGTCACTTTTTTCTTCTTTATTTTAATTTCTATCTCCTTTATTATCAGGGAGCTCTGGATTGGTTTGCCCTACCTTTATCATTTGAGGTAACATACCTTGACTTAACCATAGCATCTCATTAAAGGTAGCCGATTGTTCAACTGCTGTTCTTTCCATCAAACTCTCATTCCAGTCAATCCTGACCCATTCTGTTCTTACCTCATTGAAGTCTGCTCTCTAACTGATTTTTCTCATTTTGGGTAACTGTACGTCATTCTCCACCATCAACCTGAATCTTACGATGCAATGAACACTATCTCTTAAATGTTCCCCATTAATATTTAATTCACGCAGCCTGTCTCAGTTTAAAGAAGCAGATTAACTGTGTATCTTTTCTCAGAAGGTGGACAGTATCTGGAACTCACTGCAGGAATGATGACAACATTTAGTAAGTATTTAGATGACCACTTGAAATGCTGCAGCATACAAGGCCAAGTACATTAAAACTGGACTAAAACAATGAGCCACAAAATGGATCCCAGCAACTATGCTGTGATCTGCTCACAGTACATTCTGAACATCATGTTCACTTCAAGTATTCAAGAAATAAGGAAGACATTGAGCACTCAATCTGCTGCATTAAAAACAAGAACAAAACTAGAGAAATTTGGTAAATTGTGTGTTTGGATAATAATCTGCTGCCTATTTCCCTAAGATATATATAAGATGGCAGGGGATCGGTTAGCTGAGTTGACCAGATGGTTGGCTTACAATGCAGAATAGTGTCAACTGGCATGGGTTAATTCCCACAATGGCTGAGATTACCATGAAGATCCCACCTTTTCAACCTGAAGCACGGTGAGCCTCAAGTTAAACCATCATTAGTTGTCTCTCTCTAATGAGAGCGCTGCCTATGCTCCGCCAAAACTGATACCTTTGCCTATATAAGATGGTAAATGAAACTGAAAAAAGAACAAGTCCAAAAAAATCCTTCAAATTAAGTCATGACAACAGAAGAGATACAGTTCAAGTCAATAAAACGCACTTTTAAAAACAATCGTAAAAACTTTGCACAATTTTACAGACTTTACAAACATTGAAGAAATTATGACATGCAACAGTGGAAGTGTTATGATGTGAAAGTGCCGATGTTGGGCTGGGGTGGACAAAGTCAAAAATCACACAACACCAGGTTATAGTCCAACAGGTTTATTTTGAAGTACTAGCTTTCGGGACACTGCTCCTTCATCAGGATGCCGTGGAACAGGATCATAAGACACAGAATTTATAGCAAAAGATCACCGTGTCATGCAACTGATACAATACATTGAACAAACCTAGATTTCATCTCCAGAACGTGACTTGAAAGAAGTTCTGAGATTTACATATTAAATGAACCAAAACCTGCAACCCATTCTAAAAGATAGAAGACTTAACAGCAATCTAGATCCGTTCAATATATTGTATCAGTTGCATGACACAGTGATCTTTTGCTACAAATTCTGTGACTTATGATCCTGCTCCACAGCTACCTGATGAGGCAGCAGTGCTCTGAAAGCTAGTACTTCCAAATAAACATGTTGGACTATAAACTGATGCGCAATTTTTAACAATAAAAGAGTGGACAGTCTAAATTAATTAGAGAAATGCAATCAGTAAAATTCTCTTCCCATCTACATTATTTTGTTGTGACCTACCTTAAATCTGTACTGTCAGCCAAAGAGATTGCTGGCTTTCTCACTGCATTACTACATGCTGCACTGTTGCTGGAAGATAACATCAAGTGGTCAATAACATGAACTCAACAGACAATAATTGTTATTTTCAATGTTACGTGAAAATTAAATTATTTAGTGAATCTAAAACAATTAACTAGAAGTTCTTAATGTTTCAATGACAATCATCATCATCACTAGGAGAAAAGTACTGAGTAAACTATTAGGATTGAAGGCATGCAAGTCTGTAGGGCCCAATGGGCTACATCATAGACTCTTAATGTAACTGGTTACAGAGAAAGTGGATTAATTTGTTAGAGTCATCTAGCATGGAAACAGACCCTTTTGGCCCAATTCATCCATGCCAACCAGGTTTCCTAAACTGAACCAATCCCAAATGATTGCATTTGGCCCATTTCCCTGCAAACCTTTCCTATCCATGCATCTTATAATATTCCAAAATTTATTGGGAAAGATTCCAGTGAATAGGAAAAATACTAATATAACACATTTATTCAAAAAGAAAGGATACCAGAAAATAAAGAACTACAGACAAATTTGTTGAACATGTGTTCTTGGGAAATTAGCAAGATCCATTATTAAGGAAATAATAACAGGACACTTGGAAAGTCAGCAAGATTTTATGAAAGGTAAATCCTGTTTGACTAATTGGCTAGAGTTTTTCAAAGATGCTGAATTGCCTACTCTTGCTCCTAGATCTTGTGTTCTTTTACAGACATTGCTATTAGGCTGACAGAGCAGTGGAACCATACAGCTCTGTGCAAACAGTGAAATGCAGCTTCACAGGTAGCCCAGTAGTTAAAAATATTATAGAAGTGGATCATATACACTATATAGTTTTTGGTTCAATTATGGATCTTTACTGCACAGTTAAAGTTACCTTCAGCCAAGATATCAATCACAACAATTCCCAGAATGGTGTATAGTTTCTTAGACCAAGAACATTCCCATTATATTTGCCATGCAAGATTATTCTATTGTTATTTATGCATCTTGGTTGTGATACACTGCAGTAGGAGGAGTGCAATGGCAATTTCAACAGCAGAGCAGACTCAATTGGCCAAATACCCTTTCACACTCAAGTCTGACTACTCTATAAGCTGAGCTAAAATTATAGACATTTTAATCAATCACCTAAATGGTCAATTTATTTACTTATTGAAATAGTATTTATCATGACTAAACAGAAAAAAGAAATGCCCACCAGGCATTTTAACTACTCAAAAATGATACCCTAATTAGAAGCAAATTTTATTCTTACATTAAGTTGTAAAACTGGTTAGTCAGTATTTGAATTCAACTATATACGTTCAATTTCAAGCAGACATTCACACAACAGACAAAAGTACTCTGCACTGATGATTTAGATTTAAAGAGTGAAACAGAACAACAGACCACGAGTCCAAATCAACAGTTAAAATGGAAGACTTCTCATAGTCCTGTTGACTTGGTGTTGACAGGATCAAAATGCTAACAGCTGTAGAAAGGTGTTTATCTGGATTTGTTTTGCCAAATAGGCTGTTTCCACATTGTAAGGATTCTAATGATTCTAAAATCATTCCGCTATTGTCTAGTTCAGTCTACTCCCTTTGGGTTCCACGCTTACCTACATTATCGATAAGAGGGAGAGGAGAGTTAAATTATATTATTGTTCTCCTCTTTTATACAATAGTTATTGTGATGCAGGATAGGATTTATCTATATTTGAATACAAATTATTTGGATTTTTGAACTTTGAACTATGACACTTAGGTTTTCTGTATGTCTCAGAAGGGATTTAACGATTAACTCGGAAACATTTCCTTTCTTAAAAACAAAAGTCCAAAAGGCTAGTTGTAGAGATGAATGGTAACTTGTTGACCATGAAAGAATTTACAAGTGAACAAACAGTCAAGTGTATTAGGCTTTCAGCAGAAAAATCTGGATTGTTTTGGATTAGGGGAAACACCCATAGCTTGATAAGAAGTTTTTGGGTGTTAATTTGGTTTTGTAGAAGTCTTGATCTGATTCCAGATGTGTAAACCAGTTATGCCTGACAAAATAACTGGTTTAGAACTTAAGAAATACGTTATCACAATGTAAGCAGAATAGTTTGAAGCTTGCAGACCAAATGTATTTGGTTACAACCTGAAAGAGCTATTCGAATCTGGGAAAGACTAAGCCTCAATGAGACTGGGGATCAGAACTTTCCAGAAAGTGCTTTCAACTGACATAAGGTGAACAGAGCAGCAATTTTTGTTTTAAATTCAATAAATTTGATTCTAAAATTTAAACAAGAATAGCTTTGAAAAACAAATTATGATTGCTGAACTTATAACATCTCAGCTATATTTTTATGCAGTTCTAGGTATCATATCAGTAATAACTGTTTTCCTTGGAAAGGAGAAGGTCAAAATGAGATTTAATGGAAGTTTTCAAAATCATGAAATGTGTGGACAAAGTGGATCTGGAGAAACTGAGCCCGCGAGGAAACGAATCAAGAGCAATAGGGCACAGTTACTTACAAATGAAACTAACCTCAAAACATGGTGCAGGGAGATTAAACCAAGAATTTGAGAGAACATTAAACAATTATTTGAATAGATGCATTAGGAAATAGTTTTGGGAAAAGACGGAGAATGGATTTAAATTGTGATCCTTATTTGGAAGGCCAATGCAGACATGATGGACAGAAAGGCCTCCTTCTGCATTGTAGCAAATGTGATGTCTTTTCATGCCTTGTTGGACGTAACAGTGGGGGGGAAAAAAGATTCTATTTGATTGTTTTTTGTCAATGCTCTTTCTGCAAGAAAACAAGTAAAGGAGGTTTATATTTGTTCTTTTGGTCATTGTTGTGGCTCTGTTCGCCGAGCTGGGAGCTTTCGTTGCAAACGTTTCGTCCCCTTTCTAGGTGACATCTTCAGTGCTTGGGAGCCTCCTGTGAAGCGTTTCTGTGCTGATTCCTCCGGCATTTATACTGGTTGAATCTGCCGCTTCCGGTTGTCAGTTGCTGTCCGCTGCAGTGGCCGGTATATAGGGTTTAGGTCGATGTGTCTGTTGATAGAATTTGTGGATGAATGCCATGCCTCTAGGAATTCCCTGGCTGTTCTCGGTTTGGCCTGCCCTATAATAGTGGTGTTGTTCCATTCGAATTCGTGTTGTTTGGCATCTGAGTGTATGGCTACTAGGGATAGCTGGTCGTGTCGTTTCATGGCCAGTTGGTGTTCATGGACGCGGGTTGTTAGCTGTCTTCCTGTTTGTCCTATATAGTGTTTTGTGCAGTCCTTGCATGGGATTTTGTACACTACGTTGGTTTTGCTCATGCTGGGTATCGGGTCCTTTGTCCTGGTGAGTTGTTGTCCAAGAGTGGCTGTTGGTTTGTGTGCTGTTATGAGTCCTAGTGGTCGCAGCAGTCTGGCTGTCAGTCTGGCTAGAAAGGGGACGAAACGTTTGCAACAAAAACTCCCAGCTCAGCAAACAGAACCACAACAATGAGCACCCGAGCTACAAATCTTCTCACAAACTTTGATCTTTTGGTCATTCTTGAAAGCCATTCACAAGTAGCAGCTATAACGTCAATTCTCTGCTGCTTTCTAAGGGTTTTACATTTGAGTCAAAGCATTGCTCTGTATTGAAGATTTGGCCCAACAAGTCCACACCAACCCGCCGAAGCGTAACCCATCCATACCCCTACATTTACCCCTTACCTAACACTACGGGCAATTTAGCATGGCCAATTCACCTGACCCACACATCTTTGGACTGTGGGAGGAAACCGGAGCACCCAGAGGAAACCCATGCAGACACGGGGAGAACGTGCAAACTCCACATAGTCAGTCGCCTGAGGCGAGAATTGAACCCGGGTCTCTGGCGTTGTGAGGCAGCAGTGCTAACCACCGTGCCACCCACCCAATGCAGTGAGAGTAATTGTTAGGTAAAGAACTTTAAGATCTAATTCCATTAGAATGACCTGGTATTGATCACTTTCAGGTATCCAGAAAAATCAAAGGATTTTGGTTAATGAATGATGGACAGCAATGTTTGTGAAATAACCTCTTGGCACCTGTGTTCACACGACCCATGATTTTCCTTGCACTTTCAAATAAACTCATTGGACTATAATCTGGCGTTGCACTCCAATCAGATTTTTGAACAGTTTTGTTGCACTAAGTTATTTTAAATGCATTCAATTCCAGATTGTAGCAATTGTAATAAGGTCAGCAAGGTGAACCTTTCAGAATTTCTCCTGCCTGGGGATGTTAACCTGGTCCATTCATGGAGCCATGGCTGACAGTTGTAAACAGGAATATCAGAGGTTCTCTGAGCACTGGCCCATTGTCAAGAATTATGCACATGTAAATAAAGGGTCACTTGGTGTCAGGATATAGCCTCTGTAGAGCTATTTCAGTCAAAACCAGACAAAAGAATATGCTCATGAAGAAATTCCCCACAACAGTCGCCTTTGAATTGGGTAAGCATTTCCGACATCATGCTGCTATTGGAGAAACCTGGCTCATTTGTTACTGCTGAATACTGGGTCCAGTATGTGGAAAAAATTTTATTTTTTTCAAACAATGACCGAGGAAGAGGATAATCAACAAGTAATTTACCTGACAGCTTGTGGGCCCCACAGCTTTTTTGATTATTCAGAGCCTAACTTTTCCTCAAGCATCAAGAGTTGATGGATTTGGTTAAGAAACATTATGACCTCAAGCCTCCCTTGATTCTGAGACACCGTCAGTTTGAGAACCATGGGCACTCATGTCAGGATTTTTGATGAGGTTAAGACAGCTGGCATAGGTATGTGACTTGCATTTAATTCGTAATGAGATGCTGAGAGACTGGTATGTGGGATTAATGATGCAATAATGCACAAGCATCTACTAGCTGAAGTACAATTGGACTTCAAACAGGTACTACTACATGCTGAGTCCTCAGAAAACGCTACAAGCAGAGCTTATGAGTTACAGGGTAGCATACACTCTTACCTGGCTGACTGAACTTGGGGAACATCACTTGAGTAAAGGCAATTGCATAGCCTCACTCAGCACATATCCTGAACACAGCAAGTCTAAGTCAGCCCACAGAAAAACCCCAAAACAAAGCCAAGTCGTAGCAAATAGTTAACATGTTCTTCATGATCTGGGTTGGCAAGCCATTTAGTTGCTATTCGAATGCAGATTTGAAACAGTAAGAGTGTCCCACTGTACCTAATTTGATTAAGAAAACTCATAGGTTGTTATCCAGGAGACAGCACACCCTGGAAAACCTACATCTAGCTTGGAACATTTCCATAGAATTCCTATTGTGTAGAAACAGGCCATTTGGCCAAACATGTCCCTCCAAAGACCCATCACACACAGCCTAATCACTATTTGGAGATGCCGGTGTTGGCTGAGGTGTACAAAATTAAAAATCACACAACACCAGGTTATAGTCCAACAGGTTTAATTGGAAGCACACTAGCTTTCGGAGCGACGCTCCTTCATCAGGTGATTATGACAATCACCTGATGAAGGAGCGTCGCTCCGAACACTACTGTGCTTCCAATTAAACCTGTTGGACTATAACCTGGTGCTGTGTGATTTTTAGCCTAATCACTCTACCCTTAATTTCCCATGGCCAACACATCTAACCTACACATCCCTGGACAGTACAGAGCAAATTAGCATAGCCAATCCACTGAACTTGCCCATCTTTGGACTTGTGGGAGAAAACTGGATTGTAGAACCGATCTTTGACAAAATTCACTCTGTACTCCAACCCTTAAGTTTGCCTAAGACTTCAGATGGACTGAGAATCTATACAGGGTAACCTTTACAGATGGGGAACTAGGCAAATAGTCGGATACTTGATAGTGTGGATGAGCAGAGGGATCTTGGTGTCCATGTACACAGATCTCTGAAAGTTGCCACCTAGGTAAATAGTGCTGTGAAGAAGGCATATGGCGTACTGGCTTTTATTGGTAGAGGAATTGAGTTCCGGAGTCCTGAGGTCATGTTGCAGTTGTATAAGACTCTGGTGCGGTCGCATCTGGAGTATTGTGTGCAGTTTTGGTCGCCATACTATAGGAAGGATGTGGAGCCTCTGGAACGGGTGCAGTGAAAGTTTACCAGGATGTTGCCTGGTATGGTAGGAAGATCGTATGAGGAAAGGCTGAGGCACTTGGGGCTCTTTTCATTGGAGAAAAGAAGGTTTAGGGGTGACTTGATAGAGGTGCACAAGATGATTAGGGGTTTAGATAGGGTTGACCATGAGAACCTATTTCCACGTATGGAGTCAGCTATTATGAGGGAGCATAGCTTTAAATTAAGGGGTGGTAGGTATAGGACAGATGTTAGGGGTAGATTCTTTACTCAGTGAGTCGTGAGTTCATGGAATGCCCTGCCAGTAGCAGTGGTGGACTCTCCCTCTTTATGGACATTTAAACGGACATTGGATAGACATATGGAGGATAATGGGCTAGTGTAGGTTAGGTGGGCTTGGATCGGCGCAACATCGAGGGGCAAAGGACCTGTACTGCACTGTATCTTTCTATGTTCTATGTTCTATTAAGGATACAACTTCGGTTCCAGTCTTGTCTGAGAAGCAGTTGGTTAGTTAGCACTGATTGTAGTAAAAGGCTCAGGGCCCAAGCCTGTGGAGGAAAATTGGCTAAGCAAGATTCACCTTGATTGGCTCAACATTTTTCAATGACAAATTATAAGATACTGCCATTTGGGGTATCATCAGCAGATGACAGAGAACATTTTAAAAGGTCTACCACAGGTCGTCATTTATCTGGATGACATGCTAACAACACGGAAAACTAATAAAGAGCTCTCAAATATTGGATGTAGTGCTTAAATGTTTCACAAGGCGGGCTTATGAAGGGAAAAGTGCGTTCCAGATGTCCCAAGTGACCTATTTGGTTACAGAGTTGACAAGACTGAGTTACACCCATTGGAAAATAAAGTGAGGGCGATCTGTACCCACATTTGTACTGGACCTTGGGTCTTCCCTTGGTTTGGTTAATTATTATGCAAAGTTTATATGTAACCTGGCCTCCATCCTGGCACACTTAAATTTGCTATTGAGAAAAGGTCAACCTTAAAAATGGTCTCTTAGTGAAAACGTAGCCTGCTGAGACAGCTATTGTTGTCTAAGGTGTTCACACACTATGAACCCAAACAAGATCTGATGCTGACATATGATGCCTCCCCATACAATATCGAGGTAACGTAAGCTCACACATTGCCCAATGAAGAGGAATGGCCAACAGTGTATGTTTTCCAGACTTTGGCTGATGTAGAGCATTAATATGCCTAGATAGAGAAGGACAGTTTGGCAGTCATCTTTGGTGTGTGAAAGTTCCACCAATACCTTTACCAATGCAAATTTATAATAGGAATAAACCACAAACTCATGCTACGGTTACTCAAATAGGTCAAGACTGTGCAGCCCATAGCTTCAGGTCGGGAGTGGGCTCTCACTCTAAGTGCATACAATTACAAGTTGGAATACAGTCTGGGAAGCGAAATAGCAAATGTGATGCTTTGAGCCTCTTCCTGCTGGTAGATACATCACCAGTGGTGCCACCGTTAGAAGAGTCCGTTTTGGTTTTAAACTTTCTGAACACCCTTCTGGTCATTGCTGACAACTATCAGACTGTGGGTGCAAGATCATCCCATCCTGGCAAAACAAACAGCTGGTGACGATGGGGATAGCAAAAGGGCCACAGCATAACTGAAACCTTTTGAGATTCAGCAAGACCAGATCCCTGTACAGGACAGCATTTTATTATGAGGAGCAAGAACAATTATGCCAAGCAAAGATCGCCACCAGATACTGGTTGAACTCCACCAGAGTCATCCAGGGGTGCTCAAAATGAAAATATTAGTGAGAAGTTAAGTCTGATGGCCAGGATTGGATGCAGACACAATCGTATTGGTGAGACAATGCCCAGAGTGCCAACAAAGATTAAAATTACCATTAGCAGCTCCCCTACATTCATGGGAATGGCTTGGTAAACCCTAGACTTGATTACATATCAACTATGCTGGCCCTTTCATTAGTCATTGTGGGTGCCCACTCCAAGTGGTTAGAAGTACATAGTGTTTATTCATTAAACAGAGAGACCGTGATAGAAAAGCTGCAAGCATCTTTCGCAACTCAGGAGTGTCAGTCACAGACAATAAGCCATCATTTATCAGCAGGAAAGTTGATTATTTCCTCAAGTCGAATGACATTTGGCATATAAGGACTGCTCCATACCATCCATCGTCCAATGATCTGGTGGAAAGAGCAGTCCAAACTTTGAAGATCGGCTTCAACTAACAGCTTACAGCTTCGCTCAATATCAAACTATCCTGAATCCTATTTATCAGATACCCCTCATGCAACTACAAGGATAGCTCCAGCAGAGCTGCTAATGGGGAGAAGACTCTGAACCAGGTTAAACACAATCTTCACAGACCTGAGGAAGAGGGTGAAATGGCATTAGGAATGCCAATGCCAGAAGCAAGACTTCACTAAGCAAAACAGGCAGTTTACTTCAGGGGACAAAAGTTTGTTGCCGAAACCATAGAAATGGCCTTGCATGGGTAAGAGAGATAGTTAACATGAGATCAGGTTCAGTCATGTACAAAGTTTAGATAGGTGAGGCGGTCCAGAACAAGCATATGGACCAAAAGAAAACTTCAAACTCGTGAATGGGACTAGAGCAAAACATACATAACCTAGGCTATGACTGTTCCACTACGTGCGCAACACTGCCAAGTATACAAAAAAAGAGAAAAGCAAAGTAGAGGAATAATTTGAAAACTCCAAGTTAATTTACATGAAATTTATGTGATTTGACTGAGTTCATGTGTGACGAGTGAACGTTTCTTTCCATAAACTGATATTGCAGAAATTCTTCTCATAGTGGTTGGGATCAGAGCAGTGTAGTAGGTTCATTTTTCAAATGAATGTAAGATTCCTTCCAGAAACCAAGTGTTGGAGAGGTTCAAACTAAAAGCACACTGCCCACAATCTGGGCTTCTGTAGAGAGTCTCTTACAGATAGTGATGCTAACAGTAGACAAGCTCTTTCCAGAGCAGACGAAAGACAGGCAGACAACACTTCCAATTTAACTTCTTTCAGGGACCAGGGTTTCAGTCACGTCATGGGGTTCCTGGATGATTCACTTTCAGTAACGAAATAGTTTTTATGCTCTTGATTTAACTTTTGGTCGTTATGAGAGCTATTATGACCTTTAGAGCAAAATGAACTTCAGTTTTTTTTCCCTCAAACTATACTCAGCTAGTGTCTCTTACTCATTATAATGAGTTTTGCTCTGATGTCTCAGACAGCAGGAGGTATAAGATTCCAGTCAAGATTAGATTAGATTAGACTTACAGTGTGGAAACAGGCCCTTCGGCCCAACAAGTCCACACCGACCCGCCGAAGCGCAACCCACCCATACCCCTACATTTACCCCTTACCTAACACTATGGGCAATTTAGCTTGGCCAATTCACCTGACCCGCACATCTTTG
Source organism: Hemiscyllium ocellatum (assembly GCF_020745735.1). NCBI lineage: Eukaryota > Metazoa > Chordata > Chondrichthyes > Orectolobiformes > Hemiscylliidae > Hemiscyllium > Hemiscyllium ocellatum. The sequence goes on along the minus strand of NC_083426.1, from coordinate 116,788 downwards.
TGACTGTGGGAGGAAACCGGAGCACCCGGAGGAAACCCACGCAGACACGGGGAGAACGTGCAAACTCCACACAGTCAGTCGCCTGAGTCGGGAATTGAACCCGGGTCTACAGACGCTGTGAGGCAGCAGTGCTAACCACTGTGCCACCGTGCCGCCCATTAGAGTGCTGGAAAAGCACAGGTCAGGCAGCATTTGAGGAGCAGGAAAATAGATGTTTTGGGCAGAAGCCCCTCATCAGGAATGAGGCTGGGAGCCTCCAGGGTGGAGAGATAAATGGGAGTGGGATGGGGCTGTACAGAAGATAGCTAAGAGTACAATAGGTGGATGGAGGTGATTGGTTGGAAAGGAGGGTGGAGCGGATAGGTGGGAAGGAAGATTGGCAGGTAGGACAGGTCATGAGGATGGTGCTGAGTTGGAAGTTTGGAATTGGGGTAAGGTGGGGAGAGGGGAAATGAGGAAACTGGTGAAATCCACATTGATGCCCTGGGGTTGAAGTGTTCCAAGGCAGTATAAGATTCCAGACAAACAATGAGTTAGAAACAAAAACAGAAATTGCTGGAAAACTCTTGAGTCTGACAGCATCTGTTGGGAGAAATCAGAGTTAACATTGTGGGTTCTTCAAAACTGCGTTCCAGCAATTTCTGTTTTGGCTTCTGATTTCCAGCATCTGCAATTCTTTCAGTTTTTTTTAAAGAAAAGAATTAGCTCCATTCAGATAACTGCTCATCAACGAATTCCAGAAATTATGATCAACTTGCATCAATTGTTTGATTGCAACTCTGTTTTAGAACATAGAACAGTATAGCACAAGAATGGGCCCTTCGGCCCACGATGTTGTGCCAAACATGACACCAAATTAAATTGATCCTTTCTGCCAGCCCCTCCATTCCTTGCATGCCATAGTCTAGGGAGCACTTGCTGATAGGTTTGTCCCATTGAGGCAAGGAAGGGACGGTAGGGTGAAGGAACCTTGGATGATAAGAGATGGGGAACATCTCATCAGGACGAAAAAGGAAGCTTACTTAAGGTTGAGCAAAGCAAGGATCAGACAGGGCTCTTGAGGATTACAAGGTAGCCAGGAAGGAACGGAAGAATGGACTGAGGAGAGGTAGAAAGGGGCATGAAAAAGCCTTAGTGTGTGGGATTAAGGAAGAACAAGAGGATGGTGAGACTGAGGGTAAGGCAGATCAGGGATAGTGGAGGGAACTTGTAGCTGGAATCGTAGGAGCTAGTGGAGGTCCTTAATGAATACTTTGCTTCAGTATTCAGCAGTGAGAGGGACCTTGCTCTTTGTGAGGACAGCATAAAACAGGTTGATATGCTCAAACAAATTGATGTTAAGGAGGAGGAAGTACTGTAAATTTTGAAAAACATGAGAATAGGGTAGGATATCTGGTCGGCATGTTTCTGTGCTGTACATCTTTCGGACTCTAAATGGGAAAGTAGGCTGAGAACCGGCAAATGTAATTCAATACAGATGAGAGAGAGATGTGTCACTTTGGAAAGTCAAACCAAGGTAGGTCATATACAGTAAATGGTAAGGTCCTGAGAAGTGTTGTAGAACAGAAGGACTTAGGAATACAAATACATAGTTATTTGAAAGCAGTGTCACAGGTAGACAGGGTGTGAAGAAGGCATTTAGCATGCTGGCCTTCATCAGTTGAGGCATTGAGAATAGTAGTTGGAATATCATGTTACAGTTGTATCAATCATTGGTGAGGTTACACTTGGAATATTGCTTGCTGGTTTGGTCACCCTGTTAAAGAAAAGACATTGTTAAACTGGAAAGAGTGCAAAGAAGATTTATGAGAATGTTGCCCGGACTAGTAGGTGAGAGTTATAGGGAGAGACCGGTCAGGATAGGATTTTATTCCTTGGAACATAGGAAAACGCCAGTGACCTTATTGAGGTGTTTAAAATCATGAGGGACATAGATAGGATGAATGATGTAGCCTTTTTCCCAGGGATGGGCATTTGAAAACTGGAGGGCACAGCTTTTAGGTGAAGGGGTAAGATTTAAGAAGGACTTGAAGAACAACTTCTTTACACAGAGAGTGGTGCATATGTGGGATGGGCTGTCAGTGAAAGTAGTTGAGGCAGGTACCATAGCAACACTTTAAAAAGATTTGGATAGGTACATGGATGGAAAGGGTTTATAGAGAGATAATGGACCAAATTTGCGCATTTGGAACTAACTGAGTGGGCACCATTGTCTGCATGGATCATTTTGGGGTGAAGAGCCTGTTTCCATGCTATATTACTGTACGACTATGTTTGGTAGGTAGGCCTCAACAGGAATTGAAAGAGGGCCAGCATGTGTGCCCGCACAGGTGTCTGTTAATCAAGGGTCATAATTACATTACCAAAAGCGTTGTGGTAACAAGCAACAAGGCCGCTTGTCACCTTGCAGTCAACCCATCCGCATGAACCCCTAGTGCAGCATTTTGGAAAATCCTCGAAAGTCTGCACTCACTCAATCTCCATGCTGAGTAGTTCCACCAATGCAGTAAAGGTGCCAACTTCAAGCAGCAGAAATATATTATATCTCATCCATTGCTGGACCTCGTCTTCAGAGTTACATTCACCAAAAGTACCTGCAAGCCAGCAAAAAAAAATCACTATCAACTTGCTTCAACATCATGTGACAGGAGTACACACCAGCTTCAACATATGCAGCAAAGAGAATGTTCCAAGCATTGGAGGATGGTAAGGGCTTGAGATGTGGATGGGGTGAATGACAAAGGTGGGGATGTCTGTGACAATTATCCTTGAAAGGAAAAAATAATTGGCTGCCAAAATAAATAATGAGATTGTGAAAGTGATAGCTGCACATTTGGACAAGGATGAACAGAAACACTTTTTAGTCGACTAAAACCACCAGAAGAAATATGGAATAAATCAGAAACTCGCTAAAATCAGAAAATATCAGACATGCAGAATAAGCACCTGAAAGAGGCACAAATAGTTCTCACTATAGGTTTGAGCCTTTCCAGAATATTTCCTTTTAGGCACTGAACGTTTCATTTTATAGCACAAATTGGCAAGTGATGGACGCGTTTAAGAAGGGCACTACCATTCTCATGAGTAATTTTAACCTGCTATTCACTGGACAAATGGGCAAGGACGACGCAGAATATGTATTTCTAGTGTTCATCAGGGATTGCTTCTTAGAGCAGTATGTTGCAGATAAGAGAGCAGGATATTTTAGATCCAGTTGTGGGTAATGAAGGAGGATTAAAAACATTTTGATTGAGGGCTAGCAATTATATGTGAGAAAGATGAACCACCTGTGGCCAACAAAGGCAGTCAAGGAGAATATCCAATCAAAACTAAACGTACCACAAAGTGATGAACAGTTTCATGTCCCACCTTCTCTAGAGGTGTGGAAAAACATCTCAGCAGGCTGATTAGGAACATATCTACAAAGTGGTGAAACTTATAAAAAGATGGAGAAAATTGATTCATAGAATAATACAGTACAGAAGAGGTATTTAGCCCATCAGAACACTTAAAAAAAAACAAATCTATACCAGTCTCAGTTTCCAGCACATGGCCCATGTCTTGAATGTCATGACATTTCAAGTGCTCATCCAAGTACTTTTTGAAGTTTGGGAGGTTTCCTGCTTCAACTACCCTCCCAGGCAATGCATTTCAGACCCCCTACACCCACAATCCCCTCGAAATATGCTAGCTTTGCCAAAAGATTATGGCTCCCTTTTTACTGGCCTAAAGGAAAAAAAACTCTTTCTAGCCTGTCAACTCCCTCAATCTTATATACTTTAATCAGATCACACTCAGCCCTCTCTCTTTCCCTTATGCAAAACATTTACAAATACACGGCTGCTCTTAAACACTGGAGATAAACACATCTGCACTATAAAAATCTCATTAAAAGGAGATAACCTCTCATCCTGAAATATTCCATTCACACTACTAAACTAGGGGAACGTGATCAACTAGACTAGACTCCAGCTGTTCATCTAGAATTAGGATAAAAACTCAGTTGTGACAGATAAAGTGAAATTAATTTGCAGAAGTCAGAATCCCATTCCATGGTGACATGGTAAGGTCCTAGGGAGTGTTGCTAACAAAGACCTTGGAGTGCAGGTTCATAGCTCCTTGAAAGTGGAGTTGCAGGTAGATAAGATAGTGATGAAGGCATTTGATATGCTTTCCTTTATTGGTCAGAGTATTGAGTACAGGAGTTGGGAGATCATGTTGTGGCTGTACAGGACATTGGTTAGGCCACTGATGGAATATTGCGCGTAATTCTGGTCTACTTCCTATCGGAAAGATGTTATGAAACTTGAACGGGTTCAAAAAAGATTTACAAGGATGTTGCCAGAGTTGGAGGATCTGAGCTACAGGGAGAGGCTGAACAGGCTGGGGCTGTTTTCCCTGGAGTGTCGGAGGCTGAGGGGTGACCCTCTAGAGGTTTACAAAATTATGAGAGGCACGGATGGGATAAATAGACAAAGTCTTTTCACTATGGTCGGGGAGTCCAGAACTAGAGGGCATAGGTTTAGGGTGAGAGGGGAAAGATATAAAAGAGACTTAAGGGGCAACGTTTTCACACAGAGGGTGGTACGTGTATGGAATGTGCTGCCAGGGGATGTGGTGGAGGCTGGTACAATTGCAACATTTAAGAGGCATTTGGATGGGTATGTGAGTAGGAAGGGTTTGGAGGAATATGGACCGGGTACTGGCAGGGGGGGCTAGATTGGGTTGAGATATCTGGTCAGAATGGACTGGTTGGACCCAAGGGTCTGTTTCCATGCTGTACATCTCTATGACTCTATGTATCAATGTCAATAGATGATCCATCATAGAATCCCTGCAGTGCAGAAAGAGGCCATTCGACACATTGAGTCAACACTGATCTTCCAAAGAGCATCCCATCTCGACCCACTTCCACCCTATCCCTGTAATCCTGCGTTTACCATGATTAATCTACCTAGCCTGCACAGCCCTGGACAGAACAAGGCAATTTTACATGACCAATCCAGCAAACTATATATCTTTAGACTGTGACAGGAAATCAGAGCACCTAACAGAAACCCGTGCAAAGAGGGAGAATGTGCAAACTTTCACAGACACCCAAGGTTGGAGTCAAATCTGGGTTCTTGACGCTGTGAGGCAGTAGTGCAAACCACTCTGCCACCATCCCATTCTCATGCAGCAATCAACTGCCTGTTTCAGAAAATTTAAATATATCATATTTCTGCTGCATTGGCTACTAAGGTTAAGGAAGAAAGTGAGGTCTGCAGATGCTGGAGATCAGAGCTGAAAATGTGTTGCTGGAAAAGCGCAGCAGGTCAGGCAGCATCCAAGGAACAGGAGACTCGACGTTTCGGGCATAAGCCCTGAAGAAGGGATTATACCCAAAACATCGAATCTGCTGTTCCTTGGATGCTGCCTGACCTGCTGCACTTTACTAAGGTTAAGGTAAAGCTGAAATTTATTTTGCATCCTATGCAATATTTCATCTGGACATATTTATGTTGGCACTGGGGTTTTTCTCGGTTTGAATCTTTTTTGACTTTGAAAACTTCTGTTTCATCAAGGTGAGAAATCAACAATTTACATACATTAAGCTTAACATTTGCAACTAGATGTTACCTTGTGCCATATAAAGTATAGCACGAGCCACTTTCAGCCTTTTCTCCCTGGCAGTTACCTCCAGGCCATCCAGCAATCTCATGGCATGTGTCTGATGCTCTGAGATATCCACTTCAGTCCACTTCTTGTCTTTCACTACAAAGCAAATTATTATTACGTATTGGTTATATACATAAACAGGAATCACCGTTTAGGACAGGTCTTATTTCGGTTTCAAAAACACATTCCTGAAAGCAAATGCAAACAGATCAGAAGGTTCATTTCACATGATGCAAGTTCTAATCCTTTGGTTCTATTAAACCAAAAGGGATGAAAAATGAGAGGGCAATTAAGAGTTGAATACGTTGTTGTGGGTCTGGAGTCACATGTAGGCCAGACTAGGCAAGGGTGGCAGATTTCCCTCCCTAAAGGGCAGTAGTAAACCAGTTGGGTTTTTCCTGATGAGAAGCAATGGTCTACTGGTTAGACACTCAATTCCAAATTATTACAGAATTCAAATTCCACCTTGTATCCAGAATAGTACCTGGACCTCTGGATTAATAGTCAAGTGATAATATGACACAGCCATTGCCTACCCCAACTTACCCTACTGTCTGGAGTTTAAAAGAATGTAAGCATCGCTGCTTTCTCAGTCGTTAAGAATGACACAACACCAGTTTATAGTCAACAGGTTTATTTGGAAGTTTGTACTTTCAAATAAACCTGTTGAACTATAATCCGGTGCTGTCCAGTCCAACCCTGGCACTTCTGCATCATGCTTTCTCATTACAGAGAGAGGGAGAGAGAGGGAGAGAGAGAGAGAGAGAGAGGGAGAGAGGAAGAGAGGGAGAGAAAGAAAGATGAGAAAGAAAGAAAGGGAGGCACACACCTGATGGAGGTCAACCTGAGGTGATAACATCTCAGGCAAGATCAAAGTTGAGCCAGTACAGGAATTGAAACAAGGCTGTTAGCATCATTATGCCTCACAAATCAACTATCCAGCTAACTGACTTTTACTTTAATTTTTAGAAGAATGAGAGGTGATCTAATCAAAATATATAAGATCCTGAACGGACTTTATCTTGACATGAAGAGGTCATATGGTCTGGCTTGGGAAACTGTGACAGAGGAGTACAGTCTCAGGATAAGGGATTGAAAACCTTGCATCAAGATGTGCAGGTTTATTCCACAAAAGGGCTGTCACTCTTTAGAATTCTCTACTCCAGAGGTGATATCACCTGACAAGAGAGCAGTGCTCCAAAAGGTTGTGATTTCAAATAAGCCTGTTGGACTGTTACCAGGTGTTGAGAGACTTCTGGCTTTGTCCACCACAGTCCAACACTAGCACCTCCACATCACAGAGTATATTAAAATGGATTTTTGATCTCTCAGGAAATTAAGGGATATGGAATACAAAAGCAAGAGGGTCTAGAAGCAAAAATATCATCTGTGATCTTCTGAATGGTGGATCAGGATCAAGGCACTGTATAGTCTACAGTTACTGTTACTTCTTAGAGGGTCACAGAGTTATACAGCATGGAAACAGACCCTGTGTTCCAAACAGTACACACAGACCATGTTCGTAAGTGAGCAACTAGGATAGGGGACTCTCTAGTCAGGGTCATTGAAAGGTGTTTCTGCAGCCATGAGCAAGACGCCAGAATGGTGTGCTGTCTCCCTGGTGCCTGGGAAAAAAAAAAAGAGTGCCTCAGAGCGGTTGCAGCAATTTCTCAAAAGGGGTGCTTGAGCAGCCAGAGGTCATTGCACAGATTGGGACCAAGAAAAACAGACAGAAAAAGGGATGAGTTTCTACAGAGTGAATATAGAGAGTTAGGCAGGAAGTTAAAAAGCAGGACCTCAAAGATAGTTAACTCTGGACTACTCTTGGAACCATGCACTAGTAAGAATAGAAATAGGAAAATAGGCAGATGAATGCATGCTGAGTAGCTGCTGCAGGGGTTAGGAATTCAGACTATTGGATCATTGGGAACACCTCTAAGGCAGAGGTCACACCTGAACTCGAGGGAGATCAACATCCTGGTGGGGTGATTTGTTAGAACTACATGGGTTTAAACTAGGGATGGGCCCTTTAACAGCAGTGAGACAAAAAGAAAAGGTCGAAGCCAGTACAGAAGTTAAACAGAACAAGTTAAACAGATAAGACAGGCACAAGAGCATGACAGAAAGTAGGGAAGACTGATGAGTTAGAGTCATGCCCTACGGTCCAACTTGTCCATGCCGACCAGATATCCCAACCCAATCTCTCTTTTATATCTTTCCCCTCTCACCCTAAACCTGCAGCGTCAGAGGCTGAGGGCTAACCTTATAGAGATTTATAAAATCATGAGGGGCATGGATAGGATAAATAGCCAGGTCTCTTCCCTGGGGTCAGGGAGTCAGAACTAGAGGGCATAGGTTAAAGTTCATTTATTTCACTACAAGAGGCCTGACAGGTAAGACAGATGAATTCAGAGCAAGAATGGGTACATGGTACTGGGACATCAAAGGTATTACAGATACATGGCTGAGGGAGTTCAATATTTTGGGGTACAGATAACTATGAGGAGGATAGAAGGGGAGGGAAGAGAGGAGGGGGATGGCATTTTCCATAAAGTCACAGAATCCCACAGCACAGAGACATGCCCTGAGAATGTAAATTTTAAAAGAACGGTTTGTGATTTACATATGAAAGTAGTGAAACAAACATGGTCATTCTAACAGATGAAAGACTTAACAAGCAATCAAGATACTTTTCAATGTATAATTTCAGTTACTGTAAACTTTTGCACGGTGGCACAGTGGTTAGCACTGCTGCCTCACACCGCCAGAGGTCTGGGTTCAATTCCCGTGTGGAGTTTGCACATTCTCCCAGTGTCTGCGTGGGTTTCCTCCAGGGGCTCTGGTTTCCTCCCACAATCCAAAAAACGTGCAGGTTAGCTTAACTGGCCATGCTAAATTGCCCGTAGTGTTAGGTGAAGGAGTAAATGTAGGAGAATGGATCTGGATGGGTTGCGCTTCGGCGGGTCGGTGTGGACTTATTGGGCTGAAGGGCCTGTTTCCACACTGTAAGTAATCTAATCTAATCGAAAAAAAAATTCTGTCTCTTACAATCGTGGAGTCCACAACCACCTGAAGGAGCAGCATTCCAAAAGCTGGTGCTTCCAATTAAACCTGTTGGACTATAACCTGGTGTTATATGACTTTTAAACTTTGTACACCCCAGTCCAATACCGGCATCTCCATCTTACCTGTGACTCCACTTTCAGCGAACCATGCAGCTGAACTCCAAGGTCCCTCTGTTCCACTACACTCCTTAAGACCCTACCATTCATCATGAAACTTCTACCTCGATTCAACTTTCCAAAACACAAGACTTCACACTTATTTATATTCAACTCCATTTGCTATTTTCTGGCCCACTTCCCCAGCTGAACAACATCTTGTTGCAATTTCTGATAACATTCCTCCCTATCCATGATACTGCCCATTTTAGTGTCATCTGCAAACTTACTAATCATGCCTTGTACATTCTCACCCAAATCATTGGCATAGATAACAAACAGTAATGACCCAACACCAACCCAAGGTACCCCAGTAGTCACAGATCTCTAGTCCAAAAAAACATCCTTCCACTATTACCCTCCGCTTTCTAATATCAAGCCAATTGTGTACTCAATTTGCCAGCTCTCCCTATATTTCATGCAATCTAACCTTCCGAAGCAGTCTACCGTTGGTTCTGCTACAACATGGTAGCTTCGTTCTCGTACAAAATTGCATGATAATAGCACTATTTAAACTAATGGGGCAAGAATTGTGTTATAACCAATACATGCTTTAAAAGTTGGCACTTTAGAAAGTGTCCCCAATTTGTCAATCGTGTTATAGCGAATTCGCATTAATAAAACATACATTATAGCAGAACGACCTGTACCATGTGGAGGAGAAAGTGAGGACTGCAGATGCTGGAGATCAGAGCTGAAAATGTGTTGCTGGAAAGCGCTGCAGGTCAGGCAGCATCCAAGGAACAGGAGATTCGACGTTTTGGGCATAAGCCCTTCTTCAGGAATGTACCATTTGGAACCTTATCAAAGGCCTTATTGAAATCCATAAAGGTTACATCTATCACCCTGCCCTCATCAATCTTCCTGGTCACTTCAAAGAACTCTAAAAAAAAATTTGACAGGCATGATCTCCTATGCACAAAGCCATGCTGACTACATCTAATCAAACAATGGCTTTCCAAAAGATCTCAGCAGCACTTAAAAAGTCTGGTGAGGCTGCATAGGTGGAACTGAGAAATAAGAATGGAGTGACCAATTTTATAAGATTGTACTATAGCCCAGCCCCATAATCAATGGGAAACTGAGGAACAAATATAAGAATGATAGTTTTGTAATAATACAGGATTTTAACTTACCAAACACAGCCAGTGACTGCAATAGTGTTAAGGACTTGGATAGAGTGGAATTTGTTAAGAATCTGAAGAGTCATTGAAATATGCAGTATGGAAACAGACCCTTTGGTCCAACTTGCCAATGCTGACGAAATATTCCAAATTAATCTTGTCCCATTTGTCAACACATATCCCTCTAAACTCTTCCTATTTATATATCCATCCAGATGCCTTTTAAATGTTGCATTTGTACCAGCCTCCACCACTTCCTCTGGCAGCTCACTGCATATACACATCAACTTTTTTGTGAAAAAAGTTGCCCCCTAGATCTCTTTTAAATCTTTCTCTTCTCACCTTAAACCAATGCCCTCTAATTTTGCCAGGGGAAAAAACCTTGTCTAGTTACCCTATCCATTCCCCTCAGGATTTTATAAACCTCTCAGCCTCTAATACTCCAGGGAAAACAGCCCTAGCCTATTCAGCCTCTTCCTACAGCTCAATATTCTTGCAAGTTTTTTCTGAACCCTTTCAAATTGCACAACATCCTTCCAACAGCAGGGTAGGCTAGAACTGAACCAATCTTCCAAAGGTGGCCTAACCAATGTCCTATACAGCTACAAAATAACTTCCAAACTTACGCTCAATGCACTGACCAATAAAGGCACGCATAACAAATACCTTTTTCACTACACTGTCCACGTGTGACTCCACTTTCAATAAACTATGCAACTTCACCCCAAGGTCTCTTTGCTAGGCAATATTCCCCAGGACCTTACCAGTAAATGTATCAATCCTGTCCTAATTTGCCCTACCAAAATGTAGCACGCTACATTTATCTAGATTAAACACCATCAAGTCAGATTACGAGAGTTCAGGGCCAGCATGTTCCAGTTAGTGAGAAAGGCAAGGCTGACAGGAGTAGGGAACACTGGGTGACTACAGGTATTGAAGCTCTGGTCAGGAAAAAGGAGACATGTGTCATGTAAGAGTAGCTGGCTCAAGTGAATCTCTTCAGGCGTATCAAAGAACACTTAAGAGGGAAATCAGGAGGGCTAAAAGGGACACAAGATAGCTTTGACAGATAGAGTAAAGAGAATCCAAAGAGATTAAAGTATATGAACGGCAAAAGAGTAACTAAAGAAAGAATCGGACACATTAAAGATCAACAAGGTCCTGATGGAGGTCTTAAAACACAAAGGTAGATAAATCTCTGGGACCTGATCGAGTGCATCCCAGGACATTATAGGAAGCTAGGGGAAAAAAAATTACAAGGCCTCTTTCGGACATATTCATATCATACACAGTTTCAGCAGAGATGCAAGACGACTGGAGCGTGGTTGTGTCATGTCATTATTTAAGAAAGGCAGCAAGGAAAAGTATGGGAACTTCAGGCTGGTGAGCTTGATGTCAGTTTTGGATAAATTGTCAGAGAAGACTCTGAAAGACTGGATCTACGTATGTTTGGAAAGGCAGAAACTGATTAGGGATAGTCAATATAGCTTTGTACATCTCAAAATCATATCAAATGAACTTGATTGAGTTTTATTTTTGACGAGGTCACCAAGGAGATAAATTAGGCATCACACTATATCACCTATATAGACTTCAGCAAGGTCTTCAACCAGGTTCTGCATAGTAGCGTGGCTAGTAAGGTGAGATCACATGGGATCCAAGGAGAGCTAGTCAATTAGATGTAAAATTGGCTTGACGTTAGAAGACAGAAGATGGTGATAGATGGTTGCTTTCCAGTGTGCTGGGAGTTTGCACTATGCTTTTTAACTGTATCAGTTGGATATTGGAGAGTAAAGTGGGAAGACCTACTGTCCTGGGAGGAGCTACTACTGCCTGCCTGGAGGGACTCAAGTATAGGGAACTACGTTGCTTCTGCCCTGACAAGTCCGGTGACTTGCATTTCTACTCATTTCGTGCTCGGGAGCCTGGAGCTAGACATCCAGACATTCCCCCCACCAGGTGATGCTTCGGAGTACCTGTTCTTGGAGCCTGTTTCTTTCCCCCACTCAGTCCGCTTCTTGGGACAGTTAGTTCCTGGTGCCGGGACTTTATTCTTCAGTCAGAGGATTCAAGCCTAGACATGAGCAGCTTGGAGCTTGAGTCCTTGCCTGTGAGTGACTGTCATCTGGGGCTTAGAACTGTACCAAGTCTAGGCTCTCTTACCACTACTTCCTGACTGTGGCCTATACTAACATCATTTGCTGGTATAACTACTGCCTTTAGGCATCAGGGAACTGTTGTGTGGGACGTATGTGTTGTGCAGCAATTTGGGATCTGGCTGCCTAAGGAACTGTGCTGGCTGGTGAGGCCAAACAAAACTTTTGACTGTTACTTTTCTGCTTTTTGAGAGAGAGGTGGTGGCAGCTCCGGTTGGCGGAATTGATGACGACCACAGAAACCTCTGCAGCAACAAATAGAGCAGGACCCAGTCATTGTGGGCGGCACGGTGGCTAGCACTGCTGCCTCACAGCGCCAGAGACCCGGGTTCAATTCCTGACTCAGGCGACCGACTGTGTGGAGTTTGCATATTCTCCCAGTGTCTGTGTGGGTAGGAGAACGGGTCTGGGTGGGTTGCACTTCAGCGGGTCGGTGTGGACTTGTTGGGCCGAAGGGCCTGTTTCCACACTGTAAGTAATCTAATCTAATCACTGTCTCATGTTCCTGTCCACTCCTGATACCGCTAATAGCTATCAGACAGATGTGACCAGAACTGATAGAGAATTCTAGTGGTCCATAGTCAACCGGGCTCTGCCTTGGCGACTCAGCACCACTTGGAAAAGGTACTGGGATCCTCATTGGGGATGAGGGTGACTTCATCCATGAGCACCATGTCACCTTACATCCCTGGGTCTGAGGTTACTATTTTCTGGAAGGGAACCTGCAAAATTGGGAGGCTTGATAGCCACCCCCAAATATTTGTGTTTTTTTTTGCAGGCCTTCCTCCCCTATGTATACTCTTCCTCCTGCTGCTGAGGATACCATTGAGCAATGCTGCTGATCCCTCCTGCAGGGTTTGAAGGGGGTCTACGAGGGGAGGGGCAAGTGCCAGTCGTGGCAGATTGGTTGTTGGTCATAGCCTTGGAGGGAGGGCAGTTCCTTCTGAGGTGCATCATATCCTTACAGGCATCAGTTAACAACCAGAACACCCCAATATGCTTTGTCCTCATGCTGGGCTATAAATGCACCCTCCATGACTTTCTCCCAGACTGGGCAGATGAAAGCCTGGTGCTGGAAGGCGTAAATGTATCTCAGGCAGGCTTCCTTCAGACTGAACAACAAGACACCATACCTGACCTTATTTCCCCAAGCTGGTGGAAGTGGGGAGAAGAAGCTGAGGTGGCAGAAAAGGCAGGATATTCAGAGCATCAACAGGCAAGAGCGTTCCGCCAACAGTAAACCACTTCTCCAGGGCAAGGTGTACATCCTGCTCAGTCTTCAGAAAGAACACCACTTTCCCATACATTTCCCTCTTTCGTCCCCTGTGTGGGGGTGCTGACGACCACTGCCAAAGCTGCTGCATTTGCCTCCATGGTCATCTCTGGCTGAGTGGAATATTTCACCTGGTACTGTTTTAGTCATATCAGTAGGGGGAGATCCAAGATGGCGGCGACTCAGCAAGTCTGAGTCTACACAGCCCTTCCCAAAACCTGGGCAAAGTGGGTTACCTGTCCCCACCACACTTGCCAAACCACCCAAAAATTTCTTTAATCTTAATTAGCTGCTGAATATTATATTTAAACAGTCTAATACTGAGTGGATAATGAGTAAATCGAAGGGACCCCGCAGCTCTCAGAAAATAAAGACCCCTCCCCCACCCTCCTCTCCTCCGGCTGCAGCTGATGTAAAAACGGGCCTTACAGAGATGATTGTCAGACTGGAATCTACACTCGTCGATTTCATCGCAGAATCCCGACAGCGATGGAATGCATTCGAAGAAAAGCTGCAAAAACAGAATCAAACCATGGAGGAGCTGCAGGGCCGAGTGGAGGGGGCGGAACTAAAGGCCACGACCTCCGAGGCTGCAGCTCAAACAGCTGCAGAACAGGTGCGGGCTCTGGAGCAGAGAGTCCGGGCCTTTGAAATTTACATCGATGATATTGACAACAGAAATCGGAGAAAAAATATTCGGTTGCTGGGCCTTCCCGAGCAAGAAGGGAAGGGACAGTTAATAGCATTTCTGGAGCGATGGCTGCCCCAGCTTTTAAACCTGGGGGCTGAAACGGACCGGGTAAGGGTGGAGTGGGCCTACCGGGTCGCAGTACGCGGATCTGGCCCAAACCAGTGCCCACGCCCGGTCCTGTTCCGGCTGCAGAGTTATAGGGAGAGGCAGATACTCCTGGATGCCTCCAGAAAGCTTGGAAAGGATCCTAAAGCCATGATCCATGAAGGATCCAAGATTATGTTATTTCAGGACTTCTCCCCGAAGAAGGAAGGCGTTTGATGAGGTGAAGAAATGTTTAAGGGACTTAGATATTCAATACACCTTACGCTACCCAGCGACGCTATGCTTTACCCACGAAGGATCCGAGTATAATTTTAGATCACCAGAAGAGGCCAAGAAACTTTTAGACTCGGTTAAATAAATCGTAAGAGACAATTTATGTTGGCTTACCTCTCCCACACTCCGTGGGGAGAAATGGATACTTTATTTTACTTTACTTTTGCCTCTGGGAGCGGGGTTGTCTTCCTTGCTATCTTATGTTATTATACTTAACTGTAATCTGTTAGAGTTGTAATTTTATAGTTATGTATGTTTGTACGTGGCATTGATGCTATCAGATATAAAAAATGAGGTCTGCAGATGCTGGAGATCACAGCTGCAAATGTGTTGCTGGTCAAAGCACAGCAGGTTAGGCAGCATCTCAGGAATAGAGAATTCGACGTTTCGAGCATAAGCCCTTCATCAGGAATTTGCTATCAGATATACTCAGGTATGGGTGGGGAGGGGTGGGGGTGCGGCGCTCACTGTTAACTCTAGCTCGGTATTATATCTAAATCCTATTAAGGAGCGCCCGGGTCGAGGGTGGGACACTGTTTGGGAGAGGATATGGTGGAACGTTGGAAAGGTAGTAAGGCCCCCTGAGAACAAGGGGGAAGATCTCCATTCAAACATGTTTAATTTTTTGTTCTTATTGTTTGGAAATAGCTTCCTTTTTATCATACTGTTATGAGTGTATTAGAGAACATTTTCTCTTGTTTGACGGATGTAAGCGACTCAACTATACACTCTGGATGATTGTGGATTAGTTGAATTTTGATGATTATATATTTAAGATTTATTTTTATATTAATGTTTGTGCTTGAAAATTCTGCTTATTTTTGTAAATTTGTCAAAATGTTAAACTTCCAATAAAAATATCTATTAAAAAAAAAGTCATATCAGTAAAGGGTGACGAGACTCCTTTTGGTGGTGGTGGTGGTGGTGGGGGCAGCAGCGGCAGGCATAAGGAATGCAGAGCATGCACCCAATGCCTCATTGGAATGATTAGATTAGATTACTTACAGTGTGGAAACAGGCTCTTCGGCCCAACAAGTCCACACCGACCTGCCGAAGTGCAACCCACCCATTCCCCTACATTTACACCTTTACCTAACACTACAGGCATTTTAGCATAGCCAATTCACCTAACCTGCACATCTTCGGGAGGAAACCGGAGCACCTGGAGGAAACTCATGCAGACACGGGGAGAATGTGCAAACTCCACACAGAGTCCCTGAGGCGGGAATTGAACCCGATCTCTGGCACTGTGAGGCAACAATGCTAACCACTGTGCCACCGTGCCATCCAAAGTTTCCTTTGTAGCATCCTCGGGGTACAGAGGGGAAAGAAAGCTCCTCTGCTGGCTCAGTAATGCGGTTTCATTATTTTAACTGGTGACAGTGCCACATAGTGCAACCATGAGGACATCCATAGCTAGCCTCAATGTCAATGGTAGCAGGAAAGTCCAGCACAGATTTCAAATCCTCCCGGTCCTCAGGGAACAGGAGTAATCAGTGAGCCTCCTGCGAGAAACCCATACTGTTTCAGGAGATAAAGCTACAAGTCTCCTTGGGTGACTGTGAAAGGTCATCATGAATCACCCAGCCTCCAATTCTAGCAAGGTGGCTATCTTATCCTTTTTACCAGCTGAAGATCTTGAGTGTCAAGTAGCATGTGCCAGGCAGTCTGCTCCAATTCACAGTTTGTTTCAGAGGAGCGGTACTTCGTGAATGTACACACACCTTGGATAGGACCAAAGCAGACTTTTGAAGAATTGTCTACTTTTCTTCACTTCATTGCTGAGGGCCAATCCAATGTCAGGAGAAATTTCAATGGCATCCTCAACAGCAGGGAACGTAGCAGTACCCACAAGAGCTCAGAACAGTGGGGAAGCTGAGGGTCTTGCTTAAGACCTTCAAGTTGTTAGATGTTTGGTGAATTCTTCACTCCTATTCCCTTGCCTTCACCTTTGAGGGGCCAGGGGTCACAGTGTATAGAATTGACCGCCTGTACAATTCCAGTGTTCAAAAGGCCTCCATGTGACAAGTGCCATTCCCCAATCACAGCCTGGTTTTGGCAGAGCTAGTTATGTTTTGAGCTTGGGTGAGGCTAGTGTACTGACACTTTAATAACTTGTTGCTGGAAGAGGAATGATTCCAGGATTCTTTTTGCCACTTCTAAACCTCAAGGTTATGGTGGGATATGCGCAAGATTCTCATCTGTGTCTTTTGTCAGCAGTATATGATGAGGTTGAGAAAGAGGTCAAATTCCAGTGCTGGGAAGTTGGAGCAGGTGCTCAAGTCGTGTCTCAGCCAGCTCAATGCACATCTGGTCTGTGGAAAGCCAAGGAGAATGTGGCTACACTCTGGGATCTGTATTTCATTTGGTCCAAAACTCCTGATCCTTGCTTTAAATCTCTACCAGCATCCAAGGTTTAGCAGTAAAATCGACGTTTTGGACAAAAGCCCTTCATCAGGAAGCCATTCCTGATGAAGGGCTTTTGCCCGAAATGTCGATTTTACTGCTAAACCTCGGATGCTGCCTGAACTGCTGTGCTCTTCCAGCACCACTAATCCAGAATCTGGTTTCCAGCATTTGCAGTCATTGTTTTTACCTACCTTAAATCTCTACCCCCAACTCATTGATTCCTCAACCAAGGGGAAACGTTTTTTCCTGTCTACCCTATCTATGCCCCTCAATTTTATACATCTCAATCATGTCCTTCATCAGTAACCTCTGCTACAAGGAAAACAACCCCAGTCTATGCAACCTCTCTTTATAACTAAAACTGGACGCAGGTTTGCTCGCTGAGTTGGAAGATTCGTTTCAGACTTTTGTCACCACAATAGGTTACATCTTCAGTGAGTCTCCGGATGAAGTACTGCAGTCAAAGCCTCCTTTCTATTGATATATGTTTGGATTTCCTTGGGTTAGTGATGTCATTTCCTATGGTGACATTATTTCCTATGGTGATGTCATTTCCTGTTCTTTTTCTCATGGAGTGATAAACTCCATCCACTCCACCCAAGAATTCCTGACGACAAAAGACACCAAGACAAAAGATTATGAAATAATGGTCTCCTTTGACATAACAGCACTGTTCACATCCATCAAAGTCAACCTGGCCAAGGAAACACTGACTACACAATTAGAACACCCAAAGACACATACAACAAACACCTCCAACTTCATCAGCAAGGACAGTATTGTCAAGCTAGTGGAGCTATGCTTCACCACCCAGTTTAGTTTCAACAACAAAACCTACAGACAAACCATCAGAACACCCATGGGATCTCCGATATCAGGGTTCTTAGCAGAGGCAGTAATGCAGAGACTTGAACATACAGCTTTGGGTTCGTGACATGGATGACACCTTTATCACCAAATGAAACAAATTAGAGGAAACCTTCAAGACCATCAATATTACCCTTACTGGCATAAAATTCACTAAAGAGGAGGAAAACAACAAACTGCCATTCCTAGATGTCGCAGTAGAGCGAACAGCCAATGGGGAACTTCAGTGTCTACAGGTAAACAACACATACGAACCAAATATAGAACTACATATCCACAAACGAAGCTGCATTACAATATTATTTCAATGAGCCATCATACACTGTGGTACAGAGGTACTACGTAGAGCAGAGGAAAATCACCTATACAGTGTTTTCAAAAAGAACAGGTACCTAAAGAACACAGTCTGCTGATTTCTCAGCAACAAACCCAAACAAGCAGACAAAAAGCGTCCAGAAATCCAAGCCACTCTCCCCTACATCAAAGACATCTCAGAAATGACTGCCAGACTACTCAAACCCCTTGGCATCATGGTAGCCCACAAACCCACTAACACACGAAAACAGCTAATGAACTTGAAAGACCCTAGGCAAACAACAAGCAAAACTACTGTCATTTACTAAACACCTTGCAAAAACTGTAACAAACTACATTGGACAAAGCAGAAAACTAACCATCAGGATACATGAACATCGACTAACCACAAAAAGACATGACTCACTCTCACTACTATCCTTACATACAGATGAGGAAGGACACCACTTCGATTGGGACAACACATCCATCCTAGGACAAGCCAAACATAGACTCGCACAAGAATTCCTAGAAGCATGGCATTCCAGCCAGAACCCTATCAACAAACACATTGACTTGGATCCCATTTATCACCCCTGAAAAAAACTAGAAATGACATCACCATACCAAGGAAATCCAAAATAGAAAGCGGGCTACAGCACCAGTACTTCATCTGGAGGCTCACTGAAGATGTTACCTAGCATGGTGATGAAATGCCTGAAAAACTGACCTTCCAGCTCAGCGAGCAAACCTACATCTAGAACCTCAATGTGAGCTCAAAACTCACTAACTAAAACTCTCCAGCTCAGGCAACATCCTGAGAAAATCTCCTCTGCATCATGTCCGTTTTTATCACATCCCTTCTATAATATGGATTTCAGAACTGCACACTGAATTCTAGCTCTAGCCTAACCAGATCCTCCCTGATCTTAAACTTGATGCCTCAGCTAATGAAGACAAGTATCCCATATGCCATCTTCACCATATTATCTACCTGTACCACAAACATAGGGGACTGGTGTACATTCACACATGACTTAATCATTTGTGTACCACAAACAACAAAGGCCCCTGCACTGATCCCTGTGGAACCCTACTGGACAGACTTCTGGTTATAAAATATTCTTCAATCAGCACTGTTTCTTGCCACTCAGGCCAGTTCCGGATCCAATTAGCCACATTTCTTTGAATCCTAAAGACTCTTTCTTTTACTTCTTGTGTCCCATGTGGTATATTATCAAAAGCCTTACTGAAATCCAATTAGACAACATCAAATGCATTTCTGACATCTGCACACCTGTTCAGCTCTTGGAAAAATTCAACCAAATTGGTCAGACATAATCTCTCCTTAACAAAACCAGGCTGACCCTTCTTGCTTAATCCTTGCTTCTCCAACTACAGATTAATTCTGTCCCTTAGGACTTTTCCTAACCACGGAGGGTTAGACTGACTGGCTTGTAGTTTCCTGGTTTATCTCTTGTTCCCTTTTTAAATAATGGTACCATATTGGTGTACCACTAGACCTCTGGTAACTCTCCTGTGACCAGAAAGGAATTCAAATTATTGCTAGCACACCCATTTCCTCCCCTGCCTCAATCAACAGTCTAAAATATATTTCAATCAGTCTCAGAGTCTTTTAGGCTTTTAAATGAATTTCAGTTTTGGTAAGCATCTCTGTTATGTGACGTTAACTATTGCAAGGCTTTTTAAAATTAATTCACAGGTAGACACAGCAATTACATCCATCAGTAATTGCCCTTGAAAAGATGGTATTGAGCTACCTTTTTGAATCACAGTAGCCCACAGGGTGCATATGTACACCTACAGCACTGTTAGAAAGGGATGTCCAGGAAGTTGACCACGTGACAGTGAAAATTCAAGATAAGTCCAAGTCAGAGTAGTGCAAAGGGGAACTTATAGGCGGTACTATTCTCAAGCTTAGATGAATGACAACATTCAATCGCATTACTGTGTCTAAGGGGATATGATTAGACTTTAGATGTATGCCAGACAATGACAATCACAGTTACTATATCTTGGCACTTATCAGTCCAAACTTGGATTTCATCCAGGTCTTGATATACATGGATACAGACCGCCTCAGTCTTAGAAGCAACACATTGTAATAAACATAATTTATTCAATTTTATTCCAGTCTAACTTGCACAAATTCAAAGTTGGAACTTTTTGTAGAATGCATCTGAAGTTTTCTCGTGCCACTGGGGAGGACCTTTTATAAAGGAATCTCAATGACCCAAACATCAATTATCTAAATATCGGATTATCAGTGTTGGAGGGCAGGCAGGGTTGGAGGCGGGGGCAGTGTTGGAGGGCAGGCAGGGTAGCACGGGGTTGGAGGCGGGGCAGTGTTGGATGAGGGGTGCGGCAGACGGACAGGGCGGGGGCGGGAACTCGCGCGCAATGTGCTGCTGCCTAGTCTCTTGAACAGTTAGCAGACTTAACAGAAAACTTCAAGCCCCAGAGGAAAGGCATTGAATCAATTAACCAAATAATCAATTATCTGAATGAAATAGTGTCCACCCATCTTGTTCAAATAATTGAGGTTCCTCTGTGTATGTTCAGAGAAAAGCAGTGGGGAAAAGTAGTTGATGAAAGAGTACAAGAACGTATAACCAAATGTTTTGCTCAATATTAGGACAGAAAAGGACAACAAATATCCTCTGGACCAGAAAACAGAGGTAAATAACTTTAGGCCAGAATTAACAAGGCAAGCACCAGGAAGCCTTCATATATTAAATGAAATAGTTCAAAATGAATATTTTCCTCAAAGGCTAAAAGAACAATGGTTCAATGAACTTGTCAAAATCATTAAACTTGACTAAAATTAGACTAAGCCTCGAAATAAACAATCTACAAGACGACACTCATCATTAGTTTACAAAGGCAGTATTTGTTTTTGCATTTAACATCAAAAGCAAGATCGTTACCATGAGTCTTGAATTCTTCTTCAAAGCATTTCCGATTTAGGTGAAGCTCAGGACCCTCTGTGTAGCTATACAGTTCTATCAAAACGCAATGAAAATAGTATTAGGTGTGAAAAAAATCAAGAATGGACCTTGTAACCAAGATGTTGTCAATGGGAAATAGGTCCAAAAGGAAGCATCTGCACATAATGCAACACATTAGAGAATGGTTAGATTCTCTCTTCTGTAGTCATTGTGGTTGACAGACCTTCGCCTCATATTACTCAATTCCTTCCCCCATTTATTCATACAGCACAACAAAGGCCTTTGGCCCATCAAGTCTGCACTGACATAACTACCACAAAGTGTGCTAATCCCAATTTCCTGCACTTGTCCCATATCTATGAATATTATGATATTTGAAGTGCACTCATTCAAATACTTTTTCTTAATAAAGGTTGTAAGATTTCCAGCCTCCACTACCCTCCAGGCAGTGCATCCCAGATTTCCACCACCTGCTGACTAAAAATGTTCTTTCCCCAAATCCCCTCCGTATCTCCTGCCCCGTACCCTAAAGATATGTTCTCTTTTGATGGACTCCCTCAACCAAGGGGAACAGTTGGCCTCTATTCATCCAGTCCATACTCCCCAAATCTAATACACCTCAGATATGTTCACCCTCGGTTTTCTCTACTCCACAGAAATTAATCCAAGTCTATCTTATAGTCTCTCCTTATAATTCAATGTCTCCATCCCAGGCAACATCCCGGTGAACCTCCTCTGTAACTCCTCCAGTGCCATCACATCCTTCCTATAGTGAGGTGACCAGAACTGCACACAATACCCTAGTTATTGCCTAACCAATGCTCTATACAACTCCAACATTACCTTCTTGGGCTTAAACTCTATGCAACAATTGATGAAAACAAGGTCCCATATGTTTTAACCATCCTATTCACATGTTCTGCCGACTTCTGGGATCTCTGAATAATCACCCTAAAATCATGGTTTCCTACAGTGTCCTGCTATTCATTAAATTCTCCCTCATCTTGTTTCTTCTTCCAAAGTGCAGCCCCTCAAATTGATCAGAGTTAAACACCATATGCGTCGAGAGTGTGGTGCTGGAAAAGCACAGCAGGTCAGACAGTATCTGAGAAGCAGGAGAATCAACATTTCGGGCATAAGCCTGACCTGCTGTGCTTTTCCAGCACCACACTCTCAACTCTGATGGCTAGCATCTGCAGTCCTCACTTTCTCATTAAACACCATTTGCCTTTGGTCTGCCCATCTGACTAACCCATCTCTACATTCCTGTAACCAATAACTATCTTACTACTCACCATTCTACCAATGCTTAGCATTCCCTCCACATTTTCATGTATATCATTTATGTATATAACAAATCATAGGGGTCCCAGTACTGATCTTTGTAGTACACCACTGGACACTGGCCTAGAGTCAAACAGCCTGTGTGTCCTATTACTTAGCCAGTTTCCGATCTATTTTGTCACATTTCCCTCAATTCCAGGTTCGTTAACATTCTCAGTGTCCCATATGGGGCTTTATCAAAAGCTAAAATCAATATAAACTACATCAACTGAACTACCCTCATCCATATTCTTGGAATGATTAAGCACAGTCTATAGGAAATTTATTTCCAGCCTCAACATTCCTAAAACCACCCTCCACCACTTTTATCACTTCAAACTCAATTACACCAGGCATAATTTACTTACTGCTCTCACCACTAAATAGGTTGTCCCCATACTACTTAGAGCTCTCTGAAGGAGTAACTCACCATCACATCCTCCACCATATCCAACATTGACTCAAATACTCACATAACCAAAAAGCAACATCTATCTTTCAGCCTCTCACATAGAAACCCGAAGATCACTTCAGCTGTGTTCAAGTGTTCCATGAATTATGAATTTGTAGAGTGCTTAAATGTTAGCTCTTTTAGTTTGACTGTTTCAACTTTAAAAAGTAGCAAAGCTCTTTAAATAAGATAAAGTTTATTTTTTACACACTACTGTTGGAAATTATTTACATAAAATCTTATAAGATGAGCTAAAGTACAGATATAAAGATTTAAATGGATAAAAGATACATGTGATGGATCCCACTAGGAAACAGGCAATACCAGATTTAGTGTTGTACCATGAGGCAGGCTTGATAAGAGAGCTTATTTACTCTCAAATTTGAAAGAGAGAAGGTAGAATCAGAGGTAATGGTATTTCAGCTGAATAAAGGTAACTACAGATGCATGAGGGAGGAACTGAGTAGAATTGACTGGGAGAAGAGCAGAAAAGACAGTGGAACAGCAATGGCAGGAGTTTCTGGAAGTAATTCAGGAGACACAGCAGAGATTCATCCTGAAGAAAAAGAAGCATGATACAGGAGGATGTGGCAACCATAGCTGACTAGGAAGTCAAGGATAGCATAAAAGCAAAAGAGAAAGCAGATGAAGTAGTGAGGAACAGTAAGAAACCAGAGGATTGGGGAAGCTTACAATGACCAGAGGGCAACAAAAAATAAGAAATAAGGAGGGAGAAAATTAAATGAGAGTAAATTAACCAGTATTATAAACAAAGATTGTAAGAGTTTCTTTAGATATACAAAGGGCAAAAGACGACAGAAATGGATGTTAAACTGCTGGAAAATGACACTGGAGAGATAGTAGTGGGGAACAAAGAAATGCCTGAGGAACTGAATAATTACTTTGCATCAGTCTTCACAGTGGAAGACAAGAGTAATTTCCCAAAAATTCAAGAGAATGGGGACAAAGCTGAGTATGGCAGACATCACCAAGGAGAAGGTGCTAGAAAAACTAAATGGTCTGAAGGTGGATAAACCACCTGGATCAGATGGACTATGTCACAGAGTTCTGAGGGAGATAGCGGAGGATATAGTGGAGGTGTGAGTTCAGGAATCACTAGAATCAGGGATGGTCCCACAGGACTGGAAAATCACTAACATAACACTCCTGTTTAAAAAAGGGAGTAAGGCAAAAGATGTAAAATTACAAACTGATTAGCCTAACCTCGAGTGTGGGTAAGATCCCAGCATCCAACATTAAGGTCGAGATTCCTGAATACTTGGAAGTGTGGGGTAAAATAGGGCAAAGTCAGCATGGTTTCATCAAGGAGAGATCATGTCTGACAAATGTGCTAGAATTCTTTGAGGTAGCAAGAAGGTTAGACCAAAGAGAACCAATGGGTGTTATTTGCCTGGACTTCAAGGAGGCCTTTGACAAGGTGTCACACAGGAGGCTACTGACTAAGATAAGGGCCATGGTGTTAGAGGCAAGGTGCGAGCATAGATAGAAGCTTGGCTGTCTGGCGGAATGCAGAGAATGGGAATAAAAGAATCCTTCTCAGGGTGGCAGCCGGTGACAAATGGTATTCCGCAAGGCTCAGTGTTGGGACTACAACTTTTCACTTTATGTTAACAATCTAGATGAAGGAACTGAGAGCTTTCTGGCTAAGTTTGCAGACAATACAAAAATAGAGTCATAGAGATGTACAGCATGGAAACAGACCCTTCGGTCCAACCAGTCCATGCCGACAAGATATCCCAACCCAATCTAGTCCCACCTGCCAGCACCCGGCCCATATCCCTCCAAACCCTTCCTACTCATATACCCATCCAAATGCCTCTTAAATGTGCCTCCACCACATCCTCTGGCACTCATTCCATACACGTACCACCCTCTGCGTGAAAAAGTTGCCCCTTAGGTCTCTTTTATATCTTTCCCCTCTCACCGTAAACCTATGCCCTCTAGTTCTGGACTCCCCGACCCCAGGGAAAAGACTTTGTCTATTTATCCTATCCATGCCCCTCATAATTTTGTAAACCTCTAGAAGGTCACCCCTCAGCCTCCAATGCTCCAGGGAAAACAGCCCCAGTCTGTTCAGCCTCTCCCTGTAGCTCAGATCCTCCAACTCTGGCAACAGCCTTGTAAATCTTTTCTGAACCCTTTAATGTTTCACAACATCTTTCCGATAGGAAGAAGACCAGAATTGCACGCAATATTCCAACAGTGGCCTGACCAATTTCCTGCACAGCCACAACATGACCTCCCAACTCCTATAATCAATACTCTGACCAATAAAGGAACGCATACCAAATGCCTTCTTCACTATCCTATCTACCTGCGACTCCACTTTCAAGGAGCTATGAATCTGAACTCCAAAGGTCTCATTGTTCAGCAACACTCCCTAGCACCTTACCATTAAGTGTACAAGTCCTGCTAAGATTTGCTTTCCCAAAATGCAGCACCTCGCATTTATCTGAATTAAACTCCATCTGCCACTTCTCAGTCCATTGGCCCATCTGGTCCAGATCCTGTTGTAATCTGAGGTAACCCTCTTCGCTATCCACTACACCTCCAATTTTGGTGTCATCTGCAAACTAACTGTACCTCTTACGCTCGCATCCAAATCATTTATATAAATGACAAAAAGTAGAGGGCCCAGCACCGATCCTTGTGGCACTCCACTGGTCACAGGCCTCCAGTCTGTAAAACAACCCTCCACCACCACCCTCTGTCTTCTACCTTTGAGCCAGTTCTGTATCCAAATGGCCAGTTCTCCCTGTATTCTACGAGATCTAACCTTGCTAATCCGTCTCCCATGGAAAACCTTGTTGAACGCCTTACTGAAGTCCATATAGATCACATCTACTGCTCTACCCTCATCAATCTTCTTTGTTACTTCTTCAAAAAACTCAATCAATTTTGTGAGATATGATTTTCCACACACAAAGCCATGTTGACTATCCCGAATCAGTCCTTGCCTTTCCAAATACATGTACATCCTGTCCCTCAGGATTCCCTCCAACAACATGCCCACCACCGAGGTCAGGCTCACCGGTCTTGTTCCCTGGCTTGTCCTTACCATCGTTCTTAAACAGTGGCACCACGTTTGCCAACTTCCAGTCCTCCAGCACCTCACCTGTGACTATCGATGATATAATTTTCTCAGCAAGAGGCCCAGCAATCACTTCTCTAGCTTCCCACAGAGTTCTCGGCTACAACTGATCAGGTCCTGTGGATTTATCCACCTTTAACCGTTTCAAGTCATCCAGCACTTCCTCCTCTGTAATCTGGACTTCTTGCAAGATGTCACCATCTATTTCCCTACAGTCTATATCTTCCATATCCTTTTCCATAGTAAATACTGATGCAAAATATTAATTTAGTATCTCCCCCATTTTCTGCGGCTCCACACAAAGACTGCCTTACTGATTCTCTCCCCAGTTACCCTTTTGTCCTTAATATATTTGTAAAGACCCTTCAGATTCTCCTTAATTCTATTTGCCAAAGCTATCTCATGTGCCCGTTTTGCCCTCTTGATTTCCCTCTTAAGTATACTCCTACTTCCTTTATACTCTTCTAAGGATTCACTCAATCTATCCTATCTATACCTGACATATGCTTCCTTCTTTTTCTTAACAAACCCTCAATTTCTTTAGTCATCCAGCATTCCCTATACCTACCAGCCTTCCCTTTCACCCTGACAGGAATATAATTTCTCTGGATTCTTGTTACTTCATTTCTGAAGGCTTCCCATTTTCCAGCCGTCCCTTTTACCTACAAACATCTGCCTCCAATCAGCTTTCGAAAGTTCTTGCCTAATACCGTCAAACTTGGCCTTTCTCAATTTAGAACTTCAACTTTTAGATCTGGTCCATCCTTTTCCATCACTATTTTAAAACGAACAGAATTATGGTCGCTGGCCCCAAAGTGCTCCCCCACTGACATCTCAGTCACCTGCCCTGCCTTATTTCCCAAGAGTAGGTCAAGCATTGCACCTTCTCTAGTAGGCACATCCACATACTGAATCAGAAAATTGTCTTGTACACACTTAAATTCCTCTCCATCTAAACCTTTCACACTATGGCAGTCCCAGTCAATGTTTGGAAAGTTAAAATCCCCTACCATACCTACCCTATTATTCTTACAGATAGCTGAGATCTCCTTACAAGTTTGTTTCTCAATTTCCCTCTGACTATTGGGAGGTCTATAATACAATTCCAATAAGGTGATCATCCCTTTCTTATTTCTCGGTTCCACCCAAATAACTTCCCTGGATGTATTTCCAGGAATATCCTCCCTCAGCACAGCTGTAATGCTATCCCTTATCAAAACTGCCACTCCCCCTCCTCTCTTGGCTCCCTTTCTATCCTACCTGTAGCATTTATATCCTGGAATATTAAACTGCCAGTTCTGTCCATCCCTGAGCCATGTTTCCGTAATTGCTATGATATCCCAGTCCCATGCTCCTAACCATGCCCTGAGTTCATCTGCCTTCCCTGTTAGGCGCCTTGCATTGAAATAAATGCAGTTTAATTTATTGGTCCTACCTTGTCCCTGCCTGCCCTGACTGTAACCATAACCTTATTGCAGGGACAGGTAGTATTGAGGAGGTGAGGAGGCTGCAGAAAGATTTGGACAGTTTAGGAGAGTGGGCAAAGAACTGGCAGATGGAATACAACATGGGAAAGTGTGAGGTCATGCACTTTGGTAGGAAGAATAAAGGCATAGGTTATTTTCTAAATGGGGAGAAAATTCAGAAGTCTGAAGTGCAAAGACACTTGGTAGTTCTAGTCCAGGTAAAATCAATGACTGCAGATGCTGGAAACCAGATTCTGAATTAGAGTGGTGCTGGAAAAGCACAACAGTTCAGGCAGCATTCGAGGAACAGGAAAATTGATGTTTCGGGTAAAAGCCCTTCATCAGGAATACAGGCAGAGTGCCTGAAGGGTGGAGAGATAAATGTGAGGAGGTGGAGGTGGGGAGAAAGTAGCATAGAGTACAATAGGTGAGTGGGGATGGGGATGAAGGTGATAGGTCAGGGAGGAGGGTGGGGGAAGGTAGCAAAGAGTACAATGGGTGAATGGGGGTGGGATGAAGGTGATAGGTCAGAGAGGAGGGTGGAGTGGATAGGTGGAAAGGAAAACAGGCAGGTAGGACAGGTCATGGGGATAGTGCTGAGCTGGAAGTTTGGAACTGGGGTGAGGTGGAGAAGGGAAAATAAGGAAACTGGTAAAGTCCACATTGGTGACCTGGGGTTGAAGTGATCCGAGGCAGAAGGTGAGGCATTCTTCCTCCTGGTGTCGGGTGGTGAGGGAGAGGCGGTGAAGGAGGCCCAGGACCTCCATGTCCTCGGCTGAGTGGGAGGGGGAGTTGAAATGTTGGGCCACAGGGCAGTGTGGTTGATTGGTGCAGGTGTCCTGGAGATGTTCCCTAAAGTGGTCTGCTTAGAGGCGTCCAATCTCCCCAAGGTAGAGGAGACCGCATCGGGAGCAACGGATACAATATATGATGTTGGTGGATGTGCAGGTAAAACTTTGATGGATGTGGAAGGCTCCTTTAGGGTCTTGGATGGAGGTGAGGGAGGAGGTGTGGGTGCAAAACCTGCACCCACACCTCCTCCCTCACCTCCATCCAAAGCTTTTCCTGCGGTGGCAGGGGAAGGTGCCAGGATGGGAAGGTGGGTTGTTGGGGGGGAAATTGACCTGACCAGGTAGTCGCGGAGAGAATGGGTTTTTGCGGAAGGTGGAAAGGGGTGGGGAGGGGAAATATATCCCTGGTGGTGGGGTCCATTTGGAGGTGGCGGAAATGTTGGCGGATGATTTGGTTTATGTGAAGGTTGGTAGGGTGGAAGGTGAGCACCGGGGGGGGGGTTCTGTCCTTGTGACAGTTGGAGGGGTGGGGTCTGAGGGCGGAGGTGCGGGATATGGACGAGATGCATGGGAGGGCATCTTCAACCACATGGGAAGGGAAATTGCGATCTCTAAATAAGGAGGCCATCTGGTGTGTTCTGTGGTGGAACTGGTCCTCCTGGGAGCAGATACGGCAGAAGAATTGGGAATACGGCATGGCATTTTTGCAGGAGGTAGGGTGGGAAGAGGTGTAATCCAGGTAGCTGTGGGAGTCGATGGATTTGTAAAAATTGTCAGTGTCAAGTCGGTCGTCATTAATAGAGATGGAGAGGTCCAGGAAGGGGAGGGAGGTGTCAGAGACGGTCCAGATAAATTTAAGGTCAGGGTGGAATGTGTTGATGTTGATGAATTGCTCAACCTCTTCGCAGGAGCAAGAGGTGGCGCCAATGCAGTCATCAATGTAGCGAAGGAAGAGGTGGGGAGTGGTGCCGGTGTAATTACGGAAGATGGACTGTTATACGTAGCCAACAAAGAAACAGGCATAGCTGGGGCCCATATGGGTGCTCTTGGCTACCCCTACGGTCTGGAGGAAGTGGAAGGATTCGAAGGAGAAATTGTTCAGGGTGAGGACCAGTTCGGCCAAACGAATGAGCGTGCCGGTGAAAGGATACTGTTGGGGACGTCGGGAAAGGAAGAAACGGAGGGCTTGGAGGCCCTGGTCATGGCAGATGGAGGTGTAGAGGGATTGGATATCCATGGTGAAGATGAGGCGTTGGGGGCCGGGCGGCACTCTGCCTCTATTCCTGATGAAGGGCTTTTGCTCGAATCGTCGATTTTCCTGCTCCTCGGATGCAGCCTGAACTGCTGTGCTTTTCCAGTACCAATCTAATCCAATTCTAGTCCAAGATTCGCTCAAGGTACACTTGCAAATTGAGTCAGTAATTAGGAAAGCAAATGCAAAGACAGCATTTATTCCGAGAGGACTTGAATACAAAAGCAGGGATGTACTTCTGAGGCTCTGGCCAGGCGATATTTGTTGCATTGTGCGCAGTTTTGGATGTATTGGCCCTGGAGTGTGTTCAGAGGAGATTCATGAGAATAGCCCCAGGAATGAACAGCTTAACATATGACGATTCTATGGGTCTACACTCAATTGAGTTTAGAAGAATGAGGAAGGATCTAATTGGAACATACAAAATACTGAATAGCCTGAACAGAGTGGATGTTGGGAAGATATCCTAGGAAAGACTCAGATCCGAGGGCACAGCCTTAGAATAAAGGGAAAATCTTTTAGAACGGAGATAAGGAGAAATTTCTTCAGCCAGAGCGTGGTGAATCTATGGAATTCACTGCCACAGAAGGCTGTGGAGCCAGATCATTGAGTATATTTAAGGCAGAGGTAGGTAGGTTCTTGATTGTAAAGGGGAATTCGGGTTATGGGGAGAAAGCGGGAGAATGGGGTTGAGAAACTTATCAGAAATGATTGAATGGCAGAGCAGACCCGATGAGCTGAATGGCCTAATGTTTGCTCCTATGTCTAACGGCCTAAATGAGCAGAAAACAGCTGTTGATGGTATCTACAATCAGATTGTTAGAGGTTTACTTGCAAAGGTGAACTGAGCAGAACAATGGGATATGAAAAAACAAAAAGTTTTGTGTTCTTCATTAATTCTGCAGTCATAGCTTTTACAGATTGCCTTTTGAAGGTGATTTTGGATTTCTAGATGCCTCCTTCCTTGTGTTTGATTAGGCTGTGAATCCTCTCCCTGATAGGAGTCAAAGTTCTTCTCAGCACAGAATGGTTGTTCAGAGATAGGTTCATCCAGATCAAAATTGATGCAGTAAGCTCCCATATTACATAGAAAATTAGAAACCAGCTCCAAGAGTAAGTCATGCAGCCCTTCAAGCCTTCAGCTTGATCCTCAAGCTCAACACCATACTCCCATTTTCATTCCATGCCCTTTGACGCCTTTACTATAAAGGTAAAAGATTATTGATCTCTTTCTTGAATAAACTTAGTGACCCAGCCAAGAATTCCACATATTGACCACACTTTATGTGAAGAAATGTTTCCTCGTTTTAGTCCTAAATGGTCTATCCATATCCTGTAATTTACATCTGGTTCTAGATTCCCTAACGAAGTGAAATGCTCTCCCTGCATCTAGTTTGTCTAGCCTCGTTGGAATTTGAAGTATGTCAATAGATCCCATCTCATTCTTCTTGACACCAGTTAATATAGTCCCAGACAAACCAATTTCTCCTCTTAGGACAGTCCTCATAATATATTGGGTTGACCTAAGACTAGGGTCGAGACCTATCAGCTTCTAATCTCCCTATACTCTCTCTATGCACTGTCATTATCACCTCTTTATTGCTACCTTTGCTTCTGTAGCCATGACTCACCTTCTCTCAGCCTAGTATAAATACCTCCCTATTTTTCCCTTTTTTTTAAGCTTTGACAAAGGGTCAGTTAGACTCGAAACGTCAGCTCTTTTCTCTCCTTACAGCTGCCAGACCTGCTGAGATTTTCCAGCATTTTCTCAATTTACTTTTATCAAGACCCATCTAGTTCTTCAACTGAGAAAATTAATTTTTATTTCCAAACCATTAAATTGGATGTCTTTCAGGTCAGGTTGCAATGAGAAAGGAAGTGCTAATCACACATCTGGGAAACCGCTTTCAAGGAGTCCAACAGTGTGGAGACAGGCCCTCCAGCCCAAACTGGTCCCAAAATGTCCATCCATGCTAACCCAATTTCCCTGCAGTTGGCCCTTATCCTTCTAAACCTTTCTTATCTGTGCATTTGTCCAAATGACTTCTTCATGTTGGTTACTCACTGCCTCAAACACTTAGGCTGGCAGCACATTCCATTTGTGTACCACACTCTGCGTAAAAATGTTGCCCCTCAGGTTTCTTTTTATTCTTTCCCCTCTAACCTTAACCTGATGCCCTCTAGACCTCAATTCCCCAACCCTGGTAAAAAGTGCATTCACCCTATCCATGCCTCTCATGGTCTTATACACTTCTATAAGACACCCAATCAGTCTTCTACAATCTAAACAAAAATGTACGAGCTTGTCCAACTTCTCCCACTAACTCAGACCATTGAGTCCTGGCAACATCCTTTTAAATTTATTCTGCACACTTTCCAATTTAATAACATCCTTTCTACAGCAAGGTGACCAAAACTGAACACACTACTCCAAGTGCGATCTCACCAACTCTAACATAATTCCCAACTTCTCTACTCAATGCCCTGACTGATGAAGGCCGGGGTGTAGGATCCTAAAAAATAAGAGAGAGTCAAAACCAAAAACAATTTCACTTTTTTCCAGGAATAGAAACAAAGTTCTGTGTGCTCGAAGAAGCATATTCAAAGCAGTCTACCAAGTGTCCATCTACTGAACATAATCGTAAAAAAGTGATGAGATCAGTATTAGTTCATTTAAAAATACTACATACACCGTACAAAGATGATTCAAAAGGCCACCACAATTAAAGTAGAGAAGCTCTATTCGCAAGAAAGGATCTTAAAAATGGTCTAAGCTTAAGCAGTGAAAAAGATCCAGCGAGGCCACACCAGCAGTAATGTGAACAGTTCTGGACACCACATCTTTGAAGGCTATATTGGTTTAGAAATACAGTACAGATTTGTCAGAATAAAATTGAATGAGATTGGAATTTAGAGTTTAAAGGTGTTTTGATTAAAGTTCCAAAATATTGTTTTTCTTTGGCTATCACATCTATTCTCAATGTTAGCTGATTATGGGGTCTTTGAATAAGGAGAAAGTGAGGACTGCAGATGCTGGACATCAGAGCTGAAAAATGTGTTGCTGGAAAAGCGCAGGAGGTCAGGCAGCATCCAAGGGGCAGGAGAATCAACATTTCGGGCATAAAGAAGGGCTTATACCGGAAACGTCGATTCTCCTGCTCCTTGGATGGTGCCTGACCTACTGCGCTTTTCCAACAACACATTTTTCATCTTTGAATAAGGAGCACAGTCTACAAATTGATAAGGAATTCAATTCAGATGTGAAATAAGGAACTGTTCTACACAAAATGTGGGAGGGGTTTGAAACTCAAATGTCAATTGATGCTGGAGCAGCTGCATATTTTAAATTGAAGATTAACAGATTTCTATTATCCAATGCAAGAAGGGATAAGGATGCACACATGAGGTTAAATGTATCTAGACAGATGTATGAATGGGAGGGAGCAGAGGGATAGATATACTTAGACTACAGATACTACCTCATGGCAGGTTTGGATAGAGGATCTGGATCTACACAGGCTTGGAGGGCCGAAGGGCCTGTTCCTGTGCTGTAATTTTCTTTGTTCTTAGGTTTCAGATTAGCTAAAATTTCATTCAGTGGTGAATCAGGCTTGATGAACTAAATATGCTATATCCTGTAAAACACAAGTGGACCAAGAAGGTTAAAAAGAAGGATCTAACTCAATGTACAGTAGTTGCTGAGGGACAGGGTTTTCTCTTGACAGCTCAAACACTGCCTACATGCTGTATTCCTTTATTGTGATTACACAACCTCAGACCAGACATAACAGCTGAAAATAAGATAAAGAGGGGGAAAAAAAACTCTACTCCCAAAGTCCTTGCATGGACAAAATTAGCTGGTAATAGATTAAATAATCTAATGCACCTGCATACTTCCTGTCAACTAAATATACATAAACATCCTGCTGAAACTGAAACGCATGTTAACTGGTTACATTGTGATTGCAGCATATTGCTGGGAAGATCCCGCAGTTCCCTGAATGATTGTGGCAACAGGATGAAGCCAAGGAAGAGACTGCAGACAGGTGCACTGCTAGATAGTTTATTTAATACCCTGCAGCTTCACTCATCACTCAATGTCATTTTTTTAAAAGTCTGAGAAATGTTCTAGAGTTTGAGAACATTTGTGCTTACCTGAAAGTTCTGCTGCCCATTTATCACTATCAGAATAATCAAACTCCAGGTCAGGTGATTCAGAGAAACCCTGTGGAGGTCACGGGGAAAGAAACATCAGAAAACATTTGATTACACAAAAGGGAGAAAATCAGATATTGTTATACCATAAAACAGCTATTTGAATGCCAGGCATCAGCACTTGAGAAAGGAACAGAGTAGGATTTTTGTTTGGGCTGGGGGGAGCAGTGCAGTGACAGAGAGCAAGAGTACAAGCACAGATACAATCAATATTCCTAAACAGACAACAAGTAGGGAATGTGACTAGTCATCCATAGGCAGATGGAGGCGAATAATTGAATTATGATAAAACAAAGGACAGTGGATGCTGGAGATCTGAAACAAACAAAAACAGAAATGGCTGGAGAAACTCAGCAGGTCAGGCATCATCTTACAGAAAAAACAGAATTAATGTTTCAACTCGAGTGACTCTTAATTGTATTCTCTCCACAGATGCTGCCAGACTTGCTGAGTTTCTCCAGCAATTTCTATTTGTTTGTAACTGAATGATAAACAAGATATAAATGATTTGGATGTCAGTATAAGAGGTATAGTTAGTAAGTTTACAGATGACACCAAAATTGGAGGAGTATTGGGTAGCGAAAGTTACCTCAGTTTGCAACGGGATCTTGATCAGATGCACCGATGGGCTGAGAAGTGGCAGATGGAGTTTAATTTAGATAAATGCAAGGTGCTGCATTTTGGGAAAGCAAATCTTATACACTTAATGGTAAGGTCCTAGGGAGTGTTGCTGAACAAAGAGACCATGGAGTGCAGGTTCATAGCTCCTTGAAAGTGGAATCGCAGGTAGATAGGATAGTGAAGGCGGTGTTTGGTTTGCTTTCCTTTATCAGTCAGAGTATTGAGTACAGGAGTTGGGAGGTCATGTTGCTGCTGTTTAGGACATTGGTTTAGGCCATTGTTGGAGTATTGCGTGCAATTCTGGTCTCCTTCCTATAGGGAGAATGTTGTGAATCTTGGAAGGGTTCAGAAAAGATTTACAAGGATGTTGCCAGGGTTGGAGGATTTGAACTATAGGGAGTGGTTGAATAGGCTAGGGCTGTTTTCCCTAAAGCTTCAGATGCTGAGGGATGATCTTATACAGGTTTATAAAATCATGAGGAACATGGATAGGATAAATAGACAAAGTCTCTTCCCAGGGTGGGGGAGTCCCGAACTAGAGGGCATAGGTTTAGGGTGAGAGGGCAATGATATAAAAGAGATTTAAGGGGCAATTTTTTTCATGCAGAGGATGGTACGTGTATGGAATGAGCTGCCAAAGGAAGTGGTGGAGGCTGGTACAATTGCAACATTTAAAAGACATTTTGTTGGGTGTATGAATAGAAACAGTTTGGAGGGATATGAGCTGGGTGCTGGCAGGTGGGTCTAGATTGGGTTGGGATATCTAGTTGGCATGGGCAAGTTGG
The DNA here is from genome assembly GCF_020745735.1 of Hemiscyllium ocellatum. NCBI lineage: Eukaryota > Metazoa > Chordata > Chondrichthyes > Orectolobiformes > Hemiscylliidae > Hemiscyllium > Hemiscyllium ocellatum. The sequence continues at coordinate 81,732 of NC_083426.1, read as the reverse complement.
ACCGAAGGGTCTGTTTCCATGCTGTACATCTCTATGACTCTTTAACTCTCTCTCGCCTTGTGCAGTTGTCAAGACAAAGTGAACCTACGATCGTGGGTCATTTGGATGAGTTATGAATACTAATCAGCTGTCATTCATGCAATGGTTAGATGAATAAATGCTCTATTAAACATGTAAACAATTCATTAGGACCAGATGTTTCAAGTTGAAAACCCAATTCTTTTTCAGAGGTATCTGATGTCATCTCACCTGTGGCATCAGAGACTGCCATAAGACAATATCACAAAAATCTACACCTGCAGATAAGTAGATTAAATTTGCAACAGTAACTTAAGAAATTGATGTGGTTCTGTTCGCCGAGCAGGGAGTTTTTGTTGCAAACGTTTCATCCCCTTTCTAGGTGACATCCTCAGTGCTTGGGAGCCTCCTGTGAAGCACTTCTGTGATGTTTCCTCCGGCATTTATAGTGACTTGTCTCTGCCGCTTCCGGTTGTCAGTTGCTGTCCGCTGCAGTGGCCGGTATATTGGATTCAATAGCACCCAAGCACTGAGGATGTCACCTAGAAAGGGAGCGAAACGTTTGCAACAAAAACTCCCAGCTCGGCGAACAGAACCACAACAACGAGCACCTGAGCTACAAATCTTCTCCCAAACTTTAAGAAATTGAATTTGGTGAACACACCTGAGCTTCTTCTGCACTTGCTGTTTTTATTTCAGATCTCAAGTAGTCACAGTATTTTGCATTAACCCTTTAATATTGGTTCAGCATTTTTTTGGCCAAATTGAATCACATTGCTTGTAGTCAACTCAAATCCTCAGATACAGATTTACAGCACAGGTGACAGCCATTTGGCCCATTATGTCTCGATCAGTCAACAAACGTCTCATCCTTCTTATCCTATTTTCCATCCCTGAATGCTATGAAAATGTGTTTTTCTGGAATAACCACCCTTTCAGGCAGAGTGGTCCAGACTTCCAGCACGTACTGAGTGAAAAAAATTCTCAACACTCTGCTTAGCTTTCTACCTCAACTCAAATCTCTACCCCTTCATTATTGACTCCTATGCTAATGAAAACCATGCCTTGCTATCCAGCATATACACTTCAATTATACATATCTCTAACTCCTCCCAACATTTGCTGTTCCAGGAAAAATCTATTTCAGTCTGCCCAATCTTTCCTCATTTCCTTCCTGTAATTTATAGCTATCCTCTGCACAATTTATCACTGTACCAACTTATAGCATCCAGGAATGGCTTCATCATACCCCTGTACACAAGGTATAGCTCACTCAGACAGCAAAGGCTCCAGCACTGGGTCCTGTGGAACCCCAGTACTGACCCCGATGGAAACAGATTTCCAATCACAGAAACATCCCTCTGCCTTCTCACCCAATTTTGGATCAAATGGGCCACTTGTCTTGGATCCTATGAGTTCTAAGTTTCTTGACCATCGTGCCAGTGAAACTTGATGAAAAGGTTCTGGCAAACTGTCACCTAAATCGGAAATATTAACTGTGCCCTCGTTCATGAATTACATAAAATTAGTATACAAGTAAAATAGATAATGAGGAGGACAAATAGAATATGGTAATGATTATTTTTATATTCTATTTTAAAATCAGAGAAGCGTTATTGTGGGGAACTGTGTACAGTTTTGTTCCCCTTGTCCCACTCCATCCAAACAAACAACCGGACTCCAGACTCCACCCCATCATCCTCTCCCCCAGACACCGCCCCTCCCCCTCCCACTTCCTCCCCCCAAGAAGACACCCCTCCTCACCTCCCCCTCCCTCCCTCCCAGACCTCGCCCCTCCCCCTCCCTCCCCCCCAGGCGTCACCCCTCCCCCCCATTCCCCTCCCTCACCCCCAGGCGTCACCCCTCTCCCCCATCCCCCTCCCTCACCTCCAGGCGTCACCCCTCTCCCCCATCCCCCTCCCTCACCCCCAGGCGTCACCCCTCTCCCCCATCCCCCTCCCTCACCTCCAGGCGTCACCCCTCTCCCCCATCCCCCTCCCTCACCCCCAGGCGTCACCCCTCTCCCCCATCCCCCTCCCTCACCCCCAGGCGTCACCCCTCCCCCCATCCCCCTCCCTCACCCCCAGGCGTCACCCCTCCCTCCCTCACCCCCAGGCGTCGCCCCTCCCCCCCATCCCCCTCCCCCCATCCCCCTCCCCCCATCCTCTCACTCCCAGACGTCACCCCTCCCTCCCTCACCCCCAGGCGTCGCCCCTCCCCCCCATCCCCCTCCCCCCATCCCCTCACTCCCAGACGTCGCCCCTCCCCCCATCCCCCTCCCTCACTCCCAGACGTCGCCCCTCCCCCCATCCCCCTCCCTCACTCCCAGACGTCGCCCCTCCCTCCCTCACCCCCAGGCGTCGCCCCTCCCCCCCATCCCCCTCCCCCCATCCCCCTCCCCCCATCCTCTCACTCCCAGACGTCACCCCTCCCTCCCTCACCCCCAGGCGTCGCCCCTCCCCCCCATCCCCCTCCCCCCATCCCCTCACTCCCAGACGTCGCCCCTCCCCCCATCCCCCTCCCTCACTCCCAGACGTCGCCCCTCCCCCCATCCCCCTCCCTCACTCCCAGACGTCGCCCCTCCCCCCATCCCCCTCCCTCACTCCCAGACGTCGCCCCTCCCCCATCCCCCTCCCTCACTCCCAGACGCCGCCCCTCCCCCCATCCCCCTCCCTCACTCCCAGACGCCGCCCCTCCCCCCATCCCCCTCCCTCACTCCCAGACGTCGCCCCTCCCCCCATCCCCTCCCTCCACCCCTTCCCTCACCCCTCCCCCCATCCCCCTCCCTCACCCCCAGACGTCGCCCCTCCCCATCCCCCTCCCCACATCCCCCTCCCTCACCCCAACCCCTCCCCCATCCCCCTCCCTCACCCCATCCCCCACTCCCCATCCCCCTCCCTCACTCCCAGATGTCACCCCTCCCCCCATCCCCTCCCTCACCCCTCACCCCATCCCCCTCCCTCACCCCCAGGCGTCGCCCCTCCCCCCATCCCCCCCCTCACCCCCAGACGTCGCCCCTCCCCATCCCCCTCCCCCCATCCCCCTCCCTCACCCCATCCCCCTCCCCCATCCCCATCCCCCTCCCTCACCCCCAGACGTCGCCCCTCCCCATCCCCCTCCCTCACCCCATCCCCCTCTCCCCATCCCCCTCCCTCACCCCATCCCCCTCTCCCCATCCCCCTCCCTCACCCCATCCCCCTCCCCCATCCCCCTCCCTCACCCCCAGACGTCGCCCCTCCCCATCCCCCTCCCTCACCCCATCCCCCTCTCCCCATCCCCCTCCCTCACCCCATCCCCCTCTCCCCTCCCTCACCCCATCCCCCTCTCCCCCTCCCTCACCCCATCCCCCTCTCCCCATCCCCCTCCCTCTCCCCATCCCCCTCCCTCACCCCATCCCCCTCCCCCCATCCCCCTCCCTCACCCCATCCCCCTCCCCCCATCCCCCTCCCTCACCCCATCCCCCTCTCCCCATCCATCTCCCTCACCCCATCCCCCTCTCCCCATCCCCCTCCCCCTCTCCCCATCCCCCTCCCTCACCCCATCCCCCTCTCCCCATCCCCCTCCCCCTCTCCCCATCCCCCTCCCTCTCCCCATCCCCCTCTCCCCATCCCCCTCCCTCACCCCCAGACGTCGCCCCTCCCCCTCCCTCACCCCATCCCCCTCCCTCACCCCCCCTCCCCCTCCCTCACCCCTCCCCTCTCTCCCCCCCTCCCCCCTCACCCCATCCCCCCCTCACCCCATCCCCCTCCCCCCTCACCCCATCCCCCTCCCCCTCACCCCATCCCCCTCCCCCCATCCCCCTCCCCATCCCCCTCCCCCCATCCCCCTCCCCCTCACCCCATCTCCCTCCCTCACCCCCAGACGATCCCCCTCCCTCACCCCCAGACGTCCCCCCTCCCTCACCCCCAGACGTCACCCCTCCCCCATCCCCCTCCCTCACCCCCCCATCCCCCTCCCTCACCCCCCCATCCCCCTCCCTCACCCCCAGACGTCACCCCTCCCCCATCCCCCTCCCTCACCCCCAGACGTCACCCCTCCCCCATCCCCCTCCCTCACCCCCAGACGTCACCCCTCCCCCATCCTCACCCCCCCATCCCCCTCCCTCACCCCCAGATGTCACCCCTCCCCCATCCCCCTCCCTCACCCCCAGATGTCACCCCTCCCACTCCCTCCCCCCAGACGTCACCCCTCCCCCATCCCACTCCCTCCGCCCCTAGACGCCGCCCCTCCGTCTCCCTCCGTCTCCCCCTCCCCTCGACACTGGCCCCCTCCTCTATCTCACCCACACAGCCTTCCACACAGTGACCCCCAGCCCCAGCCCCAGCCCCAGCCCCAGCCCCAATAACACCAACAGTCCCGGGCCCCCTCACACCTCCGAATCTTTCCGCTGGTTTCTGAAAAACTCGCGGCCTTTAGGTAACGCCTTTGGTTTGCCGAAGCTGTTGTTAGCAGGAATGCCGGTGACTGACACGGGCCCTGTTCCACATCCAGAACCCGCTTCAGCCCCGGGCCCAAGTCCGGGCCCGCTCTCCGCCAGCACCGCGCCGCCCGACTCCATTATCGCCTCTTCTGACCAAGAGGAGGAAATCACCTTCCCAACATGGCGGCAGCAAGGGTCCGTCTGTCCTTCCCAACATGGCGGCAGCAGTGGTCCGTCTGTCCTTCCCAACATGGCGGCAGCAAGGGTCCGTCTGTCCTTCCCAACATGGCGGCAGCAAGGGTCCGTCTGTGCTTCCCAACATGGCGGCAGCAGTGGTCCGTCTGTCCTTCCCAACATGGCGGCAGCAAGGGTCCGTCTGTCCTTCCCAACATGGCGGCAGCAGTGGTCCGTCTGTCCTTCCCAACATGGCGGCAGCAAGGGTCCGTCTGTCCTTCCCAACATGGCGGCAGCAAGGGTCCGTCTGTGCTTCCCAACATGGCGGCAGCAGTGGTCCGTCTGTCCTTCCCAACATGGCGGCAGCAAGGGTCCGTCTGTCCTTCCCAACATGGCGGCAGCAGTGGTCCGTCTGTCCTTCCCAACATGGCGGCAGCAAGGGTCCGTCTGTCCTTCCCAACATGGCGGCAGCAAGGGTCCGAGTAAAAAATGAGGTCTGCAGATGCTGGAGATCACAGCTGAAAATGTGTTGCTGGTCAAAGCACAGCAGGCCAGGCAGCATCTGAAGGGCTTAACTCGAAACGTCGAATTCCCTGTTCCTGAGATGCTGCCTGGCCTGCAACACATTTTCGGCAGCAAGGTCCCGTCTGTCCTTCCCAACATGGCGGCAGCAGTGGTCCGTCTGTCCTTCCCAACATGGCGGCAGCAAGGTCCCGTCTGTCCTTCCCAACATGGCGGCAGCAAGGTCCCGTCTGTCCTTCCCAACATGGTGGTTCTATGGTCGCGCCTGTTTTTCCCAAGTGGCCGCATCCAGGTCTTTGCCAACGTGATGTGAAAGGTAGGGAATTTGGGAGAAGGAATAAGTCATTCAATGTTTTCAGTCTGCTCCATGGAGTTACCGTAGTTACTGTTATGTACCAGACCAGACCCCCACAAAATAGTCACAAGCGAGAAGTGCAGCTGCTGGAGACCAGGGTTTAGATCAGAGTGTTGCTGGAAAAGCACAGCGGCCCAGGCAGCCCGGAATGTCGACTCTCCGGCTCCTCGGATGCTGCCTGACCCGCTGTGCTTTTCCAGCAACACTCTGATCTAAATTTTAAGAATGTAGCCTAGACCCTGACGTTTTCTTATTTTAAAGATACCTGTGAAGTGGGTGCTCCAGATGTGATGCAACTGGTCAAACCACTCAGTCTTAAGCAAAACACAATTTGTTTAAACAGTACAATTAAAGTACAACTAAAACAAACAAGAATTTGGAATAACTTAATACATTACTTATTAATTATTCCACTATGGTAACATCCCATAAACATACCCCTTGGCAAGAAGGTGAATTCAGACACAGGTGTTTAAGTGCAGTTTCCCAATCCAGGATGGAATAACATCGAGAGATTTCAGAGAAAGTAAAAGTTAGGGATTATTAGATTAGATTAGACTTACAGTGTGGAAACAGGCCCTTCGGCCCAACAAGTCCACACCGACCCACCGAAGCGCAACCCACCCATACCCCTACATTTACTCCTTACCTAACACTACGGGCAATTTAGCTTGGCCAATTCACCTGACCCGCACATCTTTGTGACTGTGGAAGGAAACCGGAGCACCCGGAGGAAACCCACGCAGACACGGGGAGAACGTGCAAACTCCACACAGTCAGTCGCCTGAGTCGGGAATTGTACCCGGGTCTCAGGCGCTGTGAGGCAGCAGTGCTAACCACTGTGCCGCCCAAAGGATTATCGCCTGAAGCTTGCAACCTTTCTGGGACCCTAACAACTTCTACTACTACAATTAAACAAACTAGAAAACCTCATCTGAGAGAATTCATTGTTAAAGCTGTTTAAAAAATACCTAAAGACTGTGAACCTGATCTATAAGGACTTTAGTAAGGCATTCAACAAGATTCCTCATAATAGACTGGTTAGCAAAGTTAGATCTCATGGAATACAGGGAGAACTAGCTATTTGGAATCAGAACTAGCTCAAAGGTAGGAGACAGAAGGTGGTGGTGGAGGATTGGTTTTCAGACTGGAGGCCTGTGACATGTGGTGTGCCATAAGAATTGGTGCTGGATCCACTGCTTTTCATCATTTATATAAATGATTTGGATGTCACCACTAGTGTACCCGCTGACTTCATCTGCAGGAAGTGCACTCAATTCCAGCTCCTCAGAATTCGTGTTAGGGAACTGGAGCTGGATAAACTTAAGGTCATTCGAGAGGCGGGGGGGTACCAGGTAAGAGTTACAGGGAGGTAGTCTCTCCCCCAGTACGGGAAAAAGGAGATGGGTTACAGTCAAGGAATGGAAAGGGAACAGACAGAGAGTGCAGAGATACCCGGTGGCCATTCACCTCAATAATAAGTATTCAATTCTGGTTACTGTTGAGGATGACCTACCAGGGGAAAGCCATAGTGACCAGGTCTCTGGTGCTGGGCCTGGTTCTGTGGCTCAGTAGGGAATGGGGGAGAATTGAAAAGCGCTAATGGTAAGACACTTATTAGATAGAGGAAAGGACAGGAGATTCTATAGTTGCTGTGGTAATTTCAGGATTATGGTTGAGAGTGGGTGCTGGAAAAGCACAGCAGGTCAAACAGCAACAGGTCAGAGTAGGTGCATCGACATTTTGGGCAAGAGGTCTTCATCAAGAATGTGGTTTGTGAGCCAAGGGGGTAGAGAGATAAATGGGAGGGATTGGGGCTGTGGGGAAGGTCACTGAGAGTGCGATAAGTAATGGTGATAGGTCAGGTTAAAATTTTTAAGGTTGGGTGGAATGTGTTGGTGAAGTTGATGAATTGCTCAACCTCCTCGTGGGAGCACGAGGTGGCGCCAATGCAGTCATCAATGTAGCGGGGCAAGAGGTGGGGAGTGGTGCCGGTGTAACCATGAAAGATGGACTGTTCTACGTAGCCAAGAAAGAGACAGGCATAGCTGGGGCCATACGGGTGCCCATGGCTACCCCTTTTGTCTGGAGGAAGTGGGAGGATTCAAAGGAGAAATTGTTAAGGGTGAGGACCAGTTCAGCCAAACGAATGAGAGTGTCAGTGGAAGGGTACTGTTGGGTATGTCAGAGAGGAAGAAACGGAGGGCTTGGAGGCCCAGGTCATGGCGGATGGAGGTGTAGAGGGATTGGATGTCCGTGGTGAAGATGAGGCGTTGGGGACTGGGGAAACGGAAGTCTTGGAGGATGTGGAGGGCGTGGGTGGAGTCTCAAACATATGTGGGGAGTTCCAGAACTGGGGCGATAGGACAGTATCGAGGTAGGTGGAGATGAGTTCGGTGGGGCAGAAGCAGGCTGAGACAATGGGTCGGCCAGGGTGGTCAGGCTTGTGGATCTTGGGAAGGAGGTAGAATCGGACGGTGCGCTGTTCCTGGACTACGAGGTTGGAAGCTGTGGTGGGAGATCTCCTGAGGTGATGAGATTCTGTATGGTCTGGGAGATGATGGTTTGGTGATGGAGGGGGTGGGGTTATGGTCAAGGGGGCGGTAGGAGGAGGTGTCTTTGAGTTGGCATCTGGCTTCAGCGGTGTAGCGGTCAGTGCGCCAGACTACCACTGCACTCCCTTTATCTGCTGGTTTGATGGTGTGGTTGGGATTGGAGCAGAGGGAGTGGAGGGCAGCGAGTTGTGAGGATGAGAGGTTGGAGTGGGGGAGTGGGGTTGACAGGTTGAGGCAGTTAATGTCCCGGCAGCAGTTGGAAATGAAGAGGTCGAGGGCGGGTAATAGGCCAGCACGAGGTGTCCAGGTGGATGCAGTGTGTTGGAGGTGGGCGAAGGGGTCCTGGGAAGGTGGGCGGGAATCCTGATTGTGAAAGTAAGCTCGAAGGCGGAGGCGATGGAAGAAGTGTTTGACGTCACAGCGTGTATTAAATTCATTGATACATGGACAGAGGGGGATAAAGGTCAGGCCTTTGCTGAGGACTGATCATTCATCCTCAGTGAGGGGTAATCTGGGGGTGATGGTGAAAACTCAGCAGGGCTGGGAGCTAGGACCTGGTGTAGGTGTGGAGCTGGAAGTAGGGTCGAGCCTGTAACTGGAGTGGGTGTGATGGTGGGGGGAATGGGGTGGAGTCATGAGCAGGGGTGGTGTTCTCCTCAGGATTCTGGGAGGTGGGAATGGTGACAGTAGGATCTGTGGGGGGGAATGTCGGCAGAATGCAGGTGAGTGGCGTTGGTGGGGGCGGAAGTGGTGGCGAACATGGCAGTAGAGGGGACAGAAGTCGCTGAACGTGTGACATCAGCGATGACGTGGGGTGCGGAAGTGGTGTCACGTGTGGTGATAGGTTAGAGAGGACAGTGGAGCGGATAGGTAGGAAGGAAGATGGACATGTAGGGCAGGTCATGAGGGTGCTGCGGAGTTGGAAGATTGGAACTGGGAACAGGTACAGGGAGGGAAATGAGGAAACTGGTGAACACATGGACTCTGGACTACATTTAGACCAACACAATTTGGATCTGAATGGAACAACCAGTACCTACTACAAATTCAAAGTCTCCAGAAATGGTTCTCCATCAGGATCCTCCAATTAACACTCGCAGCCATGCGCTGCCATCTAATCTCTCTGTGGTCAGCCCTGCCTCAGACTCTCTCAGACTCCGCCAAGGACATGCAGGTCCTGAGCCTCTTCCATCACCACACCCCAACCACCTGACACCTGGAGGAAGAATGCCTCATCTTCTGCCTTAGGACCCTCCAACCACAGGGCATCAATGTAGACTTCATCAGTTTCCTTCTCTCCCTTTCCCCCACCTTATCCCTGTTCGAACCTTCCAACTCTGCACCACCTTCATGACCAGCCTTACCTGTCCATTTTCCTTCCCACCTATCCGCACCACCCTCCTCTCCGATCTATCACCATTACCCCCATCTCTATCTACCTATCACACTCTCAGCTACCTTCCCCCGAGCCCCAACCACCCTCCCATTTATCTCTCTACTCCCTCAGCTCACAAGCTTCATTGCTGATGATGGCTTTTGCCTGAAGTGTTGATTCCCCTGCTCCTTGGATGCTGCCTGACTTGCTGTGCTTTTCCAGCAACACACTCAACTCTGACCTCCAGCATCTGCAGTCCTCACTTTCTCCTAATCTCAGGATTATGACCAATGCCACATATTAGTGAGGTGAGGAACAGGGAACAAGTGCAGTTAAACATGGGCTACAGGGCTGGTACAGGAGGGAGGGCTTCAGGTATGTAAATCTTTGTGGTACCTTCTCGGGAATGGGAGACTTGTACATGAAGGACGGGTTGCACTTAAACTGAAGGAGTACCAATGTTCTGGTTGGGAGATTTGCGAGAGCACTTCAGGAGAGTTTAAACTAGTTTGGCAGAGGGCTGGGAACAATTGCTACAAATCAGAGGAGTGGGGAGTTGTTGAATAGGCAGAAACTTTCTGAATTTTCTGATTCAGTGTGTGGATGTATCTACTAGAGAAGGTGCAAAACTTGACCTACTCTTGGAAAATAAGGCAGGGAAGGTGACTGAGGTGTCAGTGGGGGAGCACTTTGGCGCCAGCGACCATAATTCTATTTGTTTTAAAATAGTGATAGAAAAGGATGGACAAGATCTAAAAGATGAAGTTCTAAATTGGAGAAAGGCCAATTTTGACGGTGTTAGGCAAGAACTTTCAAAAGCTGATTGGAGGCAGATGTTCGCAGGTAAAAGGGACGACTGGAAAATGGGAAGCCTTCAGAAATGAGATAACAAAAATCCAGAGAAAGTATATTCCTGTCAGGGTGAAAGGGAAGGCTGGTAGGTATAGGGAATGCTGGATGACTAAAGAAATTGAGGGTTTGGTTAAGAAAAAGAAGGAAGCGTATGTCAGGTATAGACAGGATAGATCGAGTGAATCCTTAGAAGAGTATAAAGGAAGTAGGAGGATACTTAAGAGGGAAATCAAGAGGGCAAAACGGGCACATGAGATAGCTTTGGCAAATAGAATTAAGGAGAATCCGAAGGGTTTTTACAAATATATTAAAGACAAAAGGGTAACTGGGGAGAGAATAGGTCCCCTAAAAAATCAGCAAGGCGGCCTTTGTGTGGAGCCACAGAAAATGGGGGAGATACTAAATTAATATTTTGCATCAGTATTTACTGTGGAAAAGGATATTGAAGATATAGACTGTAGGGAAATAGATGGTGACATCTTGCAAGAAGTCCAGATTACAGAGGAGGAAGTGCTGGATGTCTTGAAACGGTTAAAGGTGGATAAATTCACAGGACCTGATCAGGTGTACCCGAGAACTCTGTGGGAAGCTAGAGAAGTGCCTCTTGCTGCGATATTTGTATCATCGATAGTCACAGGTGACGTGCTGTATGACTGGAAGTTGGCAAACGTGGTGCCACTGTTTAAGAAGGATGGTAAGGACAAGCCAGGGAACTATAGACCGGTGAGCCTGACCTCAGTGGTGGGCAAGTTGTTGGAGAGAATCCTGAGGGACAGGATGTACATGTATTCGGAAAGGAAAGGACTGATTCGGGATAGTCAACATGGCTTTGTACGTGGGAAATCATGTCTCACAAAGTTGATTGAATTTTTTGAAGAAGTAACAAAAAAGATTGATGAGGGCAGAGCAGTAGATGTGATCTGTATGGACTTCAGTAAGGTGTTCGACAAGGTTCCTTCAGATTACAACAGGATCTGGACCAGATGGGCCAATGTGGTGAGAAGTGGCAGATGGAGTTTAATTCAGATAAATGTGAGATGCTGCATTTTGGGAAAGCAAATCTTAGCAGGACTTGTACACTTACGATTAGGTTACTTACAGTGTGGAAACAGGCCCTTCGGCCCAACAAGTCCACACCGACCCGCCGATGTAACCCACCCAGACTCATTCTCCTACATTTATCCCTTCACCTAATACTACAGGCAATTTAGCATGGCCAATTCACTTAACATGCACATTTTTGGATTGTGGGAGGAAACCCACGCAGACACAGGGAGAATGTGCAAACTCCACACAGAGAGTCGCCTGAGGTGGGAATTGAACCCAGGTCTCTGGTGCTGTGAGGTAGCAGTGCTAACCACTGTGCCACCGTACCATCCACTTAATGGTAAGGTCCTAGGGAGTGTTACTGAACAAAGAGACCCTGGAGTGCAGGTTCATAGCTCCTTGAAAGTGGAGTCGCAGGTAGATAAGATAGTGAAGAAGGCATTTGGTATGCTTTCCTTTATTGGTCAGAGTATTGATTATAGGAGTTGGGAGGTCATGTTGCGGCTGTACAGGATATTGGTCAGGCCATTGTTGGAATATTGCATGCAATTCTGGTCTCCTTCTTATTGGAAAGATGTTGTGAAACTTGAAAAGGTTCAGAAAAGATTTACTAGGATGTTGCCAGGATTTTTTAGGGGACCTATTCTCTCCCCAGTTACCCTTTTGTCCTTAACATATTTGTAAAAACCCTTCGGATTCTCCTTAATTCTATTTGCCAAAGCTATCTCATGTCCCCGTTTTGCCCTCCTGATTTCCCTCTTAAGTATCCTCCTACTTTCTTTATACTCTTCTAAGGATGTTGAAGGATCTGAGCTATAGGGAGAGGCTGAACAGACTGGGGCTGTTTTCCCTGGTGCGTCGGAGGCTGAGGGGTGACCTTATAGAGGTTTACCAAATGAGGGGCGTGGATAGGGTAAATAGGCAAAGTCTTTTCCCTGGAGTCGGGGAGTCCAGAACTAGAGGGCATAGGTTTAGGGTGAGAGGGGAAAGATATAAAAGAGACCTAAGGGGCAACTTTTTCATGCAGAGGGTGGTACGTGTATGGAATGAGCTGCCAGAGGATGTGGTGGAGGCTGGTACAATTGCAACATTTAAGAGGCATTTGGATGGGTGTATGAATAGGGAGGGTTTGGAGGGATATGGGCCAGGTGCTGGCAGGTGGGACTAGATTGGGATGGGATATCTGGTCGGCATGGACGGGTTGGACCGAAGGGTCTGTTTCCATGCTGTACATCTCTATGATTCTATGACTCTAAATAGAATGTTGAGAATCTGTCAAGAAGGATACACAGTTGATAGGGCAAAGAGATGGATTTAAGTATGCCTGTTTCAATGGAAGGAATGTCAAGAATAAGAGTGATGAACTAAGAGTATGGATTAGTATTTGAAACATGGAACATTACAGCCCAGTGCAGGCCCTTCGGCCCTCAATGTTGCACCAACCTCTGAAACCAATCGGAAGCCCATCTAACCTACACTACTCAATTATCATCCCTATGTCTATCCAATGACCATTTAAATGCTCTTAAAGTTGGCAGGCCTACTACTGTTGCAGGAAGGGCGTTCCACACTCCTACTATTGTCTGAGTACAGGCACTACCTCTGACATCTGTCTTATATCTATCACCCCTTAATTTAAAGCTATGTCTAGCCATCACAATCTGACTAAAAAGGCTCTCATTGTCCACCCTCTCCAACGCTTTGATTATCGTATATGTTTCAATTAAGTTATCACTCCACCTTCTTCTATCCAACAAAACAGCCTCAAGTCCCTCAGTCTTTCCTCATAAGACCTTCTTTCCATACCAGGCAACACCTTAGTAAATCTCCTCCGAATCCTTTCCATAGCTTCCACATCCTTCCTATAATGCGGTGACCAGAATTATACGCAATTCTCCAAGTGCAGCCGCACCAGAGTTTTGCACAACTGCAATATGACCTCATGGCTCTAAAACTCAATCCCTCTACCAGTAAAAGCTAACACACCATATGCCTTCTTAACAACCCTATCAACCTGGATGGCAACATTCAGGGATCTATGTACATGGACAGTGAGACCTGTCTGCTCATCTACACTACCAAGAATCTTACCATTAGCCCTGTACTCTGCATTCCTATTACTCCTTCCAAAGTGAATCACCTCACCTCAAACTTTTCCACATTAAATTCCATTTACCACTCCTCAGCCCAGATCTGCAGCTTATCTACGCACCTCTGTAACCTACAACATTCTTCGGTACTATCCACAATTCCACCGACCTTCGTGTCATCTGCAAATTTATGAATCCATCCTTCTACACCCTCATCCAGGTCATTTATGAAAATGACAAACAGCAGTTTCCCCAAAACAGATCCTTGTGGTAAACTCCAGGATGAACATTTCCCATCAACCACCACCCTCTGTCTTCTTTCAGCAAGCCAATTTCTGATCCAAACCGTTAAATCACCCTCAATCCCATGCCTCTGTATTTTGTGAAATAGCCTACCATGAGAGACCTTATCAAACGCCTTACTGAAACCCATTTACACCACATCAACTGCTTTACCCTCATCCACTTGTTTGGTCACCTTCTCAAAGAACTCAATACATTTTGTAAGGCACGACCTACCCTTTACAAAACTATGTTGACTATCCTTAATCAATTTATTCCCTTCTGGATGATTATAAATCATATCTCTTTTAACCTTTTCCAACACTTTACCCACAACCAAAGTAAGGCTCACTGGTCTATAATGACCAGGGTTGTCACCGCTCCTCCTCTTGAACAAGGAAACAACATTTGCTATCCGTCAGTCTTCAGGCACTATTCCTGTATTCAATGACATAAAGATCAAAGTCTCCTTGCAGGCTTCCCAGAAAATTCTAGGATAAATCCCATGCAGCCCAAGGGACTTATCTATTTTCACACTTTCCAGAATTGCTTACACCTCCTCCTTTTAAACCTCAATTCTGTATTCTCCTCAACCACATTGTCTTTTTCCAGTGTGCATACTGAAGAAAAGCAGTCATTTAACGCTTCCCCATCTCCTCTGACTCCACCACAACTTCCCACAACTATGCTTGATTGGCTCTAATCCTACGCTGAGTCTAGATTAGAGTGCTGCTGGAAAAGCATAGCAGGTCAGGCAGCATCCGAGGAGCAGGAAAATTGATGTTCCGGGCAAAAGCCCTTCATCAGGAATAAAGGCAGGGAGCCTGCAGGGTGGAGAGATAAATGAGAAGGGGGTGGGGGTGGGGAGAAAGTAGCAAAGAGTACAATAAGTGAATGGGGGTGGGGATGGAAATGATAGGTCAGAGAGGAGGGTGGGGAAGGTAGCAAAGAGTACATTGGGCGAATGGAGTGGGAATGAAGGTGATAGGTCAGAGAGGAAGGTGGAGTGGATAGGTGGAAAGGAAGATAGACCGGTAGGACAGGTCATGGGGATAGTGCTGTGCTAGAGAGGTCAGTGTGCCAAACTACCACTGCATCCCCTTTATCCTCGGGTTTGATGGTGAGGTTGAGATTGGAGCAGAGGGAGTGGAGGGCTGCGCGTTGTAAGGGTGAGAGGTTGGAGTGGGGGAGGGCGGTAGAAAGGTTGAGGCGGTTAATGTCTCAGCGGCAGTTGGAAATGAAGAGATCGAGGGTAGGTGATAGGCTAGTGCGGGGTGTCCAGGTGAATGGAGTGTGTTGGAGGTGGGCGAAGGGGTCCTCGGAAGATGGGCGGGAGTCTCGATTGTAAAAGTAAGCTCGGAGGCGGAGGCGGCAGAAGAAGTGTTCAATGTCACGGCGCTAGTCATTCTTTTATTCCTGATATACTATAGAAAGCCTTAGAGTTTTCCTTCATCCTATCCACCAATGACTTCTCATGTCCCCTCTTGGTTCTTCTTAGATCTCTCTTTCGGTGTTTCTTGGCTAACCTGTAGCTCTCAAGTGCCCTAACTGAGCCTTCACGTCTCATCCTAATGTAAAAACCTTCTTCTTCCTCTTGACAAGAGATTCAACTTCTTAAGTAAACCATGGCTCCCTTGCTCGACCACTTCATTCCTGCCTTCCAGGTACATACTTATTAAGGACCCACAGTAGCTGTTCCTTGAACAAGCTCCATATTTTAATTGTGCCCATCCCCTGCAGTTTCCTTCCCCATCCTATGTAACCTAAATCTTGCCTAATTGCATCATAGTTGCCTTTCCCCAAGCAATAACTCTTGCCCTGCAGTATATACCAATACCTTTCCATCGCTAAAATAAACTTAACCAAATTGTCATCACTGTCACCAAAATACTCACTTACCTCCAAATCTAACACTTAGCCTAGTTCATTACCTAATAGCAAATCGCCCCTTGTCGGCCTGTCTACATGCTGTCTAGAGTGGTGCTGGAAAAGCATAGCAAGTAAGGCAGCATCCGAGGAGCAGGAAAATCGACGTTTCGGGCAAAAGCCCTTCATCAGGAAGGGCTTTTGCGTGAAACATCGATTTTCCTGCCTCTTGGATGCTGCCTGGCCTGCAGTGCTTTTCCAGCACCACTCTAATCTAGACTCTGATTTCCAGCATCTGCAGTCCTCACTTTTGACCTATCTACATACTGTGTCAGAAAACTCTGCTGCATACATTGGACAAAAATTGATTCATGTGAAGTACTCAAACTATAGTATTTCCAGTCAATATTTGGAAAGTTAAAGGACCCCATTACAACTACCTTATTACTCTCACTCCTATGCAGAATTATCTTTGCTATCCTTTCCTCTACATCTCTGGAACTATTTGGAGGCTTACAGAAAACTTCCAACAGAGTGACCCCTCCTTTCCTGTTTCTAACCACAGCCCATACGACCTCAGTAGATGGGTCCTCATCAAATGTTGTTTCTGCCACTGTAATACTGTCCTTGACTAACAATGCCAACCTCCCCCTCTTTTACCATCTTCCCTGTTCTTACTGAATCATGCAAATCCCAGAACCTGCAACAACAATTCCTGTCCGTGCTCTATCCAAGGCCACAACATCAAAGTCCCAGGTACAAACCCTTCCTGCAAGTTCACCCATCTTATTCCAGACGCTCCTGGTGTTGAAGTAGACACACTTCAAACTAAATCTTGCCTGACGGTACACTCTTGCAAACTTGAAACCTTATTTCTAACCCCACTACTCTCAACGTCCTGGACACTGGAGATACAATTTAGTTCCCAGCCCCCTGCTGAACCCTCCCGAAGAGTATTACCAAACTTTCCACCCCCCCCCTCCCCCAGGATATTAGTAACTCTCTGGTTCAGGTGTAGACCATCCTGTTTGTAGAGGTCCCATCTATCCCAGAATGAGCCCCAATTATTGAGGTATCCGAAACCCTCCCTCCAATATTGTGGACATAACAGAGATGTGGCTTTCACAAGGGCAAGAATGGTTCCTGGATTTTCCAGGGTTTAAATCTTTTAAAAATAACAGGGAGGTGGGTAAAAGAGAAGAGGGAGTAGCACTGTTAATTCGAGAATGCATCAAGCTGCTGAAAAGGAGGTTGTTGAGGAGGGTTTATCTACTGAGTCAGTATGGGTAGAAGTCAGTAACAGGAAAAGAGCAGTCATTTCATTGGGTGTTTTCTATGGACCCCCAATAGCAGCCGAGAGATGGAAGAACAGATTGGTCAGCATCTCTTGGAAAGGTGCAAATGTAACAGAGTTGTTGTTATGGGTGACTTCAACTTCCCCAGTACTGACTGGAACCTCCTTCCTGCAGATGGTCTGGATGGAGCTGATTCTGTCAGGTGTATCCAGGAGGGATTCCTGACTTAATATGTAGATAGGCCGACTAGGAGAGAGGCCATATTGGGTTTGGTGCTAGGCAACAAGCCAGGCCAGGTGTCAGATCTCACAGTGGGAGAGCATTTTGGTGACAGTGAGCACAACTGCCTCACTATTACCATCACCTCTGAGAGGGATAGGAACAGACATAACAAGAAGGTATTTAATTGGAGGATGGGGGGACAGGGGGAATTATACCGCTATTAGACAGGAGCTGTGGAGTATAAATTCGGAACAATTGTTCTACAAGAAATGTACAACAGAAATGTGGAGGCTGTATAAGACACTTGTTGTGAGTCTTGGATATCTTTGTCCCACCACTGAGACAGGCAAGGAATGGTAAGGTGAAGGAGCCTTGGATGACAAGAGCAGAGGAAGATGGAAACATACTTAAGTTTGAGAAAGCAAGTTCGGGCACAGCTTTAGAGGATTACATGGGAGCTAGGAAAGAACTCAATAAAAGGACTGAGGAGAATTAGGAGGGGACATAAAAAAGCCTTGGCAGGAAAGATTAGGGAAAACCCAAAGGCGTACTACAAGTACTTGAGGAATAAGAGAATGATCAGAGAGAGGGTAGGGCCGATCAGGGATAGCAGAGAGAACCTGTGCTTGGAGTCTAAAGAGGTAGTGAAGGTCCTAAATTAGTTTTTTGCTTCAGTATTCACGAGACAGAGGGACCTTGTTGATAGTGAGAACACTGTGAACCAAGTCAATAGGCTTGAACAGATTGATATTAAGAAAGTGGATGTGCTGGAGATTCTGGGAAGCATCAGACACTTAAGTCCCCAGAGCTGGACCAGATATATCCATGATTACTACGGAAAGTGAGGAATGAGATTGCTGTGCTCCTGGCAATGATCTTTATATCCTCACTCTCCATGGGAGTAGTACCGGATGATTTGTGGGAGGTGCATGTTGTTCCTCTGTTCATGAAAGGGAATAGGGAAGTCCCAGGGAATTACAGAGCAGCCAGTCTTGTGTCTGTTATAAGCAAGGTATGGAAAAGATTCTGAGATAGGATTTATGACTATTTGGAAAACCATAGTTTGATTAAAGGCAGTCAGCATGGCTTTGTGAGGGGCAGGTCATGCCTCACAAGCCTTGAGTTCTTTGTGGATGTGACAAGACACATTGATGAAGGTCTAGCAATGGATGTGGTGTGTTATATGATTTCAGTAAGATATTTGATAAGGTTCCACATGGTAGGCTCATTCAGAAAGTTAGGAGGTATGGGATACAGGGAAGTTTGGCTGTCTAGATACAGAATTGGCTGGCCAAAAGAAGTCAGCGAGTGGTAGTGGATGGAAAATATTCTGCCTGGAGATCGGTGACCAGTGGTGTCCCACAGGGATCTGTTCTTGGGCCTTTTATTTGTATTTTTAATAAATGACTTAGAAGAAGAAGTGGAATGGTGGATTGGTGAGTTTGCCGATGACACAAAGGTCATTGTTGTTGTAGATAATGTTGGGGACTGTTGCAGGCTACAACAAAACATTGGCAAGATGCAGAGCTGGGCTGAGAAGTGGCAGATGGAGTTCAACCTGGTTAAATGCAAAGTGATTCATTTTTGAAGATCGAATTTCAATGTTGAGTACAAGTTGAAATACAGAATTCTTGGCAGTGTGGAGGAGCAGTGGGATCTTAGGGTCCACATGCATAGATCCCTCAAAGTTGCCACCTAAGTTGATAGGGTTTTTAAGAAGGCATATGGTGTTTTCATTAACAGGGGGATGCAGCTCTGTAAAACCTAGTTAGATCACACTTGGAATTATGTGTCCAGTTCTGGAACCTCATTATGGGCAAGATATAGATGCTTGAGAGGGTGCAAAGGAGATTTTCCAGATGCTGCCTGAATTGGAGGGCTTCTCTTATGGAGAGAGAGGTTGAGTAAGCTAAGCGTTTTCACACTGGAGAGAAGAAGGAAGAGAAAGGTGACTTGATAAAGGTGTACAAGGTCGTGAGAGGCATAGTTAGAGTAGATAGCCAGAGACTTATCCCCAGGACAGAAATGACTGTCATGAAGGGTCATAATTTTAAGGTGATTGGAGGAAGGTATAGGAGAAATGTAAGAGGTAGGTTCTTTATGCAGAGAGTGGTAGGTGAGTGGGATGCACTGCCAGCGGTAATAGTGTTACGACATGGGGGTAAACCCCTCTGTTGATTAAAGAAACACCCAGAAAAGCTCACCTCACCTCATAATCTGTTAAAATAATTGACAGAGAGCTCTCAAATTCCACTATTTAAAGAAAATGATATTAATTTATTTCTTAACTCTAAAAATTAACATTAAACAGCAAATATTCACAATGCTAAGCCACCCTTTCTTTTAACTGCTTATTATTTGCCTCCAACTCTGTAACAAGATACTGTTCCAATAAAAAAACTTATTAAAATTACATCAACCTAATTTCAAAACCATACACATGCTGTCATCTCCAGTGTCATTCTTCTTTCAGCTGAAGTTGTCATTTCTCGTTTACTGCAAAGATGTTTCATATGAAAAGGGTACTTGTGATGGAGAGTGTTTTTGAATGGCAGTCTTTCTCAATGATAGTTACTCTCTCAATAGCAGTTACTCTCTTGATGGCAGTTACTCTCTATCTCATTTTCAAACTCCCTGCCTTTTTATCCCCCCAACTTCAGATCGTCTCATTGGTTCGATGTTGGCAAAACAATAAATTCAAAATCAATTGGGACGTAATTTAACTTGATTGGCTAAATTCTAATTGTTGTCATAACAGCAACAGACTCCGGTATCTTTTTCACCACCAAATGTTATATGTTTTCAATTTTCCAGTACACTCAGACTGCTGACTAGCCATATGATTGGTGCTTGTCAGCTCTCAGTGCAAAACAGCATTCACTCTCTCTTAAACGTACAGTACATGCCTTCAACTTAATAAATCTCTCCCCTTAAGAAAAAAATGAACCATTATAATGAAAAGATGTCTTCATTTTCTTTCTAATTCTTTATCCCACTACAATGAAATACATAGGAGATTCATCTAAGTTCATATCAATTTCTCCACACATCTATATAAAACATTGGTATCTGTTCAATCTTGTCTATACTTTATTTGGTAAGTCCATGATAACGCATCTGCTATCACATTTTTACGATCTGCAACATGTACAATTTGTAAATTAAAATTCTTTAACATAAAACACCAATGAAATAGTCACAAGAATGTAAGAGGATTGTGAACGGCACGGTGGCACTGTGGTTAGCACTGCTGCCTCACAGCGCCTGAGATCCGGGTTCAATTCCCGACTCAGGCGACTGACTGTGTGGAGTTTGCACGTTCTCCCCGTGTCTGCATGGGTTTCCTCCGGGTGCTCCGGTTTCCTCCCACAGTCCAAAGATGTGCGGGTCTGGTGAATTGGCCATGCTAAATTGCCCGTAGTGTTAGGAAAGGGGTAAATATAGGGGTATAGGTGGGTTGCGGGTCGGTGTGGACTTGTTGGGCCGAAGGGCCTGTTTCCACACTGTAAGTAATCTAATCTATGTGATCTGTGTACACAACTGTCTCTGACACATTATTGGTCTCATAAACATTATGTTCTTAGTCCAAAACCAAACTCAATTCCTTTTCAATGGTAGAGTATTTTCTCTGGTGGGTATTAAGTTTCTTTGACAAGTAGTCAATTGGTCGTTTAATTCTATCATCTTCCTGTAGCCGTACAGCTCCTATCTAGCGAGCATTGATTGTAGCTTTGAAGGGTTTCAAAACATTTGGCGTAACTAAAACTGATGTGGTGGTTAATACTGCTTTTAAATTGTCAAATGTCTCCTGACATTGTTCTGTACACTGAAATTTTGTGTTCTTCTGTTAGCTGCTGAAGTTGGGAACAAACTTCCAATAGAAACTGCTTATTCCCAAAATTCGAAGCACCTCTTTCTTCGAGATTGGTTGTGGAAATTCCTCGATGGCCTTTGCCTTGGTGTTCCTTGGAGTCAACCTTCCACGACCGACATTATGTCCCAAAAACGTCACCTCTGCCTTTGTGAATTCTGTTTTCTTTAAGTTTATTACTAGTTTTGTTTCTCTTAATTATTCAAAGAGCTCTGCCAACTGAAACATATATTTCCATGACTCGCTAAAGATCACTATATCATCCAGACAAACTGCACGGTTTGTTAACCCAGCCACAACTCTGTTCATGAGTCTTTGGAGTGTGGCTAGTGTGTGTCTAGTTCCAAAAGGCATTACTTTGAATTGGTATAGCCCATTTGGGGTTACAAATGCAAAAACTTCTTTCGCTTTCTCTGATAAAAGTACCTGCTAATAACCATGCAGTAAGTCCAACTTTGCGTTGTAAGTGGCTTGTCCAACTTTCTCTATACAGTCCTCCAATCTTGATATTGGGTATGAATCCAACTTTATTATGGCATTGACCTTCCGATAGTCCACACAAAATCATTGAGTCCCATCAGATTTGGGAACTAACACGATCGGCGATCTCCACTCACTCTGACTAGCTTCGATGATATCTTCATTGAGCATTGCATCCACTTCCTTCTGGACCTGTGTGATTTTGAAAGGTTTAAGCCTGTGGGGGTGTTGTTTTATCAGAACAGCATTCCCTACTTTCCACCTCATGCACAATAGCATAAGTCTTCCCCATCCTATTCCTCCAGATATCCTCATTATTGCAACAAATCTTTCAACTGGATCCTTTGCTTCTGATAGATAGTTCACCAACCTATCCCACTCTTCAAGGACTTCCTCATTGTTTAACATATTTTGAAGTACATAAAATTCCACAACATCTGGATTTGATTCCTCACTCCGCAGGGCACTAACTAACACCTGTTTCTCCAGTTCCCTCTCTCTATTATAATAAGGTTTCAAGATATTCACATGACATACCCAATACAATTTTTTCCTATCTGGCATCTTTACCAGATAATTTACCTGATTCAATTTTTTCTCAATTTGATAGGGACCACTAAACCTGGCTTTGATGGGATCTTCTACCACTGATAACAATCCTAATACATCATCCCCAGAGGGATCTTGGTATGTAGGTGCATAGATCCCTTAAAATGGTCACCCAAGTGGACAGGGTTGTTAAGAAAGCATCTGGTGTTTTGGCTTTCATTAACAGGGGGATTGAGTTTAAGAGGCGTGAGATCTTGTTGCAGCTCTATAAAACTTTGGTTAGACCACACTTGGAATACTGCATCCAGTTCTGGTCACCCTATTATAGGAAAGATGTGGATGCTTTGGAGAGGTTCAGAGGAGGTTTACCAGGATGCTGCCTGGACTGGAGGGCTTATCTTATGAAGAGAGGTTAACTGAGCTCGGACTTTTCTCATTGGAGAAAAGGAGGAGGAGAGGGGACCTAATTGAGGTATACAAGATAATGAGAGACATAGATAGAGTCAATAGCCAGAGACTATTTCCCAGGGCAGAAATGGCTAACATGAGGGATCATAGTTTTAAGCTGGTTGGAGGAAAGTATAGAGGGGATGTCAGAGGCGGGTTCTTTACACAGAGAGTTGTGAGAGCATGGATTGCGTTGCCAGCAGCAGTTGTGGAAGCAAGGTCATTGGGGTCATTTAAGAGACTGCTGGACATGCATATGGTCACAGAAATTTGAGAGTGCATACATGAGGATCAGTGGTCGGCACAACATCGTGGGCTGAAGGGCCTGTTCTGTGCTGTACTGTACGATGTTCTATGCTCTATAATGTCCAAATTTCGGAGTTTTTATCTATGCTGTGACCTTTTCAGGTGCTTTATACTTAACTCACCTACCTGATTTAATCTCTTGCTCATCTCTGATACATAATCCAAACGTGAGATCTCCAATTTTGGTCCTGTCAATTTCACTTTAATTAATTTTGAAGGTCCTTTCACTTATGTCTGAATATTAACTTAAAGGGAGTAAACTGAGTAGATTCATTTGGGGTATCTTTAATGGTAAACAATATGATATTGACTTCCAGGAATACATTCCAACTCCTTTTTTAAGTATTCATCAATAAATGTATCTTTCATTGACTCGTTTTTCTGTTGTAAGTCCATTTGACTTGTAGGACTAAACATTTCTGCTTGACACTCTGCCTATTCAGGTTTTTCTTGCACCATTACATCAAACAGTGTGTCCATTAACTGAACTTCAACTCCCTCATCTTTCTCTTTAGTTTTTGCTTTGTGCTGTGACTTATCAGAGTGGGATCTGGTTACTACACAGTATGGAAAAAAATCCAGGATATTTTCCTTTTAACTCCTCAGTTCCCTGGTCTTTCTTTGGCTTTTTCACCACAAGAGGTGTCACTCCTACCTTGGATCCTGCTAAATTGTTCCCAAGAGCAAACTGAATTCCTGGAACTGACACTCTGCCAATCACTCCCACTGTAACTTCTCCAGTCTTGAGTTGACACTCCAACCTGATCTTACAGAGGGGAATTCTAAACCTCTGTCCATCCATCCCACAAATCTCTTGGGTAACAGGTCAGAGAGAGTCCAAATACGTTCACCTTGTACTATTAAAGACTGGTTAGATGCCGTATCTCTCAAAATTATCATTTCTTTCCCTTCTCCCCCTGTTCTTTCTAAGTAAACTTTACCCACAGAAGCAAATCTTTTATAGAGATCAGGCACTAACTCCATACCCAGTCCCTGCCTAGGCTGTGCACTCTCCTGCAGCTCCTTGACAGTTCTTGAGGTTTCCTTTACTACCTTCACTAATGCCACTGGCTTGGCTTCTTTACCACATCTTTGCCCACAGTGCCTTTCTTCAACAACCAGCACTGTGACTTTACGTGTCCCACTTTACCACAGAGGCAACACCTGAGGCTTTTCACCTCCTTTTCACCCTCTTGGGCTTCTTTTTTAACCTGTGGTTATAATTACCAGTGAGCTCTAATCTTTATTTTGTAGTGTCGTATCTCCCCTTTTCCCAATTTCTGTCCCTCACAGGATGAAATCCTTGCCGGAAGCTACATTTTGCCTTCTGCGCCAATGCAGATCCATCTGCCATCTCTGCCACTCTTCTCATTTCTTGAACTTCTGTTTACCTATATTAATTCTTATCATCTCTGGAAGTGAGTTTTTAAACTCCTCCGGCAAAATAATCTCTCTTAGAGCCTCACAGGTCTTATCTGTTGTTAAGGTCCACACCCATCTGTCAAAATTACTGTGTTTAATTCTTTCAAACACACCATAAGTCTGACCTGGTTTCTTTATGTTTCTGAACCGCTGTCTATACTCTTCTGGTACCAATTCATAGCCTCTGAAATTAGCCTGTTGACATCTGCATAATCTCTTGACCCCTCATCTGACAATGCTGCAAACACTTGAACTTCACCAGTTTCCTCATTTCCCCTCCCCCCACCATACTCCAGTTCCAACCTTCCAGCTCAGCACTGTCCTCATGACCTGTCCTACCTGCCAATCTCCCTTCCCACCTAACCGCCCTACCCTCCTCTCTGACTTAACACCTTCATCCCCACCCCCATTCACCTATTGTACTCTTTGCTACTTTCCCCCACCCTCCTCTTTGATCTATCACCTCCATCCCCACCCCCATGCACTTATTGTACTCTTTGTTACCTTCTCCCCAGCCCCACCCTCACCCATTTATCTCTCCACCCTGGATACTTCCTGCCTCTATTCATGATGAAGGGCTTTTGCCCGAAACATCGATTTTCCTGCTCCTCAGATGCTGCCTGACCTGCTGTGTTTTTCCAGCACCACTCTGATCTAAACTCTGGTTTCCAGCATCTGCAGTCCTCACTTTTGCCTCGCTCTGCCTACCAGTTCAGTCTGAACAAACATTACCCACAAGTTCTCTGACCACTTTATCTGCCTAGCCAATTTCTCAAATGAAATAAAAAAGGTTTTGACATTTTTATCATCAAAATATGGCAATATTTTAATGTTTATATCTATCACTACCTTCTCTCTTCATTTCTATCCTATTAACTTG
This sequence comes from Hemiscyllium ocellatum, assembly GCF_020745735.1. Classification (NCBI taxonomy): domain Eukaryota; kingdom Metazoa; phylum Chordata; class Chondrichthyes; order Orectolobiformes; family Hemiscylliidae; genus Hemiscyllium; species Hemiscyllium ocellatum. The sequence goes on along the minus strand of NC_083426.1, from coordinate 56,704 downwards.
ACTTTCCTAATTCGCCACTTCCGAATTTAAAATTCTCTCTCCCTTTCTCTTTCTTCTCCATCTCTTTCTCTCTCTCTTCTCTCTTTTTCTCACTCTCTCCTCTCTTTCTCCTTTTCGTCTCTCTCTTTTTCTTCTCTGGCTCTCTCTCCCTCTCCCTCTCCCTCTCCCACTTTTTGTTCTCTCATGGCACTTCTTTACCTTTCTTTATCTTCTAACTCCATTTTCCTCAACTGTAATCTAAGTTTTTCTAACTCTACTGCACTTGTCTGTTTCGCTGACACACCTAAGTGCTTGAGTAACTACCTTACAGTTTCAACTTTGCTTTTGTCCCTGGTTAGACCCAATTCTAACCTGTTTGCTAATTCTGAAAGTATGGCCTTATTCTATCTTTCTAAATTTTCTTGGTATATTTGGGAATCATCTTCAAACCCCAGAACCACTTTAGTAAGTTTGAGAGCATTTCTCACACTTCTAATTTAACCAACCACAAGCAACTGAAAATAAACAAATTCTCTCATCTATGTTTTATTTAAAGATCTAGGACATGAATCGGCAAGTGTTTAAATCTGCTGGGATTTTTCATACGCCAGACCTATTCAAATCTCAGACTGGAGCTGTCTAAACCTGTCCAAACCATAAACCTGAGCCTCCAAACTGTTGTGACATGGAAAAACACTCAGAAAAAGCTCACCTCACCTCATAAGCTGTTAAAATGAGTGACCGTGAAGTCCCAAATTCCACAATTTAATGAAAATGATATCAATTTATTCCTCAACACTGAAAGTGAACATTAAACAACAGCTATTCACAATGCTAAGCCGTTCTTTCTCTTAATTGCTTATTGTTAATGTAACAATATATGGTTCTGATAAAAACATTTATTAAATTACTTCAACTTAGTTTCAAAATCATACAGCGGCTGTCATCTCCAGTGTCTTTCTCCTTTCAGCTGAAGATCTCCCTGGGTCATCTTCTGTCTTTTACTGCAAAGATGATCCACAAGAAAAAGGTATATTTGGTACAGAGTGTTTTTCAGTGGCAGTCATTCTTGATGGCAGTTACTCTCTCGATGGCAGTTACTCTCTGTCTGATTTTCAAACTGCTTGCCTTTTTATCCCCCCAACATTGGATTGTCTCGCTGGTTCAATGTTGGCAAAACAATAAATCGATTGGGTTTTTGTATCCTAGGACATAATTTAAACTAGTAGAAAGTGAGAACAGTAGATGTTGGAGTGAGGAAGGAGATGCGGCTGTGGTAGTGAGTCTGCCTCAGGATGTAGCTGAAAAGTTTCAGGGCAGAGGAGATGACCTGGGTGGGGGGGGGGGGGGGGTGCAATGAGAGAGAGATTCACTAAGATCCTTGTAGAGAGAGGGGCTGAAGAAGGACTTATGCCCAAAACATCGATTTTCCTGCTTCTTGGATGCTGCCTAACCTGCTGTGCTTTTCTAGCACCACAGCAGAACTGAATGCAGTATTCCAAAAGTGGCCTAACCAATGACCTGTACAGCTGCAACATAACATCCCAACTCCTATACTCAATACACTGACTAATAATTACAAGCATACCAAGCTTCTTCTTCACTATCCTATCAACTGCGACTCCACTCTCAAGGAAATATGAGTTGGCAGGTCTCTTTGTTTAGCAATACTCCCCAGGACCTTAACATTAAGTGTATAAGTGCTACCTTGATTTGACTTTCCAAAATGCAGTACCTCACATTTATCGAAATGAAAGTCCATCTGCCACTCCTTGGCCCATTGGCCCATTTGAACAAGATCCCATTGTGCTCTGAGGTAATCTTCTTGGCTGCTCACTACACTTCCAATTTTGGTGTCATCTGCAAACATACTAACCATGTCTCCTATGTTCACATCCAAATTATTTACATAAATTACTAAAAACATCAATTCTCAATCTATGGTAATGTTTTATCTGGAATCCTTTGTTTATTGTCACCTGTCATTCTCTATTTGCATACCTTACAGAAACATACCAAACCTTTTAAGTCATATTACAGCATAATGCTCAATCCTAAACTTTACTCAATCCCTAATAAATGTTTGGGTAAAAACAATGGAAACCAGATTCTGGATTAGTGGTGCTGGAAAAGCACAGCAGTTCAGGCAGCATCTGAGGAGCAGTAAAATCGATGTTTCGGACAAAAGCCCTTCATCAGGAATACAGGCAGAGTGCCTGAAGGGTGGAGAGATAAATGAGAGGAAGGTGGGGGTGGGGAGAAAGTAGCATAGAGTACAATAGGTAAGTGGGGGAGGGGATGAAGGTGATAGGTCAGGAAGGAGGGTGGAGTGGATAGGTGGAAAAGAAGATAGGTAGTTAGGACAAGTCATGGGGACAGTGCTGAGCTGGAAGTTTGGAACTGGGGTGAGGTGGGGGAAGGGGAAATTAGGAAACTGTTGAAGTCCACATTGATGCCCTGGGGTTGAAGTGTTCTGAGGCGAAAGATGAGGTATTCTTCCTCCAGGTGTCGGGTGGTGAGGGAGTGGCGGTGAAGGAGGCCCAGGACCTCCATGTCCTCGGCTGAGTGGGAGGGGGAGTTGAAATGTTGGGCCACAGGGCAGTGTGGTTGATTGGTGCAGGTGTCCCAGAGATGTTCCCTAAAGCGCTCTGCTAGGGATGTCCAGTCTCCCCAGTGTAGAGGAGACTGCGTCGGGAGCAACGGATACAATAAATGATATTGGTGGATGTGCAGGTAAACCTTTGATGGATGTGGAAGGCTCCTTTAGGGCCTTGGATGGAGGTGAGGGAGGAGGCGTGGGTGCAGGTTTTGCAATTCCTGTAGTGGCAGGGGAAGGTGCCAGGATGGGAGGGTGGGTTGTTGGGGGGTGTGGACCTGACCAGGTAGTCATGGAGGGAACGGTCTTTGTGGAAGGCGGAAAGGAGTGGGGAGGGAAATATATCCCTGGTGATGCGGTCCGTTGGGAGGTGGCGGAAATGTCGGCGGATGATTTGGTTTATGCAAAGGTTGGTAGGGTGGAAGGTAAGCACCAGGGGCATTCTGTCCTTGTTACAATTGGAGGGGTGGGGGTCTGAGGGCGGAGGTGCAGGATGTGGACAAGGTGCGTTGGAGGGCATCTTTAACCACGTTTGTTTGGTCCTCTCATGCTGTGTTCTCCAGTCTATTGATTACTGATGTTTACTATTGCTTTTGGAAATATGATGCTACTTTTTGTTTGCAACACTTGTTCTTCGTGAATGTACCATTGTTTTGTTTCTTGGTGGCAGAGTTGCACTTTAAATATGTTTATTCTATGAGAAGAATTATGGTTTTGCAAAAATGAAAATATAACCAGGAGATTTAGAATCTCTGTTCAGGTGACTGACTCTGAGCAGACTGGCCACGGCCAGTGTACTGTGCACTAGTGAATAAAGGGTGACTAGCTGTTGGGATATCAGCCTGTGTGCAGTTATTTCACCAACCTTTAACACCATGGTAGTCGCAGTCAATGTTTGGAAAATTAAAATCCCCTATTATTACAAACTTATGCTTTTAAAATCTGAGATCTCTCTACGTGTTTGTTCCTCAATTTTCCTCTGACTATTGGGGGGGCCTACAGTATAATCCCATCAAGGTACTTATCCCTTTCTTATTTCTAATTTCAACTCATTTGCTTTCAAGGGATGATTTTTTAGCAATATCCTCTCGAGACAGCAGTAATCTAAAACACCGCTCCCTCCAACTCCAGGCACAAATTCCCTCCACTATCCCTGATTGGCCCTACTCTCACTCTGGCCATCCTCTTGTTCCTCACATAAGTGTAGAATGCCTTAGGGTTTTCCTTAATCTTATCCACCAAGGCCTTTTCATGCCCCCTTCTAGCTCTCCTAAGTCCATTCTTCAGTTCCTTCCTGGCTACTTTGTAACCCTCTAGAGCCCTGCCTGTTCTTTGATTCCTCAATCTTAAGTAAGCTTCCTTCTTCCTCTTGACTAGATGTTACACATCTCTTGTCATCCAAGCCTACTTCACCCTACCATCCCTTCCTTGCCTCAGTGCTCCAGCATTCATAACGAGTGCTCCCGAATAACATCTACATTTCTGTTGTGCATTTTCCTGAAAATATCTGCTCCTAATTTATGCTCCACAGTTCCTGCCGAATAAAATTGCAATTCCCCCTCCCTCAAATAAATACTTTCACATACCATCTGCTCCTATCCCTCTCCATGACTATAGTAAAAGTCAGGGAGTTGTGATCACTATCACTGAAATGCTCTCCCCCCAAGAGATTTGACACTTAACCTGGATTGTTGCTAAGCACCAAATCCAATGGTTTATTCTCTGGTCGGTCTATCTACATATTGAGTCAGGAATCCTTCCTGAACACACATGAAAAGATCCGCTCTATTCAAACTATTTGAAATAAGCAGATTCAAATCAATATTAGGGAAGTTGAAGTCACCCATGACAACAACCCTGTTACTTCCACACCTTTCCAAAGGTGTCTCTGTTTCTATTGGGGGGTTCTTTAGAAGATTGCTCCTTTCCGGTTTCCTTGACCCAAATGCATGGCTTCACATTTATCCACATTAAACCCCATCTGCCACATTTTAGCCTACTCTCCCAACCTATTTATAGTCACTTGTAAGGTTCTTATTTCCTCATTGCAATTTACTGTCCTGCCTTATGTCATCTGAAAATTTGGCTATAGAGTCTTCTATCCCTGTATCCAAGTCCCAGGACTGAACCCTGTGGTACCCCACTAGTTATGTCTTTCCATACAGGAAAAAAACACATTTCCTGACTCTGTTTTCTTTCCATCAGTGAGTCCAAATTACTCCTAATACTCCATATGATCCAACCTTGTGAATTAACCTTTTGTGTGGCACTTTTTCAAATGCCATCCAGAAGTCTAGATAAATCACATCCATAGGATCTCCATTATCACATCCATAGGATCACATCCATAGGATCACATCCATAGGATCTCCATTATCCACTTTGCTTGTTACATCTTCAAAGAACTCTAGCAAATTAGTCAAACATGATTTGCCCTTCATAAAACCATGCTGACACTGATGGATAGTGTTGTGACTTTCCAAATATCTTGGTATTATTTCCTTGATCATTGATACTAACACCTTCCCAAAAACATATTAAACTAACTGTAATTTCCCACATTTTGCCTCCTCCTTTTTTGAAAAAGGGCGTTATATTAGCATTTTCCAATCCACTAGAACCTTTGTCATGTCCAGGGAATTTTGCAATATTATAACCAATGCATCCACTATCTTCACTGCCACATTCTTCAATACCCTTCAGGCCATCAGGCCCAGGGGTCTTATCTGCTCTCAAGCCTAATAGTTTGCTGAATACCTTTTCCCTATCAGTATTAATTGTTACAAGGGTGGGTTAGGGAGGGATGGCTGGGATATGATTATGTTTAGAATAGAATAGAATAGAATATCCTTTATTGTCACTTGTACTCCAGTACTGAAGTTTTTGGTGCCATCTTAGGTACAAGTACAGGTGCACAATCCTTTATCCGAAATGCTCAGAATCAGGTGGTTTTCGGAATTCGGATTTTTTCGAATTTCAGAGTAAGTGAGAGTATGATGGTGAAATTTTAAAATATCTTCCTGGAGGAGCAGACTCACTGAGTAAAACAGGCCCTGGAACAGAACTGAGGCCTGCCATTGGTGGGCCATGCCCCTATGTCGCATCTGAGTGACACGCATCGAGGGGGTGTCGACTTGGGTTAATTGTTTGCACGGAGAAAGTGAGGACTGCAGATGCTGGAGATCAGAGCTGAAAATGTGTTGCTGGAAAAGCGCAGCAGGTCAGGCAGCATCCAAGGAGCAGGAGAATCGACGTTCGGTCATGAGCCCTTCTTCAGGAATGAGAAAAGTGTGCCAAGCAGGCTACGATAAAAGGTAGGGAGGAGGGACTTGAGGGGAGGGGCGTTGGAAATGCGCTAGGTGGAAGGAGGTTACGGTGAGGGTGATAAGGTGAGGGTGATAGGCCAGAGTAGGCGTGGGGGCGGAGAGGTCAGGAAGAAGATTGCAGGTTAGGAGGGTGGTGCTGAGTTCGAGGATTGGGACTGAGACAAGGTGGGGGGAGAAGAAAGGAGGAAACTGGAGAAATCTGAGTTCATCCCTTGTGGTTGGAGGGTTCCTAGGCGGAAGATGAGGCGCTCTTCCTCCAGTCGTCGTGTTGCTATGGTCTGGCGATGGAGGAGTCCAAGGACCTGTATGTCCTTGGTGGAGTGGGAGGGGGAGTTGAAGTGTTGAGCCACGGGGTGGTTGGGTTGGTTGGTGCGGGTGTCCCAGAGGTGTTCTCTGAAATATTCCGCAAGTAGGCGGCCCATCTCCCCAATATAGAGGAGGCTACATCGGGTGCAGCGGATGCAGTAAATGATGTATGTGGAGGTGCAGGTGAATTTGTGACGGATATGGAAGGATCCCTTGGGGCCTTGGAGGGAAGTAAGGGGGGAGGTGTGGGCGCAACTTTTGAATTTCTTGTGGTTGCAGGGGAAGGTGCTGGGAGTGGAGTTAGGTTAGTGGGGGGTGTCACAGAGGGAGTGGTCTTTTCAGAACGCTGATAGGGGATGGGAGAGAAGTATATCCTTGGTGGTGGGGTCCGTTTGGAGGTGGCGGAAATGACGACGGATGATATGGTGTATATGGAGGTTGGTGGGGTGGTAGGTGAGGACCAGTGGGGTTCTGTCCTGGTGGCAATTGGAGGGGCGGGGCTCAAGGGTGGAGGAGCGGGAAGTGGAGGAGTGGGGTGGAGAGCATCGTCGACCAAGTCTGGAGGGAAATTGCGGTTTTTGAAGAAAGAGGCCATCTGAATTGTTCGGTACTGGAACTGGTCCTCCTGGGAGCAAATGCGGCAGAGACGAAGGAATTGGGAATATGGTATGGCGTTTTTACAGGGGGCAGGTTGGGAGGAGGTGTAGTCTAGGTAACTGTGGGAGTCGGTCAGTTTATAATAAATTTCCATGTTGATTCGGTCACCCCAGATAGATATGGAAAGGTCTCGGAAGGGGAGGGAGGAGTCTGAGACGGTCCAGGTAAATTTGAGGTCGGGGTGGAAGGTGTTGGTAAAGTGGATGAACTGTTCAACTTCCTCGTGGGGGCACAATGCAGCGCCGATACAGTCATCGATGTAACGGAGGAAAAGGTGGGAGGTGGTGCCAGTGTAGCTGCGGAAGATGGACTGTTCCACATATCCTACGAAGAGGCAGGCATAGCTGGGGCCCATACAGGTGCCCATGGCTAATCCTTTGGTTTGGAGGAAGTGGGAGGATTGGAAAGAGAAGTTGTTCAGAGTGAGGACCAGTTCAGTCAGTCGAAGGAGGGTGTCAGTGGTTGATACGGCAGGAAAGGAAGAAGCGGAGGGCTTTGAGTCCTTCGTGATGGGGAATGGAGGTGTACAGGACTGGATGTCCATCGTGAAGATAAGGCGTTGGGGACCGGGGAAGCGAAAATCATGGAGGAAGTGGAGGGCGTGGGTGGTGTCCCGAACGTAGGTGGAGAGTTCTTGGACTAAGGGGGACAGGACCGTGTCGAGGTATGAGTTCGGTGGGGCAGGAGCAGGCTGAGACAGTGGGTCGGCCGGGGCAGTCAGGTTTGTGGATTTTGGGCAGGAGGTAGAAATAGGTGGTGCGGGGTTGTGGGACTATGAGGTTGGAGGTGGTGGATGGGAGATCCCCTGAGGAGATGAGGTTATGGATGGTCTGGGAGATGATGGTTTAGTGGTGGGAGGTGGGGTCATGGTCAAGGGGGCAGTAGGAGGAGGTCCGCGAGCTGGCATTTAGCCTCAGCGGTGTAAAGATCGGTGTGCCAAACTACCACCGTACCTCCCTTGTCTGCCGGTTTGATAGTAAGGTTGGTATTGGAACAGAGGGAGTGGAGGGTGAGAGGTTGGAGTGGGTGAGAGGGGTGGAGAAGTTGAGGCGGTTAATGTCATGGCGGCAGTTGGCTATGAAGAGATGGAGGGCAGGTGAGAGGCCAGCATGGGGTGTCCAGGTAGATGGGGTGTGTTGGAAGCAGGAGAAGGGGTCGTCTATTGAACCCAACCTTATTCATGAGTAAAATACTTCACAAAAAACCTTCAGACTTTGGACCTTTTCAGATTTCAGGATTTCAGATAAAAGGTTGTCTACCTGTACCTAAGTACAAATCCTAGAATAAAAAGAGGATTAAAAGGAAAGCAGTACCATTACTTAGTGTTTGAGATTGACTTAGGAATGAGGTAATTATAACATTGATGAAAAAGGTTTGCATTAAAGTCCAGTAAAGAATTCCAAGTAGCAGTAGCAGCTCAGCATGTGGTGCCAGACCCAAATCCAACAACTGTCCCGCTTGCTCTAAACTCCAGTCCACTCCTCCCCAGCACTCAGCAGCAACAAGGTTATGGATTAGTGGTGCTGGAAGCGCACAGCAGTTCAGGCAGCATCCAAAGTGCAACAAAATCAATGTTTCGGGCAAAAGCCCTTCATCAGGAACAAGGTAAGTCAGGTTGTACTGGGATTCACTTCACTTCATACCACTCAGGGGCTGTGAAATTCCCTGTGCACCATTGTTGCCCTGGAACACTGCCTTGTGACTCGTTTCCAGGTTGGGGTGGCCAAAGTTGGGTGGGAATAGGGGTGAAGAAAAAAATACAGCAAGAGGAGAACAAAAGGGTTTAGTGTTTATGGTTGGGAGAGGGTCTATGGTGAGGCGGTCGGGGACGAGGGGCAGGACTAGGTGGGAGCAGGATAATTGCAATCCTGTCCATTCCAGCATTATGTGTGTGCCTGTGCCTGTTGACACTGCTGTGAGCTACTCTCTCTCTGACAGAACCCCTGATGATTTTCACCCTCCACTGTGCCCTGTGCAATGGTGTGGAGAGGCCAGTAGAGGGTGGTGTTGCATCACTTTAAACACTGAAGGGAGCAGTCAGGAGAGAGAGACCCAGAATCTGTCTCTCTCTATGTCACTGTATGTGTGTCTGAAAATTTGTTTCACCCTCTGTGTCAGTGTGTTTGTATGTGTTTGTGTTGGTATATGTGTGCATGCTTCAGTGTCTGTATGTTTACGTTTCTGTGTCAGTGTCTACGTCTCAGTGCGGGTGTCTGTGTTTGTAGCTGTGTTTGTGATATAGTATATGAGTGTATGCACTATTGTGTGTCTGTATGGTGCAGAGGAGAATTATCATGATGCTGCCTGGTATGGAGAGGAGGTCTTATGGGGAAAGACTTGAGGTTGTTTTAGTTAGAAGGAAGAAGGTTGAGAGGTGACTTAATAGAGACATATAAGATAATCAGAGTGTTAGGGTGGACAGTGAGAGCCTTTTTCCTTGGATGGCTAGCACAAGGGGACATAACTAAATTGAGGAGTGATAGATATAGGACAGATGTCAGAGGTAGTTTCCTTACTCATACAGTAGATTAGATTACCTACAGCATGGAAACAGGCCCTTCTGCCCAACAAGTCTACACCGACCCTCTGCTGAGTAAACCACCCAGACCCATTCCCCTACCCTATATTTACCCCTGACTAATCCACCTCACACTATGGGCAATTTAGCATGGCCCATTCACCTGACCTGCGCACCTTTGGAATGTGGGAGGAAACCAGAGCACCCAGAGGAGATTGTCACCCATAGTCACCCAAAGTGGGAACTGAACCCAGGTTGCTGCTGCTGTCAGACGGCAATGTTAACCACTGAGCCACCGTGCTGCCCCCTGTAGTAAGGGCGTGGGATGCCCTGCTTGCAACAGTAGTAAACTTGCCAACTTTAAAGCCATTTAAGTGGTCATTAGCTAAACATATGAATGAAAATGGAATAGTGTAGGTCAGATGTGCTTCAGACTGATTTCACAATTTGGTACAACATCAAGGGCCAATGGGCCTGTACTGCACTCTAATATACAATGTTCTATGTATGTTTGTGTCTCTGTCTCTGCGCAGTGGGGCCTCTGTTCTCTTAGCAGTGAATCCATTAAAATGGGTTTAACCCCACCTCACTTTCTTTCATTCACCTTGTGTTTAAAATAATACAACATTAGCGGTCATGTTCATATGGGTGTCTCCTGTGGGCCCATCTCTGGCTGGAACAGGACTCACTGGATGGAACTTTAAATGAATCAATTAAAAAGTGATGAGTCAGAGTCCCTCTCACCCTCTTGTGTTTAAAATGTTACAATGCCACCTTCTACATAAGTGGCAGATTTTGCAAGGCCTGAGAATCTCTGATTGCACAGTTGTTTTCTTAACAATATCTTTGGAGACACAGCAGTTCTCTCAGATTGATGTTGCCCCTAAGACAGAAGCAGAAGCAGATAAACAAATGCAGGATGCTTTTACTGAGTACAAAGTTAGAAATCACACAACACCAGGTTATAGTCCAACAGGTTTAATTGGAAACATACTAGCTTTCGGAGCAACGCTCCTTCATCAGGTGGTCTCACAGCGGCGCTCTGAAAGCTAGTGCTTCCAATTAAACCTGTTGGACTATAACCTGGTATTGTGTGATTTTTGACTTTGTACATCCCAGTCCAACACCAGCATCTCCAAATCAGAAACTGAGTAGGTTACAAAACATTAAAAATTGAAGAAAGTCCAGTAAAATTCACCATGTCTCCTGAAAAGAGGGTTAACTTAGAGGCACTCAGTTTGTCAGGCACTCTGTTTCTCGGGTACCCTGCTCTCAGGCAGTCTGTACCTGGGAAACTCTGTTTCTTGTCCACTCTAATTTGCAAACACTCTGTTTCTCTGGCGCGCTGTTTCTCCGGCATGCTGTGTCTGGGGTACTATGTTTCTCTGTTAGTCTGTGTGGCACGGTGTTTCTTCGGTGCTCTGTTTCTCTAGCACTGTTTCTTTTACACTCTATTTCTCTGGGATTGGATTTTTCTGACTCTTTGTTCCGCTGGCATTCTGTTTCTCAGGCAATGTGTTTCTGGGGCAATCTGTCCCTCTGGCACTCTGTTTCTGGGAAACACTGTTTCTCCGGCCCACTGTTTCTCTGGAGCTCTATTTCTGTGGGAATCAGTTAGCCTGGGCTCTCTGATTTGTTGGCACTCTGTTCCTCTAGCTCTCAGTTTCTGGGGCACTCTGTTCCTCTGGCACTGCGTTTCTTTTACATTCTGTTCCTCTGGCATTCTGTTTCTCAGGCACTGTGTTTCTGGGGCACAATGTTTCTCTGGTAGTCTGTTTCTCTGGCACTCTGAGGATTGCTGAGGGAGACAGCAAATGGGTGACCAAAAGACAGAAAAAGAGTAAGAAGGCAGTGCAGGTGTCCCCTGCGGTCATCCCCCTCCGAAACAGGTATACCATTTCGGATACTGTTGGGAGAGATAGCTCACCAGGGGAAGGAAGCAGTTACCAGGATCACGGCACCATGGCGGGCACTGCTGTTCAGAAGGGCGGGAAAAAGATTCGTAGGGCCATAGTCACAGGGGATTCTATTGTGAGGGGAGTAGATAGGTGGTTCTGTGGCCGAAAACAGGACTCCCGGATGGTATGGTGCCTCCCAGGTGCTCGGGTTAGGGATGTCACCGATTGGCTGCAGAGTATTCTAAAAGGGGAGGGTGAACAGCCAGTTGTCTTGGTGCACATAGGCACCAACGATATAAGTAGAAAGCGAGCAGTACCATGTGCTAGCCAGTGTAGAAATGAAAAAATAGGCAGGATGAACACATGGCTTGAGAGATGGTGTAGGAGGGAGGGGTTCAGATTTATTGGACATTGGGACCGGTTCTGGGGAAGGTGGGACTATTACGAAAGGGATGGTCTACATCTGAACCAGACTTAAACCAATGTCTTTGGGGGAGTTTTTGCTACTGCTGTTGGGGAGGTTTTAAACTAATGTGGCAGGGGGCTGGGAACCAGAAGAGGAAACAAGTAGGCAGCGAGTTGGAGACTGGAGACTGTAAGAATTATGAAGATAACATTAATAAACGGAAGAATAGGCAGAGAACGGGTGAGCACAAAAGAACTGGTGGCCTGAAATGCATCTACTTTAATGCAAGGAGTATAGTGTGTAAGGCAGATGAACTTCGGACTTGGATTTGTGCCTGGAAGTATGGCATTATTGCCATCACAGAGACTTGGTTGAAGGAAGGGGCATGATGATTGTCAACTAAATGTTCCAGGATATAGATGCTTCAGACAGGACAGGGAGGCAAGTAAAAGAGGCGGTGGAGTTGCATTGCTGATCAGGGATAATATCACGGCTGTGCCAAAGGAGGACACTATGGAGGTCTTGGCTAGTGAGGCATTATGGGTGGAGATGAGAAATAAAGGTGCAGTTACATTGTTGGGGCTGTATTACAGACCTCCCAACAGGGAGGGTGAGGCAGAAGAACAAATAGGTAAACAGATTATGAATAGATGTAGAGGCAATAGGGGAGTGGTGGTGGGAGATTATAATTTTCCCAACATTGACTGGGATACACTTAGCGTCAGAGGTCTGGATGGAGTAGAATTTGTAAGAAGTGTCCAGGAGAGTTTTCTAGAGGGGTATGTCAATAGTCCGACGAGGGAAGGGACCATATTGGACCTGGTACTGGGGAACGAGCCAGGACAGGTGGTAGAAGTTGCGGTAGGGGATTTCTTTGGGAACAGTGACCACAATTCTGTAAGTTTTAGAATACTCATAGATAAAGATGAGAGTGGTCCGAAGGGAAGAGTACTAAACTGGGCCAAGGCCAATTATATCAAAATTAGGCAGGAGCTGGGAAATGTGGATTGGACACAGCTATTTGAAGGGAAGTCCACATTTGAGATGTGGGATGCTTTCAAAGATAAGTTAACAGTAGTGCAGGATAGGTATGTCCCATTGAAGGCAAAGGAAAGGAAGGGCAAGATTCATGAACCATGGACGACAGGACAAATTGTACGACTAGCCAAGAGGAAAAGGAAAGTGTACACAAGGTCTAGGCAGCTAAGAACAGAACGGGTCCTGGGGGAATATCGGAAGAGTAGGACAAGTCTTAAGCAAGGAATCAAGTGGGCTAAAAGGGGTCATGAAATAGCTTTAGCAAGTAGAATTAAGGAAAATCCCAAAGCATTTTATTCTTATATAAGAAGCAAGCGGGTAACTAGAGAAAGGATTCATCCACTAAAAGGTAATGAAGGAAGGCTGTGTGCTGAATCTGAGAAAATTGGTGAGATTCTGAATGATTACTTTGCACCAGTGTTTACTGAAGAGAGGAACATGATGAATCTTGAGATTAGAGATAGAAGTTTGATTAGTCTGGATCATGTTGGCATAAGGAGGGAAGATGTGTTGGGTATGCTAGACGTTATTAAGGTGGACAAATCCCCAAGCTCGGATGGGATCTGTCCCAGGTTGCTGAGGGAGGCGAGAGAGGAAATAGCTGGGGCCCTGACAGATATCTTTGTGGCATCCTTAAATACAGGTGAGGTGCTGGAGGACTGGAAGGTTGCTCATGTTGTCCCCCTGTACAAGAAGAGTAGAAGGGATATTCCGGGTAATTACAGACCAGTGAGTCTGATGTCAGTGGTGGGGAAGTTCCTGGAGAGGGTACTGAGAGATAGGATCTATTTATATTTGGAAAGGAATGAGCTTATCGGTGCTGGGCAACATGGTTTTGTGCGGGGGAGATCGTGCCTTACCAACTTAATAGAATTCTTCGAGGAAGTGACCAAGTTGATAGATGAAGGAAAGGCTGTTGATGTCATATACAAGGACTTTAGTAAGGCGTTTGATAAGGTTTCCCATTGTAGACTAATGGAGAAAGTGAAGTCACATGGTGTGCAGGATGTTCTAGCTGGGTGGATAAAGAACTGGTTGAGCAACAGGAGACAGAGAGTAGTAGTTGAAGGGAGTTTCTCGAAATGGAGAAAGGTGACCAGTGGTGTTCCACAGGGATCAGTGTTGGGGCCACTGTTGTTTGTGATATACATAAATGATCTAGAAGAGATATGATCAGAAAGTTTGCAGATGACACAAATTTTGGTGGAGTTGCAGGAAGCATAAGGGACTGTCAGAGAATACAGGAGGATATAGGTAGACTAGAGAGTTGGCAGAAAAGTGGCAGATGGCTTTCAATCCAGACAAATGTGAGGTGTTGCATTTAGGCAAGTCTAATTCTAGAACGAATTATACAATGAATGGAAGAGCCTTGGGAAAAGTTGATGTGCAGAGAGATCTGGGAGTGCAGGTCCATTGTACCCTGAAGGTTGCTGCACAGGTGGATAGAGTGGTCAAGAAGGCATATAGTATGCTTGCCTTCACTGGACGGGGTATTGAGTATAAGAGCTAGCAAGTCATGTTAACATTGTATAAGACATTGGTTTGGCCACATTTAGAATACTGTGTACAGTTCTGGGTGCCACATTACCAAAAGGATGTGGACGCTTTGGAGAGGGAGCAGAGAAGGTTTACGAGGATGTTACCTGGTATGAAAGGTGCTAGCTATGAAGAGAGGTTGAGTAGGTTAGGTTTATTTTCACTAGAAAAAAGGAGATTGAGGAGGGATGTGACTGAGGTTTACAAAATCATGAAGAATATAGACAGAGTGGATAGAGACAAGCTTTTTCCCAGGGTGAAGGATTCAATAACGAGAGGTCATGCTTTCAAGGTGAGAGGTGGAAAGTTTAAGGGGAGTTCGTGCGGTAAGTACTTCACACAGAGGGTGGTGGGCATTGGCATCATGTTGCCAACAGAGGTGGTAGAGGCAGGCACAATAGATTCATTTATGATGCATCTCGACAGATGCATGAGTAGGTGGGGAGCAAAGGAATACAAATGCTTAGGAATTGACTGACAGGTTTAGACAGTACATTTGGATCAGCTCAGGCTTGGAGGGCTGAAGGGCCTGTTCTTGGGCTGTAAATTTCCTTTGTTCTCTGGCACTCTGTTTCCCAGGAGATCTGTCCCTGGGGTGCTCTGTTTGCTAGGGCACTCTGATTCAGCGGCATTCTGTTTTTCAGGCACTCTGTTTTTTGGACACTCTGTTTCTCTGGGATTGTGTTTCTGGCGCATTGTGTTTATCTGGCACTCTGTTTCTAGAGCTGTTTCCCTGTGGTTATGTTTCTGGGGCACTGTGTTTGTCTGGCACTCTTTCTCTGCCATTCTGTTTCTGGGGCACTCTGTTTCTCTTGCAGTCTTTTTTTTGGGGCACCCTGTTTCTCTGGCACTCTGTTCCTCAGGCACTCTCTTCCTCAGGCACTCTCTTCCTCGGGCACTCTCTTCCTCAGGCACTCTCTTCCTCAGGCACTCTCTTCCTCGGGCACTCTCTTCCTTGGGCACTCTGTTTCACTTACACTCTGTTTCTCTGGGTCTCTGTTTCTTGGAACCCTGGCACTCTGTTCCACTGGTACTATCTTTCTCTGGCACTCTTTCTCTGGCATCTTGTTTCTCAGGAACTCTGTTTCTCCGGCCCTCTTTTGCTCGGGCACAATATTGGGTCAGTTAAAAGCCCCCTTAACAACTACCCTGTTACTCTCGCTCCTATCGAGAATCATCTTTGCTATCCTTTCCTCTACATCCCTGGAACAATTTGGAGGCCTATAGAAAACTCCCAACAGGGTTACCTCTCCATTCCTGTTTCTAATCTCAGCCCAAACTACCTCAGTGGATGAGTCCTCAAATGTTATCTCAGCTGCTGTAATCCTACCCTTGATTTACACTACCACATCTCCCCCTCTTTCACCATTTTCTCTGATCTTGCTGAAACATCTAAATCCTGGAATCTGCAACAACCATTCCTGTTCCTCTTCCAGCCATGCCTCTGAAATGACCACAACATCGGAATCCCCGGTACCAACCCATGTTGCAAGTTCACCCACCTTATTCCAGATACTCCTGGCATTGAAGTACATACATTTCATACCAACATCACAATTGCCAGTGCCCTCTCGTGACCTTGTAAACCTATCCCTGACCTCACAACCCTCAACCTCCTAAACACTGGAGCTACAATTCAGGTTCCATGCTGCATGAGTTTAACACCGCCCCCCCCACCCCCACAACCACTGCCTCCCACCCCACCCCCAACCCCAACCAAAGACCATTTGCAAATTTCCTCCCCAGAATACTGGTATCCCTCTGGTTCAGGTGAAGACCATCCTGTTTGTAGAGGTCCCACCTTCATCAGAAAGATCCCCAAGTGTCCTGGGTTGGAGATTTGCTTTTGTTGATCAGGAGGGTTTAAACTAGTTTGGCAGTGGGGTGGGAACCAGAGCTACATATCTGACATGGGGTAGTTAGATATGGGGAAGTGACAGGATGTTGTGAATCTATTGGGAAGGTTTTTCATGTGATGGAACAAAGGGATTGGTTAAAGTGTGTCTGCTTTAATACAAGGAGCGTCAGAAATAAGAGTGATGAAGTTAGAGCATGGATAGGACTTGGGACTATGTTGTGGCCATAGCGGAGAGGTGGGTTTCACTGGGGCAGGAATGGTTGGTAGATGTTCCAGGGTTTAGAACATTTAAGATGAACAGGGAGAGTGGAAAATGAGAAGGGGGTGTAGCATTGCTAATCAGAGAGTGCATCACAGCTACAGAAATGAAGATTGTTGAGGAAGGTTTGTCTACTGAGTCAGTATGGGTGGAAGTTAGGAACAGCAAGGGAATAGCCACCTCACTGGGGGCTTTCTACAGACCGCCTAATAGCAGTAGGGAGATTGAAGAACTCAAAGGCAGGCAGATTTTAGAAAATGCAGATGTAGCAGGGTTGTTGTTATGGGTGACTTCAACTTTCCCAATATTGACTGGAACCTCCTTAGTGCAGATGGTTTGGATGGAGCCGTTTTTGTCAGGTGTGTTCAGGAGGGTTTCCTTACTCAGTATGTAGACAGACCGACAAGGGGAGAGGCCATTTTGGATTTGGTGCTCACAACGAGCCAGGACAGGTGTCAGATCTCACGGTGGGAGAACACTTTGGTGACAGTGACCATAACTGCCTCACATTTACCATAGCCTTGGAGAGGGAAAGGAGCAGTCACCAAAGGAAGATATTTAACTGGAGAAAATGAAATTATGATGCTATCAGACAGGAATTGGGAAGTACAGATTGGGAGCAATTGTTCCACATAAAGGGCACAGCAGACATGTGGAGACTGTTTAAGGAGCAGTTCTTGCGAGTGATGCACAAATTTGTTCCTCTGAGAGGCAAGAATGGGTAAGGTTAAGGAGCCTTGGATGATGAGAACATAGGAGCCTCTCGTCAAAAGGAAGAAGGCAGCTTATGTGATGTGGAGGAAGCAAGCATCTAGCAGAGCTTTAGAGGATTACAGGCTTACTAGAAAGGAGCTCAAAAATGGACTGAGGAGAGCCAGGAAGAGGCACAAAAAAAGGTTTGGCAGGAAGGATTAGGGAGAACCCAAAGGCTTTTACTCATACGTGAGGAATAAGAGAATGAGCAGGGATGAGGTAGGGCTGGTCAGGGGTAGCATAGGGAACTTGTGCGTGGAGTCTAAGCAGATAGAGGAAGCCCGAAATGAGTTTTTTGCTTTGGTTTTCACTAAGGAAAGGGACCTTGTTGCGAATGAGAACTTTAATCACTGTTGTTTTATAAAAAGTTACAGGGTGAAGTGCTCCTTTTGATTTAGCTCTTAGAGTGGGGTCAATCTTTGCTCCATAAAAGGTGTCTCTGCTATTTGGTGAAAGATGGTGGAGGTGATCAATCCTTCCTTTTCTCTCAATAGTGAGTACTTCTGTTCTTTCCGCCAAGCAAGCTCTATAAGAATTTAGGACATAAGGGGTAAGAGGAGCCGGGGGCAGGACAGAGCCTGGGCAGGGAAAAAAAAAGAGGCCAATTCACTTACTCCAGGTGCCAGAGAGAGGGAGACACCATCCAGTAGATGAGGAAATGCAGGGATCGGATCCAGTGTTATTGAAATGATACCACACAAAAAAACGCAAGTCCATTGGTTAGTAGATTAGATTAGATTAGATTAGACTTACAGTGTGGAAACAGGCCCTTCGGCCCAACAAGTCCACACCGACCCGCCGAAGCGCAACCCACCCATACCCCTACATTTACCCCTTACCTAACACTACGGGCAATTTAGCTTGGCCAATTCACCTGACCCGCACATCTTTGGACTGTGGGAGGAAACCGGAGCACCCGGAGGAAACCCACGCAGACACGGGGAGAACGTGCAAACTCCACACAGTCAGTCGCCTGAGTCGGGAATTGAACCCGGGTCTACAGGCGCTGTGAGGCAGCAGTGCTAACCACTGTGCCACCGTGCCGCCCACATCTAATCATCTAGTACATAACATCTAATTTGAATATCTAACCTAAATTTCTTTCAGGCTGTAGGCAAATTGAAGAAATATTTTACATATTAAAAAGTAAAGGTCAGCAGGAAATATAAAACGTAATGTTAAAGATAATTAAATAATTTGGAAATGCAGCGCCAAGGAATATGTTGTCTCTGCATGATATTGGAGCTAATGGACCCACTGTGGTTTATACTGATTGCATCTGTTGCTTGAGGAACTCCAATTCAGTTGATAGACTGATTCTGAGCTTAGAACACTGCAATACTTCAGGGTGGGGGAGAGTTACCTGGATGTTGTGTTCCAGAAGGGAGTCGCAGCAAGGTTCAGTGCTTCAAATTTGGCCGGTGATCAGGGTCAGGGACAGGAGGTATGTGTCTTCTTTCGCTTGGTTCCAAGGTAAGGGAAATCTGGAACTGGCATGAAAGAATGTTGGAGTGGGGTGGGGTGGATTTACCTATTGTTGTCCATGTGGGGACCAACAACATCGTTAAGAGTAGGAAATAGATTCTGTTTTGAGAATGGCAAGAATTAGCAACAAGATTACTGACCATGACTTCAAGGGATTAATCTCTGGATTATTCCTGGAGCCATATGCAAATTGGTACAGAAATTAGAAAAGCAAAGTAAACAAGGGGCTAAAGGAGTTGTGCAGGAAATAAACGTTCTATTTCATTAGCCACATTTCTCCACATTTAAAAATGAAACCATTGACGGTTTGGAAGGTGCTGTCTAATAGAGGGACTTTTTGCTGATTAGCAGCAGATCCAACTCCTGCAATCACCTGTGAATTCACTCATATTTCTGCCAATGTGATGACTGAGTGAATCTTTTCCCACACTCAACCGATGAATGGCCTCCCCCCAATATGCACTCACTGGTGTTTCTGTAGGCCAGTTAAATTTCTGAATCTTTTCACACAAATGGAGTATTTGGATGGTCTCTCTCCAGTATGAATTTGCTCATGTTTCCATAGCTGTGATGATTGAATGAATTCCTTTCCACAATCAGAGCAGGTAAATGGCCTCTACCCAGTGTGGGCTGGTTGATGTGAATAGAGTTTCAAAAAACTGAGTGAATAACTTCCCATATTCTGAGCAAGTGGGCAGGTTTATCCCCAGTATGAACTTGCTAGTGTCTCAACGGGGTGAAATATTCACTGAAATTCTTCTTCACACCCTGTAACAGGTGAACAGACTCTCCCAAGTGGCAGCACACTGGTGTTCCCATAGTTCAGACAAGACAGGGAATTCCTTCGCACATTCAGAGCAGATGAATAGCCTTTCCTTGTTGTGACCACGCCGATGAAATTCCATTGTTGATAGGAATTGATTGAATCCCTTCCCACGGTCTCACATTTCCACTGTTGCTCCATATTATGGGTGTCATTACCTCTGACAGTTCAAAAACCAGGTGAAGCCCCATGCACACAGTATGGTGTATCACTGCTGTGAATGGTGCAATGCTTTTTCAGGCTTGTCGATCATTAAAGTTTTTTTTCCACAGTCAGTTACCTGGAAAACTCTTAGTTGGGGGGTGGGACAGTGTGTCTCAGTGCCTTTTCAGTTGAATCATGTTTAAAACTTTTTTACACAGATAGAACAAACTGACATTTCTCCACCTATAAAGTTCAAGTGCCAATTAATTTAGTCACTATCCACACGATTGTGAAATTTCTATTTGCAAACCTTCACCTTCTAGCATGCTGTAAAAGGAAATTTCAAACAGAAGTAAAGATTATACATTCAGAACACATAATTGTAGTTTGTCTAGTTTTTATTTTCCTTGCTCTTCCCCCAAATCTGTAACCTTCCACTCCACAGTCTCTCCCACTATTACCACGCTGCTGCCCTAATTTACACCTTCCCCATTCTCCTGAAGGTGCTGAAAAACAGATTCATGGCCACCACTCCCTGAATTCACAGCATTTGCATCTTTTCTGGGTTCACTCCCTTTCCCTTCCATTATAACGAGTCAATAACGTAACAGCAGAATGAAAAAAACAGGAAGATAGAAGAAAGAATTTTGCTCACAGATGCTGGACAGAGGAGAAGCATTCAGTCTGGGTGAATACTTCCATTCCTTCGTTGTTTCTGATTGATCAATTATGACGATTTGGGGAGAAACTTGGACACACCTGGGCATGGTGACACCTTGTCCACCCCTCAATAAAACAATAAAAACAATGGATGCCTTTGTTTTCCAGCCAGTCACAACGTGGTTTGGAGATAGGAAGGATGGCAGGTGCTCGAAGCCAGAGTCAATAGATGCAAAACTGCAATAGCACCGCAGGTCAGATAGCATCCGAGGAACAGGCAAACCAACGTTTGAACTAAAACCCTTTGTGCAGACTGGGGAGAGTGAGGGGAGCCCATAATTAAAAGGGGGCGTGGAGTTGGGGGAATGTGGTAGGTCGATACAGTTAGAAGGTTATTGTGATTGGTGAGTAGGAAGATAGCAAGGTTAGGTCAGGTCAGGGAGTTGAAGAGGAGAGGGAGGGCAGGACAAGGGATAGGGCTTTGGGTGGAGGAATTTTGAAGCTGGTGGAGTCAATACTGAGGCCACTGGGCTGTAAGTGATCGAGGTGAAATATCAGGTGTTGATCCTCCAGTGTTTGTTTGGCTTCACTCTGACAGTCCCTCCACCTTCCCCAGTACTTATCACTATCACACCTACCCTTCCCCCAGCTCCACTCCTTCCGTCTATATATATCTGGGCTACCCCCCAACCCCAGTCCTGATGAAGGGTTTTAGCTCTAAACATTGTTAATTTTTGGCTCCTCGGATACTGTCTGATCTGCTGTGTTTTTCCAGCTTCACAATCACATTGTGAAATGTTTTCTGCTGCCAGCTACTCCATGCACATGCTGTTGTTACAACACGGGCTAAACTCTCCTGCTTAAGTTAAAATCAGCAACACAGAAAAGATTTATCCTGTGCAGTAATCTGTGAAAATTTGAGCGGCCAAGAACTATGTAAAGTAAAAATTAGCAACTTTATTTCTTAAAGTATAACAGAGAATAATTAACTAACCACGATTTACATTTTTTCTCTAACCTATCTTTTACCTTTCCTTCTACAATACTAGTCCAATTAAACTTCCAATTAAGATTTACAAAGCAACATTTCTTATCTCAAAACCAGGCAGCTTTCGTTCTTCTATTCGGATCTTCCTGTGTCTTCTTTTCTTTTTCTTAGGAATTTCTTCATCACAGGTTACTGATCAAAAAGGTACCTTTTTACGAGCGTTATTTTTCAGGCAGTCTGTTTACATGTTGGGCTTGTCAGTTCTCCTCTCAACTGTTCAATTTTCTCCCGGTCTTCTACTCCAGAGCATTGGATTATGTCATTGGCTTTTAAGATTGTCAATATACTCAATTCAAACTCGATTAGAAATTGGTATTTTTTTATCAGGGTATAATTGAAACTGATTGACTGGATCTAAAATTTTTTTGTCTCCAGGCAACAACCTACTCAAGTTGTTCAACCCAGTGTTACATACATTGTTGCCTTATTGAGAACATTTGGTGCTGTGTCCAGAAGTTTTCTGCTTTTAACTCTCAAAGGTACGCCCACATCTTCGTAACACCTCCCCCCTTAAGAAAAACTGAACCCTCATAATGAAAAAATGGCTTTTTTTTGTACATTACCCTAACATACCGATAACTTTAAGTTCATCTCAACCTCTTCGTACATCTAAACTCTGTTAAATCCGCGATAATGTCTGCGGTTACATTCTTCTGACCCGCAATATGTATGATTTTTAAATTAAAAGTTTGCAACATAAGGCTCCAAAGAAATAATTTCATATTCTTGTCTTTAAAATGTTCTAAGAATGTAAGCTGATTGTGGTCAGTGTACACAATTGTCACCGCTCATTATTCATGACGTACACATTAAAATGCTGTAAGGTCGGTACCAAACTCAATAGTTCCTTTTCGATTGTGAAGTATTTCCTCTGGTGGATATTGATCTTCTTTGAAAAGTAACCAACTGGCAGTTCAATCCCACCCTCATCTTCCTGTAGGAGTACAGCTCCAACTCCAATGTCACGAGCATCGATGGTGACTTTAAAAGGTTTTGAAAAGTTTGGTGTAACTAACACTGGTTTGGTGGTTAATATAGATTTCAAATGGTCAAATGCCTCCTGCCATTGTTCTGTCCACCAAAACTTTGTGTTCTTCTTTAGCAAATCGGTTAACGGTACCATTACATTGCTGAAGTTTAGAACAAACTTCCAGTAGAATTCACTGATTCCTAAGAATCGAAGTACCTCTTCCTTCAATGTTGGTCATGGAAATTCCTCAATAGCCTTCGCCTTTGCATTCCATGAGGTTAATCTTGATATGGGTGATGTAATTTCTGCAGTTTAACTAAGGGTTAATAAGTAAGGGCGAACTGTGAGACTGAATGTAAGTTAGCCTGGAAACAGGGAGAAACTGTTATGTCAAAAACATGGCAGTTTGTAACCTTGAATGAAACTGACGTAAGCTGTTAATTAAAACTAGGCTGCTATGAAGCTAGGTAACCTTGGCAATAATACAATAGAAGCTCTTAAAATATTAGAAACATACAGATAACCAAGGCCTGGGATAGAGAAGCGAGAAATGCTTTAGTCAATAGAATTGTTAAAAATAATGTAATGTTTAAGAAACAGGTGGCCATGATACAATAGAAGCTCTCAGAATATTAGAAACATACAGATAATCAAAGAGTTGGCAGAGAGAAGCGTGAAATGTTTTAACCAATGGAATTGTTACTATCCTTTTCAGATGTAAAAATAATGTATAAATATCAGTGCTGTAAAATCTTCCGTCGCGATTCTTCCGAAGCTCTTTTTTTTTTGGAAGCCGCCCAAACTTGCAAGTTTGAAATAAACATCCGTTGCTCATTTGTGTGTCTCGCAGCATTTTGATTTGCCACGGGAAAAGCGGTAGTCGGAGGGGATGAGGGCTGGTGCTGTCAGCTTGGAGTTCGCCTCCTAGGACGGGACCTTGTGGACAGTCTCCCTTGAAGTCAAGGGTTAAAGGACAGTCCGCGGTCGGCAGAGTGTGGAGGCAGAACTCGGTTGATCTGAACCATAGCCCTAGTGTAGAATAGTTAGCCGAGTGTCAGGGACTATTCTCCGGAGATTTAGAATACCTAGACAGAATTCACTTATAACAATCTTCCATGACCAATGTTATGTCCCAAGAACATCACTCTGCTTTTGCAAATTCCACTTTATTTAAGTTTATCATCAGTTTTGCTTCTCGTAGTTGTTTAAAGAGCTCTGCCTACTGTACCATGTGATCTTTTCATGACACACTAAAGATCACCATATCATCCAGATAGACTGCAGTTTGTTAACCCCACTACAACTCTGTACATGAGTCTTTGGAATGTGGCGGGCGTGTTCTTCATTCCAAAGGGCATCACTTTAGCGAAATAGATGGTGACACCTTGCAAAATGTCCATATTACCGAGGAGTAAGTGCTGGATGTCTTGAAATGCATAAAGGTGGATAAATCCCCAGGACCTGATCAGATGTACCCTAGAACTCTGTGGGAAGCTGGGGAAGTGATTGTTGGGCCTCTTGCTGAGATATTTGTATCAGTGATAGTCACAGGTGAGGTGTCAGAAGCCTGGAGGTTGGTTCACATGGTGCCACTGTTTAAGAACGGTAGTAAGGACAAGCCAGGGAAGTATAGACCAGTGAACCTGACGTCGGTGGTGGGCAAGTTGATGGAGAGAATCTTGAGGGTCAGGATGTACATGTATTTGGAAAGGCAAGGATTGATTAGGGATAGTCAACATGTCTCACAAAATTGATTGAGTTTTTTGAAGAAGTAACAGAGGATTAATGAGGGCAGAGTGGTAGATGTGATCTATATGGACTTCAGTAAGGCATTCGACAAGGTTCCCCATTGGAGACTGGTTAGCAAGGTTAGATCTCATGGAATACAGGGAGAACTAGCCATTTGGATACAGAACTGGCTCAAAGGTAGAAGACAGAGGGTGGTGGTGGAGGGTTGTTTTTCAGACTGGAGGCCTGTGACCAGTGGACTGCCACAAGGATCGGTGCTGGGTCCTCTACTTTTTGTCATTTACATAAATGATTTGGACGTGAGCATAAGAGGTACAGTTAGTAAGTTTGCAGATGACACCAAAATTGGAGGTGCAGTGGACAGTGAAGAAGGTTACCTCAGATTAAAACAGGATCTGGACCAGATGGTCCAATGGGCTGAGAAGTGGCAGATGACGTTTAATTCAGATAAATGCGAGGTGCTGCATTTTGGGAAAGCAAATCTTAGTAGGATTTATACACTTAATGGTAAGGTCCTAGGGAGTGTTGCTGAACAAAGACACTTTGGAGTGCAAGTTCTTAGCTCCTTGAAAGTGGAGTTGCGGGTAGATAGGATAGCGAAGAAGGCGTTTGGTATGCTTTCTTTTATCGGTCAGAGTATTGAGTAAAGGAGTTGGGAGGTCATGTTGCAGCTGTGCAGGACATTGGTTAGACCACTGTTGGAATATTGCATGCAATTCTGATCTCCTTCCTCTTGTGGCTTGGAAAAGTAGGCTTCAAGGGAAGGGTGCAATCGATATGTGGAGCTTGCTCAAGGAGCAGCTATTGAGTGTCCTTGATAAGTATGTACCTGTCAGGCAGGGAGGAAAGAGTCGTGTGAGGGAGCCGTGGTTTAATAAGGAATTGGAATCCCTTGTTAAAGGAAAGAGGGTGGCCTATGTAAAGAAGAGGCGTGAACGTTCAATTGGGGCGATTGAGAGTTATAAGGTAACCAGGAAGGATCTAAAGAGAGAGCTAAGAGCAGCAAGGAGGGGAAATGAAAAGTCCTTGGTTGATGGGATTAGGGAAAACCCAAAGGCTTTCTATAGGTATGTCAAGAATAAAAGGATGACTAGGGTAGGAATAGGTCCCATCAAGGATAGTAGTGGGAAGTTGCATGTGGAGGCTGAAGAAATTGGGGAGACACTGAATGAATACTTTTTATCAGTATTCACTCAGGAACAGGACATTGTTGCCGATGTGAATATTGAGTCATAATTAATTAGAATGGATGGCTTTGAGATATGTAGGGAAGAGGTGTTGGAAATTCTGGAAAGGGTGAATGTAGGTTACCTCCCCTAACCCTAACCCTAACCCTAACCCTTAACCCTAACCCTAACCCTAACCCTTGCCCTAACCCTAACCCTATCGCACGGACAGCCCTAGCCCTAGCCCTAGCCCTAGCCCGTGTTTGTATCTCAATGTGCGCGTTGTATGTATCTCTACACCTGTGTGTCTCTCTGTGCCTGTGTCATTGTGCAGTGAGGACTCTATTGTTTTGGGAGTGAAGCCACTGGAATGGGATCAACTTCCTCACCACTTTCTCTTTTTGTGTTTAGAATGATGCAATAGTCGTATTGGCTTGTGCCACCATATGAATGTCTCCGTATGTTTGTATGTTTGTGTCTATCTCTGGCCACAATGGCACTCACTGGAGGGAGGTTTGAAAGAATGAATGAATAAGTGATGAATCAAAGGTTCAGAGGTGCTCTTGCTCCTTCTTGTGTTTAAGGAGATAGAATCCTACCATCTAGTGGACTTGCCACGCCACTACACAACCAGCAGTTTTTTGGGGGATAAAGCATCACAGCTTGCGAATCTTTAAGGTTGCACAGTTATTTCTTTCTTCAAGCAGTGTCAAAGACAGATTAATTTTGTCCGATTGATGTTTCCCCAAGATATGAGCAGAAGGAGACAAAAATGGGAGGAGAGAGAGTGAGAGTGCAAGAGTAGGATAGAGATATGGAGGGAGGAGTGGCCAAAGTAAGAGATAAATTATGTTGAGGCCAGGTCGGGGTGAGTGACACAGGGGTGAAATCAAGGACAAAGTGACTTGAACCTAACTCCTGAGTTCGGTCCTGGACCCCTCTCCTTCCCAGGTGACTAGCAAATGGAACAGGGTCAGGGTCTCTCTATCTCAACTTCTTCAATACAAAGAAAAACAAAATATAGTTCTCTCCGATGTGTGGCGCTTTCTAATGAACATTGCTATTATTTATAAATTGAAGTTGCAAATGCAGTCAGTGGAATGGCACCTTTTTTCACTGGCCCCTGAGTCGAGAGAAACATTGAAATATCACCTTGTGGGACTAGCACTATGCTCCTGCCTGAAACGTCGATTTTCCTGCTCCTCAAATATTACCTGACCTGCTGTGCTTTTCCAGCACCACTCTAATTTCAGCCCTATGCACAGTCTGTCACCAGAGCGACCAGGTTGCTTCATTGCCGAAAAATGAAACTGAAGTGAGATGAACCTGGAAGGAGTGACATATGAGTTAATTTGATTGATTAATGAATTCGAGTAAAGGGATATTTCAGTACATCATTCAGCTGCTGTCTGAACTTAGTCTGGGTCACAGCATAAATTGTGGTGTTAGTGCAGCAACTCAGGAGCTGCAGCATGAAGCCCAATTGCATCACAAAGGAATCTAGAAACACAGACTTATAGCCTAAATACTGCATTCGATACCATATGGAATACAACATTAACAATGACCATAACAGGATGAAATTGGCAGAGACCAAAAATAGTAAAATGATGGATTTCTTTCTATTTTGTATTTCAATGTCACACTGAACATCCCCATTGGTATGAGCCTGGAGTCTCCTGCGGGCTCTGCTGGTCACTAAGATGTGTCGGACGGTGAAAACATTGAGCAGCAGAATTAAGAGAAATGGGAGAGCCGGATTTAGAATGTAGTGTACGAACTCGATTGTGCCCCAGACACGTGATAATCGAACGTTGTTTCTTACATAACAAAACCAGGGGAAGTTCCAAAGCCAATAAAAGCCTGTGAGCATAAAATACCAGAAAATGTTCTTTGAACAGCTCAGCACAGTCACTATTCCCAAAACCATAGCCGCTGTTTTCTTACTGCAATATTTACTTCTCAGCTTCTGGCAACAAATGGCCACAAACCGATCAAATGTGAAAGTGACGGTGAACCAGACAGAACAGTCAGTGGCTGCATAAAGCAGGACGGCGTGGATATTACACACACGGATGGCCTTCAAGAAATAAAAGTGTTCCCGATAAACTATCGGAATGTGTCTCAATGTGAGGTCGAGGATAATGACCAGAAGATCCACCACTGCCATGGCCACAAGGTAACGTGTGACACATGGAGACAATCCACAATCTTTATAAAGCAGGATGAAGATTGTCACTATGTTAACTGTGAGGAAGGAAAATAAACAAATTATATATCAGCCTGGAGGCAAAATTAGTAGTTTGATTCAGGACAGGGTGAGAGTCTCAAATGTGTCACTGTATTCAGAGATTTATTGAAATAATTGAAACTGAAATAACAAATGGGAAAGTCTGAATTACTTTACAAAAATGTGACGTAAACCACAGGAACCACTTCCTTCACAAACACACATACATAAGGACAGATGGTTTCAAGAACATTGCCACACACTCGATTACTCTAAAACAGACACAGGCCACTTTTTTTCCGTTCCAAATACAGAAGGTGAAAACATTGCCGTCCTGAAGGATTCTCTCCTAGTTAATTGAAGACAAATGGAGTTTGGAAATTTCTGTCTTTTAGTCTAAGTCGTGGCCGGTACTCTGTAGTGAAGAGAAAATGCCTTCACCCCTTTAAATGCCTGAGGGAACATAGAAACATTGTCTCCTTCACCCTGGAACGGGATCTTTTCACTCAGAATCTTTCTTTAGTTCAATTAACTGAAGTCCGACCATTCACAAATAGTATAAGAAACAGAATGTTCTGAGCAACGTTGGTTATAGAATGTTCCAGGGAATGTCAGCTATGGACCGTTCCAGAGAATGTTGTTTATAGAATATTCTGGGGAATGTCGGTTATATAATGTTCCGGGGAATGTTGGTTATGAAATGTTCTGGAAAATGTTGGTTGTAGAATGATCCTGGGAATGTCGGGTTAGAAAATGATAAAGTCTTAATGATCCATATATTACAAAGACACGTCTGTCCATCAAGTTTGGTGAGATCCACTCAGCCTCACAGTGGAAAACTGTCACCAAACTTGACTCAACTGGCGCTTTGTAGACACAAAAATGTAAGCTTCAGCCAGTACTTTGATCATTTAAATAAAATCATCTTTCGAGATGATACTGATGCCATTCTTTATTAGGACATCTCTCCCATATGTTTTACATTTTTGTTCAACATTCCCAGCTTTACAATTTCCTGGAAATTCAGTTCCCAATATCGGTAATCCTGTAGCCATGTCTCACTAATACCATTAAATCCTATCCATTTATCTTAATGTTTATATAGAATTCCATAATTTTCTTTGAGAATACAACTCACATTCAGCGAAAATACCATTCATTCAGTTTTTTAAGCTGATATTCCCTGCTCTATCATCACATTTATTTCTCATTTTGACTGCTCCAGAAACAGTCTGACATCACCATCCATGCTGAATCAGACCTGATTGGTGATGTCTCATGAAGCACCATTGAAATTCCTGCTTATATCCTCTCCCACCGGCAGGAAGGATAGTCAACATGGCTTTGTGTGTAGGAAGTCATGTCTCAAAAACTTGATTGGGTTTTTTGAGCAAGTAACAAAGAGGATTGATGAGGGAAGAGCGGTAGATGTGATCTATATGGACTTCAGTAAGGCATTCGACAAGGTTCCCATGAGAGACTGATTAGCAAGGTTAGATCTCACGGAATACAGGGAGAACTAGCCATTTGATTACAGAACTGGCTCAAAGGTAGAAGACAGAGGGTGGTGGTGGAGGGTTGTTTTTCAGACTGGAGGCCTGTGACCAGTGGAGTGCCACAAGGATCGGTGCTGGGTCCTTGACTTTTTGTCATTGACAAAAATGATTTGAATGCGAGCATAAGAGGTACAGTTAGTAAGTTTGCAGATGACACCAAAATTGGAGTGTAGTGGACAACGAAGAGGTTTACCTCAGATTACAACAGGATCTGGACCAGATGGGCCAATGGGCTGAGAAGTGGCAGATGGAGTTTAATTCAGATAAATGCGAGGTGCTGCATTTTGGGAAAGCAAATCTTAGCAGGACTTATCCACTTAATGGTAAGGTCCTAGGGAGTGTTGCTGAACAAAGAGACCTTGGAATGCAGGTTCATAGCTCCTTGAAAGTGAAGTCACAGGTAGATAGGATAGTGAAGAAGGCATTTGGTATGCTTTCCTTTATTAGTCAGAGTATTGAGTATAGGAGTTAAGAGGTCATGTTGCAGCTGTACAGGATATTGGTTAGGCCACTGTAGGAATATTACATGCAATTCTAGTCTCGTTCCTATTGGAAAGATGTTGTGACACTTGAAAGGGTTCGGAAAAGATTTACAAAGATTTTGCCAAAGATAGGGTGAATAGCCAAAGTGTTTTTCCTGGAGTCAGGGAGTCCAGAACTAGAGGGCATAGGTTTAGGCTGAGAGGAGAAAGATATGAAAGAGACCTAAGGAACAACTTTTTCATGCTGAGGGTGGTACGTGTATGGAATGAGCTGCCAGAGGAAGTGGTGGAGGCTGGTACAATTGCAACATTTAAGAGGAATTTGGATGGGTATATGAATAGGAAGGGTTTGGAGGGATATGGGCTGGGTGCTGGCAGGTGGGACTAGATTGGGTTGGGATATCTGGTCGGCATGGACGAGTTGGAATGAAGGGTCTGTTTCCATGCTGTACATCTCTGTGATTCTATGATTCAATGACAGATCTGCCAGTGCTATACAGTCAGGAAAGGAGTTACTGGAGTTCCACAAAATTGATTCCAGAACACAGCAAATAGACAATAGGTGCAGGAGTAAGCCATTCGGCCCTTCGAGCCAGCACCACCATTCATTATGATCATGGCTGATCATCCACAATCAGTATCCTGTTCCTGCCTTATCCCCATTAACCTTGATTCCACCATCTTTAAGAGCTCTGTCCATCTCTTTCTTGAAAGTATCCAGAGACTTGGCCTCCATTGCCTTCTGGGGCAGGGCATTCCATATATCCATCACTCTCTGGGTGAAGAAGTTTCTCCTCAACTCTGTTCTAAGTGGCCTAACCCTTTTTTTAAAAACTGTGTCCTCCGGTTCTGGACTCACCCGTCAGTGGAAACATGCTTCCAGAGTGTCCAATTGTTTAATAATCTTATACGTTTCAATCAAATCCCCTCTCCTCCTTATAAACTGAAGTGTACATAAGCCCAGTCGCTCCAATCTTTCAACACATGATAGTCCTGCCATTCGGGGAATAGACCTCGTGAATTAACACTGCACTCCCTCAATAGCCAGAATGTCCTTCCTCAAATTTGTAGGCCAAAACTGCACACAATACTCCAGGTGCAGTCTCACCAGGGCCCTGCAAAGCTGCAGAAGGACCTCTTTGCTCCTACATGCAATTCCTCTTGTTATGAAGGCTAGCATGCTATTAGCTTTCTTCACTGCCTGCTGTATCTGCATGCTTGCTTTCATTGACTGATATACAAGAACATACAGACCTCATTGTACTTCCCCTTTACCTAACTTGACTCCATTTAGATAGTAATCTGCTTTCCTGTTCTTGCCACCAAAGTGGATAACCATACATTTATCCACATTAAAGTGCATCTGCCATACATTCGTCCACTCACCTAGCCTGTCCAGGTCACCCTGTATTCTCATAACATCCTCCTCACATTTCACCCTGCCACCCAGCTTTGTGTCATCAGCAAATTTGCTAATATTACTTCATCTATATCATTGATGTACATTGGAAACAGCTGCAGTCCCAGCACTGAACCTTGTGGTACCCCACTGGTCACCGCCTGCCATTCTGAAAGGGACCTGTTTATCACTACTCTTTGTTTCCTGTCAGCCACTCAATTTTCAATCCAAGTCAATATTTTGCCCCCAGTACCATGTGCCCTAATTTTCTCCTCGTATTGCCTATTTAGTTATCCTCTGTTGCTCTTTAGAAGTTTCCCAGTCCTCTGGATTCCCGCTCATTTTTGCTATGTTATACTTCTCTTTTAACATTATATAGTCCTTAACTTCCCTCATCAGCCGCACCTCAGGAAGGACATACTGGCACTGGAGATTCCAGTGTCCAGCGGAGATTCACACGGATGATCCCTGGAATGGTTGGTCTAACATACAAGGAATGGCTGAGAATCCTGGGATTGTATTCATTGGAATTTAGAAGATTAAGGGGAGACTTAAGAGAAACTTACAAGATAATACATGGCATGGAAAGGGTGGACGCTAGGAAATTGTTTCTGTTAGGCGAGGAGACTAGGACCCGTGGACACAGCCTTAGAATTAGAGGGGGTCAATTCAGAACAGAAATGCGGAGACATTTCTTCAGCCAGAGAGTGGTGGGCCTGTGGAATTCATTACCACGGAGTGCAGTGGAGGCTGGGACGCTAAATGTCTTCAAGGCAGAGATTGATAGATTCTTGATGTCATGAGGAATTAAGGGCTACGGGGAGAATGCGGGTAAGTGGAGTTCAAAAGCCCATCAACCATGATTGAATGGCGGAGTGGACTCGATGGGCCGAATGGCCTTACTTCCACTCCTATGTCTTATGGTCTTATGGAGGAAAACAAGGAGGGGCGTCAGCACCTCGAAATGATACATAGCAGCAAGAAGTCTCCATAAGTCCTCAAGCCACTCACACAACAATAGAAGGGGGACATTCAGACCTTGAGCAGCTTGGTTAGGAAAAGCAGTAGGACGTTCAGGTCAGCAAGACTATAATGTTACAACACTAGGAACACATCAATTTTGTACACAACAAGCAAAATGAATCATTTCAGCCACCCATGCCTCT
Organism: Hemiscyllium ocellatum; assembly: GCF_020745735.1. Lineage (NCBI taxonomy): Eukaryota > Metazoa > Chordata > Chondrichthyes > Orectolobiformes > Hemiscylliidae > Hemiscyllium > Hemiscyllium ocellatum. The sequence continues at coordinate 24,696 of NC_083426.1, read as the reverse complement.
TATACAGCGATCAAAAAAGATCTTTTAAAGCCTTGATGTACCCAATAACAAGAATCAGAACATTGAATAAAGGCATTAACATATCAGCTGAAATGGTTCGTTATATCAAATTCTGAATCTGCCTAACAGAACTAGCCCAGCAGCCATAAACTTGGACAAGACAGTAGTGCAGGACTGGGAGCCTGCAGGATACATCAGTATATTGCTCAGTAAACTGGACGATTTGCCCAGCATGGAGAGTATTGGAAACATTTGCCAGTAATTGAACATGGGACGTTGAACAGACAGCACAGTACAGGCCCTTCAGCCCACGACGTTATACCAAGCATTTATCTTAATCTAAGATCAACCTAACCTACACATCCCTCAATTTACTGCCGTCCATGGGTTTGTCCAGCAGTCACTTAAATATCCCTAATGTCTCTGACAAACTTTTTTGAGACTATACTTACACTTGATTACTGCCTCACATGGGGAATTTGCAGCCCATGCTGTGAGTGACAGTAAATAGAGCTCTCAGCAATTAATGTCCCGATGTCGCCATTTCCCCAGAAACAGGTGTGTGTGTGTGTTGGGGGGGGGGGGGGGGGGTTTAGGTGTGAAAATCATTGTTTGTGAGGGAACACAAATGAACAAAATCAATTTAAAAATGAAAACTGGAAGGGGTTTGCGCAATTGATGGAAGGAGGCTGCGGGACATTTTATGGACAGATGTGGCGATGTTCTTGATAATATTAAATAAACGCATTGTCAGCTCCAATAACAATATAGAGCAGTGAGCACAAGCATGACAGATTGATGGGAGTTTGGTGTGAGTTCGGAAATAAGCTGTGGAGTATCGACTCAGATTTACTTCTGCAGGTTTGAAGCTGGAAGTGTGGGCAGCAGATTATTGACATCATTAAGATGGTATTTCATAGCTGAAGGTTCAAATAACAGATGGAATGAGCCAATAAAGTGTATTCTGGAGGTGTTAGCAGTTAAAATTAACAACGGTCAGGGTTTGGTGTTAGAAATCAACTCATGGCCAATGAGATCACCACAGTTGTGACTCATCTGTTTCAGCTTCAGATAGTGGCCAGAGATGAGTTGGAAGCAGAGGAAGGAAATGGAGTTTGTAATCAAGAAAATACTGTGACCTCCATGCTCCCAATATTGAAATAACATGGACAGTGATACAATGAATCGTGGTTCACAGCTGAAACTGGGTACATGATTTATAGAAATAATAACTGGACAGTGAGACTTACCAGGCATACCAACGATAGCCAGGATAGGATAATAAAAATATTGAATAATGTAAAGCACATACAGGATCTTCAATGATAACGACAACTGTTCATAATATTTAGAAAGATACCAAATATCCCCGAGTAACCTCCTGTCCATTGTTGTGAAATTCCAATCTAATGTTCTCAGATTCTGATCCATTGTGGGAACATTCCAGTCTAATGTTCTCAGATTCTAATCTCTCCTCTCTGTCTCTCTGGAGCTGCTGATCCTTGTTAGTGCAACAGGTAATGATCCCATTCCTACTTTGGGATAACATATTGAACAGAGACAATTTATCTTAGAAGATGGAAATCCTCCATTGGGATAAGTAGAATCTATGGAGACAGGCATTAATCACAGTCACTGAACAAACAGGTTCAGTTGGTGGGCGGCACGGTGGCACAGTGGTTAGCACTGCTGCCTCACAGCGCCAGAGACCCGGGTTCAATTCCCGACTCAGGCGACTGACTGTGTGGAGTTTGCACGTTCTCCCCGTGTCTGCGTGGGTTTCCTCTGGGTGCTCCAGTTTCTTCCCACAGTCCAAAGATGTGCAGGTCAGGTGAATTGGCCATGCTAAATTGCCTGTAGTGTTAGGTAGGGGTAAATGTAGGGGTATGGGTGGGTTGCGCTTCGGCGGGTCGGTGTGGACTTGTTGGGCCGAAGGGCCTGTTTCCACACTGTGGGTAATCTAATCTTAACCTCTTCACAATAAAAATGAACATCGATTCCGTCTGGATGGAATGCATGAGAGTGAGTGATGGATGGACCATAAATCATTAAATCGTTTTAATCTTTCTTCCTGTAAGTAGCAGTAATGCCAGAAAAGTGCAGAATTGTAATTGTTCTACTGTGTTTAAAAAAGGAGACAGGGATAAAATAACAAACCAGGTGCATAAAATACTGGAGTGAAAATTTCTAGGGACCAAAAACCAGGGTAAAAATATTTATTGTCCATTGACTTTTTATGGCGCTACTCCTGGTTTTAAGTGCCCTGTTATCAAATTCTTACATAACCTTGAGACATCATACAGAGCATTGAGATAGCTGCTCAGGAACAGGAGGAAGCAATTCTGTCCCCAACTGCATGTTATAGAGGGCTAAGAAGAGACCATTCGGTCCACCATATCCTATTACCACTTGAAGAATCGGAAAGCTACAATGTTGGCTCATTTTGCAAAGGGAATCATTCAAAACATAGTGACGAGTTACTGCAGCTGTACGAGCTCTTATTGAGAGTTGTTTGTGTTTCTGTGACTGAGAAGGGAAGGACCACCATCATCAGATGCAGTTTAGAACATAGAACATAGAAAAGTACAGCACAGAACAGGCCCTTTGGCCCATGATGTTGTGCTGAGCATTAATCCGAATGTAAAATAAAATAACAACCTATGCATGTCCACCAGTCGCTTAAATGTCCTTAGTGCCTCTGCTTCCACCACCACTGCTGGCAATGCATTCCATACATTCACAACTTTCTGTGTAAAGAACGTCCCCTCTATACCTTTCTCCTAATATCTTAAAACTATAACCCCTCATGCCAGTCAGTCCTGCCCAGGGGAAAAGTCTCTGGCTATTGACTCTATGTGTTCCTCTCATTATCTTGTGTACTTCCATCAGGTGTCCTCTCTTCCTCTTCTACAGAGAGGAAAGTCCGATCTTAGTCAACCTCTCTTCATAAGGCAAGCCCTCCAGTCCAGGCAGCATCCTGGTAAACCTTTGTTGCACCCTCTTCAAAGCCTCTGTATCTTTCCTATAGTATGGTGACCAGAACTGGACACAATATTCCAAGTGTAGCCACATCAGGGACACGTAGAACTGTAGCAAAACCTTGCGGCTCAAACTCGATCCCCCTGTTAATGAAAGGCGAAACACCATATGCTTTCTTAACAACGCGATCCACTTGGGTGGCAATTTTAAGGAAACTATGTACTTGAACACCAAGATCCCTCTGTTCCTCCACACTGCCAAGAATCCTGTCTTTAATCCTATATTCAGCATTTGAGTTTGACCTTCCAAAATGCATCTCTTCGCATTTATCTGCCATTTCTCAGCCCAGCTCTGCATCCTGTCTATGTCACGCTGCAGCCTGCAATAGCCCTCGATACTATTAACGGCACCACGAACCTTTGTGTCATCTGCAAATTTATTAACCCACCCCGCAACCTCCTCATCCAAGTCATTTATAAAAACTACAAAGAGCAGAGGCCCAAGAACAGAGCCCTGCAGGACCCCACTCAGCACTGACCTCCAGGCAGAATACTACCCATCTACAACCACTCTCTGCCTTCTGTCATCCAAGCAATTCTGAATCCAGATAGCCAAATCTCCCTGTATCCCATATTTCCTGATTTTAAGAATGAGCCTACCATGGGGAACCTTATCAAATGCTGAAGTTCATATACACCATATCCACTACTTGACCTTTATTGATCTGTCTTATCTCCTCCTCAAAGAACTCAATAAGATTTGTGAGGCATGACCTGCCCCTCACAAAGCTATGCTGACTGCCTTTATTCACGTTATGGTTTTCCAAATAGTGATAAATTCTATCCCTCAGAATTCTTTCTAAACCTTTGCTGACCACAGATGTAAGACCTACTGGCCTGTAATTGCCAAGGATTTCCCTATTACCCTTCTTGAAAAGAGGAACAACATTCACCTCCTTCCAATCCTCCAGTATGACTCCAGTGGAGAGTGAGGAGGCAAAGATCTTCATCAGCGGCTTAGCAACCTCCTTTCTCGCTTCTGGTCTGGCCCTAGGGATTTATCAATCTTAATGTTTGCCAAAACTTCCAGCACATTAACTTCATCAATCTTGATCTGATCAAGCCTATGTCCCAGTTCTTCAAAGTTCTCATTCACAAGAAGGTCCCTTACCTTGGTGAAAACCAAAGCAAAAAACTCATTTAGGGCTTCCCTTATCTGCTCAGACTCCATGCACAAGTTCCCTATCGCTATTCCTGACTGGCCCTACCGTCTCCCTAATCATTCTCTTATTCCTCACGCATGAGTAAAATGCCTTTGGGTTCTCCCTAATCCTTCCTGCCAAGCCTTTTTCTTGCCCCCTCCTGGCTCTCCTCAGTCTATTTCTGGGTTTAACAGGTGGCTGTGTAATTTAATGTCTCCAGGCTGTTGCAGACTGAGTTCTTCCCTGATTTCCTTATATTCCTTATGGGTCCTGTCTGATTTTAGCTTCCAAATGTTATAAATGTTTCTTTTTGTTTTTCTTTTGACTAAATTCCCCCGTTATTCACAGAATCTTTACCTTGCCATCTTTGTCCTTCCTCCTTCCTGGAACTTGCCGGTCCCGAACTCTGATCAGTAGGTCTTTAAAGAACTCCCTCATGGAAAACGTAGATTTGTGAATAAAAACCCCTCCAAATTAACACTCTCTAGCTCCTGCCTAATACTGACTTTAGCATCCTCCACTAATTTAGTACCTTCCTGCAAAGTCCTGACTTATTGTTAGTCATAGCTATCTTAAAACCTATGGAACTATGATCACTGTTTCCAAAAGGCTTTCCCATTGAAAGACAAGTCACCTCTCCAGGTTCATTAGCCAGTACAAGGTTGAGTATAGCCTTTCCTCTAGTTGGACTTTCCACATACTGTTTCAAGAAAATCTCTTGGACACACTTAACTTATGCCCAGTCCAAGTCTCTTGCTCGAAGAGATTCACAGTCAATATTGCGGACATTAAAGTCACCCACTATGACTACCCTGTTGGTGTTGTATTTTTCATAATCTGCCTGCATATTTGTTCTCAGTAGACCATAAAACATAGAACAGTACACTGCAGGACAGGTGCTTCGGCCCTCGATGATGCGTCAACCTGTGAACTAATCTAAGCCCATCACCCTATACTATCCCATCATTATCCATATGCTTATCCAAGGATTGTTTAAATCTCCCTAATGTGGCTGAGTTAACTGCATTGGCAGGCAGGGCATTCCACGCCCTTACCACACTCTGAATAAAGAACCTGCCTCTGACATCTGACTTCAATCTATCACCCCTCAACTTGTAGCTATGTGCCCTCGTGCAAGCTGATGTCATCATCCTAGGAAAAAGACTTTCATTGTCTACCCTATCTAATCCTCTGATCATCTTGTATGTCTCTATTATATCCCCTCTTAGTTTCTTCTCTCCAATAAGAACAGACCCAAGTCTCTCAGCCTTTCCTCACAAGACCTTCCCTCCAGACCAGGCAACATATCGATAAATCTCCTCTGCACCTTTTTCAATGCTTCCACATCCTTCCTGTAATGGGGTGACCAGAACTGCCCACAATATCACAAGTGAGGTCACACTAGCATTTTGTTTCATTGCAGCATGACATTACGGCTCCAGAACTCAATCCCTCTACCAATAAAACCTAACACACTGTATAATTCTTAACAGCACTCTCAACCTGGGTGGCGACTTTTAGGGATCTGTGTACATGGACTCCAAGATCCTTCTGCACATTCACACTACCAAGAATCTTTCCATTGACCCAGTATTCTTCCCAAAGTGAATCACCTCACATTTAGCTGCATTGAACTCCATTTGCCACCTCTCAGCCCAATTCTGCAGTTCATCCAAGTCCCCCGCAACCTGCAACATTCTTCCACACTGTCCACTACTCCACTGACTTTAGTGTCATCTACAAACTTACTAACCCATCCACCTATGACTGTGTCCAAGTCATTTATTAAAAATGACAAACAGCAGTGGTCCCAAAATAGATCCTCGTTGCACACTGCTAGTAACTGGACTCTGGGTTAAATATTTTCCATCAACCACCACTCGCTGCCTTCTTACAGAAAGCCAATTTCTAATCCAAACTGCTAAATCACGCTCAATCCCATGCCTCTACATTTTCTCCAACAGCCTACCATGTGGAACCTTATCAAAGGCTATACTGAAGTCCATGTATACCACGTCAACTGCCCTACCCTCATCTACATGCTTGGTCACTTTCTCAAAAAACTCGATGAGGTTTGTGAGACATGACCTGCCCTTGACAAAACCATTTTGACTATCTGCAATCAAATTGTCGCTGGCTAGATGATTATAAATCCTATCTCTCATAATCTTTTCCAAAAACCTTTCCTACAACAGAAGTAAGGCTCACTAGTCTATAATTACCTGGGTCATCTCTACTGCCTTTTTTGAACAAAGGCACAACACTTGCAGTCCTCCAGTCCTCTGGTATTAAACCTGTTGATAATGACAACTCAAAGATCAAAGCCAAAGGCTTCAACATGTCTACCCTAGCTTCCCAGAGAATCCTCGGATAAATCCCATGAGGCCCAGGGGACTTGTCTACTTTCACTTCTTCTAGAATTGATAATACCTCCTACTTACTAACCTCAATCCTTTCTAGTCTAATATCTTGTATCTCAGTCTTCTCCTTCACAATATTCTCCTTTTCCTTAGTGAAAACCAATAAGAAATGTTTGTTTAGCACCTCTCCAATCTCCACAGGGTCCACACACAACTTCCCACTTCTGTCTTTGACTGGCCCTATTCCTACCCTAATTATCCTTGTATTTCTCACATACTTTTAGAAAGCTTTAGGGTTCTCCTTTATTCTACCTGCTAAAGACTGTTCATGTCCTCCCTTTGCTCTTCTTAACTCTCTCTTTAAATCCTTCCTAGCTAATCTGTAATTCTCCATCACCTCATCTGAACCATCTCATCCCATCGTCACATAAGCTTCCTTCTTCTGTATAACAAGAGATACAATTTCTGTAGTAAACCATAGTTTCCTTAGCTTATCACTTACTCACTGCCTGATTGTCCCGATCCCCTGGCATGTCTCACTGGCATTTAGAGAACCTATCATGTAATCTTATCAGAGTAATTGCACCCATCTATTTTTTTTTGCTGTATCCATATTACCTCAGTGAATGAACCCTTCAGAATACCATCTCCGAGTGCAGCTGTGATTTTCTCCCTGAATAGCAATGAAATTCCTTCACCTTTTTGACTTTCCATTCTATCTCATCTAAAACAATGAAACCCTGGAATGTTGTGCAAACATTCCTGTCCCCCTCTCAATTGACTTTCTGTAATAGCCACAACATCATAGCCCTGAATACTAATCCAGGCTCTATGCACCTCTCCCTAACATAAATGCTAGTGTGACCTCACTTGCAGTATTGTGGGCAGTTCTGGTCACCCCATTACAGGAAGGATGTGGAAACATTGAAAAAGGTGCATAGGAGATTTACCGATATGTTGCCTAACCCTATTCCCTTTCTTGAACAGAGGAATAACATTCACCTCCGTCCAATCAGCCAGTACTATTATTGTGGAGGGTGAGGATGCAAAGATCATTGCCAGAGGCACAGCAATCTCATTCCTTGCTTCATGTAGTAACTTCGGATATATCCGATCCGGCCCTGGGGACTTATCTATCATGATGCTCCCCAGAATTTCCAGCATATCCATTTCCTTGATATCAATCTGTTCAAGCCTATTAACCTGGTTCACAGTGTTCTCACGATCAACAAGGTCCCTCTATCTCGTGAATACTGAAGTAAAAAACTCATTTAGGGAGGGGCTCCCCTGACTCTTCAGACTCCAGGCACAAGTTCCCTACACTATCCCTAATCGGCCTCCCCTCTCTCTCTTCATTCTCTTATTCCTCAAGTGTTGAACACCTTTGGTTTATCCATAATCCTTCTCTCCAAGGCTTTTTCATGCCCACTCCCAGCTGTCCTCAGTCCACTTTAAAATTCTTTCCTAGCTATCCTGTAATCCTCTAAAGCTGTGCCAGATGCTTGCTGCCTCAACCTTAAGTAAGCTTCCTTTTTCGTTTCGAGGAGAAGCTCCTCTGCTCTTGTCATCTTTACCTTTCCATTCCTTGCCTGTGTCAATAGGACAAAGTTATCTAACACTTGCAACAAGTGCTTCTTAAACAGCCTCCACATGTCTGTTGTGCCTTTCCCATTGAACAATTATTCCCAATTTATACTCCACAGCTCCTGTCTATACGCAGTGTAATTTTCCCTCCCCCAATTACATATCTTCTCATACTGGCTGTTCCTATCCCTCTCCATAGCTATGGTAAAGGTAAGGTGGTTATGGTCACTGTCACAGAAATGCTTTCCCACCAAGAGATCTGACATCTGACCTGGTTCGTTGCCTAGCACCAAATCTAATATAGCCTCTCCCTAGTCTGCCTTTCCTCATATTGATTCTGGATTAGTGGTGCTGGTAGAGCACAGCAGTTCAGGCAGCATCCGAGGAGCAGTAAAATCTAGTGATGCTGGGCACATCTGCCAAAAACAGCTCCAACCAGACCATCTGCACTTGTTGACCAGCTGCTCTGGTTTCCAGCCTCCTGTCACTCTAGTTTAAACCCTCATGAATAGCACCAGCAAACCTCCCTGCGAACATATTGAAACTCCTGCAGTTTAGGTGCAACCTGCCTCTCTTGTACAGGTCAGCCCCGCCCCAGAAGAGTTCCCAGTTATTCAAAAACCTGAAACCTAATCCCCTGTACCAGCTCCTTAGCCATGCATCTGTCTGCCCTACCTGTCCATTCTTTGCCTCACCTGCCCGTGGCACTGGTAGCAATCCAGAGATTACTTTCCTTGAGCTCCTGGTTTTTAGCCTTTTTCCTAACTCTCTGTACTCAGTCTGCAGAACCTCATCCCTCTTTCTACGTATGTCACTGGTACCAATGTGCACAACGACCTAACAACAATCATTGCACAACGACCTTACAACAATCATTGCACAACGACCTTACAACAATCATTGCACAACGACCTTACAACAATCATTGCACAACAACCTTACAACAATCATTGCACAACTACCAACGATCGGTTTTTAAACCAACAGGTTTACTTGTAAATCACAAGCATTTGGAGCACTGCTCCTTCATCAGATGACTAATAACAGGCTCATGTTGATGAATGACCTCTCCCAGTGTAGGGAATGCTGGATGATTAGAAAAATTGAGGCTGCAGCCAAGAAAAAGAAGGAAATATATGGCAGGCAGAGGCAGCAGGGATCAAGGAAATCCTTAGAGAATTATAAGGGCAGTGGGAGGACAGTCAACAGGGAAATCAGGAGAGCAAAGAGGGGTCATTTGGCAAAAGGGTTAATGAGAATCCAAAACAATTCTACAAGTACATGGAGGGCAGAAAATTGACCAGAGAGAAAATAGACCCCTTATAGATCAGCAAGGACATCGATGTGTGGAAATGCAGGACATTGGAGAGATATTAAACAAATATTTTGTGTCAATATATGCTGTGAAAGTCATGGATTTTACAAAGCTTGGAGAAAAAAATAATGATATCTTGAAAAGTGTACATTTTATAGAGGAGGAGATGGTGGAATTTCTTAAAATGCATAAAGGTGGATAAATTCCCAGAAACTGATCAATTGTATTCTAGAACTTTTTGAGAAACTAGAGAAGTGATTGCTAACCCTCTTGTTGATATATTTGTGTCATGGATAGCCATGGATGAGGTGCCAGAAGAATGGAGAGTGGCTAATGTTGTGCCATTGTTTAAGAAAGTAGTAAGGAAAGGCCAGAAATCCACAGATCAGTGAACCTGACACCAATGGTTTAGGTTGTTGGAGGGGATTTTGAAGGACAAGATTTACATGTATTTGTAATGACACGGACAGATTAGAAATAGTCAACAAGGTTTTGTGCATGGAAACTGTGCATTTCAGTCCAGCTAATGTATTATCTGTGCTCTCACAAATCAGTCCCTTATATCTTGCAAGTCCAATAGCATCTATTATAAATATTCTCTAACTCTACAACTCGCAATCGCCCCTTACCAATCGAGCAATCCCTAAACTTCCTCAGTCTCAACTAATTAGTAAAAACAATCTATCTTCGTTCATCTTGACAAACCTATCATCAGGCTGCATCTGCATTATGCACTAATCATTGACGGTCATTTGTAAAATACCTCTCCGAAAAAAGCTCTTAAATTCCTACAGTGCAAAATAAAATCAAAATACCCCGGATCTTGAGCTCCAGGAAAACAAAACACAAACCTTTAACCACCAAACAATTATGCATACAAACCAGATCATAATTGTTAAGCTATAAAATCTCTGTCTCTCACAGAACCACGCAAACAGCACCTTCCTGCAAGCAGCCAGGAGTACAGCACTGAGCCAACATCTTTCTCTCTCTGAGCCTTGTCTAAACAGACCCTTTGTTCGTTCTTAAAAGAACAGTCTAATTATCATACAGGCCTTGTCTTAAACATTCAACAGTCTAGTAACACTTTAACAGTATGATTATTCTCTACTATTTTACTTATAATCATCAAACACCAATCTGCCAGCTTTCAATTTCATCCAAAATCACTAACACTGCACACCCCTGCCTGAGCAGACTGCCACGCAATCGGCAAACCCGCATGTGACTCGTGACGCGTAACCACAGGAACTTACTAACACCACATGGCATTTTTATTACCACCACATGGAATTTTTACTATCCCCTTTATTCTATACTATTCACCTTTCTGCACAGTTTTCCTGAACAATACTCCACATCTGCTCAAACTTTAATTTACCATCCACCTTCTGGTTCTTTGGACCGGAGAGACCCACCAGCAGCTTTCTTTGCACTGCTGCGTTAACGAGAACCTCCCTTACTTGACAGAATGCAGTCTGGATTAACAGCAAAATGCTCATCTTTGTTGTGGGTGGACAGCTAGGTACTGGAGATGCTAGGGATTAGAGTCAAGACTAGAGTGGTGCTGGAAAAGCACAGCAGGCCAGGCAGCATCCAAGGAGCAGGAAAATCAACATTTCAGGCAAAATAACTACATCAGCCTTTTTATTCTGTCTGTTTCAGGAGAGTTCCCTGTTCAACTGGGAAGTGCCCATCAGCTGCAGCCCCTTTTCAGAGGAAAAGATCTCTGTCTAATCCCATCTGGGGTGCCAAATTTGTTGTAGCTGAATCACTCAATGTTCTATAAAAAATTTACCAGGAGACACAGAAAATCAAACTTAAATCTTGCAAAATCAAATCTCCAGGAGCCAGCAAAACATCTTCCCTGGCTCCCCACAATTTCTTTGTTCTCTTCCAATTTATATAAGTTGTTTTCCCGCACTTATTGGATTACATTAGCATAGCCAATCATGTTGGCTTGCTTTGTCTTTCTAAATTAATCATCGTTTGGTTTCTCTTATCATACTTAACTTGTCACATTACAACACCATCATCTTCAGCATTAGCTCACCTTTCAGTGATTTAACTGACCTATCACAATGCACCACCATTATCTGTTACTGGAGCCCTGTAGCATGCACCCTGGTATATATTATAACACTAAGTTAACTATATTACTGCCATAATAACTTCCATAGTGCAGCTGTACAAAACATTGGTGCAGCTGCATTTGCGAAAAGTGTACAGTTCTAGTCGCCGCATTATACGAATGATAGAACATAGAACATAGAAAAATACAGCGCAGTACAGGCCCTTCGGCCCTTGATGTTGCGCCGATCCAAGCCCACCTAACCTACACTAGCCCACTTTCCTCCATATGCCTATCCAGTGCCCATTTAAATGCCCATAAAGAGGGAGAGTCCACCACTGCTACTGGCAGGGCATTCCATGAACTCACGACTCGCTGAGTAAAGAATCTACCCCTAACGTCTGTCCTATATCTACCACCCCTTAATTTAAAGCTATGCCCCCTCATAATATCTGACTCCATATGTGGAAAAAGGTTCTCATGGTCAACCCTATCTAAACCCCAAATCATCTTGTACACCTCTATTGAGTCACCCCAAACCTTCTTTTCTTTAATGAAAACAGCCCCAAGTGCCTCAGCCTTTCCTCATACGATCTACCTACCATACCAGGCAACATCCTGGTAAACCTCCTCTGCACCCGTTCAGTGCCTCCACATCCTTCCTATAGTATGGCGACCAAAACTGTACACAATGCTCCAGATGCAGCCGCACCAGAGTCTTATACAACTGCAACATGACCTCAGGACTCCGGAACTCAATTCCTCTACCAATAAAAGCCAGTACACCATATGCCTTCTTCACAGCACTATTTACCTGGGTGGCAACTTTCAGAGATCTGTGTACATGGACACCAAGATCCCTCTACTCATCTGCACTACCAGAATCCGACCATTAGCCCAGTACTCCATCTTCCTGTTACTCTTACCAAAGTGAATCACTTCACACTTAGCGACATTGAACTCCATTTGCCACCTTTCTGCCCAGCTCTGCAGCTTATCTATATCCCGCTGTAACCTGCCACATCCTTCCTCACTGTCAACAACTCCACCGACTTTCGTATCATCCGCAAACTTGCTCACCCAACCTTCTAGCCCCTCCTCCAGGTCATTTATAAAAATGACAAACAGCAATGGTCCCAAAACAGATCCTTGTGGAACACCGCTGGTAACTGCACTCCAAGATGAACCTTTACCATCAACTACTACCCTCTGTCTTCTTCCAGCCTGCCAATTCCTAATCCAAACCTCCAACTCCCCCTCAATGCCATACCTCCGTATTTTTTGCAGTAGCCTACCATGGGGAACCTTATCAAACGCCTTACTAAAATCCATATACACCACATCTACCGCTTTACCCTCATCCACCTCCTTAGTCACCTTCTCAAAGAATTCAATAAGGCTTGTGAGGCATGACCGGCCCTTCACAAAACCATGCTGACTATCCCTGATCACATTATTCCTATCCAGATGTTCATAAATCCTATCCCTTACAATTCTCTCTAAGACTTTGCCCACAACAGAGGTAAGACTCACCGGCCTATAGTTACTAGGGTTATCCCTACTCCCCTTCTTGAACAAGGGAACCACATTTGCTATCCCCCAGTCTTCTGGCACTATTCCTGTAGACAACGAGGCCATAAAAATCAAGGCTAATGGCTCTGCATTCTCCTCCCTTACTTCCCAGAGAATCCTAGGATAAATGCCATCAGGCCCAGGGGACTTATCTACATTCACCCTTTCCAGAATTTCCAACACCTCTTCCCTACATATCTCAAAGCCATCCATTCTAATTAATTGTGACTCAATATTCACATCAGCAACAATGATGTGGAAGCATTGGAGAGGGTGCAGAGGAGATTTACCAGTATGTTGCCTGGTATGGAGGGAAGGTCTTATGAGGAAACACTGAGGGACCTGAGGCTGTTTTTGTTAGAGAGAAGAAGATTGAGAGGTGACTTAATAGAGTCATACAAGATGATCAGAGAATGAGATAGAGTGGACAGTTAAAACTCTATCCCGTGGATGGTGATGGCTAGTATGAGGGGGCATAGCTTTAAATTGAGGGTAATAGATCTAGGACAAAGGTCACAGGTAGGTTCTTTATTCAGAGAGTAGTGAGGGCATTGAATGCCCTTCCTGCAATGGTAGTTTAGATCAGAGTGGTGCTGGAAAAGCACAGTAGGTCAGACAGCATCCAAGGAGCAGGAAAATCTACGTTTTGGGCAAAAGTCCTTCATCATGAATAGAGACAGGAAGCCTCCAGAGTGGAGAGATAAATGGGGGTGGGGGGAGGTGTCGAGCTGAGGAGAAGATAGCAAAGAGTACAATAGGTGAATGAGGTTGGGATCAAGGTGATAGGTCAGAGAGGAGGGTGGGGGAAGGTAGCAAAGAGTACAATAGGTGAATGGGGTGGGGATGGAGGCGATAGGTCAGAGGGGAGGGGGGAGCAGATAGATGGGAAGGGAGATAGGCAGGTAGGACAGGTCATGAGGATGGTGCTGAGCTGGAAGGTTGGAACTGAGGTAAAGTGGGGGGGAGGGGAAATGAGGAAATTGGTGAAGTCCACATTGATGCCCTGGGTTTGAAGTGTTCCGAGGCGGAAAATGAGGCATTCTTCCTCCAGACATCGGGTGGTGAGGGAGCGGCGGTGGAAGAGGCCCAGGACCTGCATGTCCTCGGCAGAGTGAGAGGGGGAGTTGAAACTGCCATGGGGCAGTGGGGTTGATTGGTGCGGAGATGGTAGTAGACTCACCAACTTTAAGAGCATTTAAATGGTCATTGGATAGGCATATAGATAAGAATGAAATAGTGTAGGTTCTATGGGCTTCAGATTGGTTTCATGGGTCGGCGCAACATTGAGGGCTGAAGAGCCTGTACAGTGCTGAAATGTTCTATGTTCTATAAACGTGTGAACAGATTCACGCACTCATGCAACCTACTGCGACACTAACCAGTTACAGCAGGGTTTCTTATGTGTGCACAACCTGATCTCTGGCCAGAGAGATTTCTGACTGGAAATTGTTAGGAAAAGTTTGTTCAGAATTGTTTGGAAAATTTCCAAACTTAAGGATCATTCCTCCCATATTCAAATCTAAATCCTGCATATAAATGACAAAAATGAGTGTACTGATCCTTGCAGCAAAACACTGGTCATAGGCCTCCAGTCTGAAAAACAACCCTCCACCA